>NC_087293.1:7406673-8023339 GCF_015220805.1 Pogoniulus pusillus
TAGGAAAGGGCTAAAAAAGAACACAGCCTGTGCCCTCATCCTCCAAAGGCAGCTCTAGTTTCAATGGGCAATTTGTTATGTTCACAGATTGACATTTAAATATTTGGTGTGGAAGATTAAAAGGAACACTTCACTGCTTGCAGCATAAATCAGTTTTTGAGTCATTCCTAATCTTAATGTAGAAGTCAATTAAAGATCTTACTGGAAAGCAGAGGTTCACAGGACCAAAGTCCTCTGCTGATTTATCAGGTGGAGAAACACTGCGTCCCATCAAAGTCAATGCAAACACTCCACACAGCTTCTTCCTGTGGTGACAACTATTTTAATTGCTCTAGTAATTACTCAGAGGGATTCTTGTCTAAAATTTAGTGTGTACAATATTGCTATCTAGTAACTACATGAGCTTTTTAAAGCCTTGTGAGCTGCATCACAGCTGCCGCCGCTCTGCACACTTGCGCTCTGCCATATGTGCCTGCAGATACGTTTCTAAGCAGGACCCACAGGTGGTGTCTCTTGTGACAGAGGAAACCACAATATCCTGGGCATGTAACCTTTCCCCCCAGCCAGGCATATCACTGCAGGAAACAAACAGACCAACCCCCACTGCTAAACCTGATCTGAGGCCACTGAAGCAGGGCGTGGAGGGACTGGGTACCAGTGAGGAAGGTGGCAGCTCCCCAGTGATGAACTGGTTTTCTTCTGTGTTTCACTTGTGTGGTGTGGTGCAGCTGCAGATGCTGTTTGCATCCTCACCAAGCTGTGATTGTGATGATTTGTGCTTGGAGCATCTTTCATCCCCGGGCTTCAAGCCTGTGCCACAGCAATCAGCTGTTACTGCAGCCCCCCAGCCTGTCAGGCACTTGCCCTGCTGACGGATTTGCCTGTTGAGGCAGAGAGAGTGAAGGGCCAGGCTGGAGGGTGTGAGTGGCACAGCCAGAACTCATCCAAGGGCAGTGCACTCCAGCATGAGTAGGCAGCTTGGAGGGGGGGTTAGCAGCCACACAGCACCGGCAGTAGCTTTCCTTGCTAATTACTCTCTCAAGTACTAAGGCTTGATTCAGTTTCAGTGCAGTTTGCCCAGCAAACTCCATTTCATTAAGGATGTCTTGTCTCTATGATTTTTTGATTGTTTTTTGTTTTGTGGGCTTTTCTGTTAATGAGTCCCAAGGCAGTTGTTGGTTTACTCCTTTGCTCCTGAAGCCATAGCTCTGATCTCTGCTGGAGGTACCCTCTAACTCTGTGCTGACATCCACCATCAGAACAAGCTTTTATTACTGTGTCCTTTTGATAGGTTTGGGTTTACTGTATTGATGTCAGATGTTTTCTAACAAGAGTTGAGGTCATTAAACAGACTTGAAAGGCCTCTGACACCACCCTGTGTGTTACCTCTGCTGTGGATCCACTTCCCAAAGGCACAGAGCAGGGGCACAGTCTCTGTCACGGACAGGTTTTGTATTATTAAAACCTGTTGGAGACTTCATTTCCCTCTTGGTTTTGGAACTGAAACCTTCAGGTTAGCAGCAATACACCACTGAACCAGAAAGAGAACTTGATCCCATGCAGCTGCTTGGAAAGTGGAGCTCACGACCACATAAGGACTTAGAGCTGGCTAACAGCCAAATCTGCTAGCACTGGAGCTAAGGAAGTAGAGTGAATGTCCAATCCTTGGCTCTGAATAGCTGCTAAAGCAAATGTCCTCGACAGACCAGCCTGCTCTCCACGGCTGTGCTGCATTTTCAGCCTCTAGCAGGTATTTGGCATGAAAAAGAGAGTTATAAGTGAAACGTTTTAAGGAGTGCAGGATTTTATCTTCCTCTTCACTTCGGCCATTGCCTCCAAATCACACTGGCTCAGGAACTGTGGCGGCTTCAGACAGGGAAATGATTAAAAGATTGAAAAACATCTCAGAGAGGGAGAAAGTCAAAGAGCACAATCCATGCCATGTATCAAAGGGAGCTTATGTGGTGCTTTGATCACAACCCATAAGCACTTACGTGTCGAACATAAATTTGAACAGAGTCTCTAATCCATAGGCAAACACATGACCATCAGGGTCTGAAGCTGTAGCTGTGCAAATGCAGAACCAGAAACAACTTTCTTATCGGAAGGAAACAAGTGGCCAAGAGCTGCAGCAGGTTTAGCCCTCTTGTCTTCACCTGTTTTTCTGCAAGCAATGTTCTAGTTCAGGTGCTGCCAGCAGGCTGCATGTCGAAAGTCAGAAGGTGTCTGCTGATGACCATGGTGTTTTCTTTTGGTCTCAAATGAGTAACTTTGCAGTCTCTGGGTACAACTCCTCCCAACATCCTTCAGCAAGTGCTGATCCTTCATTGCTGAGCTCTAATTTTAGCACATCCGAATGGTTGCTGCAGAGGGGAAATTAATTGATGCGAGATGATATTTTTCCCAAATTAATACTGTTTATTAATGTTGCTATTCACAACTCTCCCCATCCCTGACCACTCATTTTAATAATATTTAGGTTCTTACACAGTCATGGAAACAGTCCATGGATAATTGAACTGGAAGAGAAAATCCCCACGGTCAAATGCTGCTTGCGGTCGAGGTACTGCTTGCCCACTAGATGGACTCAAGGAGCTCTTTCTGCTCTGAGGCTGTCATGGTTTTTAAGAGATAGCCAACAGAAATGAAGCTCTCAGATGAAACTGGAGAAAAAAAACAGACTTATATTTGGGGAGAAATACAGAGATAGACATTACAAAGCAATTACTGCATCCCTGTCAACCCCTCCCACCCTGAATTTTCCCCAACCCAAAAACTGAATCTACACTCCCCAGTGCTCCAATCCTCCCCCTCCTCCAATTCCTCCACCATCCAAGAGGCCTAAAGAAGGCTCTGGAGGCCCCAAAACAGGTCTACTGCTTACATGTTCTTCACAATAAAGTGGCTCCCGCCAGACACAGAGCAGGAGGAGGAGGAAAGAAGAATGAGCTGTCCTTGTTGTGAGTTTATAAAGAGACAGCAGAATTATGGGGTTGAATAACAATCTTCTAGTCCCCAGAGGATTTTTTTTAACCCTTTAGTTCTCAACCTGAGAAAACATTAATTAAACTGAAGGAGAAAATTCCCACGGTCAAATGCCGCTTGTGACCACTGTACCGCTTGTGCACTAGATGGACTCAAGGAGCTCCTTCTGCTCATGGCAGAAGGCAGTGGAGAATTACAAAGAGGCTTTTAAGTATTTATTCAGAAATTATTGTTATTACCTGACTCACAGGGGCTAGGCACAGTCCAGACAGTGCCCAAACGCTTTCAGGGAACTCTGTCTTGTCGGATGTGGTACTTGATTCTTCCCAGGCCTCTGGGGAAAGGAGACAGACAATCTCTGACCTTGTCTCCTGGCTCCTCTGGATGATCTGTGTATGTCCAGGACTGCTAAGCAGGACTTTCAGGTGTAGAGGCAGGATGTTGTGTGATGTACAGTCTCAGCACGATGCCATGCTGACCACACAGGCTGATCGTGTGCAGGTGCCCATGGTCTGCTCCTGGTGAAGTCACGGTGCTGGAGTTTCTAGGCAAGCAGCAAGGCAGCAGGCAACTGCAGCAGGCAATGGCAGAGCACAGCAGAAAAGCAGGGAGCAAAGCAGGCTGTTCACCTGCCTATGTCCTTTTGTCAATGTGGGCTGAGATGAATTGCCCTTTGGACACAGAGCAGCCAGGCAGGATGGCAGTTAGCCAAAGCTTACCACGTTAGGCAAAGCCACAGGCTCACTTGTACCCCATTTTGGCAAAAGCAGAGGCCCTGCACAGGGCAGGCACAAGCTGTGTGTGTACCTTGTTTACCACAGGACCCTGGGCAGGCCAGAGTTCCCAGGCTCAGCAGCTCCAGGTTCTATTCTGTCCTTCTCCCACACTTGCTTCTCTGGTGGAGCAGAAACACATACCTAGGCAAGCCAGGGTATGTACTAAGCCTATCAGCCCTACCACGACAATGGTGCTATCTGCAGTCTCCATGTGAGTGTCCGCTTTGGTTTTCAGCATCCTCCTGTCTGAGCAGCTCAGGACTTGCAGTTTCACTTGCCTTGAAATGCTCCCATGGGATGGGGCTGTCCATCCCACAGGATCTCCTGTGGGAGCCTGGCCACCCTAGGCAGTCTGTGCTGCTGCAGCAAGAACCGAACTCACATCACACAATCACTGTGGATTTATTCCTCCTATTGGAGTAAACCAAAATAACTAAAATCCCTCTAGACCACTCCAGTCCAGCCATGGACAGTGCAGGCTTGCAGCCCAGAAGGCAAATCATATCCTGGGCTGCATCAAAAGTGTGGCCAGCAGAGCCAGATAAGGGATTCTGCCACTTTGCTCTGGTGAGACCTCACCTGGAGCACTGCCTCCAGTTCGGGGGCCCTCATGATAGGAAGGACAGGGACCTGATGGACCAGGGACAGAGGAGGCCACAAAAACGATCAGAGGATTGGAGCAGCTTTGCTACAAGGACAGGCTGAGGGAGCTGAGGGTGTTCAGCCTAGAGAGGAGGAGGCTCTGGGGGGACCTAATAGCAGCCTGCCAGTACCTGAAACAGGCCTACAGGAAGGATGCAGAGAAGCTGCTTACAAAGGTCTGCAGGGACAGGACGAGGGGCAATGGGTTCAGGCTTGAGAAGAGCAGATGTAGATTGGATGTTAGCAACAAGTTCTTTACTATGAGGGTGGCAGAGCATTGGAACAGGTTACCCAAGGAGGTAGTTGAGGCTCCTTCCCTGGAGACATTCAAGATGAGGCTTGACAGAGCCCTGGGTGACCTGGGCTGGTGGGGATGTCCCTGCTGAGTGCAGAGGGGGCTGGACTGGATGAGCTTTAGAGGTCCCTTCCAGCCCAGGCCATTCTATGATTCTATAGTGGTTTTTCATACAGCATTGCCTTTTCCTGCTAAATATCTTATCTTTCTGAGTGTTCTGTTAACCTTTGGGGCTTTGGTGGCTTCAGCTTGGCAGCAGAGATAAAAACCCAGTCTGCTATCTTCTGCTTTTAATCTGAGTCAAGCTGTAGGGATGGCATTGCATGGTCTGAGTAAACCTGAGTCAAGCTGTAGGGATGGCATTGCATGGTCTGAATCAACCTGAGTCAAGCTGTAGGGATGGCATTGCATGGTCTGAATCAACCTGAGTCAAGCTGTAGGGATGGCATTGCATGGTCTGAATCAACCTGAGTCAAGCTGTAGGGATGGCATTGCATGGTCTGAATCAACCTGAGTCAAGCTGTAGGGATGGCATTGCATGGTCTGAATCAACCTGAGTCAAGCTGTAGGGATGGCATTGCATGGTCTGAATCAACCTGAGTCAAGCTGTAGGGATGGCATTGCATGGTCTGAATCAACCTGAGTCAAGCTGTAGGGATGGCATTGCATGGTCTGAATCAACCTGAGTCAAGCTGTAGGGATGGCATTGCATGGTCTGAATAATTCTGTGTGTTTTCTCCCCAGAATACCAAGCCCCAGCCTTAACCTTCCCAGTAGTTTGTAGCATTTACAGCTGAGTTATTTGATTAAAACATTCTTTTTACCAGCTACTTGAAAGTACAGCAGCAATCTGATTTATTCTCATTGTCAGTGCTTGTTTGTTTAGTCTTTCAGATGAAATGAACTTACTATTCATTTAGTGCTAATGCCCAGGGAACTATTGTATTCAAAAATAATAGAGCATAATATGCAGCAGAATGTGGTATTTTCCTCATGCAGTTGCATATAGACACAGTGGAAATTATTTGGTGGCTTAGGGTGTTAATCTGCTTCCTCTGTGAATGAATAATTGCAGCTTTTGTGGAAGCCCACAGCAGTCACATCCCCCCCACCCATTCCACACAAGAGATTGGTGAACCCAAAGTCAGACAAAGACCTTTGCTCTGGGGTTAGGTGCCAAGTGTGGTCACAAATAGATGACAATGAACTTGCCATGAAGGCTCTTTTCTGGGAAATCTGAATTTCCCTGAATTTCCTTTTGGCCTGGAAAATAGAGGGGCGCTAAAGAGACAGGAATATTTCAAGTTCTCCATTCTAAAGCAGTAGGTAGCAGAGATTTACCACTTTATGACACACAGCTCTGACTTCAGAGGCATGTCACCCAGCTGGTATTCTTACTAAAGTCAGCTGGAGATGGGACTTTGCACTGAAAATCAGGCCCTGGTGTAGAGAGGGGGGTGTTAGTCTCTTCTGATAGAACAAGAGGAAACAGCTTCAAGTTACACCAGGAGAGGTTTGGGTTAGACATCAGGAAAAACTCCTATGCTGAAAGGGTTCTCAAAGACTGAAACAAAGAAGTGCTCAAGTCAACATCCCTGGATGCCATCTAGATATGATGCTCAAGGATATGGTGTAGTAATGGTTCTGGTAGAGTCAGATAGTGGTTGGGCTTGATCTTAAAGGTCTTTTCCCATCATGGTGATTCTGTGCCTTGGAATAAAGGCACAGAAGAAAGCTGCTTGTAGCCTGGTATCTGTTTGGTGTTCTACATCCCCAAATCTGAACTCAAAGCCTAAGCCACTGCTGTCCTTCCACAATGTCTTTGCAAGGTTTCTCCTCTTTAATGACAGGAGGGTTTGTGTTCCTTACCAGGCACTGGCAGTTGACAGGTGTCACTGAAAAGGTAGTTTTCACTTCTTGTGGGTGTGGATACTCAGTCACACATAAAACTTAAAGCAATTGAATTTTAACAGTGATGTGGATGAAATCTGACTTATTAACATTGAAGCCTCACTTATTTCAGACCACTAGGCAGTGAGATTCTAGGGCTGGGATGTGTTGCAGAGAAAACTGGCAATAAACAAAGGGAAAAGCAAAGGGAACATCCCCAGCACCTCCTCACTATTGCATTTATATGAAAAGGCTCCTCTACATCTCTGCCTTCCAATAGATGAAGAAACAAGGTTTTATTCAAAACAAGTTGATCTTGCTCAATCCTTAATGGCTCAAAGCTAAATCCCACAGGGGTAATATGACATTTTCCCTTCTTTCTCAAGTGGAGATGCTACACAAATCTCTCCTGCTAGTACAGACAGATTCACAAATCTTCCTCTGAAAACTGTGTGCTGCAACTTGATTTGATACCTCCCCAACACCCATGAGAGTGTACCTGGTTTCCCTGTGCTGGGCAGACACCTATTTCAGCTGTAAACCCTTCTGACATTTCTGACAGAGATAATTAGAGTGCTCTGGGGCACTTTTGGCCTTACTGAAAATAGATGGGAACAGAGTCATGCATTTACAGGCCAAACTGGGAAGATGCTGCAGAGAACAGCATCTATAGTATGTGACAGCCTCTGAAAGAGCCTCACAAAAGTGCCTGCTTCATCTTCAGGCTTTCATTTTCATTTACTTGCCGTGATTAAATGTCTGTCTTCCCAGAAACCTTCCAATACCAAGACACATTCTGGCTGTCCTTGCACACACATGTTGTTTGTTTGGGTGACAAGCTGCTGTGGAGCAGGAACGTGTTTGACATCAGGTGATCCTGTGTGACCCCCTAGGATGCTCCCCATAAATAAATTCTGTCTCCTACACATCTGCATTGTGCAAAGGCAGTGGTGAGTACATGTTGGTGGGGATTTGAGAGCAAGCCACTGTGTTGTCTTTAGTAGAAACCTGCTTTGCTCTCCTGCAGGAAACAAGCTTCTCTTCAATTGAAGGGAAGCTACCTACTAGGCACTGGAACAGGCTGCCCAGGGAGGTGGTGGAGTCTCCATCCCTGGAGTTGTTTAAAAGGAGAGTGGATGTAGCTCTTGAGGCTATTGTCTGGTGATGAAGGATGCTGGGATGAAGGTTGGACTGGATGATCCTGGTGGTCCTTTCCAGCCATAGCAATTCATAGTGATTAGATGTTGTGCTGAGGGATTTGGTTTAGTCAAGGACTTGTCAGTGTGAAACTAATGACTGGACTCGATGATCCTGAAGGTCTTTTCCAATCTAAGAAATTCTGTGATTATTGAGTTTATCAAATCATCTGATTACTTGTCCTTGCCAGGTGTTATAGCATCATGATGCATTTATTAATAGCTTTAAATGTGTTTAAACACAGGGAGAAAAAATGAGTAACAGAAACGAATTACTGGTGGGTGAAAAAATGCAAGCTGGACTGTGGCTAAACATGGTTTAGTGGTACTGGTTTAGCAGTTTTAGCTGAGATTGTGAGCCCCAGGTGAGAAGTGGGGCATGGTGATCTCTTAAGGTCTCTTCCAAACTCAGCAGTTCTATGGTCTATAGCTGTGTTCACTGGGTGGGTGTACAGCATCACCTGCTCTTCCTCTTTGATTTACCATCACAATGGATGTACCCCAGTGTCTCAGAACTGTCCAGACTAGATCAAGAGAAGCTCAGAGATACTTGTAGCTGATTTCACTGCTGTCCTAATGATGCATTCATGGCAGTAACCCTGTTCACAGCATGTGTACAGGATACTATTTTCACCCACAGAGCCCACAAAGACTGCAAGGGCTTTCTTACTTTCCAGGGTATCTGTTTCCTGTGCCTCCTCCTTCAGGCGTTTTGTTATAAAAAGATTCTGTCCTCCAGTTCCCAGTCCCTTGTCAGAAAGTTGTTACCTGAATCTGGGGTTGAATTTATCTTACTGAGGTGTGGATGTCAGAAAGGTCTTGTCCTGCTTTTAATGGAGACAAATTCTTTCATTGGCTGAATCATCCTCACCTAAGGCTGAGTTAATGAACATCACCTTGATGAGGCCTGGACTCTGCTCTGACCATAAACAAAACCTGGACAAATATCTTTTTTCTGTATTGATGAGGCTGCCACATGAGAGTGAGATTAATCTTGCTAACCATAAAGTAGTTTAAACTAAATCAGTTTATTTGTTTTCATGCAGAAACTTCCCTGCCGAGGATTCACTCCTTTTCCATGGGTCCAAGATCCCCTCTGTTTCTTTGCAGGCAGGATAAATATTCCCTCTCTTTCTCTCTCCTCAGTTGCTGTGAGTGTTGATCACTTGCACCAATGGCAATCTTCTGCTGCCCTTTCTTGCCAGACTGGCTCAGGCACATCACTCTTGTCTCTTCATTGCCTTTGAAGCTTACATTCAAGAATTTGGCTTCTTCTGAGGTAGGTCAATGTTGCATGAAACCTGTCCTTTTCCCCTGAATCACCCACTGACTCTGCAGGAGCCAGCTGAACCCCAGCACATCTCTGTTGCACAGCTTTTCATCTACTGGTTCAGTTAACTGCCTGGGGCTGGGAGTGGAGATGTTAAACAAGACATGTAAATAGGAGCCATCCATGGGAATTAGTGACTGCTGCTCAAAGCTACAGACCTGAGCATCAACTTCTCTTGTTAAAAAATGGGATTTAGCTTTACAGGTGTTAGCAGCATGAGGTAGGCGTGCAGTGACAAGAGAGACTCAGCTTCTTAAAATCTCTCATTTAAAAGCTGGGATCTTACAGTGACATTAGCTGTGTGACGAAGCTTTGTTTCAGTGAGATGAAAGCAGCTGGGCTCAGCAGTCTCAACCTGGCCCTTAGGAACAAGCATTTGCATTCAGCCCCAACAAAAACCACACCACTGCTGATCAGAGGGCTGCAGAGAGAGCACAGCCCAGGACTGGTGGACTTTTTCCAGTCCTGTGCAATGTGATATGTTCTGCAGTCTGCTCCATTGTCTCCTGATGTGACATTTGGAATGATGTTGCAGGGCACTGGCAAAACTCAGTCAAGTGCTCCAGTGTTAGCAGGCTGGGGCTCCAGAAGTGACCTGCAGAGGCATGTGCAACCTTCAGTCATCAGGAGATCCCAGCCTCACAGAGCAAAGGCACTTTTCTTTGAAGGAAAAACAATCAATCCTTGGTTTGTAGCCTAACCTGTTGGAGAAGGTAACTGCAGCTCTATGACTTGGTCATCTCCTTATCCTTAAAACATAGGCTAACTTCTTGAAAGATCTTAATAATAATCCTTCAAAAGTTCCCCTGCTTAGCAGAGGGAAGGGTTGAGGATGCTTCTTTCATTTCTGTTTTGGCTGACTCCTGTTCCATTTATAGCTTTCCCTGTATGTCTCTGGGCATGTCTACAGCTCCCATTCGTCAGCAGTACAATGTGCCTCTGGGCTGCTGCTGCTGCTGCTGCTGCAAAGGGCATCCCATGTCTGGGCTGGGTTAGGTGACTTGATCCTGCTGTAGAGCTGCCTCTTGGCAAAATCTGAGCTTGGCAAGCAGTGCAATAATGGGACAGAATTAGTTTCAGTGTGGAACAGTTGTTACTTTAGCAATGATGGCTCAGAGACTTCCTCCCCCCTGCGAGTTTAAACACATCCTAATGTTTTATTCAGACAAATGACATGCAGGGACAAGTGTTTTACGAGTGGAGGAGATAGAAAAATGATCTCCTTAAGCTACAGAAAGGCAACTAAAAAGGATGGAAGATGCACTGGGTAACTAGATGCATAATACTCCAGGGACACCTTGGAGCATTTCCCAAGGCTACAACAATAACAGATGTAATCAGTAAGAAACAGTAAATAGCAAACTGAAGATGAGCTACAGGCTTTGTGAAAGCCTTTAAACCTGTTCAGAACAGAATCATTACTAGGGTCATACTGAGATCAAAAAGAGAGAGAAATGGTATTAGAAGATGATGAATATTCAGCACATGTGATGCTAAGGTTCTCCTGTCCAAGCAAATGGTTATTTAAATTTTCCCACTGCCTCTTACTTTGCTGCACCTTTGCACAGGAAAAGAAGCAACTTTTTTGCCTGACTTCAGTGCAGTCTGGAAATAGCTGCACTGTCACTAAGGCTTGGCCAAGACAAACTTATTTTAAACCCCATTACGAAGTGAGAGCCAACCTTTGAGGCCTTTGTTCACATCAGCTAGCACCTTGTAACCCCACAGCTGCTGGCACTCTTTGAGGAGCTGGTGTTCATGCCATGAGGGTGTCACAGTCTGGATTCAGCAGTCAGCCTCCAAATAGGGCCTGAAGTGCTAATACTTGGTACAAGGTTGGAGAGTATGGCTGCTTCACTTGAGTGCCCTGCTGCCTTGGCAGCTTTACAGCCTCACAGAATAGTGGGTGTGATCTTACAGTCCAGTCCTTAAGCTAAAGCACCTAGAACAGGCTGCACATGCATAGCTCCCAAGTGGGTTTGAAATCTCTCCAGAGAAGGAGAGCAGCCTCTTCCAATGCTCCATCAACCTCATAGAAGTTTTGCTTTAAGTTCAAATGAAACCTCCTGTGTTCTAGTTTGTGCCTGTTCCCTTTCATCCTATTACTGGCCACCACTTTAAAAAGCCCACCCTCCTCCTCATGACCTCCTCACTTTACATATTGATCAACATTGATCAGACACCCTCTCAGTTTGCTCTTTTCCAGGCCAAACACCACAAAATCTCTCAGCATCTCCTCACAAGAAAGAAGGTCCTGTCCCCCCAGCATCCTCACTGCCCTCCATTTGTCTCTCTGCAGTAGTTCCCTGTGCCTCTTGAACTGGGGAGCCCAGAACCGGACACAATGCTCTTGCTTAGCAAATAACTGTTAGCTTATACCAGGTGTGTCAACAAGGGTCACAGAGCCAATTTGCAACAGCATTTATTACTTCTGCTGTCCAGAGCAGTGTTGTGCCAAAAGCTCCACTGACAGCAAGCACCCTGGTGCTGAGGAGCAGGGATGGGCACTGCTTGCCTCTGGAGAGCACAGCAATTACTCAGGTGATTTAGGTGTGCACTGCGGTGGGTGATGCAAGATGTGAACCCTTGCCCAAGTTAAGCAGGGTTTTATATACACTCTTTGGGCCCCTCAATTCAAGAAAGATGTTGAGGTGCTGGAACATGTCCAGAGAAGGGCAACAAAGCTGGTGAGGGGTCTGGAGCACAAATCCTATGAGGAGAGGTTGAGGGAGCTGGGCCTGTTTAGCCTGGAGAAGAGGAGGCTCAGGGGTGATCTTATTACTGTCTACAACTACCTGAAGGGACATTGTAGCCAGGTGGGGGGTGGCCTCTTCTCCCAGGCAACCAGCAATAGAACAAGGGGACACAGTCTCAAGTTGTGCCAGGGTAGGTATAGGCTGGATGTTAGGAAGAAGTTCTTCCCAGAGAGAGTGATTGGCATTGGAATGGGCTGCCCAGGGAGGTGGTGGAGGCACCGTCCCTGGGGGTCTTCAAGAAAAGCCTGGCTGAGGCACTTAGTGCCATGGTCTGGTTGATTGGCTAGGGCTGGGTGCTAGGTTGGACTGGATGATGTTGGAGGTCTCTTCCAACCTGGTTGATTCTATGATTCTATGATTCTTTGTGATTTCAGGAGGCTTCTTCAACATATTTTTAAAAGGAGAAAAAAAAAAAAAAAAAAGGTTAGAAAGGAAGCCTGGGGGCTGCAAGGGGTGGCAAAGGCCTTGCTCTGAGCACAGAAGCTTTTGATCTGTTACTCAAGTTAAATTAAAGATTCCGTTATTCATTTCACTTCATTAAAGCCACTGAAATAACAGCACAAGCTTTCAGCAGCAGGGATTAATTTTGGAAGCAGTACAAGGGCATTTAGTTTCAATGCCTCATGTAACTTGATTGAAGCAGACAAATGAAATAAGTGACCTCTAGCTAGCAAGGTTATAGTTGTAGCTGGACTTACGTCTGAAGAAGATTTGTGCTGAAGTACACAAAGAATGGAAATTGCAATGTAAGAAGCATACTAAAATGTCATTTTGGAGGTGATGGGACTTGTTTCTGGAGCAGGAAGGGTTAAAGGGTGCTGTAGGGGTGTTTGAAATCCTGTTCCTGCCCTCTTCTGCTAGACCAAGTTCCTCAGGGCCTCATGCAACTTGGCCTTGAACAGGATGATTAGGGGACTGGAGGGCATGGCTTATGATGAGAGGTTGAGAGACTTGGGACTTTTTAGTGTGGAGAAGAAAAGACTTAGAGGGAATTTGATAAATGTTTGTAAGTATCTGAAGGCTGCCATCAGATGGGGGACAGGCTCTGCTCACTTGCTCCCTGGGCTAGGACAAGGAGCAATGGGTGTAAGTTGCAGCAAAAGAGGTTCTGCCTCAACACAAGGGGGAACTTCTTGACTGTAAGGGTACCAGAGCACTGGAACAGGCTTTCCAGAGAGGTTGTGGAGTCTCCTTCTCTGGAGACTTTCAAGGCCTGTCTGGATGTGTTCCTCTGTGATCTGTGTTAGATAGCATTGTCCTGCTCTGGCAAGGGGGTTGGACTCCATGATCTCCTTGGGTGCCTTCCAACCCCTGACATCCTGTGAGCCTGTGTGATCCTGTGAACTACAATTGCTCAGTACCCAGATGCTCTCTGCTGCTCTTATTAAAAGCTGTTGTTTCATTTTAAACAAATCTTTTGAATTAGCTTAATGGTAATGCTCTAGGGGAAATGAATTCCTAGAATCATTTTTCAGGCACAGGACCAAACAAATGCTGGTCTATATTTTTGGAAAGGATGAGAGATTTCAAGTGCCCTCAATACTTAATACCCAAAATTAGGTGTCATAGGAACGATATGGAATAGTTACTGGATGAAAACACAGTTAATTCAAAGAGAATTAAACTGCACATTGGTAATATCCACTCCTTTAGAAAAAAAATGATTGTTTTAAAAAGAAAAAAAGAGAAGGGAAGCTCTGATTTTATCATCCTACAGTTTGCTGTCATGTTGGTGAACATAAATATTTTTTTCTTCATTGTGGACTCTTTAAAATTCCAATCATGATTAAGAATTTGGAAGATCAAGACCTTTGTCAGCCAGAGTTAAAGGTACCCCCAGCCTCTAGGAAAACTAGGATATATGTAAGGAGATGCCATGCAACTGTAGCTCAGGAAAAGTAGGATATGTGTAAGGAGATGCCATGCAATTGTAGCTCAGGAAAACTAGGATATGTGTAAGGAGATGCCATGCAACTGTAGCTCAGGAAAACTAGGATATGTGTAAGGAGATGCCATGCAATTGTAGCTCAGGAAAAGTAGGATATGTGTAAGGAGATGCCATGCAACTGTAGCTCAGGAAAAGTAGGATATGTGTAAGGAGATGCCATGCAACTGCAGCTCAGGAAAAGTAGGATATGTGTAAGGAGATGCCATGCAACTGTAGCTCAGGAAAACTAGGATATGTGTAAGGAGATGCCATGCAACTGTAGCTCAGGAAAAGTAGGATATGTGTAAGGAGATGCCATGCAATTGTAGCTCAGGAAAGCTAGGATATGTGTAAGGAGATACCATGCAATTGTAGTTCAGGCTTGTCATGGAAGCAGGGAATTAATGTGGCTGAGTCAGGAAATAGAAAACATAGAATGATTTTCTTTTCCTGGAACCTCACACCCAAACCTATAGACAAAATTAGTTTAGTTTATTAACAGATTCAGTTTGATCAGGAATATCTTCCCAAAAAAAAGGATATTATAGATACATTTAGGTGTTCAGGAGGTTAGGAAATGGAAAAGGCTAAGCTATAAACACAGCTTTACCCCACTAGCAATCAGGCTGAGCAGAAGATTAAAAGGAAAGCTTCCAGATGTGAGATAGGCATTCAGCAGTGGTCCCTTGCTGGATTCCTCTGCAGGAGCAGCCTTCTGATATTGCCAGCAATATCCAATAATGGAGATCCACGCCACAGAAGTCCAAAACGAGTCACAGAGCTGCCACACTTGGAAATGTCTTGAGGACTTCTTCATGAGCGGGATGGGTGCGGGACGATGCTGCCCTCACAACAGGAGGGGAGAGCCAAAGCCACTAGGGTCCCCCAGTCTGGGAGACAGCCACAGATAGGGTCTGAGAGGGCCACTGGTCTAGATGCCACTGGTTCTGTCTCTCAAAGGACCCAAGGCTTGCCAAGCCACAAAGGGTGCACAAGTGGGGAGAACTGTGCAGAGCAGGGACGGGATAAAACCAAGAGCCATACGAAAGGTAGGAGCTGTCCAAAAGTGGGCACGGTCCAGTCACGGCAGGAGCCTATCCGGCAGGGTGCTCTGTTAAGGCAGAAGCTCTTTCAAGATGGGAACTATCAAGGTGGGAACCCCCAAGGTGGGAATCCTTGTTCTGTTTATCCCTTTTTCTAGACAAAATGTCTATTTACCATTTATAGTGGGCATGGAAACAGCCAATCACCAGTCTGATGTCAGTGCAGGCTTCAACATGGGTCAGCCCACGTGCAGAAAAGGACCTTTCGCTGCTTCCCTTCGAGCCTGCAGGGCAGGGAGGGGGGGAAGGAAGTTTTTGCACCTTTCTCCTCCCATTCAAGCCCACGGAGTGAGAGAGAGAAGAGAGGAATTTGGGGTATCCCAGGACATTTAAGACCTTTGTCAGTCGGAGCTAAAGGTACCTCCAGCTTGTAGGAAAACAAGAGTATGTGTAAGGAGATACCACGCACTTGTAGCTCAGGCTGTAGAGACCTCCTCTTGAGTGGGCTTTAAGTTTCAAACATTAAAGCAACTGGGTTTGGACCAACCAGACAGTGAAGAGTGGAAGTGAAATAAATTCTGGAATGATGAAATTACTTTAGACAACTTAATGAAAAAAAACTCTGAGATCCCACTGAGCCATTAAATGATTGATTTCCACATGGAAGCACCCATCTCCTCTGACAAGCCTTTGACAAAACTGTTTCTTATTTTCATGTGGAATAGTTCTTGACCAAAAGATTAAAAAGACTGCAGTGAGAAAGGGACAGAATGGGTTATGAGCCCAACAGACAGGAGAAAATGTGGTGAAAAAGAAGCCTGAAGTCCTTGTGCATTCATCAAACATAAAGGTAGCTTTTGCAGATGTTTGGATTGCTTAATGTTCAGGCTAAGTTGATGATAAGAGTAGCACAAATACTTTTACATCTTCAGTTTAACATATTAACAGTTAGTGCCGTGGTCTAGTTGGCTGGATAGGGTTGGGTGCTAGGTTGGACTGGATCATCTTGGAGGTCTCTCCCATCCTGGTTGATTCTATGATTTTCTTTGGACACTTATATTTAAGTCCTGGTATGTCAAGCATTTTAACATCAATACATCAATAATTTCCCTGAGACTACCAAGTAACTGCCTTTTGCTTCTTTGGAGCTCTGAGGTTTTGTTAGAAAGTGAAGTCACAATCATCAGCATCAGACTGCATCCCAACAGGCTCTGAATGAAGCTATTGACCCAGCCGAGCTACCACGGTGCTGATGGCTGTAGGAGTCCTGCAAACATTAGCATCCCTGTTAACTATTGTAACAGCCAAGTTCTGCTGTGTGCAAAAGCTGCATTGAAAATGCCAATGTGTAAAGCAAGCACTGGTGCAGCCAAGCCCCCCCCCAGGTACAGTCTCTTCTAAAACATTGAAGCAATGTGCTAATATTTTTACAGCCATCCTGTCCCTTTCTCTGCTGCCTTTTGCTTGTTGCTTCTCAAGTCTGAAACTCCTAAACGAGCAGTAATGAGTCCAAAGAGAAACGTTTGACTTCTGTTTTCTTTAAGTCCTTAGAGATGCCTGTCTAAACCCTGTCCTCAGCTCTAGCAGACTGCATTGCTTCCTTCCAGCCACACTGTGCAGTCCACCTCTGAGGCACTCTGGTTATGGCTAAAATAAGCTAGCTCAGATTGATACAATCTGTTTTCTCTGTTCAGAGCCAGTTGCTGATTGTGATGTTGGCAAAGGACAAGAGTGACAATTTTTGTGTTCACTCTAGGAAGCAGAGACCCCTTTGCTTCCTGCTTCCACCCCTTGGGAGGGGTAAGACCAGTTGCCTGTTAATGCTGTCCCTGACTGGGCAGAAGAAGGAGGACTGCAGCGTTGGCTCCACTTGCTAATTTCAGCAGCCAAGGTGGGAACTGATAAATCCCTCCTGGTTTAAACCAACACTTAATTTTTTTGTGTGGAAGCAGACAAAAGTGAGAGGGCTTAATGGTCTTAGGTTAAATCTGTAATGGGAATGGAGAAACTAACTCTAAAAATTGGACTAGGTATGCTTTGGGGCTAATTAAAATGAAACCCTAACATTCAGGAAGCTCTCATTCCACACACCACAGGCTCTAGCTGGGTTTTGCCACACACTACCAAATTGTCTCCACTTCTGAAGTGATCCTGCCAAGAAAGGAAACAGCATAGTAGTACCCATTGTACAGGTCCACTGCTTTCATTCAGTTCCTGTGGATTCAATGAGAGAATTAATTGCAAAATAAAATGTGTGTAATTGGATTAATTAACTGTACATTTCAAGGTCCTGAAATACAGACTTAGCCACGGGGTAAATGCACAGTGCAGGTTTTTCCTACAAACAGGGCAAGTGCTATTTTTGGAGCTGTATCTGTATCTCATCGAGGTGTGCCTTGCTTAAAAAGCTGCTAGGATAAAAGATGGGGCTTAGAAGGGGGAAGATAAATGCTATAATTAGGGCTGCAGGACAACAAAAGGACTATTCTTAAATACAAAATTATTTGAGTGAAGGTGTTGGAAAGATAATTATACCTAAAATTGCTTGCATGGGTCTAATATTTTCTTTACAAGGACTTAGCAGACTCATTGAATATTTATGGTCCTGGAACATGAGACTGGATGAAATTTAAAGCCTAAATTCCATAGAAATGCATTATGCTGAAATTCCCCAGCAATTGTTGCCCCAACCTTTTAGCCTTAATAGACAGGCTTCATGTCACAGAACACAAGCCCATGTGATAAACGATAGCAAAGCTGAATGCCCTTGATGGATGAATGCTGCCTCATTTGATGACTGTAAAATAGTCCTGAGGGTTGCTCCCACCACTATTTTTGGTTGTTTTCTTGGTGAGTTTTGTGTTTTTTCCTCTCCCTTAATGCATATATTGCAGAAGGGTTGTTTGTGCTTCTGCTATGGGGATGGCATGCAAATGAGCATGCTGGTTCCCAGATGCAGATTTCATATCTATAGATTAAATACAGCCTGGGAAAAAAAAAAAAACCAAATGGTATGTTAATTAAATCCTGAATTTCTCACTTGAACATGTTTTGTTTTGCTGGAAATAGCACAAATTCCAGATCAATGCCTTTAGTTGCTTGAAGCTTGGTGATAAATATATCATGCTTTAGAAACAGCTTTTTAATCACAACTATTACTGATCGTTTACCACTAGCACAATGCTTAGGATTCTATCCCACATTATGCATTTGTTTATTTGTTTTTAATAAGCTGAATGTCTCAGAGGACAACCAATGCTGTGAGGGTGAGACAGAGAGTGGAAACAGCTAAGATCAAAGCCAAACGAGCAGGTTTTTCAGAGATATTTTGGCAGAGGAGAGCTCAACAGTGAAAGCTAAGTTTTTGGACCCAAATTTGCAAAAATAACTCACACTGTAGATGAACATTAATAGAGTTTACTCAGGTTTTTGGGTTTCCTGGCATCAGATCATGATGCTTTGAGGAAGAGGACACCCTGCAGCCAAATCAGTTACCTAACAATGCTTGCTTTGGTTTGTGGTTTTTGTTTTTAGCTCCTATTGCCTCTAAAGGTCCCATACCACATATGTAATGCTGGCAATCCATGGTTCAGGTGTTCCTTCTTTAGCAGATATAATGATAGGACAATGGGCAATAGGTACAAGCTGGAGCAGAGGAGCATTCACATAAACATAAGGAAAAACTTTTTCACTGTGAGGGTGACAAGACACTAGAACAGGCTGGGTGCAGAGGGTGTGGAATCTCCTCACTGTTAATAGACTCATCGAATCACAGAAGCAAGCAGGGTGGAAAAGACCTCCAAGCTCATCCAGGCCAACCTAGCACCCAGCCCTAGCCAGTCACCTAGACCATGGCACTAAGTGCCTCAGCCAGTCTTGTCTTGAACACCCCCAGGGATGGTGACTCCACCACCTCCCTGGGCAGCCCATTCCAATGCCAATCACTTTCTCTGTGAAGAACTTCTTCCTAACATCCAGCTTATACCTCCCCTGGCACAACTTGAGACTGATTGCCTGGGACAATAGACCAACGCCAATATGACTGCTCCTGAGATAGCAGGGAAAACCCAACAGGCCAATGCAGGTAAGGGTTTAGAAGCTGTTTAGAAGTAGATAGTGGCTGGTGGCTTTTTCAGTCGGCACTAGCACCACTGTGCTTACATCCCATCAGAGGACATGCCAGAGATGTTTAGGAAAAACTGTGCTCAGAAGTGAGTGTAGCAGTTCTTGGATTTCAAATAAGGCCAGTTTTACCCTTGAGGATTGTGTTATTGAAGGCAATGCTGAGCAGAAGCTCATTACAATAAACGGGGGGGGGAATGATGTGGAAAAATCAAGATACAACATTCAAATTGCTTTCTTGTTTATTGTCTCAACAGTTGCAAAACGTCAAAAATAAGGAGGAAAGCTTAAAATACACAGGGAATTTCATTAGTACAAAGAAAGGTCTGGCACTATAACCATTCAAACAATAGCAAACATCTTCTTGGTTCTCATTCAGGGCAGGATCAAGCCTATACAAAGGATATAGACGTTCTTAAGTTAAAAATGTACTACCATATTTAGGACTATTTTATGTTTCTAACTCCTTTGACTACTTAGGGATTCAAAGATCTGCCCATAATTACTGGACTGGCAGGGATGATTAGCATGGACTTCAAGTACAGGTAAGCCTCACATTAAAAAGAGCCTGCTGCAGCATCTTACACTAGATCCTGAAAGCCACAAACAAGGACACAGTAAAGAGGAAATACTTTTCCCCTTTCATCCCTTTTTACAGCTCTCATAAAGTAAATAAGTAAATCACAGAGGTATCAAAGAAACTGGCTAAGAGGTAGTTCACATAGCAAAGCATCTCTGCCTGCAAACACATCTTGCTGCTGCAGGCAGCACTGGGCAGGTCTGGAATCTGAAGCCCTGTATGGCTGTTGGGTGTTCTGTCAGCCTTCCTGCTGCAGTCACAGGATCCAAGAGGAAATGCAGGCAGAAAACTGTTTGGTCTTATCAGCTCATCTGAAAACAATTCAAGTACTTAGCAACACAAGATGTGCTCTGTATTCCTCACTTTCCCCAAGCATCAACACTGTTTGCCTTTTTTTGGTCTCCTGTTCATTGTGCAGTCAAGAGGTCAAACTTCTTAAGAAAGTTTCCATCTCAATAATGTTATGCTCCCTTTACATAAGTAATCTTGGGTTTGTGGACATATATGTGCATGGCACATGGACCTGTATGTATTCAGGTTGGTATAATAGGAAAGAAAACTGCTACTCCAGTTTGGTTAGGATATAAGATGATGAGCAGGCTTGATGTAAGTTCTGTGCTCCACTGTGTACAAGAAATCATCTTCATCTTCCCTTTGAGACCTCAGAACAACAGAATTTGGTGTCTGCTCAAAGAGTGTTTTCCTCCTGTGTGATCTTACAAAATGATGTCTGTGATGAATTGGTACACTAGAGACAGTGTGCTGCTGAATTAGATAAATTTGATAGTTTGAAGCAGCAGCCACCTCCTGTGGTGTTGGTACGTTTGAATAAAATAAGTGTGTGTCTTATCATCCCTTCTTAAAAGAAACCAAAAGAACCCCAATTCTAACTACATATCCATCATTAAAGTGCTCTAGATACAGACTACTGGGTATCAGCTGTAGTCTTGCAGTTCACTGAAGCCTTAAGACAAGATTCTGATAGACTTTTCTTTCACTTTCCCATGAATGATGTTTCTTCACATAAGCTTTGGCCCTTGTTACAATTTCTCTTTCCATAATGGGGTCATTCATCAAACTCTTGGACAGCAGAACAAACTCCTGAAAAAAGATAAAGAAAGTAATACATTAAAAGTTCCTTAATGTACTAATGACACTCAAATAGCTTCTATCTCTACCTTGCTTTTGGGGGAAGCACTTGAACTATGAGGCAGTACATGAAGCTGTTCAGTCATTTTTCAAGGCCATTAGTTATAAATAAATAATTACTTGGTGTTAGATGTTGTAGGTGGTGGGCTGCTTAAAATAATAGATCACAGACAATCCCAAGAGAGTCAAGACAAATATGAGCAACAAATTTAATGACACAAAAACCTGTTTGCCTACCCAAGTGTTAGAAAATCAGGCTGCTTGTAAATTAAAGAAGTCACCTGGAGGAGAGTAATTCTTCTGCATGAGGACAACTGGTATCATTTGATCTTGGCTCAGCTAAATTAATATCTCACTGCTGCTTTAGTTAATTTTAAGGTAAGGCTCAAAAATTCAATACATAAACACAGTCACAGTCTAAAGGTAAGATCAAGACATGCAGCAGCAAGCTCTTCCAGAGTAGTTGCATCTGGGTGTTTAGGGATGCAGCAGTGTTATCTTGACAAGCTTTGCAAAACAACCATAGATGAATACTTTACCTGGCAAAAGAGACCTCACAGATTACAACTATTCCTCTGCCACTCTAATTTACTTGGAGGGATGCAAAATTGTGAACTTCAAACACGTGAAAGGAGATCTGATGTCTGAACTAATCTATTCTGAGCAGCTGATCTAATTTCATAGACAGCTTCCAATACTTCAGCTTGATTACAACTGTGCTCAGAGCTTTAGCTAATAGTGTCTGTGTTCTGCTAAGGAAAGCAGACAGCTACTGTGTCACTGGAAAACTGAGAAAACACCTTTGTGCACCATTGGTAGTGAATATCTGTGCACAGGGATGGGGGGGACAAGAAGGATGGGAGGAGATGCATTACTTAACCTGTCAGCTAAGAAAAGAAACAGCACAAAGAGGCCCAGAATGCATATCAACACTAGGTTAGCAAGCCATATATTCAAGGTATACTTGAAAGCCCAAGCACACAGCATATATGAAGACATACACAGATATAGAGTCTTTGGTTATCACAGAATCAGTGCTGATGTTGTAATGCAAGTGATGGCTATGCATAATACATAACTATAACCTGACCCCTGGGAAACACTGATAGGTGAAATCACATTGAACATGGTATAATCACTGCTCTGACAAGACAAACTATCAATATATGCATCACTGCCAAGAAACTCAGTCAGTCAGTGAAGCACATCAGTTCTGGTGGAAAGGTTTGTAGACAATAGAAGATTATGATTTCCATACATGCATAATAACAATAACTTCCTAAAAGCAGCATGGTTTGTGATTTCTGCTCTGTACACAGAGCACTCAAAGTGCAGCCTCTGGAATAGCCATGAGGGCCTCCTGCTTTACATCCAGCCTGCTTTCCATCCACAACCACCTTGCATTCAGGTATGTGCTAATTTAACTGGTGTGTTCAGCTCCTTACTTGGGACCCATGTGGCCTCAAGAGGCCATTTTCTGACTGTCCCTAAAGAGACAAGTGAGTCTGGTCTAGAGAGCACCCGAGGCGGCAGACACTGCAGACACAGCCAGTGACTCCAGCTTTCCCTTTCTCCATCTCTGCCAAGAATACAGAACAGGGAAGGTGGCAAAGCTGTACATGACTTATGTTGGCTTCATCCAATTGCCTGGATAATCACAGTAATAAATATTGCTCACACTGAACTACATTCCAACTTTAATTTTATGCTCCTGCAGAGGCTTTTATTTAAAGTAATGCTTTAAAATAATGTATGTAAATTACCTAAGAACAGAAGCAGCAATGTAACATTTTTTGACAGGTAAGTCCCATTAGCCTTCTTTTAAATTGTGGCTAGAGAGGACAAAAACTTGGAAACAGGTAAATGATAGAAGAAATTAGATCCTTATTCACTGTTACAATACTTAACACTGGGGATCATTTCAGGAAAATGCCAGAGTCAGTCCAAAGCATAAAAGTTGAAGAGAGAAGAAAAGAGAAAAAGCAAATGGGTAAATACCAGGAGATGGGGAATAAAGACTTCTCAGCTTTATCCCTTGGTGCCATGGTCTGGTTGACTGTCTAGAGCTGGGTGCTAGGTTGGACTGGATGATCTTGGAGGTCTCTTCCAACCTGATTGATTCTATGATTCTATTTTGCAGTGGTTAACTCTAAAAATAACCACCTTTAATGACATACATAACTTGTTCTATACTTTGAAACATAAACTACTGGATCAGCTGGAGGTTAATTCAGACAAATAGATTAAGTGAACATGAGCCAGAATATACCTCTCTTGGAGGTCTCTTCCAACCTGGTTGATTCTATGATCCCTACCTCTTCTACTAGTCCAATGTGACCACCCATGAGCCACTTGCAATGTGCCTGGAAGCCAACGGGAAGATTCCCCATGAGTTATCTGGGGTTTGCCTCATGGCCTTTGAGCAGCCATCTTAGCTTGTCTTCAGTTTTGGATGCTCAGCTTTAGATAGCAATAACTTCATTTTTCAGGTGTGCCCCTATAGTTAACTACAACAACTTGCATTTCAGTTGTAGTTTCCTGGTAAGTCTGAACTATGGGTGTTCACTCACAGAATGCAGGTATTCAAAACTCAGAGCTCTTTCAGAAAATTGAGGATTTCATTTTTCTTTTCTAGAAGTCTATGACATACAAAGTACTTAGGTGGTAACACATCTCTCTGTCAGCTGTTACACGCAAGTATTTGTGCGCTCTGCTATTTTGTTGTAGCTTTACTAGTGGCAAGAGGCAACATTCACAAGTTACTTTTCACTTATCAGACATCAGAGGATGTACTTCAGCAGCCAAAATGAAGGAGGTGATGTGCATGCTAATTACTTACTTGGGGGACATCCATACTTCTAGTGAGCTTTTTGTTCAGATATAGAAATGAGTGCAATTACTACAGGATGAGGGGCGATGGTTTGAAACTGGAGAAGAGTAGATTCAGATTGGATGTTAGGAACAAGTTCTTTACCATGAGGAACACTGGAATAGGTTGTGCAGGAAGATAGTTGAGGATCCGTCCCTGGAGATAGACTCAACAGGACTCTGGGCAACCTGATCTAATGGAGGATTTCCTTGCCCACTGCAGGGCAGTAGGACTAGACAGTAGAATCATCATAGAATAGAATCATAGAATCAACCAGGTTGGAAGAGATCTCCAAGATCATCCAGTCCAACCTATCAGCACTGTCTAATCAGTTAGCCTATGGCACTAAGTGCCCCATCCAGGCTTTTCTTGAACACCTCCAGGGATGGAGACTCCACCACCTCCATGGGCAGCCCATTCCAATGCCAATCACTTTCTCTCAACAACTTCCTCCTAACATCCAGCCTAGACCTCCCAGCACAACTTGATACTGTGTCCCCTTGTTCTGTTGCTGGTTGCCTGGGAGATGAGACCAACCCCCACCTGCCTACAACCTCCTTTCAGGTAGCTGTAGACAGCAATGAGGTCTGCCCTGAGCCTCCTCTTCTCCAGGCTGCACACCCCCAGCTACCTCAGCCTCTCCTCCTAGGGCTGTGTTCTAACCCAAACCATTCTATGATTCTACCTCACAGTCATACACAGTGCAAAAGCTGAATCTCAGTGGTAAACCACAAGCCATAAAAAGCAGGGGAGATGCTAACAGTATGTACATTCAGAACTGACATTACATGCATCCTCTTGATGGGTAGTACTTCACTTGAAACACAGGCATTTTTCAACAGCAACATCCACAGTACCTTTTTTTTCCTGACAAATTGACCAATCATCTTTAAAGAAAATGTCAGCTTCTCTGCACAGTACCTAGAAGAAATTCTGTACCACATTATTTTAGAGACCCATAAATAGAGGTATGTGGGAGATAAAGGCAGAAAATGAGAGCACTGAGGAAGAAGAATGAATATTGCTTCAACTGCCACCAGAACTGTACCGGTGCCACAGCTCAGGCATAATGAAAATAAGATGCATGGTTAATATATTATTTATATAATGAAAGTAAGTCTGCAATTAAACCATTTCATATGAGCTTCAGCAGATAAAAGAACATGATTCTTAAACAACAGAGGATCACCCCAGGGAAGGCAAACGCCAGCTGTAAATTCAGAACAGCGACAGATCTACCTAGTGGCAGGCGAAGCTCAGAAGTTAGCTGGCACATTTGTGTACTTCACAGGGCAACAGGCCAGGGGAGTACAAACAGCAATTGCTGGCACTGCCCAAAATGGCAAATTAGTCTATTCAGTGCAAAGGTTCAAAGGTCTAAAAACTTCAGCTATACTCTGGCTTGAAGCCCTGGTAGGAATGGCATTGACCCACGTTTGGCAGACTGGTGTGCCTTCAGTGTACTGCTGCCTGTGCTCAGCTGAGATGCCTTTCCCTCTCACTGCTTCAAAAGTCGTGCCTGCACACAGTAGTCTTTCCAGGTCCCACTCTCCCTCAGACTTGGCCCCTCTTACTGGCTTTCAAGTTTATTTACCTCTTTCTGCTTATTTAGCTCCTTCTGTGAGCTTTTACAGATGCTGAGCATAAAATTTTGAATCTTAGGATGCTGAATAACTCTTTGTGTTTTCCCTTTTAGCATGGGTTTGCATTATTTATTGCCCTATTCTTATCTCTTATTTTTTATTTCAGGTCCCATTAACTCAGTGCCAAATATTCCATAAACTTGCAAATTCAAGCAGTGGCAGGATCAAACCATGATTTAAAAGTAACGTGCTCAGATGATGCAGTATCAAGGACAAAACATTGCATAGCTTCCACTTTTACATTAACTGCTTGCATCTGAGCATTGTCTTCAGTAACTGGCAGAGCTTTCACTAATTCCCAGTCATCAAGCCTCAGCCTAAAGACAAATGGTTAATATAAGCTACCATTATGACTACCTGTTTTCCTGTAAGCTACAAGGCTCACTTTCAGCAAGAACAAAAAAAAAAGGAGAAAATTAACAGCACTGAGAATTTAAAACAATTCTTACTGCGTAACAATCAAATTATATCACTCTAATTTAGCTTTAAAAAGACCAGACACAATTGCTCATATCTAAAGCTAACTGCATTGTAAAGCTTCCTCTTCCCATTTCAGTAACAGCCTGAACAGAAGCATTGCTGTCTGCTCTTGCCCTCTGCTACAGTCTGTATCATCACAATCAGAGAGGATACACTAAACCTAGCAAGGAAAAATTCTGTGACAGTTTCTCATCTTTGGTGGGCCAGATTCTTCAAGACAGACAGCATCTCCCAAGCACCTGACTGCTGTACTTATCTCTCTATGAGATTAAAAAGCATTTTCCCTAACTAACCTGATGCAATTGAAGTTACAGCAGAAAACACCTTACCAGATACCAATGATGACAGAGATACGAGTAAAGAACCCCACAAAACTTCCTACCAGAACCTCTGTTCTGAGCCTTATTGCCAAACTGAATCTTTTCAGGCAGCAGAGTGCAATAAGGCAGAGTGTTCCTTCTTCCAACAATATGAGGCATACCTTGAAACTCTTAAGTGTTCTAATTTAATTGCCTTTCTTTGATCTAACAAAACTCTCAACCTGTGATAGTGTGCAGTGGGTTTAAAACTGTGTTTGCTAGGGTTTGGGGAGATAAGGAGCAGCAGTAAATGGTTACTTTAAAACCATGAATGATAATGATTGGCATTCCGAGCTCATCTCTGCAAGAAGAAAGTTTTTCAGCAACTCTGCAGTAGGATTATTCTTCTGTAAGCAAATATCTTCCTGGCCCATTTGCAAACTTTGATAGTTTCTACATTATCTGACACCAAGGAAAGTATAAAAGCATTTTTATGAAATGAGCTGCAATTGCTGTTTTACAGCAAAAGCAGGGATTCTATTTTCCTGTCTGAGACAGGGCAAATGCACAACCATTAGTGATGCCAATGCAAGTCTTATCTAAGAATATGGCAGCTAGTGTGGTAATGCAAGTTACCATCTTCACTTAAGAGAGATTCTGTGGACTTCTGAGACACAAGAACAGCAAGAAAGGTCTCAACAAGCAGCAGAATAGGGAGGTTGCTGGTCTTTGGCATAGCACGTTGCAGAGAAAGGAGCTTAGAGAGAAGGGGGAATGGAACAAAGCTAGAAATGGGTAGATTCAGACTGGATGTTAGGAAGTTCTTCACCATGAGGGTGGTGAGAGCCTGGGAGAGAGGGTTACCCAGGGAGGTGGTGGAAGTCCCATCCCTGGAGGTGCATAAGGCCAGGCTGGATGAGGCCCTAGACAGCCTGTTCTAGTGTGAGGTGTCCCTGCCCGTGACAGAGGGGTTGAAACTAGATGTGGTCCCTTCCAACCCTAACTGATTCTGACTCTAAATGAAGATTATAGCATTCCAGACATATTTACAGCCTGTGACTCTCACTCTGATATAAAAGGAAGTCCTTAAGCCATTTGTACAGTCGATGATGTCACCAGAAGTACTTAAAACTGTTCTCTAAGTGAGAAAATATATAGCATAGTTTCATCTCGAATTCTAAATAAACACTTGGAATGTAGGATGCTTGGAGATCACAGAAGAGGCTTCTTACAAGGATGTATGATGAAGCTAATTTAGTCTGGCATGAATAATGTATTTGAATGCCAAGTCAAACACCACCATCGTGTTGAGAGAAACAACAGCATGTATCAGAATTAATCTCAGGAGCCGTCAGTCTCTGTGTTCAACATGATCATGCATCCCTGAAGTTCTGAGGAAGCATATGGAAGTCAGAGCCCTTTTTGCAAGGGCTACATGTTCCAGCAATTTTACAAACAGCCTGGAACTACTCTGTTTCCAAAGGATATTACAAGAGCACTTCCACAACAAAATTAATTACAGAAGTTCACTTTTTTCCCCTTTTTGCAGAAACAGCTAGAAACATGGAATAGTTCAGACAAACAAACAACCCACCCACCAAAGCCCCACAACAAACAAACAAACACCCCAGAATAACCAAAAACAAACCATGAGCTGCAATAATTTTGCTATTAAAAAAGCATCTCCCAAGCTGAGAGAACTTACCTTCCTGAAGCACAACTTCATAGGATGCATTAATCACACACCTCACAAAGTCAGTAAGTAGGATACATTTTCTGCTTTGCAATATTACCAAGTGTCCTGTTCCAGTAAGGCTTTTTTAAATCTTAAGTTGTATAAAAAACACTAAGGAAGCCTGTACCTTAAATTTGTCTTCCACAACACACATGACTATGGACCAGAAAGCCATAACTCAGGAAAATAAACTGATATTAAAATATGCATTATTTTACTATGGGTAGTGCTCCCTCTCTCCCCACTCTTATCTTTATAGAAGCTCCATTCTGACGTTCTGCTTAATTTTAGCCATTAATTATTTTCTGACTGAGCATTATCTTGGACCTAATAACACTTTATATTAACATTTAACTGCTAGAAAGGACAGATAATATATTATCTAAACCTTCAGGCTCGGGTTAGCTACAGCTTGTCTAAGAGGAGTTTGTTTTTCAGATAGTACTTGAAAGGAAATTGGACATATGCACAGCGTCTTTTCCAGGGCTTGTGCAAGGAACCTTGAAAGCTGAGGTGCAACAGGTTGATGAGAAGCCAGCCCCATGCAGATGGGAGCTGCGCAGCAGCGCGGGCTGGACAAACATTCAGCAAGGCTGACACCTAGTAATAGCTGGGTGAACTGCAAAGAGAACGTCAGACAGCAGCAGAGCTTCAGCAAAGGCAGCCGAACACCCAGGGGGTTAGGAGAATCCGAGAGGGAAAAAAAACAGCTGAGAGGGAAAGCAAAGGTTCAAGATAGACTCTGGAATAGACCTGGTTGGTTCTATGATTCTGTGTAATGGAAAAACGAAGCTAAGCTTTGGGAAGAGAAAGGTCTAAGGATTTTTGTTCTATTACCTGGGGATTTGAAAATAGCAGTCCTGTTTCCTTATGTTTTATTATTGCTGCATTCCCAGGAATATTCCTTGCCAGCACTGGAGTACCTAAATCCATGGCCTAGAGGAATACAGAGAAGAGAAAGAACAGTTTAGTAGGATGCAGAGAATCTGAGATACTAAAGACAATCACTTTTAAATTCAAAGATGAAACAATAAACCAAACTTTTTTCCCCCATCTCTCCACTTTTTTAAAGCTGAAAACTACCATGTCTGAGGTGATAGGGAACTCCTCTGAAATGTCATTTTGGGTTTTTTGGTTAGTCTTGTAACTTTGAGCATACTACCAGAAGTAATTGACCCAGAAAGTCAATGGATAGCTGCTTCATCCTTTCATTCTTTTTCAGCTCAAAGCATGCACTTTGCTTCCCATTGGAAGTGCCTGATGCATGGCAGGCTTGAAGAGAACCAAACTGAAGTTCAGGTTGAAGTCTGTCCCCATAACTCCCACCATTATTGTGCATAGATGAGAAGATTAGTTCACAGCACAGAAAAAGAGTTCTCCCCAACAAAGTATCTGCTCTCCTTGTTCCATAACAACACATTTTCCATAGCTTTGCTATAAAATGCAGGACTGGAGAGATGTGGGCAGCAGTGCAA
Organism: Pogoniulus pusillus; assembly: GCF_015220805.1. Lineage (NCBI taxonomy): Eukaryota > Metazoa > Chordata > Aves > Piciformes > Lybiidae > Pogoniulus > Pogoniulus pusillus. Next base: position 7,435,866 of record NC_087293.1, read on the forward strand.
GTGACCACAGAAATCACTTGGCTCTTTCTCCTCAGTTCTGATTCCTAAGGGTCATACAGGAAGGAAGCTGGAAAGAGTTTTTCTTTTGACAGCATCTGTTACTACAGCTTGTCTTGCACTGTGAGCATTCAGGGACTGCAGGCAAGTATGTAGTGATGCAGCTTCTGACTGAACCATACCAACCAACAAGAGGAGAGGAAAAGGTTATGCTTTCAGAACACATTATACTTTCAAAATATACTGTCTGTACAAAGCTATTGGTGGGGGACTCCTCTGGAGACCAGGAAGAAGTAGGATTGGATTCCACCTAAATTATGGGCTATCTAGCTGTGTATACGTGTGTGTGTGTTTATAGGGAAGAAGGTGTGGGGGTCTCAGCATGGTAGTATTTCAGACTGCCTGCAGAACCAGGAGCAGACCCAGCACAGCATCAGTTCAAAGATAGTAAATCTTTGAACTCCAGTTCTGGAGCCCCTATTACCAGGACGTGGAAATGCTGGAGCGTGTCCAGAGAAGGGCCACAAGGATGCTCAGAGAGCTGGAGCAGCTCTGCTATGAGGACAGACTGAAAGAGTTGGAGCTGTTCAGTCTGCAGAAGAGGAGGCTCCCAGGTGACCTTCTTGTGGCCTTCCAGTATCTGAAGGGGGCCTACAAAATTGCTGGGGAGGGACTTCTTAGGCTATCAGGGAGTGACAGGAATGGAGCAAAGCTGAAGGTGGGGAGATTCAGACGATGTAAGGAGGAAGTTCTTCAGCATGAGACTGGTGAGGGCCTGGAATGGGTTGCCCAGGGAGGTGATTGAGGCCCCATCCCTGGATGTGTTTAAGGCCAGGCTGGATGAGGCTGTGGGCAGCCTGCTCTAGGGTAGGGTGTCCCTGGGCATGGCAGGGGGGTTGGAACTAGATGATCCTTGTGGTCTCTTCCAACCCTGACTGATTCTATGATTCTAAATCATTCAGGAGACTATGACCTGGCAACTTTATAAAGTACAGCTTAGATTTTGAAATAACTAGTGTGCACACCTTGGCCACTCAGCTCTGCTACTCATACAAATCCTAATCTGAAACTTCCATTACTAGTGATGAATTTGCAAGTCTTGAGATGTGTCAACTGTGAAATCAGAAAAACTCATGTTGTACAATTATCACAGTGTCAAACGAGAAAGAAATTCACTCCCCCAAATCTTCAATCTATCTCATACTGCTTCCCTGTCACTTCAGAGTGAAGGCATTTTTAATTACTGTCATTACACTGCTGGCTGGGGAGCAATTTTGCTTCAGCCTACATAGCAAGAAAACAGAACTCGGTGGAGAAAAGCATTGGGGTTTGGTAGTCTGGACAATACTGCAGACAAAAATACCCTGATTGATAATGTGCAGACCCAATTATGCTTTGAAGAGTGAGGGACTGCTGTGACTTAGCCACATGTCTTAACAGCTTAAAGTATGTAGGAGAAACACTTTTTAAAATCACCACTGCAAATAAATCTACTCAGGACATACAAATTCTATAATGGTTCTGGCATCAGCTTCTTCACGGAGAGAGGGACTGGCATTGGAATGGGCTGCCCAGGGAGGTGGTGAGTCACCATCCCTGGAGGTGTGGATGAGGCACTTAGTGCCATGGTCTGGTTGACTGGCTAGGGCTGGATGCTAGGCTGGACTGGGTGATCTTGGAAGGCTCTTCCAACCTGGTTGATTCTATGATTCTGTTTTGCAGTAGTTAACTCTAAAAATAATAACCTTTAATGACATACATAACCTGGTCTATACTTCAAAACAGAAACTACTGGACCAGCTGGAGGTTAATTCAGACAAATAGATTAATCAAGTGAACATGAGCCAGAATATACAAGTAAGAAATATAAAGTGACAGATGTCTGCATTTATCTTTTTGAATTAAGAAAACCCAAAGAAACCAACATTAATAAATACAGGGTTTGGTCATCCACAAATTCTTTTGTTACTTGTTCAGATTTCACTGCTAAAACAAATATGTTTTCCAGAGGTAATTTGCAAAAGCATGCACTGACCTTTACTTACTTATCAGCACAGCAAAGTTCATAGAACTTCAATGTTCATCCAGGAAACGGGTTCTCAGTCTGCAGGTTAAGGAAGTTGCTTGTGGCTCTCATTATAGGCCTAATGTGGTGTTCCCACAGAAGCATCAGCATCTACAGGAGAGGCAGAACTCCTGATTCAGCTCTTTTCTAGCCCTTCCTAGTGACAGGCTTAAATGCCCTTGTGATCAGTCTGCTGGCTGTCGACCTCATTCAAACATGTTCAATGAACAGGGAATGAAGATATTTTACTTGAACTTCTGAACTGAAAATCAAGAGCTTGGTAGTGGCAGTGAAATGTGTCAGCATTCATTGCCACCTGCCTAAGGCACTCTCCTCACCTCTCTGTATTTCTCCTTTTACAAAACAAAACTGTAAGAGTATTTCAGGTCGAGCTACTTTCCAAACCAGCAATTGTCCATTCAAGGGAAAAAGCATTATTGAAAAAAAACAGCAGAAAGAAATGATGAAAGAAGAAAACACAAAACCACATCACACACACCCACCCCCCCCCCCCCCTCTCTTCCCCAGATCTGATGGTTGGAAGTGCCACTGTAAGGCAGCGAGGAGTCTGGGTTTGAGCACTTGTGAACAGTGGGCATGGTGCTGTTGGGCTGTGATGGTCAGATATGTGTGTGACTGGCCTGGGGCTGTTCTGTGTTGGACTGTGCCTAGTGGTGTGGCTGCACAGGCTGGCCCAGCAGTGCTGGACTGCATCTGAGATTGGACTGCAGCACACATTCACAAACAACTGTCTCAAGAGCTGTTCCTTCACTGCCATTTCTGGCTGCTACGTGGTCGATGATTCATTGAAGCTGATCACTAAGTTTGTATTTAATTTTCCATCATTTTTGAACTCTAAAGGGAAAGGCATTTGTTCTGTCTCACAGAGTTGGAGGGCACTAACTGCTACCTAAGAAATCTGTCAGGCCCCAAAGCACACAGGTACCAATGAATTACAGCTACTGAAAGACAGAACAGATGGCCAAACACAGAAGATGAGGGGCTGCCTTTATAGCAGCTCGCCTTAAACAAATGGATTGGGCTGTAAATAATTACTGCATCAAGTGGCTTAGAATTTAATTTAGATACTCAGCCTATTTTTAAGCAGTAAAAAGAATCATTTGCATTGTTGAAAATATGTATAATTTACTGACCTAGGTTCCACAAATAATAGCATAAAATCCCATTTTAGTCCATTGGCCATCTGTTTTGTTACATTACTCTGACTGCAAATGTGTTTTAATGCTATTTCAGAAGGCAGCAGTGTGTAAATTGCAGCTCTGGAGGCATGTTACACAATAAGCATTCCTAAAACCAACAGTGTATGGCTTATAGAGTAAATACAGGTTTTATTTACTATTTCATCTTCTGGCTTGTCCCTGAGTTTTTCCTCTTAGCCTGTGCATCATTTTGTTGGCCTGCCTTCAATTTTATTGATCTACAACGTCCCTTAATTATTTTTAATTGTTATTTGATTTGATTTGTGTAGCTTGCTCTGGCTTATATTCCAGACTCTTAGGCTGTACTTCACATGCTGCCTAAGAGGGGATTTTGCCTTAGCAGAACAGGGTCAGGCCATCTTCACAGAGTCACAGAATTTCTTACTAAACCAAATCCCTCAGCACAACATCTAATCACTATGAATCGCTATGGCTGGAAAGGACCACCAGGACCATCCAAGTCCAACCTCCATCCCAGCACCCTTCATCACTAGACCATAGCCTCAAGCACCACATCCACTCTCCTTTTAAACACCTCCAGGGATGGTGACTCCACCACCTCCCTGGGCAGCCTGTTCCAGTGCCTGACCATCTGCTCAGGAAAAAACTTCCTCCCAAGCTAAACCTCCTCTGATGCAACTTAAGGCCATTTCCTCTTGTGCTATCATTAGTAATTTGGGAGAAGAGACCAGCTCCAGCCTCACTACAACCTCCTTTTAGGTAGCTGTAGAGGGCAATAAGGTGCCCTCTCAGCCTCCTCTTCTCCAGACTAAACAACCCCAGCTCCCTCAGCTGCTCCCCATAGGTCAGGTTTGCCAGACCTCTCCCCAGCCTCATTGCCCTTCTCTGCACCTGCTCCTGCACCTCAGTGTCCCTCCTGTACTGTGGTGACGAAAACTGGACACAGTACTCAAGGTGTGGTCCCACGAGTGCTGAGTACAGGGGCATGAGCACCTCCCTACTCCTGCTGGTCACCACCATTTCTGATCCAGGCCAGGATGCTGTTGGCCTTCTTGGCCACCTGGGCACACTGCTGGCTCCTGTTCAGCTGGTTGTCTGCCAACACCCCCAGGTCCTTTTCTGCCAGGCAGCTCTTCAGCAGCTCTTCCTTTTCTATGATCATTTTTTTTGGTAAAAGCATAATAACCTAATGATTTTTATAACAGCTGGCATACTCTTGAGAGCACAGAAAAAGTACTCAGGTGAAATGATGCTGCAGTCAAAACCATTTTCTTACCAACTATAGAGAGAACATAGAAAACTCCAGCAGCAGTTGATTTTTTCCGCTATAGCATGTCAAGGAACATGCAGAACTCCTGAGCTTTCTGAGAAGGAAATGTATTTTAAACCCTTGCTGTAATACTTGTTTTCTTTTCTTCAAATGCCAAACAGAAAATAGATCAATTACAGCAACATCTGTGAGGTATCTGTACTAGATGACAAAGTACCTTGAGGCAAGTTGAAATAGATATTATTATATATTCATCTCATCTATCTATTATAGATATTTATCTCACACTAAAATACTGTTTAAAGATTCATGGGCTTGATGAATTTGAAGTTTTAGGAGAATGAAAGTTGCATTTTCAAATTCAAGTAAGATGTTATCTCCAGTCTAGGACCAAAAGACTTTTAGACATAGTCTTCTTACTTAGGAATTTGACAAGATTTTAACAGATGTCCCTTCCCACTTCTGGCCATCTCAAGCAGAGATTTGACTTCATTAGACTGATATTTCCTCTGAGACAGAGGTTTTTACATAGGATACTTTATAAGCATGTCCATTGTACAGCTGAGTAGTAAACAGACATACTTACAGGCAGGGTATAGAGTGGCTGGAGAGCAGCCAGGAAGAAAGGGACCTGAGGGTACTGGTAGATAGTAGCTGAAGATGAGCCAGCAGTGTGCCCAGGTAGCCAGGAGAGCCAATGGCATCCTGGCCTGGATCAGGAACAGTGTGGCCAGTAGAACAAGGGAGGTTATTCTGCTCCTGTACTCAGCACTGGTCTCAGGCTACACCTTGAGTGCTGTGTCCAGTTCTGGGCTCCTCAATTCAAGAGGGATGTTGAGATACTGGAAGGTGTCCAGAGTATGGCAAAAAAGCTGGTGAGGGGCCTGGAGCACAGCCCTGTGAGGAGAGGCTGAGGGAGCTGGGGGTGTGCAGCCTGGAAAAGAGGCTCAGGGCTGACCTCATTGCTGTCTTCAACTACCTGAGGGGAGCTGTAGCCAGGTGGGGTTGGTCTCTTCTCCCAGACAACCAGCAACAGAACAAAAGGACACAGTCTCAAGTTGTGCCAGGGGAGGTCTAGGCTGGATGTTAGGAGGAAGTTCTTGCCAGAGAGAGTGATTGGCATTGGAATGGGCTGCCCAGGGAGGTGGTGGAGTCACCGTCCCTTGAACACCCGGAGGTGTTCAAGAAAAGCCTGGATGAGGCACTTAGTGCCATGGTCTGGTTGACTGGCTAGGGCTGGGTGATAGGCTGGACTGGATGATCTTGGAGGTCTCTTCCAGCCTGGTTGATTCTATGAAGCCACATATAACTTAAGCAGAAGAATTCAAACAGGTCTGAGGTACTAAAACGGGTCAAGCTTCAGGTTATTTCCTGAGGGAAAAAAAAAGACCTAATCCTATTTGTAGAAAATCCTGACTCAGCTGGGACCAGAGCTGTTCTCACACAACACCTGTGCATTGTCTGTTGGACTTCTTATAATGCAAGATTTAACTTTGTACCTGTAATTCGTAACCTATTTGCTTCTAACCTGTATGTGCCTGAACTGGCATGCTCAGGCCTCTGAAAATATGCCACCTCCTTTTATCCCTGCTACATGGCTACTGTGATGAAGTACCAAGACACCAGTTCAGAGGTTAAGCTGTCCTTCCACTATTCAAAACCAAGGCCATATAGGAGTCGTGGAAAGAAGTGGGTCACCTATGGTCATAGATCTTCCAAGAGGAAATACTCTACTCAAGAATATCTGAAATTGTCTTTTATCTTCATAATGAAGAAAGTGATTATGCATGAACAAAACCCAAGTCCAACTAATAGGTTTGACATTATTCCATCAATGCAATAACAGAAGACAGGAGAGCAGGATCTTTTTATCTTCTCTTTATGAAATACTTGTGATGTGCAAGACAATAGCTGAGAGTCTGCTACGGGTCAAGTTTTGCACTGAGAGGAAATAATTTCATCTTCCCACTATGGTCAGCTGGCAGTTGATTTTAGCATATTTAACTGTCTGTTAAACTCACATTAAGACTTAAAGGTATAGTAAATGGTGATTAAGTTTGTTAATAGTGAAGGTAATGTCTTCAGCAGAATTAAATATATTAATTATAAGAGTGGCCTAGGTCATGATATGCATAGTTATATGGCAGGTAAGTTAACACTAGCTACTAGATGTATAAAAATACATATAAAGAAATTCAGCAGGAAAAAATAGACTGAATACTTCTTCAGCCTAGTACATACTTCTTTCTGATGTAAAAAAAACCAAAACAAACCAAGCAAACAACATCAAAATGAAGGAAGCGACCACTGCAAGCCTGTAGAGACATTCTGCATAGAATGCTCCTTTGCTAGAATAGTTTTGTCATTTTTAGAGAATCATAGAATCAACCAGGTTGGAAGAGACCTCCAAGATCATCCAGTCCAACCTAGCATCCAGCCCTGGCCAATCAACCAGACTATGGCACTAAGTGCCTCATCCAGGCTTTTCTTCAACACCTCCAGGGATGGAGACTCCACCACCTCCCTGGGCAGCCCATTCCAATGCCAATCACTCTCTCTGGCAAGAACTTCCTCCTAACATCCAGCCTAGACCTCCCCTGGCACAACTTGAGACTGTGTCCCCTTGTTCTGTTGCTGGTTGTCTGGCAGAAGAGACCAACCCCACCTGGCTACAGCCTCCCCCTCAGGTAGTTGTTGACAGCAACGTGGTCACTTCTGAGCCTCCTCTTCTCCAGGCTGCACACCCCCAGCTCCCTCAGCCTCTCTTCATAAGGTTTGTGTTCCAGGACCCTCACCAGCTTTGTTGCCCTTCTCTTGACATGTTCCAGCACCTCAACATCTTTCTTGAATTGAAGGGCCTGGAAAGAGTACTCAAGGTGTGGCTGTTACATGAGCAGTTCTGAAGGAAATTAATATGTAACTGGTGTGGAGGAGGAGCAAGTTAATTAACTTTTACATTTCCAAGTCATTGACTTAGTTGCAGCTGTGTACTCTGTAGTACAGCCCATTTTATCTCAACAACCAAGCACAGAGGATTTGCCTAGCCTGACACACAGATAAGGCTGGAAATGTCTCAGTGTGTAGTAATCACTGTTTATGGAGTAGTGTAGCTGTGAAGCAGCATCTGCATCCATCTCTAAGCATAGCATTTTAGATAGGAAATACTCATCTTCAAACTTAGCATCACCTAACTTCCATAATTCCAAACAATGCTCACTCCTCACTTACCAGGACTTTCAGATGTGCATGGAAGAAAACCATGTGGGAACTGCAACATGTGATTATTCATAGGAGATCAGCAGGAACCAACATTTAGCAGTCACACACAAAAAAAACCCCAAACCAAAACACTAAAAGGAGTCTGCCCAAAAGACTTCCACTGTAAGTACATCTATTTTTTTATCTAGTAAGCATTTGATACTAAGCAGTGCCCCACTTTGACAGGTATGAAATAAACCTGGCTATTAATTTTCAATACTGATGGCAAAAGAAAAATTAACTGAGCATATCATTCATGCATTAATCATTTCAGAATTCATAACCAAATACAGATCTTAGATTGCTTTTTGAAAGGATGTTTAAAAGAAAAAAAAGGGAAGTCTATTCTGGCAATGTTATAAGGAAGGAGATGTTGAATCAAGAATTGTGACAACTCCAGTAAATCAGAATGATTTCTATATCTCAGGTCCCTGTCGTTAAATTAACAGGATTGATAAAATTACATCCTGTCCTTGAAAAAAATAAATGGACAGAGTGTAAAAACCTGTCAGCTCAAGGCAAGAACACTTGCAAAAAGAAATATCTTAGTTTTGTCTTCACTACCCTGCAAACATACGTTGACACACATTTCCAGTGATAAAAGGTGATTTCAGATTCTCTGTAACCTCACAGTAAAACCTTACCGCTAAGATGCAATTACCTCCAGAATTGCAGCAGACATCCCTTCTGAAATAGAGCTGTTCACCACAGCAAAGCACCTTTTCACAGCAGCATGAAGATCATCCTGTGGCATCTCCTGTAATAGATGTACTCCTGGTGCCCTAGAAATAAAATGCACACAGATAGGACACCTAAGAAAGCGCTCTAACAATCCTCTCTACATTTACAGCAGTGATGGAAGGTGGTCAGAGCAATTCAGTCATGGTTCTGATGTTAACAATCACTTGTCCATGGGCAAGCCACCTGACTATGCTTTGCTTAGCTTTCTACCTATAAATGCAGTTATAAACTCAGTACAGAGCACACTGTTACCTGCCACTTCTTTTTCTGCTCTGGAGTTTCATAGTTGATCACTTAACACCATGCTCTGTTAACCACAATCAGTCTTATAGCTGAAGGAGCTGAGTTCAGTGGATAGGGGTGCAAATATCTCTTGAAGAATTTGTGCAACATGGGGAGGGTGCACGCAGAGATTTAGATAAAACACAGTTTAAGTATTTATGGTAATGGAGCACCATCATCAGAATGGTCAACTTCAGGAGAAGCTGACTTTTCTGATGGGCTGTGGTTCTGAAAGCGCTCTCTGCTTCCTCTTTAAAGCTCTCTTGTCATCTGAATAGTTACATTTCTGCTATCTTCATCTTCCTAAGACCAGGTAAGGTCACTTGAATCAAAGGTGAAGTGTGAAAAAAAAGGGTAATTAGGTGTTCAGTCTCAGATGAAGTGAATGGGACCTTTAAGACTGGTGATCATTTTTGAAAACCCATCACCTCCTCCATTTGGTGAGCCTGCTCCTGCCTCTTTAATTTCAACACAAAGTCACTAAGCCAGATGGAAACACAAGTGCACTGGCTATTAAGAGCAGCTCCTTGTCAACTACACTTGGTTAACAAACATGGGGTTTCCTGATTGGGCAGTACCAGCCAGCCTCTGCAGATGTGACTAACTATATCAACTAGACTAACATACATGAATACAGGAGCCACATTTCCCATGGATAACCTGACAGAAAACCAAAAATCCTTTCTCTTTTCTCTTCTGCTCCAAAAATGTAATTGCAAAACTCATACTAGATGCACATTTTATTGTCAGATATTATAAATCAGAGGTAACACAGCTGTCCTGTTTGTGTCAGGCAGTTTATGGCTCTGCAGACACACACACAAAAATCTCATTTCTCTAACATTTACATCCTTCAGTCAAGAAGTGTATGGATTACAGACAGAAAAGCTATACAGGGTTACTTTATCCATCTATTCATTAACCCACCACCACCAGGCATGCAAAATCTTGCAGAAGTTGAGAGAATAAAGAACCAAAAGACCCAAATAAACAATAAACCTAAATCACACTGAATCAGAAGTGATCTAGCACAAAACACAGAGAGATCTACTGGTTATTCTATAATGTAAAGTGTGTAGAATACTTCCTCTCAGACTGTTTCATGCCAAGTAATCAGAACACATTTATTATTCATCTAGAGAGTCCTGCATGTGTGTTCATTTGTATGCACCAAAGCATTTACACACATGATTTTAAAAGCTACTCAGTTAACTGCTTTCCTTTGGAGCAGATAGAAGGCTTGATATTAATTTCTTACCTTTTTACTTTTTCCTTAACTTCATGTGTGAAAAGTGGATCAACCTAGAAGTGAATACAGACACAGGTATACAGCACTACTTTGGCACTACAGCCCACGTTTGAAATACTCAGGGGAAATAAAGAAAGAAGAAAGAAACTTAGCACACTTTTAACTGAACTATTTAAATGCATGAATATACTGAGCTTTAAAATCATGCCACAGATCTGTGACTTGGTGGTTACATTTGACTCCTCAGATGAGCTCTTGTGACTGATTGACAGAATACCTAGTTAAGAGCTCAGAGGCTGAACTTACAGATGAGCAGAGTGTGAATTGATAACTGCACTCTAAACCTTTAAGTGACTCCTCTAATGCAGTGTAGCTTTGGGCTACGGTCAGAAGGGGAGGTTCCATTTCCATGCCTCTGGCTGCAGGTTCTAATTAGAGCTGGATCTATTTAACATGACTGACTGCTTTCAGATGACTCTGTGAGGCTAACATGATTCAGATGCCCAGTTTGACAACTTAGTGCCTAAGTGAGGAAGAATGCACTGATGTGCCAAATAACTGTCTGTGTCTTGAGGCATGGAGCAAGCAATGTGAGGAAAGAAAGAAAGAAAGAAATTCTTCAGGCTTTAGTTAACACAGGAAGCAATCTGCATGCAAACTGGGATAGTCAGGTAGATGGGTCTAGTTGACTGGACAGGGCTGATAGGTTGGAATGGATGATCTTGGAGGTCTTTTCCAACCTGACTGATTCTATGGTTCTGTGTTATGCACTGATAGAAACATTTGTTTGAAAACTAATAACCACAACATTCTAAAATGAAAGCATGCTAGAGCTACTAAAAAGTTGTCTAGGCTGGGCTGTAATTCCAATAGTCTTATTTAAAGAGCTTAACTATGTTTGCTGTTTTCATTTAACACAATTAAAAGAAATAAACAGAAGTTGGAAAGCCTTAACTAGACATGAAGAAAAGAACCAGAGTTTTTTTAATTAAGGCTGACTGACTAGATTAGATTAATTTATGATAGATTGCACAGCATGCAGCAGTTGTAAATACTGGGAACAACAGGGCTGATTTTCTTAACTCTTGTTAATATTTTGGATGGAGGTTTGGTTTGTTTTCCACATTATGAGACACAAAACACTCACAAAGCATTTCAGAGAACATATGGAAAGAAGTCATATTTTGTTTTATGAGTGCGTGCTTTGAGCACAGGATTAATTAGTCCATCATAAATTAAGATTCCAGCAAAGTCTTGCACTAAGGAATGAATTCCTGCTGAATGCAAGAAGTAAAATGTTTGCATAACTGCTCAAGACAGTGGTTTTGGTAGCACTAGGAGGGGGGGAAAATCACGTGTCCTTTCCTGAAGCACTGCCTGATCCTGGTGACAGAGTATGATACAGATCTCGACACTAAACCAGTGTATCCTGTCACAGCTTCCTTGGACACTTCATACTGAACTTCACAGCTGCTGTTTCTGTATAAATATCTTTTCAGCTTTTTTTCCCCACCAAATTATTATTTTGATGCTGAGTTCCTCTCAGGAGGAACTATCCTCAGTTTCCTTTAAAATCAATGGAGTGCTTGCAAGTGATTTAACGAGCAGTGGGATATGGGCTTCTATTTCCCCACCTTTAGAAAGATGAGAAAACCTACAGCCTGTGACTCAAAATCTGTAAGATAATAATTGCTATCCCATCTAATTCTGTGGAAGCCAAGCCATGGTCTAGTTGATTGGGTAGGGCTGGGTGATAGGTTGGACTGGATAATCTTGGAGGTCTCCTCCAATCTGGTTGATTCTACCTTTCTAAATTGCCATCTGCCTCATAAACAGAACAATCCTTTAGGCTGTATTCTTCTGTTGGTAGATACTCCAAAAAGCCTGGCCTGAATATGAGAAATCAGTTAAAATATTACTTTTCTGATGGGTGCAGCAATGACTTGCAAGTGATTCCCCACAGCTATATTTAGGAACTTGAGGGGGCACAGTTATCTAGCCAGAAGCTCAGTTTAACAGAAATGAGATACAACATAAGCTGTTCACTAAGTTGAAAATGCACTTAGAAGATGTGAATGCTTCCAAACCAAGTGACTACAGCAGAGTGCCTAGGAACTTAGCAGAGTCTCAGGAAAAGCTACTGAAAAGAAAGCTACTTCCACCCAAAATGTCTCCATCATCCAAAATGTCTTCATCATCCAACTGCTCTCCAAGTAGAGTTTTTATTGCCACCTTTTATTTTGTCATCTATTAACACAGCAAGCAAATGTGATCATCAGATACCTATCACCTTTGCTTTAAAAACAAATCATCCATCCAGAGAAAGGGCTTCAGAGAGCTGCAGATTTCATCAGTTTAGCAGAGATCAGAGGAAAGCAGCTTGCATTGTGTGAATAGTTTCTATCAGAACAGATGAGATGACACACAGAAAGGGGAGTGGGCACATAACAAGAAACCACATCTAAGAGGACCAGATATGCTATTAAGGAAGTTCTACTCTGCTGACAGGTAAAGAAACATCTGAGAGATGTTTGACAGTGCAGAAAGTAACAAATCAAATGCTGCACAAAGATGAAGTTGCCTATTAAGCACAGAGCCTACCATGATCAAAATCCAGGAAATCTTCTCTAAGCACACTATGTTAAATTGCTGTCATCTAAAAATTAATTCAGACAGAAAAAATGGTCCAGAAACATCTCCATTATAATGCTGCCACTACTGTGGCCGTGTAGACTTTTGTGCTAGATTGAAGCTAGCTGGGACATTTTGGTGAGAAGAATTAGATAATAGGCTGTGAAAAGGAAACAGTGGTGATGTCTGCTTCACTCATAGGCTTACTGAGGTGTATAAAACCAAGAACATAAACACAGATAACTGAGTTGATCTCTGGCTTGGGCCACCTCCCTTCTGGGAGGGCTGTTGTACTTCTGCACTACTTTTTAAACCTGTGTATTTCTCTCTATAACTGTGGATATTGTAAGTACCTGCTTGTATATTGTGCTAAGCTGTAAATATAAAGCTGCATTCTAATTTCCATCTCACCTGAGTCTAGTTTGGCTGGTTTCATAAGAGTGAGGGGGCAGGTAACACCACCCAAACCATCACAACTTTGTAGGGAAAAAAAACAAGTCTTAGCATATTTAAAACTGTCCGAATATCACCAGAGTGCCTGAGAATTGTGATGGTTTGGGTGTTCCCCACCCCTCCACGCTTTAGAAATACCCAGACTAGACTCAGCCAGCTCTGGGAATATAAATGAAGCTATTTATTTACAGCTAGCACAATATACAAGCAGATATTTATAGTATATACAATTATATACAGAAATATATGAGGTAAAAAGCAATACTGAAACACAACTCCCCTCCCAGAAACCTGAGTCCCCAGGCTCTCAATCACCCCTGCACCTTCCCCCTGCCCCTCTCCACCTTATCCCAGTCCCAAGGAAGAATGGAGGTTCGGCCAAGAGGTTAAGAAGCAAAGGTGGGTTAGTCCAGATGGAGGGTGTGTTAGAGAGATGCAGCTCAGTCAGCAGCCCAAGGCAGAGTGAGTGAAAAATGGTGAGAGTGTTATCTTATGTTTTCATTTCTTCTTCAGCAAGATTCTGAGGGGAGTAGACATCAGCACTGTTTTCCTTTCACAGCCTATGATCTAGTTCTTCTCACCAAAACATTTGACCCTGCTTCAAACTAGCACAAGAATGAAAAGCCATATCAGCAAGTGTATTCAGCAAGGAGAGGAAGAATTTGCTCAATTGCTCAGGTTTGTGGGGTTTTGACAGCATCCCTGTTGGTGGCATGAGCTTTCTTCACAGCAGCAGGTGACCCCACATCCCAATTTTAATCTGATCAATTGTTGAATAGGCTCAGCAAGAGCAAGCTTCCCCTACAACTGCAAACACTACTGTTGTCTGCAATACAACACAACCTGCCTGCAGCAAATGTACCAGGAACATCAGATCCTTCTGAACATACTAAGCTCAGCCATTCAACATTATCTTTTCTATAGACTAAATGCTTAAGGAAATTCAACATCTTCTGGCTCTTGTGCTGCAATTTGGGCCAATTAACAACTAGTAAAAAATACAGTTTTAATTTAGCTGAAACAATTTGGCAACTGGAATCTAAATTAACAAACCCCCTGGGTCTAAAGGATAAAAAAAAAAAAATCTATATAACCTTGTTAAGAAATATTGGAACAGTTCATTGTACCATTTCCAACTAAAGTTTTGTTTTCAGGGAGTTTTTCTTGAAGAACAAGCAAAGAAGGTTAGAAAATTTGTCAGCTTAATGGTAGCAGCAGACTTATCTTTGACAAAACATCTCGGCAAGACATTTATTCAGGCTGGAGCTGGCAGAGGTTCATACTCCTCAGCATGCTAAGGAATTTGAAATTGCATCTTTTTCTCCTATCTGATTTTCCTAATTATCTGTGGAAGCAGTTATTCAACTAAAATAGTCTCAATAGGCATGGAAAGAAGTTACACTATCACAGTATCACAGTATCACCAAGGTTGGAAGAGACCTCACAGATCATCAAGTCCAACCCTTTACCACAGAGCTCAAGGCCAGACCATGGCACCAAGTGCCACGTCCAATCTTGCCTTGAACAGCTCCAGGGACGGCGACTCCACCACCTCCCCGGGCAGCCCATTCCAGTGTCCAATGACTCTCTCAGGGAAGAACTTTCTCCTCACCTCCAGCCTAAATCTCCCCTGGCACAGCCTGAGGCTGTGTCCTCTCGTTCTGGAGCTGGCCACCTGAGAGAAGAGAGCAACCTCCTCCTGGCCACAACCACCCCTCAGGTAGTTGTAGACAGCCATAAGGTCACCCCTGAGCCTCCTCTTCTCCAGGCTAACCAATCCCAGCTCCCTCAGCCTCTCCTCGTAGGGCTGTGCTCAAGGCCTCTCCCCAGCCTCGTCGCCCTTCTCTGGACACGCTCAAGCATCTCAATGTCCCTCCTAAACTGGGGGGCCCAGAACTGAACACAGAACTCAAGGTGTGGTCTAACCAGTGCAGAGTACAGGGGCAGAATGACCTCCCTGCTCCTGCTGGCCACACCATTCCTGATGCAGGCCAGGATGCCACTGGCTCTCTTGGCCACCTGGGCACACTGCTGGCTCATGTTCAGGCGGGTATCAATCAGCACCCCCAGATCCCTCTCTGTCTGGCTGCTCTCCAGCCACTCCCACCCCAGCCTGTATCTCTGCATGGGGTTGTTGTGGCCAAGTTGGACAGAGAAAAAAAATAGCTGTCAGTGGAAACCTGTGTCCTTATAGATAGTACTGAACAGTGTGTCTGTAAGAAGGAGCAAGAATTATGCAGAGAGTAGAAAGTGGGCTTCAAGAAGGTTATCAACAGCTGAAGTCCAGTTTTGTGGCCTTAACTTTTTTTCCAAGTGTCTTAAGCTTCTATTCTTGGGATATGAAGTTGCTGAAAATTACCTGTTGTTTCAAATTTCATTATAGGAAAGAACAAAAAGAATGCTGGAAAAGGAGATGAATGCTAAAAATGCTACACTAGACAGGACTGAATCCTGCAACATTCTATAGATTGCACTATTTGAGACAATCATATGTGGCAAATGCAGAGTAAAGGCTATAATCTTACAGAAGGAAAGCAGAAAAAACTGTGTGGGCCTTCCTTCTTTGTATTCTTAATTAATGCACTCTTAAAATGTGGAGTTTTAATATTCACAGTAAACATGACTTGCTTCACAGATAGTGGCACTGATTTTCTTAAGACTTGAGGGTTTATAAGGAAGATGAATAAGAAAAGTAGAGCTAAACATCAACAGAACTGAGATGGGCCACGAGGATGCTCAGAGGGCTGGAGCAGCTCTGCTATGAGGACAGACTGAAGGAGTTGGGGCTGTTCAGTCTGCAGAAGAGGAGGCTCCCAGGTGACCTTCTTGTGGCCTTCCAGGATCTGAAGGGGGACTACAAAAAAGATGGGGAGGGACTTTTTAGGCTCTCAGAAAGTGACAGGACTGGGGGGAATGGAGCAAAGCTGGAGGCAAGGAGATAAGAGAAGGATGTCAGGAGGAAGTTGTTGAGCATGAGAGTGGTGAGAGCCTGGAATGGGTTGCCCAGGGAGGTGGTTGAGGCCCCATGGCTGGAAGTGTTTAAGGCCAGGCTGGATGAGGTTGTGGGCAGCCTGCTCTAGGGTAGGGCGTCCCTGGGCATGGTAGGGAGGCTGGAACTGGATGATCCTTGTAGTCCTTTCCAACCCTGACTGATTCTATGATTCTATTCATTTTCATCCATCAGCAATATTTTAGTACTGTGGGGGAAATAAGCCTTTTAAATGTTTTAAGGAGTTCCAAGCCCTTGATCCCAACCTATGCACTGCTACAGGGTTACACTTCTGGTAGCTAACTGGAAAGATGTTAGCTTATGACAAAGTGAAGCACATTTAAAGAGACAACTAAAACGCTGGAAATCCTCACTGGAGGCAGCAAGGGCATCTTTTGATTCATTTGCTCTAGATTTGCCTTCCACACCAGTTCACTTCCAAATCATTTTGTGTATTAGAATGGAAAAAAAAATGCAGATAAAATAAAAATGTAAAAGCAGCTTTTAAAAATAAAACCTCATGTCCCAAAATTTACCAAGAATAAAACTAAATGAGGAAATAGAAAAACAGATCTTATTTGCCCATTCAGATTCTATTTGTTTTCCTATAAAACAGATTGCCTGCAGGTTTTCTGGCTCATGTGAAGAAGAAGATGAGATAAGATTTATAGAGGGACACAAACACATTACCCAAATGAAGAAGTGAAGCTTTTAGTACCCTTTTAGCATCAGCAAGAGTTTGTTTCATGTGACACAGCTGCCTACTCATAGCTTTTTTTTAAGGCCACAGGCTGCCTTTTCAAGACTTTTGCTGCTATAGATACACTGATTTCCTTCGCAAAAATCCTGCAATTAGTTCTGTTACTTTAGCACAAAGAAGGCTCCCTTGACATAGGCAATGGTACTGGAAGCAGAAGAATCATAGAATCAAAATCACAGAATCAGCCAGGTTGGAAGAGACCTCCAAGACCATCCAGTCCAACCTAGCACTCAGCCCTGTCCAATCAACTAGACCATGGCACTAAGTGCCTAATTGAGTCTTTTTTTTAACACCTCCAGGGATGGTGACTCCACCACCTCCCTGGGCAGCCCATTCCAATGCCAATCACTCTCTCTGGCAAGAAATTCCTCCTAACATCCAGTCTAGACCTCCCCCAGCACAACTTGAGATTGTGTCCTCTTGTTCTGTTGCTGGTTCCCTGAGAGAAGAGTCCAACCCTGGCTACAGCCTCCCTTCAGATATTTGTAGACAGCAATAAGATCACCCCTGAGCCAGGCTAAACAATCCCAGCTGCCTCAGCCTCTCAGAACAGTCTCCCTGCAGCTCCACCAGGTCCCTGTGCAGGGCTGTGTGAATGAACCACATTTTTCACAGAATTAGGAGCAGCATTTCAGTGGCTCAGAGACTTCCTTTCCCATCTCCCTCACCAGTTTACAGTGCAGGTGCTTCTGCTGAGGATCTGGCCCACAGCAAATGTTTATGTTGAGTACTACTTAGACTAAGGTTTGAGAGTATTTCTCTATTGGTTCTGAAAATAACCATGCAGTTTGTAGCTTTGCATATTTTCAGCTCTGTACTTCACCAACATCATAAGGACATTTATATGTTCATGAATGGTTTCCCTTATAAAAGCCTTGAGCTTCTGCAGGTGAAATCAGACAGCTCTCTAAGTGGAAATAGCCAGATGCTCAGACAAGAAGTTTCAAGAGATCATTAGGAAAGAATGGAGTGGCAGAGCATTTAACCCTTTGTCTGCATTTCAGAAATCAAGGTAGTTGATTTAAAAACAATGGTGTGCACTTGGGAAGGTTGAATTCTATCTTTTTCTTATTTCTCTTCATGCTTCATACGCCCACATTTTCAAACCTTTCTCCACAAGGAGTAGAAGATTATCACAATATCATCAGGGTTAGAAGAGACCTCACAGATCATCAAGTCCAACCCTTTACCACAAAGCTCGAGGCCAGACCATGGCACCAAGTGCCACGTCCAACCTTGCCTTGAACTGCCCCAGGGACGGTGACTCCACCACCTCCCCGGGCAGCCCATTCCAGTGTCCAATGACTCTCTCAGTGAAGAACTTTCTCCTCACCTCAAGCCTAAATTTCCCCTGGTGTAGCTTGAGGCTGTGTCCTCTCGTTCTGGAGCTGGCCACCTGAGAGAAGAGAGCAACCTTCTCCTGGCCACAACCACCCTTCAGGTAGTTGTGGACAGCCATAAGGTCACCCTTGAGCCTCCTCTTCTCCAGGCTAACCAATCCCAGCTCCCTCAGCCTCTCCTCGTAGGGCTGTGCTCAAGGCCTCTCACCAGCCTCGTCGCCCTTCTCTGGACACGCTCAAGCATCAAAACGTCCCTTCTAAACTGGGGGGCCCAGAACTGAACACAGTACTCAAGGTGTGGTCTAAGCAGAATGACTGTGATGGTTTTGATTTTAAACTCTTTCAAGAGCTGATGCTTCAGTGAAAAGCAATCCATTGCTGAGAAACATTTTCAGGTGGCATCTCAGCTGTACCTTTTTGTCTAAAGAGAGTCAGCAAGCACAGCTGCCATTTAACTGCCTGGTGTGTTGTGTAAAGAGAGAATTAGAAGGTGGAGCTTCTAATTTTGTTAAACAGGATCATCATGAAATAAGAAGAGAGCATTAAATTCCACCTTAAAATTGATCAGAATGTTTACTAAACTATATATCTACTTCATCTGGAAGGTGTGATACCAACTCAAAGCTTAATCTGAGATGTGGATGTGCAGGAACAATTCAGTTTCTGATTTTATTTCTTTTAGTCAACACCACCTTCCTTCTTAGCTGTTTCCCAGGCTTTAACACACTCACATTCTAAATGTGAAACAGACTTCACCAGTTTTATTTGTCAGCTCTGTCTTCGCTGTCTGCTGTCAGACAGAAACCTAACATCATTTTGCACCTGTTGACAACTGTTAATTGTTTACAAACTGAGACTACCAGAAATGGCATCAAGATCTAAACAGAACGGAACAAAGATGCAATCATCCACATGACCAAAAGATGTAAGAACAGGGATAATGAGCATCTGATATCACCTTCACAGTACTAAAAATCCTTATTAACAATACCTGCTAAAACAACTGCTCTAGATGGCAACTGTTGCCTTTTGAAGTAGTTGATAGGCTCATTGATACATGATTAATATGGAAACAGGTATTACAGGCTCACAGGATGTTAGGGATTGGAAGGGACCCAAGGAGATCATGGAGTCCAACCCCCCTGCCAGAGCAGGACAATGCTATCTAACACAGATCACTGAGGAACACATCCAGACAGGCCTTGAAAGTCTCCAGAGAAGGAGACTCCACAACCTCTCTGGGGAGCCTGTTCCAGTGCTCTGTGACCCTTACAGTAAAGAAGTTCCCCCTTGTGTTGAGGTGGAACCTCTTGTGCTGCAACTTGCACCCATTGCTCCTTGTCCGATGCCAGGGAGCAGTGAGCAGAGCCTGTCCCCCTGTCCTAGCCAGCCCTCAGATACTTACAAACATGTATTAAATCCCCTCTAAGTTTTCTCTTCTCCAGACTAAAAAGCCCCAGGTCTCTCAGCCTCTCCTCAAGACCATGCCCTCCAGTCCCCTAAGCATCCTTACAGCCCTCTGCTGGACCCCCTCCAGCAGATCCCTGTGCCTCTTAAACTGGGGAGCCCAAAACTGAACACTGTATTCAAGATGAGGTCTCAGCAGGGCAGAGGGGGAGGAGAATCTCCCTTGATCTGCTCGACACACTCTTCCTAATACACCCCAGGATCCCAGTGGCCTTCTTAGCCACAAGGGCACATTGCTGTGCCATGGGTAACTACTAATATTTTATTTGACAGAATTCACATTTTTAGTACTTTCTGATTCTCCATAAAAGTTTTGTACCAAGCTATATGTATCCAAACAGAAACCAAGTATTTTGATACTTTTCATCTTTAGAAGTTTTTTTTTCTCCAAATGAAACAGTAAATGTTTTGTTCTAAGAGACTGCAACATAAAACAGTATCAAGCCATGAGCTTGACATAAAATTATAGCAATCTAAAATTATAGCAATCCACCTGCAGAAGCCCTTTATAAAACTGGCCCAAACCTTCCAAACAACAACAAGAAAAAATAATCAATATATGTAAACCAGATTTATAGCTGCTGTAAACCATCTTAGTGCTGTTGATAACAGTCTGCATTAATGAAAACCTAAGTGAATAGAGTTGGGTGACCTCAGTGCATATCCTCTTAAAGAAACCCTCCCAGCTGCTTTGCCTTTTGCAATGCAAAAGCAGAGCACATGCCGAGTGAGGAGGCCTTTTATCTGGGAGCAGGACTCTGAACTTTGGAAGCCCAAGCATTGGAGTCACTTCCAATGTTTAGATGTGTTGTGAACAGTCTTTACAACTGCTCAGTTTGCACCTTCTTTTCTCCCTAACGGAAATCCTCTGACTTAGGTACAGTTTGCAAGGAATTATTGCAATAACTCAGCTGTGAGTAAACAGAAGTGTTTAGCAATAAACACAAAAAGAAGGTACAAATTATTACAACAACAACAACTTACTGCAGGTCCAATTATGCTCAGATGGACACTGGGATCCTTTCTGTGCCAATCTAAAACAGAAGAGAAACATCTGTTTTATTAATCGATATTGTTAATTTTTCATGTAATTTCATTACCTCTCTGACATCAATGTAAATAGCTGCATGAATAAAGTACAACTAGGCAAATACTACATTACTACTTAAAAGACTGAATGTGTACAAGATCTTATGCTTGGTCTTCAAATTATTGCCCAGAATTCAAATGATTAGCAAGCCTGAAAGTCAGGATTTAGCATTTCTGCTTCATGAAATCTATTTCAGAGTTCTCTTATGGCTCAAGGCGTTACTTAACTAAGCTCAGATTTAATTTCACCTCAAGAGAACTATGCTCTGTACAATGCTCTGGCCACTAAGACAAAAGAATTCATATTTCCCTCTATGTGGGGGGCATGTGGAAGCAACTGCACAATCAATACTCAGTTACAGGCTGCTCTTTCAATATCAGAATAGAACAAAACCAGTTACTTGACTCTAATAAGCTACATTGGTTACTAAGAGTCACAAGGTGGCAAAGGCTTATAAAACTAAGTTGAATAGTAAAGGCTAAATTTCCAAGCTGGAACATCTGAGCTTTTTACAGAGACAAACAAAACCTGGCAAAACACTCACCTATGTGCGTATGAGAAAACTTCAGCCTAGTTTACCATGTTGAACCATAACCCTGGGTGGTAAAATTTGCTTGTAACTTCAATGATATTAATTAGCACACATGCAAATCAGTGTAACAGCCATGGGACAGTAAGATAAAAAAGTGATTTTGAAGTAGGTGAACTCTTTTGTCTTCCATTAATATTGTCTGTAACAGCAAAACAGTTTTCCCAGCAAGTGAAATCATCAAATGCTGCTTTGATACTCTCTAATCCCCAGCAGGATGGAAAAGGCACAGCACAGAAAGAATGTGTTACATGAGCATTTATTGTTTTAAACATAAATATATTAATAAGTTTTCTGCTGATGCCAAACTTACAAACATTGAAAGAAATGCATCCAAATCCAGGGATAAACCAAGAGCATTCAAACAGGAGGTGCCTACCTGAAAACACGTCAACTAAGTAGAGAGGGTCTTTGACTCTTCGGAGACCACATATCAAAAGGAACATATGTAAACTGTCTGTCTCTGTAGGAATGCCTGTAATAAAGAATGTTGAAGGTCTGAATGCAGATATAAAAGCCAAACACTCCAAAGTTTCATGAGTGAGCACATATAGTGGTAAAAGCAGTAATTGGGTGGATTCCAAAAAACTCTAATTGTTGTTCCTTCTCTTCCTTGCTCTTGGATCAATAATTGAATCAACTCAGAGAGAGGGCCACAAAGATGATCCAAGGGCTGGAATACCTCTGCTATAGGGACAGGCTGAAGGAGCTGGGGTTGTTCAGTCTGGAGAAGTGGAGACTGCAGGGTAACCTTAGAGCTGCTGTCAAATACCTGAAGGGATCCTACAAGAAGGATGGAGAGGGACTTTCATAAAGGTGTCTAGCAATAGGACAAGTGAAACCGGTTTTAAGCTGAGGAAGAGTAAGGTTAGACTGGATCTTAGGAAGATTTTCAGTACAAGGGTGGTGGGACACTGGAATAGGCTGCCCAGGGAGGTTGTGGATGCTTGCTCCCCTCCCTGGGCATGTTCTAGGTCAGGGTGGATAAGGTCTTGAGCAGCCAGGTCTAGTTGCCCATGGCAGGGAGATTGGTATACATATCATCTCAGGTCACTTCCAACCTAAGCCATTCTATGATTTACAGGAGCACAGAAATTCCTTTCTAGAGGCAATGAATGCCCAAATTCTAGGAAAAATTTTAAAAATCCAGTGTCTGGTATTGTTTAGCACCAGAATCCAGCTTTGCCTGACCAGGCAACTATCAAATCAGTGTGGTTCTCCCTCTTTCTTCTACCTGAAGCTCAACACCTCTTTGAAAGATATGGTGAGGTTTAATTAATCAGTGGCTGCAGGGACTAGAGCTCTTGATCTGACTGTATTACAAAAGATCAGGTAAATGTCTCATAATTATCTATCACTAACATCCACTGCTAGAGAAAAGGTCCATTATTGCAAAGCATTTATTTTAATCTTACTGCAAAGAAACACAAGCAAAAACTCATTTGAGGAAAAGAAACTCAACATAGCAGGTTTTAACATCAACAAACCTCTTGCAAATACACAGCAGCAACCCTTACAAATCATTTTGTGAGCTATACTAGAAAGAAAAAACACCCTGATGTACGACCTCACAGCTGCCATTGCCTCTGTGACAGTACAATTAGTTCAGAACATACCTCTGGAGAAGGGTCACTATGTGATGAACTTTGGTAAAATGTGTTCATCATAAACCACATTAATTCACAAAATGCTGAAAGGACACACACCACAACAGCATAATTGAATCAAGACTAGAGGAGTTGAAATGCCTGTGTTTGATTTACCGCATTGACCAAATCAGTTTGCTGTTACTGAGCTCATGGCAAGGGCGGACAGCATGCATCAGCTATCACTAGGCAGCTCAGTCAGGAGCATCAGTTTGTAGGACATCAGTGCATGGATCTCACACCAGGGCTATGTCAAATAGCTAGCAGGAGGGCTGCATGGCCAGAATGACTAGCAGAGGAAGGTAACAGCAGTTGTGGTGGCACAGTGATTTGCTGCTGCTGAACTCTGCAAAGGTCTTTTCTCTGAGGTTTTGTCCTTTCCCCTTCCACTCTCCACCAGCTGGAAGGAACAGCTCAGCTGCTTACACTGAATTGCTGCAATTTCAGATCACCCGAACTTGGTACCAGCTTAAGGTTCCTCACAGTGCTGTATAACATAACTGCAGGGTCTGCTCCAAGCCCTGGAGCAGAAATACAGAAGCAATATACCAAGAATGCCTCCTTTCACATCTATAAACTGGACTAACACAAGCTCTGCATCAAAACTTTGTGGGATGGGGAGAACCAATGGAGTGGTGATCCATATAACATACTCAAGTGCTATTGCTTTAAAATTAAAATCCAGGGACACTGAAATGCTCTCTGTCAGAGAGTTCATTATTGTGTCTGTTTCATTGAACTTAAACAGCTTGAGCTGTCAAGAGAGGCTGCAGCAGACACAGTAAGTAATATTTTACTGGTTACTGGACCAAGAAATAATTTGTAATTTATAAAACATAAACATTTGTATTGAAAAAGCCATTCTTTGGTGCAATGGACCATTAATACTGTTTGTTTTTCAGACATGCAGCACTGGTTTCAACTCATGACATAAACTCACACAAAACAACTAAGAAGTGCCAGCAAAATTCAGACTGCATTTTAATATGGCATAAATAGTAATTTTAAATGATGAACTCTCACCTGTTGCTGTTCAACCCTGTCTGTTTTGGAAGAATTTAAAGTTATTGCTGAAGGC
This sequence comes from Pogoniulus pusillus, assembly GCF_015220805.1. Lineage (NCBI taxonomy): Eukaryota > Metazoa > Chordata > Aves > Piciformes > Lybiidae > Pogoniulus > Pogoniulus pusillus. Next base: position 7,459,952 of record NC_087293.1, read on the forward strand.
TCAGTCAGATGGGAATGAGAAACCAGATCTTCCTGTTCTCAGAGACAAATTGCAGTCTTGCTGTGACAGTACCCTAATCAACAATAACTGTGCTTGAACTAACTGCTACTTTTTCTCTCTTAACATATTTTTGTTTCTATCTTATAGCTTTCATTTTATTAGATAAGAGTTTAAAGTGCTCTGACAAGGAAAAGCCCAAACAGACCAATACAGTGCAGTCCTGACAGCCTGTATGAAAACCTGCATCTGAAACAGGAAATTTGTCCCAGAGACAGTAATTGTAATTTGTATTTTCCCAATCAGTTTCTGTGCCGTTTAAAAGTACTTCTCCCAAGAATCTAATCAATAACAGCCTGTTTCAGTTTCTGTCAAAGTCTGTCAGTTTCAGTCAATTTGAGTGCCTAATTCAAAAAGTTTACCTAAAATAGTATTTATTAACAAAAATAGGTTCCCCTATTTGACTATGGCTTTGAAAAGTCATAACCTTGAGCTCTCACTGCAAGCTATCCCACTCTCACAATTCTACAAAGCCCTACTTGTCTATCAAGGAGTTTTGTGCATTCTTCTCTGAAATAGCAGATATTGGCAAAGCAGGATCCTACCTGGCACTTCTAAATGCTGTTATAGGAGCTGTAATGAAGGGGTAATTAACTGCGAGATGATACCTTCAAAATTAATATTGCTTATTAATGTTGATATTCAGAACTCTCACCACCCCCAACCACTAATTTTAATAACAGTTGGGTCTTTGCATGGTCATGGAAACATACAGAGGAATAACCAGATCTAGAAATAACTAGCAAAAACTATAAACAGTAATTGAGCTGGAAGAGGAGGTTCCTGCAGTCAATACACTGCTTGCAGCCAATATACTGCTTGTCCACCAGATGGACACAGGAAGCTCTTTTCTGCTATGGCACAAGGCAATGGTTGGCCTCTTCTCCCAGGCAAGCACCAATAGAACAAGGGGACACAGTCTTAAGTTGTGCCAGAGGAAGTATAGGCTGGATGTTAGGAGGAAATTCTTCACAGAAAGAGCGATTGGCATTGGAATGGGCTGCCCAGGGAGCCCATCCCTGGAGGTGTTCAAGAAAAGCCTGGATGAGGCACTTAGTGCCATGGTCTAGTTGACTGGATAGGGCTGGGTGCTAGGTTGGACTGGACTGGATGATCTTGGAGGTCTCTTCCAACCTGGTTGATTCTATTCTATTCTATTTACTCCCAAAATATTATTTCCCAACTCACAGGGCTAGCTACAGCTTCAGATAGCACCCAAATGCTTTCAGGGAATTCTGTTACTGTCTCATCAGCTGCTGAGACATCCGATTCTTCCCAGCCTTCACAGACTGGAGAAAGGAGGTACACAATTGCTTGTCTCTTGGCTCCTCTGGATGATCTGTGTATCTCCAGGACTTCCCGCCTTGGCAAGAGACTTTCAGTGTAAGCAGGATGTCTTGCAATGGGCAGTCTTAGCATGTTGTCACGCTGGCTATGCAGGCCAATCGTGCAGAGGCATTTAGAGCCTGTTCCTGGTAAACTCGAGGCAGTGGAGCTTCCAGGCAAACAAACTCAGAGCATCAGAGTTTGTTACTTTGTGGCAGAGCTAGTTTACAGCTTAGCAGAGCATGGCAAGATGCAATAAGGCAGCAGCAGGCACAAATACAACGGCAGAGCACGCTGTGTTTACCTGCATAACTCTTTTTATCAATGTAGCCTGAGCCTAATGGGCCTTTGGACAGAGAACAGCCAATCAGAATGGCAGTCAGCTGAGCCTGACCACATTAGGTGAAGCCATAGGCTTGCTGCAGGCGCAAGCTAAGCATGTGTACCTCTTTTACCACAGGATGCAAACAAGTCTGGGCAGCCCAGACTCCTCAGGCTCAGTGGCTCCAGGTTCTTTGTCCTCTTTCCTGCAGTTGCTCCTCCCCAAAACAGGAGGGAGAGCAGAAAAACATGCCTGGGCAAGCCAGGACATGGATAAAGCCTATTTTGGCCTATCAGGCCTATCACAATAGGAGCACTAGTCAAAACAAGATTTGCCTCTGCCATTCAATTTAGTGAAGTGAGAATCAATCACAGTTTTATTCTGATGCATGCTGTAGATCTTGGTCATCACCTAATTCGTTTTCACAGGTGGACTTTCCCCACTCAATCCACTTAGAAACATGTAAAGCCACTCCTGAGAAGACTGCATTACCAGCACACCTCTGCCACTCTTTAGTGCTGGCAGTTTCCTCATTCTCAATCTACTTAAAAATCAAACTTCAGTAGCACTTGCATACCTTGTTAACTTTCTGCTCATTTACCAAAAACGGTTACATTCACACATCAGGATGATGTTTTCTCACCTGCTGCTTTGAGCTTTGCTAGCACCCCTGCTGTGAAAAAAAAACCACCAGAACAAACCCAACCAAAAAAAAAAGCAAACAAACAGTAGCCATTTGTAGAAGAATACAGTAATTTTAGCATGCTTGTCCTCACAAGGGTCATAAGAGGGAACATATGACAATAACTGCAATAGCTGCCACTACCAGCTATGGCCATCCCTTAGGTGAAAACTGGTATTTGAAGTAAGACATTTTTTTTCCCCTTTAGCTTATGCAAGACTTTTGGTATGTGATTCTTTTGCTATCATTCTGCTTTTCCCAGACAGGTTACTTAATCTGTAACAAGACACTAGTGCCTCATGTGCTTCAGTTCTGAAATGGAAGTGCACTAATATGGCACAGTCAATGGATTTGCTCTTTTGACTGTTTCACTATCTCCTTTGAATGACTTGGAAACACCCCAACAACAAAGGAAACACCCCAACAACAAAGGAAACCCCTGACCTGTGTGTTCTCTTCCTATTTGTCAGTGTTCCACAAGCAAAGACTGAAAACAGCACACTCTGCTTCCTTACCTCTTAGCTCATGCACCCTTCTGTTTGCTTCACAAGCAAAATGCAAACTGCAAGGATTTGCACATAGTCAATGGCAATAAAAAAGACTTCATGGTGCATGTTTTCCAGCCACCCTTCAGAATCACCACACACTGAATGCAAGTCTAATCTCCCCACTGTAATCAACGGCCCAGTGACAAAAAGAATTGTTTAATATCAGCATGAGATGCTCCTTTAACCATGCATTGACAGTGTTTGTCTGTGGCTGGAGCCTGATTTGGTTCTTTGGCTTTATCTATAAAAAACAGCTGCACGTAGGCCCCAGCCAGACTTGAGCCTGCTTAGCAGGTCATCAGTTTAGCAAGATGTCAGAGGTCAAAACAAGAACAGTGGTTGATAGGATTATGAAAACTCATCCCTCTCATCAGCTTGACAGTGTTCTCTCCTGATAGGCTGCACAGGACTGTGGGGATGGTAACAAATGAACTGCAGGTGAGCTGAAATGAGACAGACACTGTGGAAGATTAAGATTGGCGTGGAACTCCCACAGTCATGCAACTTCTTTTTCATGGTGGAGCTGAGGTGGTATTATGCTGCTCCAAATTGAAACACAGCAATATAGCAGTGACACAAAACATTCAGAGTAGAATTGCACGACCAAAAGGGTATCCAGCTGCTCTGCCACTGTATTTGTTGATAGCATTGGAACCCAGCACAAATCATACTGCCTAATAGATGGAAGGTGATTAATGCTCAGGATTAAGCAGCGCTACAGGCTGGGGACAGAGTGGCTGGAGAGCAGCCAGGAAGAAAGGGACATGGGGGTACTGATAGATAGTAGGCTGAAGAGGAGCCAGCAGTGTGCCCAGGTGGCCAAGAGAGCCAATGGCATCCTGGCCTGCATCAGGAACAGTGTGGCCAGTAGGATGAGGGAGGTTATTCTGCCCCTGTACTCAGCAATGGTCAGGCCACACCTTGAGTACTGTGTCCAGTTCTGGGCTCCTCAATTCAAGAGAGATGTTGAGGTGCTGGAACGTGACCAGAGAAGAGCAACAAAGCTGCTTGAGGGGCCTGGAGCACAGCCCTGTGAGGAAAGGCTGAGGGAGCTGGGGATGTGCAGCCTGGAGAAGAGGAGGCTCAGGGCTGACCTCATTGCTGTCTTCAACTACTTGAAGGGAGGTTGTAGCCAGGCGGGGGTTGGTCTCTTCTGCCAGGCAAGCACCAATAGAACAAGGGGACACAATCTCAAGTTGTGCTGGGGGAAGTACAGGCTGGATGTTAGGAGGAAGTTCTCCACAGAGAGAGTGATTGGCATTGGAATGGGCTGCCCAGGGAGGTGGTGGAGTCACTGTCTCTGAAGGTGTTGAAGCAAAGCCTGGATGAGGCACTTAGTGCCATGGTCTGGTTGACTGGATAGGGCTGGGTGCTAGGTTGGACTGGGTGCTAGGTTGGACTGGATGATCTTGGAGGTCTCTTCCAACCTGGTTGATTCTATGATCCCTGTTCTCTTCCTGGCTGCAACTGAGTCATGGCATGGCCTACAGGAGTTAGACTTACCCATCTAGACTTACTCATCGACAAGCAGCTTTGTTAATTGCTTGACATAAAACAATGCCCCTGGGTTTACCTTTTGGTACACTGTTTTGAGGTCTCCACTTGCAAGACAGAGTGAGAGAATGGAGGGTATAAAAAACAGAGACTATTTTCATAATGCAGCACTGGAAACAAGCAGTTGATTATTTCAGATTGCATTGCTAATCCTATAAGGAACTTTGCAACTGTTTTGTCACATCAACTATTTCACTATTATGACACACTGTGATAGTTTACATTTTGACCCTTATAAAAACACGTACTTAGATGCCAAGATAGCAAAATGTGATCACAGACAGCTAACACTAAAGCCTAAATCTCTTCTGAAGCATTGAGAAGGACATTGCTTTCCTCAGAAAGGCAAGAACAAGTAGAAGTGTTATCTAAAGAGATCTGGAAAGAGCAGATCCCTCTAACTCCATGCCTCTAGGTACTATCAGGACAAAAAAAAAAGTAGTAATCATAGATGCACAGTAAAAACAAATATATGACTGCAAATCTTTAATCTGACTGAAAGGCTGCAGGCCTCTAAGTGAATAATATAAGCATTAGCTTGCTGAGAGGTAAAGCAGCAGTTTGGGAACATCTTAAGTGAGCAATTTTCTCACCACTTGCTCAAATATATAAAACATTTTTCATATTATATAGAAATATTAATAATTTTTATATATATAAATAGATATTAATTATATTAATATATTTTTATATATAGTTTTCATATTTAAAAGTCTTTCCTGTGCCTTTGTAGGATATCTTTGAATGCCCTAGAGGGGAGAAAAATAAAAACAAACAAAAAGAATTGATAGGATTCATTATCATTTTGGACCTGAACCAACAACCTCACAAAGCCAAAGTTTTTAAGATGCATCCATTCCTTTGCAGCTTAGCAATCCAGTTTGAACTAGAGGTTAAGTGTATTTTATTAAGTATGTCACTATTAGACTTCTAGGTTAGAATGGCTATCACAAATATTGCCCAGCAATGTAAAAAACAAACAAAAATTAAATCCCCACAGTCTGCAACCAAAAGATTTGTTATTAATATTTGGTCAAGGATGATGAAAGATTTTAAGATGAAATTTTCAACCCCTTATTTCAAGTTCAGAGTTGTGTTCTATGGATGCTTAGGGAGCAATATGAAGTCTATACTATTTCAGCCCAGTTATCCAGTTTTGGGTTTGTTCAGAAACAAAATCTAAGCCATGAGGAGATGGTGAATGTGAATAACCTTTCTCATTTTCTTTTCACTTTGAATCACAGCAGGTCTTTCCCTCCTCTTAAAAATTGTTCATCTATTTATCTCCAAAGCTTCTGAAAGTAGTAACTGATCTCCTAAGAAAAGGAAATCCATAGGTTTATTGCTGAGATTTCAGTCTCCAAGATGGTTATTTTATTTTCTTGATATTGAAACACAGATAAATCTCTCCAAGTCTGGCATGTTTTTTTGATATTCTAAATCTTTCCCTTCACAGCTCTTCTTTACATTCATCTCCCTAGGCACAGCAGAAATACTATACATTAGCTCTTAGCCACTGAAGTTTGATTTCGTGTTTTGTTCACAATTCAATGATTCAAACCAAGCTGCTCAGGCCAGCCAAGTTTTCCAGCCTGACTGACACTGTGGTGTTCTACTACAGTATAGCTTCAACATTGTGCTAGTTTGAAGCAGGCTAGGATGTTCTGACGAGAAGAACTAGATTACAGGCTTTAAAAGGAAAACAAGGCTGATGTCTACTTCCCTCATAGGCTTGCTGAGATGTATAGGAACAAGAAATAAAAACATAGATAACCACTCATTTGGGCTGCTGGCTGAGCTGAGCTGCATCTCTGTAACCTCACCCTCTATTTTGGGCTAATCCACTTTGCTTCCTAACCCCCTGGCCAAATCTCTTTTCTTCCTTGGGACTGGGGTAAGGTTGAGAGGGGTAGGGGGAAGGTGAAGGGGTGGTTGGAAGCCCTCCTGGCGACTCAGGTTTCTGGGAGGGGATCTGTGTGTCTGTATTACCTTTTTACCTTGTATATTTCTGTCTATAACTGTATATACTGTAAATATCTGCTTGTATATTGTGCCAGTTTTAAGTATAAACTTCATTCATATTTCCAGAGCTGGCTGAGTCTAGTCTGGGTGATTTCTGAGGTGTGGGGGGATGGGGAACACCCAAACCATCACAAACATGCTACCTTTCTACTGACTCTGAAGTTTCTTTAATCAAAGTCGCTTATGACACAGAACTTTCATCATTATTAGCACAATTAGGTCTTAGTTCAGCAACATACTTAACCACCTACAGATCTCAAGCATTTATTAATGTTTTATGAAAGCAATTTGTTTCTTAGAAATTAAGGAGAATTTGAGTTAATAATTATATGCAAAGTGTTTATACTGCTATTCACATTCAACAGTAAATAACTGTTAGACTTCCTGAGATGTTTGCAAAGACAGCTGAAGTCAAATCAATGTCTTCACTTCCAGGTGCAGGCTATAAAACCAGAAAAATCAGACTGAAAAATTCTCCAGCAATCCTTTTTTTCCCCCCTGTTTCTCATTATTTTGACTGGATCAGACTACAAAAAAGCTCTGTGCTTTCAGATCTGTTGGGGAACACAGTTTACTGCTGCTATCTTATCAGTATTTCTGATACGATCAGAAGTCATCATCAGTACTTCTGATTCCGATACTGGTCATCTATATACCTGCACAAACTTTGATTCAGAGAATACTTTGAGTTAGAAGGGATCTTAAAGCTCACCTTGTGTCAACCCCTTGCCATGGGCAGTGGCATCTCCCTGCTGACCAAGCTGCTCAAAGCCCATCCAGCCAGGCCTTGAATATCTCCAAGGAGGAGGCATCCGCAGCCTCTCTGAGCAAATGGTTATTTTTTCTTACATGGGCTTTTTTTTCCAGCATACCTTTAGGAAAACACAATACCTCTGTAAAACCCTGTCTGTGCCAGGACAAGGTATACAAACTTTCAGGCTCTGAAAATTGCTGGTTTATGGAGCAGAAATTATCTAAGAGCAGAAAAAGGAAACTACAGAAGTATATTACATGTTTTATTTGGTCAGGCAATAAGCATCTGAACCTATGATTCTATGTCACCTCCCAGAAAATCAGTTTTCAGTCTTATCTGCTGGGCAAACAAGCTTCCTCAGTTCATTAGTAAAGGCTTTGTTAGTTATCTATGTCTCTCAATCACATGATGTTATTCCAGGACTCCATGACATTCATCTAAGTGTTTATTAGCATTTCTATCTTAGAAGTTTTAGCCACATTCCAGTGGAATCAAAAGGAGTCTTTCATCACAGTATGATGACATCAAGCCTGTCTGTGATCTTAAGTATCTGTGCTCCATCCTTGAGCTAACTTATTAAAGGTCAGTCTCAATTTTCACATTTACTTACACTGTCTTGTCATTTTCTGTCAATCAGTCTACAGTAAAAGCCTGAACTTCCATTGTGCCTCTCAAACCTCTAGATTGGCATCTAAAACAGCTAACAAAACTGATTACCTTGTATATAGATTCCTGTATTATAAGGTCAGATAAAAACGTTTTGATCACTTGGTCTGACCTCCAGATTGACACAGGCTGTAAGACTTCCCTAAATAGTCTGAGTTACTAAATATACTGAAAACATTGTCTTGTTGAAGTCTGTGTTGAAATCTGCACTTGATTTGGCTTTCTGGTTTGACTGATGCTGCTTACAGCCTCTGATCCACATAAGACAAACTCTGAAGCTGACTGTTAAACATAATGCAAATTTAGTCAATAAATGTTTCAGCAGCCAGCCAGTGAAAATATTGCAGCTAGGAGCTAGCATGCTAATACTACACAAACATCACCTCTGCAACTCTAAAGCCTGCTTTTGACACTCTGAAAAATATACTAATTCCATGATTTTTGTACTGAAGTTATCTTGCACCCACAATAACAACAAAGTGTTCACAACAATGCTTCAGTTTATATCAGGCAACTGCTATGTAAGCGACCAAACTCTCAAATGAAAGGTACTAAAAGCTGTGATTCCTTAGCCTTTTGGTTTAGTACTGTTCACATTTGGGGGGCTGGGACTAGAATCATAGAATCAACCAGGTGGGAAGAGACCTCCAAGATCATCCAGTCCAACCTAGCACCCAGCCCTAGCCAGTCAACCAGACCATGGCACTAAGTGCCTCATCCAGTCTTTTCTTGAACACCTCCAGGGATGGTGCCTCCACCACCTCCCTGGGCAGCCCATTCCAATGCAAATCACTCTCTCTGCGAAGAACTTCCTCCTAACATACAGCCTATACTTCCCCTGACACAACTTGAGACTGTGTCCCCTTGTTCCACACAGCAGACTGTATCTGATGTATTCTGCCATTCACTTAAATCCACTTCAAATTCTTTTTGAAGCCACCACACTGATTCAAAGAGACTATTTATGTATTGGTGTTATATTGAACGTGAGTTAAACGTTAAGGCTTTTCTGTGGCTGAAAAAAAAAACCAAAACATGACAAAGAATATTCATAAGAAGTCTGTTCTGTGAAAAAAAAAATAATCTTGAAATACCCTGAAGAGCCTATTTAATTTGAAAGAATAACCTGACAATGTATGGCCTGATCACCAAGGACATTTAACACTGACGCCTCCAATGCGTTTTAACTTGCATTGTAGGGCACGTGCTGTTTCTTTATGTTCGGTCCTGGGAATCCTGAAGCTGACAAATATTCAAGGATACTGCCAAAGATACAGGCAAGGGAAAATAAAGAGAAAAAAAAAAGATCACAAATGCCATGAGGTGAAGGAGATTTGACAGTTTCACCTGCATAAAAGCTAGAGAGCTTTTCAAGCGCACTGCATTATGCAAGCCTACCCTATCAAACTTGTATTCTTCTGTGCAAAACTGCCTTCTATTGTTCATAGTTTTCTACTGACTGCTCCAAGTTTAGTAGAATTTTAAACACTTTGAAACTGCAAAACCCCAGTAAAGCAGTTCAGTGGGAGCTCTTAATTAGTCTGTGGTAACTGTAAAAGGTAGAGCTAAAAAATCTGCCTCTGTGTGCAATATTAGAAGTGGAAATTGTAGGCTGCCACCAGAGACGGACATAGAAACAGGACTGATAAGATAAGTGAGCTGAAATAGCCATAAAACCACTACTGAATAATCTGATGACAGTTCTCAAGCTATTATTTAACAGGCACAGCTGTTGGAGTCACATTTTAGTTTGCTTCTCATGTACATTATGAATTATTTTGCACTTTTGCATTAGTACACATTAGGCAGAAAACTGTCTCTAATATATTAGATGAAATGCACTTCAGGGGGAGCTTCCCCCTCCTCACTCTGTTGACTGCTCTTTTAATCATAAAATGGTTGGACATGAGATCCAATCACCACTAAGGCTGTGCCAGCAAGTGACAAATCATTTCACTTCAGAAAATTATTAATCTTGGTGGCACTGTGCTTGTGTGCTGTGATTTACTGAGAACAAAATAACCTCACAATGCTCAATTTAAAATTGGACAGGGGTTTTGACTGATGGCACACATTTACTGATGTGATAAAGCAATTGACTGGTGAGGATTCATTTGTAACAGAGAACAGCTGCCTTATCAGAGATCAGATCAATGAATATAATATTGAAATCTTCTTACCACAGTCAAATGCCTACACATTCTTCTTTGGGGGGGAAAGCAACAGTTTCTGTCACACAAAGCACAGCACAATCAGGTATCGGTACTCTGGTCTAACTTACCTTCTAAGGAGCATGGACCTGTATGTCATGACCATTCATCTTTGGTGAAATTCAACTCTGGGCAGCCCAGAAGTCTGGAGGCAGCCTGGGTAGTTCCCTCACCAGACTAACCTGATCAATATTCTGCCTGAAGCTAATATTCGAGTTTTAATTCTTCACAGCATTAAGTCATTTTATTACATAATCAATTGACCTTCACATTCTAAATTTCTTCCATCTACTAAAGCTAAAATCAGTGAATATAGATTAAAAAGCTGAGTTTTACCTGCATTTTGTAGAAATCTGTACCAGTCAAATGTCTCACTGGGTGCAGTCTTAATACCTGTGTTAGAAAAACAGAGAAACACAACATGAAGAGCGACTGAAGGAGCTGTTTAGTCTGCAAAAGAGGAGGCTGAGGGGAAACCTCATCACTGCCTACAGACACCTGAAAGGACATTGTGCAGAGGTTGGTGCTGATTTCTCCTCATGGGTAATTAGTGATAGAACAAGAGGGAATGGTCTCAAGCTGCAGCTGAGTAGGTTTAGACTAGATATTTCCCAGCAAGTGTGGTCAGGCATTGGAATGGGCTGTCCAGGGAGGGGTTGAGCCACCACCCTTGGATTTAAAAGTCATTTGGATGTGGTGCTTGGGGATATGGCTTAGGGTGAACCTTGTAGAGTAGGGATATCAGTTGGACTTGGTGATCCAGAGGGTCTTTTCCAACCTGAATGTTTCTCTGATGTTTGATTGGTTCCTGAATAGCTGAACTATGGTTCTTGAAGTCTTGCCCTAAGAAAGCAGTGCTTCTGTCAAGCACACAGAAGTCCATAAACAGCTGTTTGCATCTCAAGTTTCTCCCAACCCAACAATGTCAGGCTGTCTGTAGAACCCTTCTGTAGTCATCAGACTGACATTTAATTGAAACTGCTGCATTGCATGTAGGAACTTCTTTAGCAACCCATGGAATTAAGCTCACTTACACCTTGTGAAATTTGGCCTTTCAAAATCTACACATAAGATAATATTGTCTGAGGGAGGCATTTTATTCCAGAACAGATACAGATCAGCTGAGACTCAGGTCCTTAACATAAGGCAAAGAAAGCAAATTAAATTCATGTAAAAATAATCTAAACTGAACATTTTGTCATATGTTAAAGACTAAGTAAATTAATAAAATCATTAGTAAGAGAATGAATCTTTTAGTTAATTATTACTTCACTGAGGGCTTAAATATAGACTAAAATTGGGCTAAATAGACCTTGCAGTGAGTTATTTGGACATAATAGTTTCTTCTTTTTTTTTTTTTTAAGTGAAATATTCCAAATGGAACTAGTTTTGGAATCTGTATAGTTATTTTAAGATAAAATCAGGAGCTGCACTTTAAAGTAATCATATCTAAAATTCTAAGCTAGACTGCTCCATTAAGTATTATGCTTTGGATTTGGTGTCATGATGCTGGGAACTCAGCTTAAAGCATTTAAAGGAATTTCAAGTTTCAGAGAATAATCATTTAGCATCAAAACTTTTGTAAGCTTTGGAGAATGCTTGGTGCTATCTTGTCCTCCAGGTTCCTATTGTAAGTTGCTTCTAAAGGCACCAAATGAGTTGAAAATTTAGGCTAAGAGATAGAAATATTGCCTTAATTAACGACAATGGCAAAAAGCTCAACTTCAGGGCAGCCAAGGCTTCAAACCCATTTCAGAAAACCATGTCCAAGGAAAAGAAGGCAGATGCAGAAACATACAGGTACTAAAGACTACTCAGATTAATTGAATGTCTTAGCCACTCTTTCAAAACCCTTACCTTGAGTTTGGACATGTATTTTCTTCCGAGCATCTGGCTTTAAAGAGAAGGAGAAGAAAAGTTAACTTTCACAGTTCACCACAGTCACCATAAAAGATCTCTTCAATCTTCCAACAGTCCCAACTAGTGTAAGAAAATGCACACCAGTATGATTTTCTTGCAACCATTAAGGATCAAATCAGATTATAAGAAAGATATAGTGCAAGCTGGAGGCCAACTTCAGAACTTAAAATTGCAAGACAAGTGAGAGAGCTGAAAATTAGCACTGGGACACAGGCACAGCAACAAAGAAGATGGAGAAAAGCCATTGGGACAGAGGGCGGCTTAAGCCAGCCTCGTCTCCATAGCTGACACACTGCACAGCTCTGCCTTAAACTGGTAGATAAAGACAGGCTTTTAGCTCCCTAAAATCACTAAGTTTCAAAAATAAGCTTAAGTTAAGCATCTGATTTTATCCTCTGTTGGACCTTTAATGGTGAGTAAATACAGCCCTGCCAGGGCTTGGAACATGGAGAGGAAAATAGCAGGAGTACTGTGAAACAGGGTGTACAGACCTATTTACACTTTATAGATCAATTTTCTACTGTCTTCTATATTTTAAATGGTCTTGAGGAGAATGGAAAAATGAAATTGAATGCCAATAAAACTGGCTTCAGTAATTCTTATGCATCAGTTTTACACTACTGAAATACAACACTGACCGTGAGCACGAGATCTTTTACAGCATTTCAAACCCATTTGGAATACAGATTATTATAAATGCTGCATTATGTACTTCATAATTAAAGATAATTTATCCAATGTAATAGAAAGAAAAAACAACTGTTGGAAGATAGAGCCCTTGAGCACAGTGCAATTGCTTACATGCTCATAATTTAAATTAACTGACAGCCTAACTAATAAAGCACACATTGGAGGAATAAAACACTTCACAGGAGTGCGAGTTAATATGTACAAAGTGTTGATATTCTGTGACCTAGGTATGGAAAGATATATTCATATTCTTCACTGTTTGAAAGTAAATAGGTTGTGTTTGCTCTCGCCCTTTGAAAATACAGATGGAAAAAGAACTTCTATGTCTTCAGACAGCACAACACTTGGCTTGCACAGTAAATAGCTGGGCTACCAAGATGGATCAGCAAGCCTGCTGACTGATGTGGAGCTTGTCTGTGCAGCCTGACGCTACCCAAAGGCTCTCCTTGTACTCATATGACCAGCAGCTCTTTATTGTCTTACTGTGCTCTTCAGAAACCAGGACTGAGGACTGTTTGTTTCAAGGCTTAATCTCAGTTTACTCCACTGGCACTCCACCATCAACTCAGCCACATAAGAGAGAAAATTTTGACTAAGCCTGTTTTCAAACAGGACCATCAGATACTAAAAGTAACAGCACTGAATGTCTGAAGTAACCTTGCAACCCAGCAAATGCAAAGGTACCTACTAAATGAAGAGAAAGAACAATCCATTATCATTGCCAGTTTCTTGCTGACTAAATCATCTCCTTAAAATGCATTGAAAACATATTTAAAAATTATACTATTGGATTAAATTTTCCATATCTCATTCAGTACAGTGTATTTGGTTTTATTTTCAGAAGCAGAGATGAGATTTAAGAAAGTTAAGTGCAATTTTTAGGCTATATACCATAGAATCAGTCAGGGTTGGAAGGGATCACAAGGACCATCTAGTTCCAAGCCCCCTGCCATGGGCAGGGACACCCTACCCTAGAGCAGGCTGCCCACAGCCTCAACCAGCCTGGCCTTAAACACTTAAATCCTTCAAGGCCTGGTCATATACTGCTGGGCTTAGTGTAACTTGAGTTTTAGCTCTGCAGTTCACCTTAAGAAGTTAATTCTATTTCCACTGTTGTCAAACCAAGTAATTTCAAACTATTTTTCCAAATGCTTTATTGCAACTGAAGGTCTTTAGTGGAATTTTAAAAATAGAAAGTTATTAAATAATAGAATAGGTTAGGTTAGAAGGGATATTAGAGATCACCTACTCCAACCTCCCCACCATGGGCAGGGACACCTCTCATCTAGACTCAGCTGCTCAAGGTCTCATTCAACCTGGCCTTGAACATGCCCAGGAAAGAGGCATCCGCAACCTCATTCCAGAGCTTCACCATCCTTATGCTGAAGAGCTTCTTGCTAAGATTCAGTCTAAACCTCCTCTCCCTTAGCTTAAAACCACTTTATTAAAAGTCACTCTCCAGCTTTCCTGTAGGATCCCTTCAGGTATTAGAAGGCAGAAATATATGCATAAAGTATCAGGGGAGACTCGGTAACAACAACAATGATAAGCCTTAACAGCACTTCCCAAACTGCTGTATATACTCTTCAAATACTAAACAGCTTTTAAATGCCACATTTATTTGACCTGTTGAAGCACATGAATATGAAATGCTTTCTCTGAAAGTAAAAAAACCAGGAGTAGAGACTATGAAGATTGTTCCAATTCTCTAGCATCACTTAGAAAGCATTTCAGAAGAAAACATAGTTGATAAGACCATAAGCATCAGCATGGAAACATACCCACTCTGCTGCTGCCCGTTCCTTCATCTTCATCGTGAAAGCCACTGCAAACCTAGTTAAATGGACAAAAATAGTTGGGATCATCTGCTTAAGTGTTTAAACATAAAACCCAGAAATGTACTCCAGGAAAAAAAATCTTCATAAGAACAAAGAGTAGAGGCTTACGATTATAGATGGAAAGACAAAAAGCAGGCTTTCTATGTCTTTTACCCGAAAATACTGGTAAAGCAAATGGTTATCTCTTCAGGCTTTACAACTGACAGCCCTTGGGAAGTTAAAGAGAGGATTTCTTAAACTAGGAGAAAACCCAAATGATGGGAACATGTCTCAGTTTATCTTGATTAATATATATATAGCTGCAAGAGTCAACCAGTATTTCCTATTTCTACAAGTTGCAGTAGCCCTCACCATAGCCACAAGGCTAAGAAGGGACTTTAAGTCCTGCAAGTTTCATACGATTGTGATATGACAATACACAGTCCTACTATTACCAACTCATTGAAACTGGAGTTTAATTCAAATGAGCAGATGGAGTTTTAAAAATCTTTCCCCCAGTGTTGTCTCTTATTTCTAAATAATCAAAGCTGTCAGTGAGAAACATCTGTGAGAGTCAAATGTTATTCTTCAGGAAAAATATCAGCATTAAGTAAACTGAAACAGATGACAGAGGATCCAGTGACTTGGCTTCAATTCTGCCATCTCACAGACTTGAGCCACTC
The DNA here is from genome assembly GCF_015220805.1 of Pogoniulus pusillus. Lineage (NCBI taxonomy): Eukaryota > Metazoa > Chordata > Aves > Piciformes > Lybiidae > Pogoniulus > Pogoniulus pusillus. Next base: position 7,475,203 of record NC_087293.1, read on the forward strand.
GGCTCTGTAGCTCTGAATATTAGGCAGCTGCAATGGAGATGCAATTTGCAGAGCTGAGTTAGACACCCAATATTCCTTTATAGTATAAAGAAGAATTGGGTGCCCAGAAATTAGATTTGCCACAGGCAAAGAGACTATTGTGTTAATCAGACATAGTATTGATTGAAGAGCATTCTGACCATTATCTAGCTAAGATTTTGTTATGAGCAAAGTGTTTGAATGAATGAACTGTAGAAGAGTATATGAACACCATCTACTCCTCCTCTGCAATGTGTATAAATCATAATGCTAAAATAAGAAAAAGCAAACAAAAGAGTACTTGAATGGGTGGGGTTTCACCTGGCAAGAAGAACAGAATTCTGTCCCCAAGCTTACTTCAGCAACTTCCCTTATGGATCTTTATAACGGCTCTGGACTTCTGTGCCTTTCAGAAATGTCTGCAGTACACTACCATTCCACATAACAGAAGTATGTCAGAGACCATTTAAAAGAAGTATTGATAGGAACAGTTCTATTTTTGGGTGTCTCATTACAGAGAGACTTCAGTCACAGAAGTCTGATTTCTAAACAAACCAGATAAACAAGTTATTCTTACCAGGAGCTGGGTATAATACCAAAAAGTCATATGAGATGTTTTATGGACTCAATTAATAAAGAATTCCTGTTCTGAAAAGATCTTAAGAACATTTGGCGTTAATGTAGCTTTCAAGTTGTGATGAAACATAAAAATGTGCCTCTACAGTTCTTAAATAGAGCTTTAGTGTTAACTAGAAACACAAATGGGACCATTTCTGAAGACACCAGTCCTGTGGGATAGAAATGTTTGAAAGCCTCTTTCATGTGAGAGGCTGTGTCTGCCCATGCGGCTGCTCAGCTAAACTCTGTTTCATGTGAGAGGCTGTGTCTGCCCAGCTAAACTCTGGGTTTTACTACTGCTTTTATAGATATTGCATATAAAAGAGGGGTCATCAGATATTACAAGGCACAGAATCACAGAATATTAGAGGTTGGAACGGACCTTCAGATATCATTGAGTCAACTTCAGTGATTAGACATGAAGCACATTGCCAACTCACAACCAGAACAGTGCTTTTCCATTGGAGACATTACATTGTGAGAACAAAGAATCAACCAGGTTGGAAGAGACCTGCAAGATCACCCAGTCCAACCTAGCACCCAGCCCTACCCAATCAACTAGACCATGGTACTAAGTGCCTCATCCAGGCTTTGCTTGAATCCCTCCAGGGACATGAAATCACAATAATTTATTACAAGTCACATAAACACTGAATGATAACTCCAACTTCTGTTTGTTGCAACAAACCTTATTCCCATATATCTGTTCTGTAGCACCTGCTTTATGATACTACAATGAAGTTCATATATACATCTTGAGAGCTTTAAGGTTATTAAAGCCTTTGCAAATATCTGCTCTGTCAAGCTGCACATGCTCCCTTTCCAGTTTTTGCAATTATACATTCAATTAATCACATTAACAAGCAGAGAAACTACAAAACTCTGTTCCTCCTAAGTCTGAAAAATACTGTTCAATAGCAAAAAATACCCTAGAGGAGAACAACCACCATTTAGAGGAATTTAATTATAAATGAAACACACATTACAAGGGTAGACAGTGTTCAATACTTTGTTTTATGGAATATGATGCCATATTGTACTGGACAAGTAATTCACAACTCATGATGTTTCTGCTTAGAACCTTGTGATCAATAAAGAAAAAAACTAATCAATATTTCTTTTAATAACTATGCAATGAATAATACCAGTGATAACATTGGAGAAGGGATCCATGCAGAATGACTTCTAGAAAACTGAAGTCATTTTTCTGTAGCAGTGGAAATATTAGGAACCACATATGGAAGCAGTAGCATATTTTGAAACATCATAGGAAATTCAAGTTCCCAAACTATACTTCAAGTTCCTAATTTATTTGTCATGACAAAAACATGCAGTGCAGCTTTTGAACAAGATGTATTAACCTTGTTTGTGACAGGTTGTATTTTAAACATAGAGTTGATTGGATCAAATGGACACTCTCAGAAATTGAATTGACTGCTGAAACTGACCTATTAGGTATCTTTTTTTTCCTCTTCTTTCAGACCCATGTAAAGAATAACATCTGATTATTTGATAACAAAAGTAAACAAGTATATAAATATCCTTCTGAATGGAGCTTTGTTGCTTTTCCACTTTAAGCCTCCTCAGCATGTAAGAACATGCCCTAATGATTTTTCAATGAGTGTGATTAAGTGCTGTCTTTAAAGCCTGTTTACCTACCACATTTCATAGGGCATTGCAGACAGAAGAGCATATCTACTCCAGAGGTAAGTTAGCTAATACTAGCTAGAACATATAGTGGCATTAGCAAAGATAAAATTATGAGATATAAGCCTGCTGCAGATTCTCTGTGCATTTCCTTGTTGCTAACACAAACCAAACCCCATTATGCTGCATTTGAACCACTGCAGTTACTTAGCTAGAATGCTGTGATGAATGAGCAAAGACAGGAACCTGAGTAAGCTCCATTCAGCAAGGCATTTAAGCTCTCCTAGAGCAAGCATGCAAGCAGTACCACTGGATTTCATTGGATGCTTAAATCCTATCCCACCTACTACACTCAGGGACTTTTTTACTTATGCAGATCTCAGTTCTGGAGAGAGAACTCTTCAGAGTACTGAAGTCCCCAGGAACAATGCCATGAGAATGAGGGACCTGCTGTAGCAACTTACTGCCACCAAACAGACCTCCTCATATTCATCCACAAGCTGACTTTTTTTGTTTATTAAAGGGGTAGAAAACTCAGGAAGACAAAAAAGAACCAACCCCAAAAACCCCACATCATCCACCACAAAGAAATCAAAACAATCAATCAACCAACCACATCAAGTTTCCACCAATTAGTGAGTTCAACCTGCTCAGAAAGCAGTCCAGTTGTGATAAAAGGAAGGTTGGATCACACAGCCACAAGCAAGAGAAAGGAGGAAGAGGAAGGAAGGTAGCAGTAGAACCATCCCTGCCACCAGTGAGCTACTATACTGGCTACACACACAGCTTCCATCTTGGTAAGACCTAAACTCTCCATTAATTTAATTGCATCCATCAGAAGCTTTACACAAATAAAATGTTTTAGTTTCCAATGGGCTTACTGGCTCAGCATGGATGTGATCAAACACTGCTGAAGTCAACAGACCTTTGGATCAAGCAAGAAGCTTCCTTTCTGAAGAGGCTGAAATAAGGACAAATACTGCAAAAAAAAACCTGTTTGGTTTTCAGTCATTTCCCTGATTTCTTGAACTATATTTGACGACTACAGTTAGATGTGGCTAGAACTTTTCTGGACTGTGAAACACCTTGAAAATGCTCCCTTGTCAATTCAACTGGAAAAAAAAAGGAGAAATAATTCAAAATCAAGAGAATCTGCTTAAAGACTGTTTTCAGCCTTTGCTTCTTTGTTCATGTATCTAGAGGAAAGATCACATTAGAAGGAAAAGAAGAACAAAAGTTCTTTATACTTGAGTCACCTACTTTTCAATCAAGCACTCTGTCAACAAGCCAAAGGCAAGGCCTTTGAGAACAGGTTTGCTCTGTGATTCATAGGACAAATGTCAGATATATTTAGTTGTTGACTCACTTAAGTCAAACTGCTGGGCACCTTGGTCTGTGTGGGCAGGCAGCATTTGATGCATAAAATACCCTAGTGCCAATATAGAGTATTTTGGATGTTTGGATATATGCAACCAGCCAGACTTCACTAGGAACAAGAGGGTTTGGGAAAAAACAAAACAACACAACTTGGAGCAATGTTTAGCACTTCTGGCACAGGGCACCTGTAAATGGGGTGCAAATTTGTTTAGGTTAACACCAGTACTACGAGATGTAACGATCCTATTCATACCTGCACTGCTAACAAAAGTGTGATGGTTTGGGTGTTTCCTTCCCCCCCACACTTTGGAAATCACCCAGACTAGACTCAGCTGGCTCTGGAAATATGAATGAAGCTTGTATTTACAGCTGGAACAATATACAAGCAGATATTTACTGTATATACAGAAATATACAAGGTAAAAAGGTAATACTGAAACACAACTCCTCTCTTAGATACGTGAGTCCCCAGGAGAGGCTCTCAACCATCCCTTCACCTTCCCCCTACCCCTCTCAACTTCACCCCAGTCCCAAGGAAGAATGGAGGTTCAGCCAGGGGTTTAGGAAGAAAAGTGGATTAGTCCAAAATGGAGGGTGAGGTTAGAGAGTGAGCTGCAGCTCAGCCAGCAGCCCAAGTGAAAGTGATAATCTATGTTTTTATTTCTTGTTCCTATACATCTCAGTAAGCCTGTGAGGGAAGTAGACATCAGCCTTGTTTTCCTTTTAAAGCCTGTAATCTAGTTGTTCTCACCAAAACATTCTAGCCTGCTTCAAACTAGCACAAAAGATTTGTCACAAACATAATCATATCTCCACCACTAGCTTGACATTAATCACCTCCACTAGTCAAGATTCACTATTTGAAAACCAAATATCAGTCACTTCATGACCAGGATAGTGCTGTACAAATGAGAACTGTATGGCTAGTGTTGAAGATACTTAGCTATACATTTATACCTAACTTCTGCAAATACAAAGTCTAAAATAATTTTCATAAGAAATTAAAACTTGATGGTGTAAAACTATTCTGTACAAAGGTGTCCAATAAAAGACAGTCAAGTTGCTAAAGTCCACAGTTGTACTAACCATCAAAGGCTGTCTTTATAATGTCTACCCATAGATTGTTCTATAGAGCAATATCCTGCCAAATCCCAGGTGAATTGTTCTCACTCTTGTTCTTCTCATTTCTTTCACTTCCCTCTGAATTTTATATCCTCATCACATGCATAGTTCTATTATTGTAGAAAACAATCATGATTCAGCAGACAAAGCACAGGATTAGTTAGCAAGAGCACAGATTTCATTAGCTGTTAATGAGATTTGAGTCTTTTTTGAAAATTCACAGCCCAAGAGACCAAGTTTCAAGCTCCACCTCTGCCAATTTGTACATGGACAGAAACAATGAAATGATTGTAACAGAGGAAATGCAAAATTAATAGGCTGGACACAGCCTGCATGTTATGAAGAAACTGTTCTACTTCCATCACTGAATCATCAAATACTATGACAAAATCACAGAGATTTGAAGATGTCTGTCCATTGTCTGCTGGCCTACAAATCTCCAAGCATTTATTGATCGGCTCCTAAAAGATCTGACATTACAAAAATGCAATTTTTTTGGTCACAAATCTTCTATGAATGCTTTTACCTGGCTTCTTGTAGCACTGCCCCCATCACACAACGTTTTTCTTCACATTTGATATCTTCATTTATATCTGTTCCACCAAAGATGACTCCAAAAGGAATTCTGCTACCTGCAAAGCAACAACTACAATGAGAAGTTGACTAATGTCAGAATTATTAAGGCTGTGTCCCAGGTTGAGACTATAGGGTTAAAATTTTTCTGGGGACTAGAAGATTGCTATTCAATCCCATAATTCTGCTATCTCTTTATAGGCTCACAACAAGGTCAGCTCGTTCTCTTTTCCTCCTCCTCCTGCCCTGTGTGTGTGGCAGGAGCCACTTTATCAGGAATAACATGTAAGCAGTAGGCTCTGCCATGGATGGCAGTGGCATTGGAGAGGGGAGGATTAGAGCACTGGGAGTGTAGATTTAGTTTTTTCTGGGATGGGGAAAAATTCAATGGGGTTTACTATGGATGGGGAAATTGCTTTCTAATGTCTATTTCTGTATTTCTCTCTCTAAATACAATTCTGTATTTTCTCTCCAATTTGATTTGAGAGTTTACTTTCTGTCAGCTCTGTTTAAAAAACCACAATGGGCTGGAATGGACCTCTGAGATCATCAAGCCTAGCCTATGACCTAACACCACTACATCAACCAGACCATGTCACTAAGTGTCAAGGGAGTAACTAGAAGGGGACTTGAAGAGTAAAAACATATATTAGTATCACATAAGTAAGCAGGGGCCTCTGAAACAAACCAACCTGGAGAAACTTGAATTCTTGTGGGTTTGGCTGAAAACTCCCCTACAATAACTACACACATTCACAACATGTCAGCCTGTTGAGTAGCCATAAGATTTTCTCTGTCTTTTCTATGCTTTGTGAAAAAAAAACAAAAAACAATTAGTTTCTATACTTGGCAGCCCTCCAAACTGCATATATATTTTAAATGTTATTCAGGATTGCAAAACTTAATCCCAGGTATCTAAGCCTCAGGCAGTCATTATCTGCCCTCTCAAGCATTCCAATATGGTGGTTTGGGTGACTGTCCTGCATAGTTTTTTAAATGCTGACTTTTGAAGATGACTTTAATGCTACAACAAAAGAGTAGCATTGGAAAAGATCACTAATTAAATAAGGCAGTATATGTGAACATGTAACAAAACCTTTGCTTTGCTTAATCACATCCTAGCAGATGGATCTGTTTATAATCAGTTGTTCCAAGACCACCTGTGTTCAGTTATTTGTGATCAGAACAGTGAAAGCAAAGGAAGGCACGCTGGCTGTGGGACACTGTGCACAAGACTTTATCAATATTCTAATTTTATAACATGAACAAAATTATTTCCATCCCAGTAGTGCCTGAACTCTGGTAAAAGGCTTATTTTGATACACAGCATCAGAATAAATTCAAACTCGCATAAGAATGAGGAGAGGCTGAGGGAGCTGGGATTGTTTAGCCTGGAGAAGAGGAGGCTCAGGGGTGACCTTATTGCTGTCTGCAACTACCTGAAGGTTGATTGTGGCCAGGAGGAGGTTGCTCTCTTCTCTCAGGTGGACAACACCAGAACAAGAGGACACAGCCTCAGGCTGCGCCAGGGGAAATTTAGGCTGGAGGTGAGGAGAAAGTTCTTCACTGAGAGAGTCATTGGACACTGGAATGGGCTGCCCGGGGAGGTGGTGGAGTCGCCGTCCCTGGGGCTGTTCAAGGCAGGATTGGACGTGGCACTTGGTGCCATGGTCTAGCCTTGAGCTCTGTGGTAAAGGGTTGGACTTGATGATCTGTGAGGTCTCTTCCAACCTTGGTGATACTGTGATAACAAAGCCACCAAAAAATGGGTAGTATAGCACAACTGTGTTAGCAGTGGCTAGACTTCAATGGGCAAGACCAAAGGCCATTTAGACGAAAACACAAAAGCCATTAGTAGTGAAAGATTTCTTTCTATAGTATTTCTTTCCTCAGAGTCTGCTTCTTTTTAGTAACTGACAAGTTACACACTGATCTCCTCTTAAACTAATCAAGATAGCAGACAACAGTGTTTACTGTTGATTGTTTCAGCACTGAAATTGATTAAGTGGTCAGCTTTACACTACATTAAGCCGACAAATAACAACCTCTTGGTGGCTAATTACTACATGCAGAACACAGTTTTCAGTTCCAAATGGGATTGCAGTTTTGTAAAAGAAACAGTCTCCCTAAGACAGCCTACAAAAGCTGCCATTTAAGGTGAGCGATTTTGTGCATTGTGCAGATTTCTGTTAGCTGTAGCAGATGAAGCCAAGGTTTCCTCCTGACTGTGAGCAAGAATAGCCAGGCCGTATTGCCACTACATGTTGTGTACCAAGAAAGGCCTGGAGAAGAGGAGGCTCAGAGGTGATCTTATTACTGTCTACAACTACCTGAAGGGGCATTGTAGCCAGGTGGGGGGTGGCCTCTTCTCCCAGGCAACCAGCAATAGAACAAGGGGACACAGTCTCAAGTTGTGCCAAGGGTAGGTATAGGCTGGATATTAGGAAGAAGTTCTTCACAGAGAGAGTGATTTCCCATTGGAATGGGCTGCTCAGGGAGGTGGTGGAGGCACCGTCCCTGGGGGTCTTCAAGAAAAGGCTGGATGAGGCACTTAGTGTCATGGTCTAGTTGATTGGTTAGGGCTGGGTGATAGGTTGGACTAGATGATCTTGGAGGTCTCTTCCAACCTGGTTGATTCTATACTTTGATTTTTCCTTTTTGCGATCAGATAGAAAGGGAAACAGATCAAGGACTCAGTAGACAACACTGTCTTCAGCATTGGATCAGCAAGCTGGGCACCAGAGGTTACTGTGTTGATGTAGCTTCTTCCTCTTGAAATGATATAACTGACCTCGAATATTCATGACCATAGAAACTATTGGTGACACTTTCTACGGTTACCCACACTGCCTTAGGGGGTGGAGGGAAAGAGTTTAAATTCACAGTGAAAAACAAGCAAATAAGGACATTTTAAAGCCAATGTGGAATGAAATAAGGATGTTGATAAAGACAAAAAACATACTACATGTTTTATATCTACATTTGAAAACTACATGAGTTGTAAGACAACGGTTTATTAGCATTGCTGATTTCCTCACTACTAAATGAAAGGAAAACAAAAAGCATGCCAGGCATAATAATTCAGGCTTTCTGAAAACCCACCAGCACAAATGCAGGAGGACTTCAGAAGTCTGAAAATTGGCACAACTTACATAGAGATCATAGAATCAACCAGGTTGGAAGAGACCTCCAAGATCATCCAGTCCAACCTAGCACCCAGCCCTATCCAGTCAACCAGACCATGGCACTAAGTGCCTCATCCAGGCTTTTCTTGAACACTTTCAGGGACGGTGACTCCACTACCTCCCTGGGCAGCCCATTCCAATGCCAATCACTCTCTCTGTGAAGAACTTCCTCCTAACATCCAGCCTGTACTTCCCCCAGCAAAACTTGAGATTGTGTCCCCTTGTTCTGTTGCTGGTTGCCTGGGAGAAGAGATCAACTCCCACCTGGCTACAGCCTCCCTTCAGGTAGTTGTAGGCAGCAATGAGGTCCTCCCTGAGCCTCCTCTTCTCCAGGCTGCACATCCCCAGCTCCCTCAGCCTCTCCTCAAAGGGTTTGTGTTCCAGGCCTTTCACCAGCCTTGTCGCCCTTCTCTGGACACGTTCCAGCACCTCAATCTAATGAAATATCAAATCTAATGAAAATATCAAATTATGTGCCTTTATCCAAGTGAATAGATTCACACAATACAAAGGTAATCTCAAAAATGGATACAGACTTGCAATTTTGGTAGGTGACAGCATATGTAATTTTGATAGCCAGTGCTTCCAGTGCATCTTTAATAGCAGGCTAAAATTTTGTTCTACATGCCTAGGTACAATAGAAAACTTTATTATTTGTCTGATAACATCCTGTCTCTTACATTTTAGCTTGCACAAATGACATCTCAAAGTTATTTCATGTCCAAGGAGCCCTGACTCATTTTTGAGCAGAAAAAAAAAAAATCAAATTAGCCTCTCAGCTTTCTTCTTTTTGACCTCAGCTATACTTAGCCAAGCCATTGTCCTCTGAAGGAACACATTTGCCCAAAGTACCTTAATGTTAACATAATGCTCTTATCTTAATGCAGTTAAAGTGCTTAATTATGAAATGCACTATGTGCTTTAAAAGTACTTTTACTTACTTCTCTGTGAATCAGATGTCCCACACAGAAATATCTTTTTTTTTCAGTATTTCTGAATGTTTACTGAAATGGATAAACAGAGTAACTACACTGCCTGTGCATTTTCTAGCCATTTATATCTGCTTGTATTCATTCTTCTCACATTCAGTACCTTTTTTCAGATGTCTTTTTATTGTAAATTAGAAAGAAGATTACCTTGCAGAAGTCTGCCTCCTTTATAAAGATGAATGGCCAGAGCTGCATCAAACACATCTGTAGAGGTTAGATTTGCTATTTCAGTTGGACTTTCATACATGAAAGCATCTTTAAGAACACAGATGTGACCTGCAGCATGTAGATGTTTCCTTCATCGTTGGAACAAAGGGAAAAAGAATTAAAATAGATATTGTTAGTGTTGTCAGCATGCCAGAGTATTAAATAAGCTTAATCAAAATGTTTTCCCTTTATAAAGTTTTCTCTCATGTTCATCTTTATGCTAATTTTAAGCAAACTCGAAGCTATATGTACAAGGGTATTTTTACCCCGGGTAATATTTGTCACCTTCATCACTGTGAAGCCACAGACACACGGCCAAGCAACACAATCTGAATTCATTTAAATCCAAAATATTAACATCAGCTTTGGAAATCAGCTGAAGTGAAGCAAAAATCAAGATCTTTCCTGATTGAGCTTCAGCTGAAAAGAACCCATCTGAATTGAGTGTTACACTCCTTGTTCTCAGACATTTTCAGATCCCTGTTCTGGAGAAAGGCCACTGAGTGAAGAAAGTGCAAATATGTCCAGCTAATCAATGCTATTAAAAATACAGAACATGCAAACAAAACAAATGCATAAATAGCACTGGAGAGTTGAAACTGCATATCTTTTCTGTTTGATCGTGGGTTTAATTGCCCATTTGTAAAAGAGGCATAGGATAATTGAAGTACAAGTAAAAAACTACACAGAAGTAATTACACAAATACTTTCACAGTATCTTTTAAAATTGCAATTGATTAAAAAAAAAGATAACAAAATGACCCACAATTAAACCCAAACAAAACCCTCCTACTCTAGTGTCAGCTTACCCATTCATATTTCTATACACTGGTTCCTCATATTAAAACAAAGATTAGACAACTGCCAAAGTCAAGAAACTGATTGATTAGAGGGAGCTTTACTTCAGGCATTTTGGTAAGTGTGATGGTTCAGGTGTTACCTCCCTCCCCAAACTTAAGTCATCCAGACTAGATTCAGCCAATCTGGAAATAAGAATGAAGGGTTATATTTACACCTTAGCACAATATACAAGCAGATATTTACAATATATAGCTATACGCAGTAACATGGAATCAGAGAATCAACCAGGTGGGAAGAGACCTCCAAGATCATCCAGTCCAACCTAGCACCCAGCCCTATCCAATCAACTAGACCATGGCACTAAGTGCCTCAGCCAGTCTTTTCTTGAACACCTCCAGGGACAGTGACTCCACCACTTCCCTGGGCAGCCCATTCCAATGCCAATCACTCTCTCTGACAACAACTTCCTCCTAACATCCAGCCTAGACCTCCCCCATCACAACTTCAGACTGTGTATAAATAAGACTGTGTATTAAAAAAGGATGTGATGGCTTGGGTGTTATCCTCCCCTCTGCACTTAAGAAATCACCCACACTAGACTCAGCCAAGCTGGAAATAAGAATGAAGCTTTATATTAACAGCTTAGCACAATATACAAGCAGGTATTTACAATGTATACAGCTATAGACAGAAATACACAAGCTGAAAAAGTAATACAGCCCTTCCAGAAACCAGAGTTGCCAGGAGGGGCTCCCAACCACCCTTCCACCTTCTTTCCAGCCCTCTACCTTACCCCAGACTTGCCTTACATTCAAGGTGAGTTTGGAGAATTGGCCAGGGGGTTAGGAAGCAGAAGTCACACATATGGCAGGTCAGTTAGAAAGAAGTGCAGGCAGCCAGAGCCAGAGAGCAACTCTGTCATCTATGTTTGTGTTCTTGTTTTTATACATCTCAGCAAGCCTGTGAGTGAAGTAGACATCACCACTGTTTCCCTTTCACAGACTATACTCCAATTCTCCTCACCAAAATATCCTAGCTAGCTTCAAACTAGCACAGTGAGCTTTGTTTTAGTCTCTTCTTTTGTACTGTAGGCTCATAATTCTTCCCACCAAAATCAGAATCAGTTATCAATGTTTCCAACTACATCAGCCAAAAAACACAGAGGGGAAAACCCATGTTTTGATAGAAACTAGAGTACTGTAAGTGCTGGCATTTAGTGCTTACATCTTCAATATTATAAAACAAACAACCAACCAAACCCAGAAGAATGTTTTCTGCTCATTACATATTGGTCCATTTGATTTATTTCTTGTAGCATATTAATTGTTCTGTCATTAAAATCTTGCTAACTCAATAGCTTCCTGGGTAATTTTGTCTCTTTCCTCTCCTGATCATTTCATATCCTCCCAAGGAATCTAATTTTCTGGCCTGCAGAAGCTGGTCATTACTGCAGAAATTGGTGCTAAAAATGTTGTAAAATGTCTTGAGGCCTTGGAAGAAAGGTATTAGCACTATATCATAGAGAGCTCCACTGGCACAACATATGGTGCTGTGTTTCTTCCTTGTTCAAAACAGAAACTCACTTTACTTTTAAACGTTTTTTAACAAGACCAATAAATTATAGCAAGTACTAAGAAATACTAAACTACAGCCAAATTGCAAGCTTCTTATTTACACTACTGAGCATCTACATCAGTTGTCCCATGAACTTGTGCAAAGTACCTGTTTGCTGTCTGAAAGGGGCTCTCAATTTATAGCTAAATAAGGATGCCCAAATCTCAGAGCTGTGAAGAGAAAATCTCTTGGGTGAATACTTGGGATGCTTGTGCCTGCATTCCAGAATTTCACAGGTGCTCATTAAGTAGTTTAAAAGAATCTTTTCCCATCAGTGTTCCAATTACCATAAATCACTATCACGTACAAGCAATGTGTTTGCATATTACAATCAATTTGAAAAACAACTCCCTCAGGCCACCAGGAATTGAGAAACTCAGCCAGAAATTTCAATCTAAAAATATATTTTTTTTCTTTTTTTTTAAAATATACTTGGAATGAATGCTTTTCCTTTCTTCTAGCTTCCACAGCTCCACATTTCACAGCTGAATGACAGCTGTTTCTCCAGTAAATAGAAGGGAATTCCCTCAAGTGTTCCAAGGCTAAGAAAATTGTGGATTACTTCTTTTAGTTCCATTTTTTCCCTACACGTAATGACTCATGAGGATATAGGAAAAAATGCATCCAGCTTAAGGAAAAAAAATATCAAATTATTCCCAAAATAATTCAAATTCCCAGATGTACAGTTTCTGGAGCCCCCAACACAAGAGGGACATAGAACCATTGGAGCGAGTCCAGAGGAGGGCCATAAAGATGCTCAGAGGGCTGCAGCAGCTCTGCTATGAGGACAGGCTACATGAGTTGGGGCTCTTCAGCCTGGAGAAGAGAAGGATTTGAGGAGACCTTATATTGGCCTTCCAGTACCTGAAGGGAGCCTACAGGAAGGCTGGGGAGGGACTATTCACAAGGTCTTGTAATGACAGGATGAGGGGTGATGGGTTTAAACTGGAAGAGGGGAGACTGAAACTGGATGTTAGGAGGAAGTTCTTTCCAGTGAGGGTGGTGAGACACTGGCACAGGTTGCCATGGGAGGTTGTGGAGCACAGAATCACGCAGATCTTTGATCACATTGGGTGATTCTGTGCTCCACAACCTCCCTGGAGGTGTTCAAGGTGAGGCTTGATGAGGCCTTGAGTGACCTGCCCTAGTGGGAGCCTGCCTATAGCGGGGGGTTGGAGATGGACGATCCTTGAGGTCCCTTCCAACCTAGACCATTCTATGACTGTGTAAAAAGGTTTTAATCCCAGAAACATACCACTGAATACAATATGATTAGTCATAGGCTTCAGATGACATATATATGGAAATACATTATTGGCTAGGTGGCTAGGGTTTAAGTACTGAAATCTGCAGTGTTGTTTTCATATTTTCTAAAACATTTTTCATCTTTATAATAACAACCAAAAAAAGTCTTTAAAAAGCAGACAATGATTTTCATGCATATGCTGTTAGGAAGGAACCTGATAAGAGGGTGCTGCATATCAGTTGCAAGAGATTTTGTTTTTGAAGGCTGATTTGTCTATGAAGCCACAGCTGTCCCTAAATGAAGCCAAGAAAGAAGAGATACATTACCCCTATCTTTTCTCCTCTTGGCAGCTGTGTGTTCACATTATTTTGCCATCTCATAAGCAAATACTTTCTGAATGAAAAATAAGAATGAACACGTCTCCTACTGTCTATCACAACACTGAAAATGCTAAATCTCAAGGCTGCATTTTCTATCACATAAATTTCCAAGCAGGCATCTTAACCAGCAGTGATTATTACTTGGATCCAGAACTAGCCTTGTTCTGCCATATCTTTCCCTTCTGCTGAAACTCTCGTGCATGCCAATGCCACTCACTGGAGAGGAAAGTACTTCTAAATGGAGCTGTCAGATTCCAATTTTGGGGTGTTTTGCTGGGAGGAAACCAAACAGGGAAAATTTCAGTCACCCAGTAAGTTTGAAAGATGATTTCTTTGAATACACTATATTAGTCACCACTTACATTGATATTTATACACATGTGAGTACTGGACAAGAAATCTTCCAGTCCCACTGACTAGTATTTAGGAAAATAACCTTCTGTTCCATTTTTTTATGCTCTTTGGAAATCATAAGGCTTTTGAGTCAAAGTTTGTGTCTGCTACAGATCTATACAGCATACAGAGAGAGAACTGCTAAGAAGTACAAACCTTTTCTGACACATTTTCCCTTCATTCAAAATGTCTATAGAATGCCATTTTTCTCTAACAAAACTATGAAAGACCAGGGGATGCTTTACAATATTTTGGGGGTTATTTCCTACATTGTTGATCACTATTTCTCACATATCCTGACCAGCAGTCTTCATTCTTTCACCATGAATCTACAGTTCACAGAGCCTCAGAAACCACTTTATAATTCCAGACACAGCATAGTTGAGGTTAAGATACAGGCAATTATAGGTATGCTTACTTCTAAAGTATTGTAGTTTTGAAACTTGCTTTGTTTCATAGTGTGGCTAGGAGGATGAGGAAGTTATTCTTCCCCTGTACTCAGCACTGGTCAGGCTACACCATGAGTGCTGTGTCCAGTTCTGGGCCCTGCAATTTAAGACAGATGTTGAGGTGCTGGAACATGTCCAGAGAAGGGCAATGAAGCTGCTGAGGGGCCTGGAACAAAGTCCTATGAGGAGAGACTGAGGGAGCTGGAGGTGTTTAGCCTGGAGAAGAGGAGGCTCAAGGGTGACCTCATTGCTGTCTACAACTACCTGAAGGGAGGCTGTAGCCAGGTGGGGTTGGTCTCTTCTCCCAGGCAGCCAGCAACAGAACAAGGGGACACAGTCTGAAGTTGTGTCAGGGGAGGTCTAGGCTGGATGTTAGGAGGAAGTTGTTGCCAGAGAGAGTGATTGGCATTGGAATGGGCTGCCCAGGGAGGTGGTGGTGGAGTCACCATCCCTGGGGGTGTTCAAGACAAAACTGACTGAGGCACTTAGTGCCATGGTCTGGTTGACTGGATATGGCTGGGTGGTAGGTTGGACTGGATGATCTTGGAGGTCTCTTCCAACCTGGTTGATTCTATGACTCTGAGATATCTTTCTCTCAAAACCTTTTGTGTTTTAATTTTCAGATGACATTTCAATGGAATTGCAGACAAAGAATGTTTGTCTTCCAAAAAGTTCCTGGTAGATATATATATATGTTGACAACTCTTGAATGGCATAAAACAGGCTTAAACCAAAAATGTTAATTAGCTTTTTCCTTAGGCTATTCTGTAAAGCAGCTGCTGCTAAATGTATACAGCACAATTCAAAACTTATTAAGAGAGTCACTTCAACTGCCTTCTCTGCAACTCATCCGAAGCTGAACACTTGCACTTCCCACTGAAGCAGGCTGAACTACAAGAGCTGAAATCCTGCTTGATCTTCTCTGTTTTCTTTGTAAATTACATATATTTTTTTCCACACTTGTTAAAGCAAAGCCTTCTTCATTTTATTTCTCTCTCAAACTTCTTTAAACAACACAGAAAAGTTGGCATGAATGAAGTACAGATAAAACCCACTGTGAATACAAGAAACCCTATTGAGGACAACAGGGAGAGAATCCTTAGGTCTCTACATTCAGAAGTCAGTAGCTGTTCTTTGGAACAACAAAACAACACTGCAAAGTTTGATTATGACTTAAAAGTGTAGCAGTGCTAAACATTTTTGAATGCTCATATATCAAGAGCAGGTCATGTAAATGATTGCTACTCAGTTCCAAAGGTGGAGGTCATATGAATGCCTGCCTTGCAGCTGCCCTGCTGTGGTAATGGCCAGAGCAAACAGCAGCAGGAATTCACCAGCACCTGTGCAAACTACATAGGAAGGTGAAAGCCTTTTTATTATCTACCATGATGAGGATCTTGTGCTTTACCAGTGCTCTTCTCTGAGACGTTAATGGTAGCAGATAGGGTAAAACTAAATAGAAGGCTGAGCTCAGAATTACTCCAGTAAATGTCTAAGATGAAAAATAATTGTAAAGAGGAACGATAAGCATTATTGAATTTGTGGGTTTAATTCTCTTGCAGTTGATTACCTGGAGATTTACAGAATGGCTATCTCAAGTGTTCTGCTTCAAAAGAGAACTGAAACAATCTCTCCTTCTCCAAAAGATTCTTAAATATTGACAAAATACTTTATCTAAATCTTTCTAATTAACCAATTAATTCCAGATTTCTGTTCCTCCTTACTACCAAATAACAAAAGATGAATGGAACATTTCAAGGGGCAGAGAAGATTCATTTACCTTCTTTCCTAGCACTGTCTCATCTCTAAGGCTGAAGAATGGCAGGCTAACCAAAGACTTTTGCTTACTGTTTTATTCTCTACTCATTGCCCATATTTTTTCAAGTGATTAAAGATAATGCACACCAATATGAATAAGGCCACAGCACATTCATTATATCACTTGTTTTAGCAAGCTGATTTCTAGCCAGATTAGATTCTGGCATCTTTGTCATCATTTGCTTTAAACCCAGGAAATGAGTATCTTATTTATGAAAAGATGAAGGAGTTATAGCAGCAGCTGTAATATCATAAACATATTAAACCCAGTGATATTAAGCCATAAAACTAATCTGTGTCCAAGCCAGAGACAACTTCTTTGTTTCATTGATACTTAACCAGAAATTGTTGTGGTTTATTCAAAATAAAATTTAATCTTAAAAAAAAAGATTGAGCAAAAGAATTTGTAAGCAGGAAATCACATACAACTGAAGACAAATATTAAATGGAATACATACTGTCTGCTACAGGGGTACCAGATGTACTTGACCTCAGGTACTTCAGGTTAGAGTGAAAATGACATGTCTAAGTCTTTAGCCATGCATCTAGCTTTTTTAATTTGGGCGTTTTAATGGCTTAAGGTCTTAAGAAAGCCAATAGTAAATGGAAGCATCTGCACAGAAGGGTTTCAGTCATAGAATCAATCAGGTTGGGAGAGACCTCCAAGATCATCCAGTCCAACCTAGCACCCAGCTCTATCCTGTCAAGTAGACCATGGCACTAAGTGCCCCAGCCAGTCTTTTCTTGAACACCTCCAGGGACAGTGACTCCACCACCTCCCTGGGCAGCCCATTCCAATGCCAGTCACCCCCTCTGTGAAGAACTTGCTCCTAATACCCAGCCCATACCTCTCTGGCACTGTGTCCCCTTGTTCTGTTGCTAGTTGCCTGGGAGAAGAGACCAACCACCCCCTGGCCACAGCCTCCGTTCAGAATCATTACCCTTGTTATACAAGTGGGGGGAGACGAGGCACAGATGATTGCCATGAGCTCACTATTTCAGATGATCAGAGGGCTGCAGCAGCTCTGCTATGAGGACAGGCTACAAGAGTTGGGGCTCTGCAGTCTGGAGAAGAGAAGGATTCGAGGAGACCTCATAGCATCCAAGGCCAGGTTGGATGAGGCCTTGAGCAACCTGTTCTAGTGGGAGGTGTCCCTGTCTACTGGATAATCTTTGAGGTCCCTTCCAACCTAAACCATTCTATGATTCTGTGAAGCCACGAGCTGCCACCTTTTCCAGGAGCTTGTTTACTGTCATTGGATTGGCCTTTTAGTCAGAAAGATGGATTTAATGCTCTTTTTTTTTTTTTCCTGATCAGATCTGCCTTCCTAAATAAGGTCATTGATATTATTACTATAGAGAATGATCATGGCAGATGAGAAGATAGCAACATAAGTTACAGAAACTCTTTGAGAATCAGTTAGAATCCTTTATCCACTTGAATTGTGAATGTTACTGACCTTTCACTCATTATTTTCTTTCTGGTTGAAGGTTTATGTTTGTAAGAGAGCTGCATGCAATTTAAGGTACACCTATAAAGCAACAGGATGCTAAAGCAAGTTGGTGTACTCTACACAGATGACTGCAGACATGTTTATATAGCTGCAAATGATTGCACTAATGTGGTAAGATGTTAAACCATCTGTTAACGGAGCTGTTGCATCTCACCAAGTCTATGATCTCTTTCAGACTAAAAAGTTGCTCAGGCCACCATGCATGAATCACAGCTGGAGAAGGCTCACCAAAATTGCTGGTTACTATGACACACATAAAGGTACCTTACTAAGCCACTGTGTCTTGATGCAGAAAGCTTACAGGATCACAGCAATCTCAGTGCTGTTAAAAGACAATCTGAAATTGTATGTGGACATTTGTGTGCCTGGCTTATACTAGAACAATGCAAAACCCACTTTCCACTAGATCTCCTCTGAATGGCTCCACAGACTAATGTTTGTTTTACTTTCCTCAGACTTGAAGTGGAAAATAAAGGCAATTAAAGATTTGATTTGTCAAGGCAGAAGAAATAATCTTATGGAGGAACAATGAGCATTGATGTCCCCAAGAAAAACTAAGTTTGTATAATCCAGTGAGAGCAAAAGCGAAGAGATGAAAGGAAATGCAGAATGCCACACAAAACACCACACATGAACTCTGTGCTGACCTGCTGAATAGGTATAAAAATGGGAACTATGAAAGTAAGAACATACTTAGTTATTTTAGCATTTTATTAATACTTGCTTTTAAATACAGAAAACCTCAGCTTTCTCTGGTCCTAATGCTCCATTTGCTTCCTATCTTCAATGCCTGGATAACCGACATGAGGCAACAGGTATGTTCTTTGGCTATCTTGTACAACACTGTATCCCTGCACAGATCTGAGACAACTTGATACAACAAAACCTCTGTGAAAACTTAATCATAGAATAGTCTAGACTGGAAGGGACCTCAAGGATCATCCAGCTCTAATCCCCTGCCGTAGGCAAGGTCACCTCCCACTAGAGCAGGTTGCTCAAGGCCTCATCCAACCTGACCTTGAACACCTCCAGGGAGGAAGCAGCCACAACCTCCCTGGGCAACCTGTGCCAGTGTCTGGCCACCCTCACTGCAGAACTTCCTCCTAACATCTAGTCTAAATCTCCCTTCTTCCAGTTTAAACCCATTGCCCCTCATGAATGTCAGAGCACTAGTTCTATGTACAACATTAAAAGAGTGATCACACACAGACAAAGGCTGTGGAAAACTTGTAATAGCAGAAGGCTACCCTAACAGTCTAATATATATATATGTATATATAAATGTATATATATATATAAAATCAACTGTGAATGACTCTTCGACAAGTAAGAAGAAACCAAATCCTTATTTCAGGCCTTCAGTGGACAAAAACATCTGGAAATTGTTTCACTTTTATGGCGACAGTTTCAAGCAAACACAAATGCCATCAGCCACCTCCTCTTTCCACATTACAGACAAAGAAATGAGTACATGAAGACTGTTCACGCACATCTGTTAGTTCAAACCATTTCAAAGCAGCCCTCTGTCCATAAGCCCAACGAGAGATGGGATACCAAAAGCCGTAGCCAGGGCACTGAGTAGCTCTTGCAGAACGGTTGCTCCGCACGGAGCCTTCCTTCGCAGCTCCCAGAGCCTCCTGCATTTCGCAGTGAGTTCTCATCTTTCTCTGGGTACTTCTCAAAGGGGCAGCGCCGAGGAAATCCGCTGCAGCGCTGACTAACACCGGTTGTGTAAGGGCTCCGTGGAGTGGCCGGTGTGGAAACCTCTGCTCTTGCGAGCCCAGGTCACCCTGCAAGCACGAAAGGCTCCTGTGCGAGCAAACTGCCCTGAGCTGAAAGGTCTCGTTTGTTTTGGAGCAGGTTGGCTTTTTTTCAGCAGGTGAGGAAGCTCTCGGCTTCTCCTCTCCCTCCCTTGCTCCCCGGCAGGCGCAGTCAGTTGCCCACGCAAGCAACCCGCAGCGGGGGCCGCCCCTCTACGGCACAGGCTCGACCCCACATCCACATCTCAGCAGGCCCCGGCTCTCCGGGCCGCAGCGGCTCCCCACCCCCAGCGCTGTGGGACGCGGCTTGCCTCGGCGCTCGGCAGTCCCCCCTCGCACAGCCCGGCGCCAGCCATCCACGCGGCTGAGGAGGGGCAGACACCGCCTCCGTGCGGCACCGAGGACAGCGAATGGCGCTCGGGCCTCGCCATCCCCAGCCCCGCGATGTGATAGCGGCGCCGGCCCCGACCGCAGAGCCCCTGAGGGTGCCTCACGCAGCCTCCCCTACCTGCCGGGGCAGGGCTGCGGCGGCCTCTGCGTGAGGCGAGGAGGGGCCGGCCTCGCTTGTTTGCCGGCTCTCTGCCGAGGAATGGGAAGCGAAGACAAGAGCGATAGTAAGAACCCTAGGGGATAAAAGGGGCGGCAGACAGAGAGACCGGGAGCGCATACCGCCCGCGGGGGGTACTTACTGTATTCTCTCGGCGGTGGTCGCGTTGCCGGTCTGCGCTCGGAGGCACCCCAGCAAGAGCAGCCTCATAGCGGCTTCTCCCGTCCTTTCGGGCGGAAGCCGCCTCGCTGAGGGGCAGTGCCGCGGCCACCGCCTCCTTCACCTGCCGGCGGCCCGGGGGCGGCTCCGCTACCTCCTGGAAATTAGGGGCGCGGAGCGGGTGCACCCCCTGAGGCAGCGCCGGCCTGCTCGGCCAGCCCGGACCCTGCCAGAGGGAGCTCCGTCTCGCCAGTGAAGCTGGCAGGACCCGTATGATGAAGGGAGAATAGCACTCTTGCCAGGTGTCCCTTGTCAGGAGGCACTTAACTTCGGAGCAACAGGACCATATGTCTCCCAGGATGAGGGTGGCTCAGGTGCAATGTGGTGATTAACGAAAAAATAATTGTGCATAAAATGCCCACAACCAGAAAAGACAGAGGAACAGTTTAGTCCAAAGAACAAGGAAACAAGATGGTCAGAGGGCACACTAAATATCAGAAAGCTCAGATGATGAAATAGTCAAAGGTGTGAAAGACCAGAGGAAAGCTCTAGTGAGGAACCACAGCTGCTGCATCAACAGGACAAATCTTGCAGATCAGGGAACAGAAAAATGAAGAGCCAAAACCTGAGAAATCTACTCTCCAGTTATCAAGTTAATCTTCAGGACAGCCCCCAGTTATAACCAGAAACACTGTAAACCATTAGGAGTAGATGTGGGGCAGGGTGTACTGAAGACTGAGAGGCCAGTTTAGGGAGCCTTTGGGAGATTGATAGGGGACAGGTGTAGATAATCCACAGCTTGGATTCATCTTGCAAAAACAGAGCACATGCAGGACACCTGTAGCCAACATGTATTGACCAAGGGGAGATCTTGCTTGACTAATCTGATAGCCTTCTACAAAACCATGACCAAATAGGTAGATGAAAGAGCTGTGGATGTCAGATACCTTGACTTCAGTAAGGCTTTTCATACTGTTTCCTGTAACATCCTCATAGAAAAGCTCAGGAAATGTGGCATAGGCAATTGGTCCATGAGGTGGATTGAAAACTGGCTCGACAATACAGTTCAGAGAGCTGTGACTGGTGGCACAGAGTCAGCTTGGAAAACTGCAGCCAGTGATGTTCCCCAGGGATCAGTACTGGGTCCAGTTTTGTTCAGTATCTTTATTAACAACCTGGATGGGTGGATTGAGTGTACCCTCAGCAAGTTTGCTGATGATACAAAACTGGGTGGGGAGGGGTCGCTGACACCCTGTTAGGCTGTGCTGCCAACCAGTAAGATCTGGACAGGCTGGAGAGATGTGTGAAGGCCTTTATGAATTTCAGTATAGATAAGTGCAGGGACCTGCAGGTTAGGGGTTGCCCTGCTGGAAAGCAGCTCCATGGAGAAAGACCTTAGAGTCCTGGTGCAAAGCAAGCTCTCCAGGGCACAGCAATGTGCCCTTGCGTCCAAGGAGGTAAATGATATCTTGAGGTGCAACAAGAAAAGTATGTACAGGTCTAGGAAGGTTCTTCTCCCCTTCTACTCTGCCTTAGTTGAGACTGTGCCTGGAATACTGTGCCCAGTTTTGTGCTTCCCAATTCAAGACAGGCAGGGATCAACTGGAAGTCAAATGGAGAGCCACAAGGACAATTAGGGGACTTCTGCATCTCCCCTATTAAGAGAAACCGAAAATCCTAGAGCTGTTTAGTCTGGAGAAGACTGGGAGGGGATCTGATCAATATCTATAAATATCTGAGGGGTGGGTGTCAAGTGGAGGGGGCTGGTGGTGTGTTGTATAGTAAGACATGGACCAACGGATACAAACTTGAACATAGAAGGTTTCCCCTCAACAGCTACATTTCCACTGGCAATGGCTCTTCTTTTGCTCTGTTCTTGCCATTGTTTATCTTTTCTATTTAACAGTGTGGGTGATAGAACACTGGAGCAGGTGGCCCAAAGAGGTTCCATGGAGTCTGCTCTGGAGACTTTCACACCCCACCTGGACGCATTCCTGTGTGGTCTACCCTGTAAGTGATACTGCTTCTGTCAGGGAGGTTGGACTCAATGATCTCTGGAGGTCCCTTCCAACCTCTAATATTCTGTCATTCTGTGGCCATGAGACAGATTAAGAAAGAGGTCTTAATCCAACTGAAAACTCACCTTTTTACTTGTTTACTTACTGTCTGGTCTGGTTGCCTGATGTAATCCACCACAGGGCCACGTGGATGCTTGTTCCTCCAGGACTGTAGAAAACAGGGAAAGGCAGGCTGCAAACTGCAGTCCCTGTTTACTGTGCCTTAAATTACTCTTCAAATCTCAGTGTCAGGTAGAGGGAAAAAATATGCTGCCTACAGAGAAAGGCTCTTATATTTAATAGTTTTTAAAAGTGCAATTCTTCAGATAACTTGTATGGATCTCTGAGGATAACAGATATTCAGGAATTGAGGATTTAGAAGTGATAAAGGTATATATTAGAGTGTGTTCTGGCAAACTGTAAACACTTTGGTATGCTGGCTCACATTTTACTAATGGGCCTTCATGCTGCAAATCCATGTTCAACTGCCTCCATCTCACTGATTTATCACTTGGAAATTATGCTATACAACATTGTTCAGACCATTTTAAACTCCATCCAAACCAAAGTAGTTGGCTGCAACTTAGAAGAGGAACAAATCCTGTGTTGATGTTAAAACCAGTGTAAATGCTAATTTAAAGCTAGGCAGGACCAAGGTATTGTACACACTGTTTTAGAAAGCATTTTTAGCATTGAATTCCAGCCCCAACAAAATATAGAGGGCTTCTGTCAGTCCAGTTAGGATTCTGACCTTCAAGTTTCACTGTAAGTGGCCTATATGAAACATTAACTGTGCTTTCGAGAGCACTCACCACCCTGAAATCTAGCACCAGCCTTCTCTGCTAGTCCCTGCTGCCCAGCTGTCCAAGTGGCCTGCAACTTTGTACACAAACTGCATGAAGCTTATGCATCTGCATAGCTACTTTAAATGCTTTCTCAACAGACCCTCCTGGTTCCAAGATCTCTCTCACATAACAGCTCATCCAGCTGCATCACACCACAAATGTGTGGCAGGAAACACCCCTACCCCTATTGCTGCAGGCCTGTAGCTAAACAGCCTATGTAATGCAAAATGGGGATATTCCTCAGTAGCACAGCCTGAAGTGGGCTATGTGATGACACTCAGAAAAGTCATGGTTTGGGTTAAAAGGAAGCTGTGGTTTTGATATTTGTAATCAGGTAGCTCACACAGATAACTTGGTAGCTGCAGCTTCTCACTAAAAAGTCTCTAAAAGCAGGCAAGAACTACCAAACATGTTTAGTGTGCAACAGAAAATATGACAAAAATGCAAACTTGAAAGCAAGTCAAGACCTGCTCCATGAGACAAATGAGGAAACTTAACCAGTCTCCTGGAAAATAAGGAAATAAAGGAAACAGTCAAAAAGGTCTTAGCGTTTTACTATTTATGGTAATTCTGACTTTTATGCCATACAGGTTTTGACTGAATAAAAATCTGCAAGTCTTTGCAGCATTATGTCTTTGAAAACACATATATGCATTAAGGTAGCACTGTACAGACATAGAGGCATTCACTGTACTCAAAGAAAGGGTCATGGGTGCAGCTTTAATGAAGTTTTAAATATACTGCAGCTAAGTGTTCTCCTTTGGAGGAAAACTAAACCCCACCTTCCTGAAGCTGCTGTAGTTCACAGAGAATGGTACTGACAGTAAGCTTTGAATGTTAGTAGAAGTACCTACATCTTAATACCTGATGTGCTAGTTTGAAGCTAGCTAGAATGTTTTGGTGAGAAAAACTAGATTGCAGGCTGTGAAAGGAAAACAAGGCTGATGTCTACCTCACTCCTTGGCTTGCTGAGATGTATAAGAATCAAAACATGGATAACACACTCAGCACTTCTGCTGGGGAACTGGCTGAGTTTCATCTCTAACCTCACCCCTCTGCCGTTTCTTTGACTAATCCACTTTGCTTCCTAACCCCCTTGCCAAACCTCCATTCTTCCTCGGGACTGGGATAAGGTTGAGTGGGGTAGGTGAAGGGGCGGTTGGGAGCCCCTCCTGGGGACTCAGGTTTCTGGGAGGGGGAGTTGTGTTTCGGTGCTACCTTTTATCTTATATATTTCTGTCTATAAACGTATATACTGTAAATATCTGCTTGTATATTGTGCCAGCTGTAAATAATAAGCTTCAGTTAATTTCCAGAGCCAGCAGAGTCTAGTATAGGTGATTTCCAAAGTGGGGGGGTGGGGGGCAGGGAACACCCAAACCATCATACCTGAATATTTAAACAACATTATATAAGGCATACTTAATTATTCAGCATTACCAGGTGCTTGTTTCAGTTGTTAGCAAGGTCAGTAATCTCACTCCACTCATAAAAGTAAATTATGAAGGCCCTCTGTATATAACCCCCTCCACAACATTTAATTACTTGGCAGTTTATAACAAATACTACAAGACCACTTAGATGTGCTCACAGTTGACACGGTATACTGTGTTACACTGTGCAAAGCTGAAATGCAGGTTTTTTTTGAGTACAGAATCAGTCACGTCACAGCAGTTCAGACATCTCTGTAAACCTAGTTGCATTTTCCTTATTTCCATTTGTCATGAAATTTAGCTGCTTAAAGCAAATATATTTAATGAGTCATTTTTATGGCACATGGTATTTACAGAGGCCCATTATTAAATGATTGTATTTACTTTTACAAGCATCATTTGCTCAAATACCAACGCTGCTCAAAAAAAAAAAAAGAAAGTTATACCTAGATGTTGGGTTTAACTACATGATGTCCATTTATCCTTTTTATTGAAGCACACAACCAGGATTGTTTTACCCACATCGTTCTGGCCGAAATTACAACTTCAAGATCTACATAATCTCACCATTTTTAACTCGCCATACACGATGGTTAAACTAAAGAACATCTTCGGGCTTCAATCCAGCAACCACTAAAGCATTTTCTCATTTTAATCGTGCACTCTGCTCCACTCGGAATGGAGTTTTTACTCTCCACGTGCACCCATGACGAACTGCTGCTGCTGGTACAGCCGAGATAAAGCAAGCGACGCACAGGCGGTTGCCGCTGCCCGCTCCTGCGGGCTGTTATCCCGGGGCAGCACCTAGCTGAAGGCGTGCCCGCTGCATTTACCACCAGCAACGCCGCACCAACAAAACAAGCAACTTAGACCACCTTCCTGTAGGATGGCCATTTTATGGAGACAGTCCTCCCTTTTGCTTCTCCGACTGAAGCAAAAGAGGGAAACAAACCGCCGCCGCTGTCGTCGTTGAAAAAACTCAAGGAGAAAATGAGGGCTCCCGCGGAAGCCAGCACCCCATCCATGTCGTTAATACAGTCACACAGCTCCAGTTAATGCCTAAACCGTAATTCTCAGCCTGAACTAACGTAAGAAATGAGTATCAAGTCAATGCCTCATGCTGCAGCTTCCCCCCACCCGGCGCCTTAATGAAAAAAACCTGCGGGGAGAGAACTGCCGCTTCCCTTCCCCGGTGAAGCTCCGCACACCCAAAGGTGTAAAGAACCTGCAGCTCGGCCTCGGCGCACAGACGATTCTCCGCGGCGCGCTCCGCCCGGCGGCCCGGGGCTCCCACGCAGCCGGTGCCTCCCAGCGGCCCCTCCCCCCCCCCGGCGGCTTCCGGTCCGCTGTGGCCCGCCCCCTTGCTAGTCCCGTGCCTGCTGCTCAGCCGCCTATGTGACGGTGTGTCTGGAAGAGTGACGGCACCCTCAGCCAATGGCGATGCGCCGCTCCCCGCGGGGCCGGACCGGGACGGGCTCCTACGCGCGGCCGCGGTGAAGTTTCCTCGGGGTGGGCCGGGAAGCTCAGCGGGGCCGGGAAGGAGGTGCCGGGAAGAGGTATCGGGAAGGAGGTGCCGGGAAGGTGGTACGGGGAAGGAGGCACCGTCATGGAGGAGGCCGAGCCGAGCGAGCGCAGTCCCTTGCTGAGCAGCGTGGAGCGCGGGCGTGGAGCGATCAGCGCTTTCCACGGACGGCGGTTGGCCTGCGCCGCTGTGCTGCTGGCCGAGCTGCTGGAGCGAGTGGCCTTCTACGGCATCACCTCCAATCTGGTGCTCTTCCTCAACGGGCCTCCCTATGACTGGGAGGGTGCCCAGGCCAGCCAGGCCCTGCTGCTCTTCATGGGCATCACGTATCTGGTGTCACCTTTCGGTGGCTGGTTGGCTGATGCCCTCCTGGGCAAGTTCGGCACCATCCTGCTCAGCATGGCTCTGTACCTGTTGGGCATGCTGGCCTTCCCTGTCATTGCTGCACCACACACCCGCCAGGGCCTTTGCGGGGACATCCCCTTGTTCCCCGTAGAGAACTGCTCCTCTCCAGCAGCCAACGCCACCATGGCACCTTGCTCCCAGGTGGGAGCTGTCCGCTACTGTGCCACATCCGTCTTCATCGGATTGGTCCTCGTGGGGCTGGGCGTCGGGTCAGTCAAGGCCAACATCACCCCTTTTGGGGCAGACCAGGTCAAGTATTGTTCGATAGCTGCTGAATTGTTTATGGGTGCTGATCTGAAGCGGGGGAGGGGGGGGCTGTCAGTCATGCAGAGTGGCTTGCCTTGGTGGGGTGGACTGATTTACATCCCTGCAGGGGTTAAATCTCAGGAGGGATCAGATCATCCAGCTCCATTCCCTGTGTAATGCAGGCTGTTGAGTTGTACTGTGCTAGATACAATTTTAGTGTCTGATCTCCTCTGACACTTGATTTCTGGTTCTGGTAGCCCTACCTGATTTGGGTAAGACATAACTATCTTCAGGAGTTGTGTTGGAGTTGGGTGTTGTATTGGCATCACTATCTTTGAGAAGTTGTGTTGGCTTAAGTGGATGGTTAATTATCCTCCATTGTGGAGTTTGTACCAAGTTAATTTGACCTCAGAGCTGACCAGGTGAAACATCCAATATACATTTTAGATTTGACAAAGATAGCATGGACCTTCTGTGGCTGTGCTTAGAGGCCTTTATCATCCTGTGATAAATGAAGAAGAATAAACGGGGGTTTTATGCTTTAGGTATTTCTCCATGTACAGCACTGTGCCTTTGAGTGCTACTTTTTTGCAGGCTAATGTGCCACATGATGGATGGGAAGGTGCTCTCAACATAGCAAACAATACCTGGGCTATTCTCATGAGGACATGTCATGTCAAATAACCTTACTGAGATCCACTTCAGAGATACCATTAAGGGTCATCACTGCTTTATGGAAAGTGCATAAGAGAGACCACTCATAGTTCAGTATCAACTGGAATGCACTGTTGCATTGTATACGTTTCCAATCTTATGCAAAGGTAATATGCTGACTGTGGATGGTGGAGTGTAATGTCTGCTTTACACACAGAATTTCAGATGCTTAGAGAAGGCTTAGATTCCAAGCAGCTTTTCTAACCAAACTGTTTTTGATGACAAAGCAAGGAAAATACCTCCATTCTGTTTGCATGCCCATTAAGTTCTGGTTAGAGCAGGCATCAGAAACACCATGATGTTTTTCATGAGAAATAGGATCTACCTCAATATCTTTGCCAAGCATACTCCTATTGTGCATTTCACATTTGTCATTTCATATATTATAAAACCTGGAGTTCTGGATGAAAGGCAGCATATAAATGTAAAACATTATTATAGCCTGGGATTGTGTGTCTCCAGTGTATCAGTTCTGTTAAAGCCAGCATGAGCC
Organism: Pogoniulus pusillus; assembly: GCF_015220805.1. Classification (NCBI taxonomy): domain Eukaryota; kingdom Metazoa; phylum Chordata; class Aves; order Piciformes; family Lybiidae; genus Pogoniulus; species Pogoniulus pusillus. The sequence goes on from NC_087293.1 coordinate 7,503,335, forward strand.
CATCAGGTGAAATAGCTTTAATATGACTTTATCTTGTAAGGTGTTTTTCAGAACTGACTGCTTATCCCCAGAACACTTTATGACTGTTAAATAGAAAAGATAAATAATGGCAGAAACAGAGCAAAAGAAGAGCCATTGCCAGTGAAAATGTAGCTGTTGTAGCTGGATGTTTTTTTCTAAAGGTTTCCCCCCAGGATTTTGTGGAAAGCAGTTTTTGGCTAGATTTGCAGATAATACACAGTGATTTATGTAGGGTGAAGCAAAAGAAATACTCCTTTCTGCTTTATAATAACCAGTAGAGCTCTGCCAAGGACTGGATTTTTCCCTTTCTCTGGCTTATCTATTGTTAAATATATTACATCATGCCACTTACCTTGTTGTGCAATTTTGAGCCATCTTGGATGCCTTCTCCCTGCACAGAAGTGTAGCAAACTGCTGGGTAGGTGAATATATATCGCTGAGAATAAAGTCTGTTTCCCAGAGTCACATTCTTGGGAGGCTGGAATGCACTGCAGGCATGTTTGCCGATAAGATTTGTCCTCCTTCCCTTAAATCCAAAATAAAAGAAAATACTAACTGTGAGTTGTGTGCTTTAGCTGACATGAAACATCTTTCAGGTAGATCCCTTGAAGACTGTCACCTGAATTTTTCATTTTTAATGGATGATGTGTGATTTGAGTGGAAAACCCAGATCTAATGAGAATTTTCTTAGTTAGAACCACTTTATGGAAAATTGGAAACTAAATTCCAGTAGTTATTATCCTCAGAGGTTAAGAAGATGTGGTTTCTTATTTTCTGTTAAATGGGTGCTTTTAAAAGTGCTATTTCAAAAGTGGGTAAGCAGACTCAGTATAGTGTAACTTTTGCCAGTTAGTTTAGCCAAAAAAAAGTTACTTCACGCTAGGTATAGATCAACTTTGCTTGGTTGTACTTATAAATAAGAGCTGTTCTTGAAGAATTTGGAGATTGATCCATCACACAGGTCTAAATCTGAAGTGATGGTTCTCAGAATAGTGTTTATAATCATGTGAGATGTATAACCTGACACTTTCCAGTTCCCCTTTTAAAGACAGTGTTTTGCAGTTGCTTCCTCTTCTATGTAGCAGTTTGTGACATTCTGTAGTTAAGAAACAATGTGACTGACCCTTATTATTGTGAAAGCTAGTTTAGCTTCAGTATTGGAAACCAAGCTTAGTAGTAGACTACTGACCTAGCATCAGCTATAATCGTTGCTCTAATTATAGATTAATCTGGTTTGGGTTTATGTTGATTAGAGATGCCAGTTTTAACCCACAGAGTGTCTCCTTTCTGAATTGCATCATAACCATTAAATATACCAGCACCAAAATGTCTAGCTTTGTTAAAAAACATTGTTGTTACAGTAGCATTGCCAGAGGCTGGGACTGGTTGGAAATTACTGATGTAAAGATGGCTTTAGAGTGATTTTTCAACCTTTATTTATTTGTAGAACCTAGATTTTCCAGTCACTGAGAAGGATGGAGGACTTTGTATAAAGTCTTGAAGGTCTCTAACTGAAAGTTGCTTTGTTGTGGCTGAACTTCTTAGGAGACTGCAGACCTCTAAGTCTCTGCAGCTAAGTTTGAAAACTGAAGTTGTGGCATTCACACAGGCAGTACTAATTTATTTGTTTCAGACTTTAAATATGAACTGGCCAAATTGTAGTATAAAGCTTTGGAATTATGTAGCAACCGAGTTGTAGTGTTACCGAGCTGTCTTCAGATGCTCTCAAAGAGTAACTCGTGTGTAGTGATGGATGACAAGGTCAGAATTCTCTAAGAGTCAATTTGACTGTGGAAAACAGTTGTCATTGTGCTTTCTCGTGTAGGCTAAGGGCAAGGGCAAGTGTCTACGTTTTCATCCTTGCTCTGTTGTGTAGCTGCTCAGATAGTTGGCTGGAGTAAGTTAGGGGTTTTTTGTTACATTCGTCACTTGTGACTGTCAGTCGATTGCAGGAACAAAAGAAAACTGCTACTGTCAGTAACTTTTAAATACTCTTCTTTTTCCTTTTATGTGAACCAAATAAGAGGTCATAGCTTGTCATCTGTCATGTGAACAGGGAGAGAAGGAATATTGTGACATACTGGTACTTTGAGACGTTGGTGTTTAAAAAGTACTTGAGATCATCAGTAGGTGATGTCATGTATCAGATGTCACAGCAGAATAGCACTAGGTGCATCAAAAATAAATCTTGTAGATAACTATTACTGTAGAGAGCTAGGAAATTAAGATAAAGCAAAGCATCTAAGCACAAGAACTATGGAGAAGCAACACTGCTTGTATAGATTCCTGTCTCTCTCTACATAAAAGGAGAAAAGGTGATAGAACCTTAATAGTTGAGCTGTGTAACATTTTTGATTTCAAGCTGAGCAAACTGCTTTAGTTAGTACTTGGATCATCTCTTAAGAAAGATGGTGGCATTGAAGAATCCAGAGGAGAGAGAATTCAGAAAGTTATCTTTTATCTAAGTCAGAATGAGGTCAGAATAAGTATTTGCCTTAGGGACAGCTTTGCTGTGGAAGTTGCTGTTGGTCAGATATTTGTAATGACTTTTCATCACATGCTGTAATTAAAGATCAAGTTGCCCTTTCCCTCTTTTCTTTCTTTAGGTTGTGTTTGCCATTTTGTTCAGATTGTAAGATGTTAACCTTATATCCTATATGACTTGAGACTATTGCAGTGCAGTTACACAGCTGCTGTGTCCTCTGCTGGAAATGGCTGTAAATAACCTAACGATTACACAGTTCCTATAACACAGTGTTCCAGACAGTGAGAATTCTTTATTACAGAAACTGGTTGTGATTACATCTCCTTGAACCACAATCAGCCTAATATGTTCCCTTATTAGTATGAAATCCAATGCTGGGTAGGTCCCAGTTGTAAGACTCAGACTGTCACTGGGCTTTTCTGTCTGTCTTTGGATTAGCTGTATGTAAAGGATAGTTGTCAGATACAGCAAGAAAAAGACATTTTGGACTGTAGAAAACTCAAGTGCTAGGTTAGATTTTCTTTTGCTAAAGATATTTTAGACATCTCGAAAGTAGCAAGATGATTTTGTTTCCTCTTTAGAGGCCCACCTGAATGCATTGACATGTGGGCAGTGACCAACAAAGCAGCTGTGGCCAGAATATTTAGAGTGCTCATTTCCTTAATTTCTGTGGTGGGGGGGATTTTTAGTGTGGTAGGTTTATTTGTTTTGTTGTTTTTGAGGAAGGTTGGGAGTGTTTTGGTTTTCTGGTTTTTGATTATTCTTGTTTGCAATTAGAATTTGCCCTATAGTTAAAAAAAGGAAAATTTAGGGCAATTGTGATGCTCTTTGTATGGTACAATAGCTCATTTTGTATTTTTATTGAAGCAGAACCACTACTGGGTTGTTCCCCAGAGTTCTTGAAGATTGATGTGCTATTTCATTTAGTAAGGAAAAAAGCTGTGTAAGGTTTGAAGAATGCAGAACAGTGAACTGAAGACTCAGAATGGGATTTTATGTGCTGGGGGCTGCTCTGAATAAGTGACAGCTATCCAGCCCTGATAAATTCTCTGGAAAATGTCTGAATCTGAACTCATTTGCAAAGCAATGTGTTTCCTAGAGCAAATAAATTGTGTGTCAGATACTTGCTAATAGTCATTTGAGTCAGGGCACCTTCGAAATAGCTTTACTACAGTGTTTTTGTTCAGTGATAGGAAGCCTTGCACTATGTCCATGGCATGTCACTGATACTGTTTGCATTTTCCCACTGTAAGAAGTTTAGCTAAAAGAGAGTAAATCTGAGAAGGTGACTCTTTTCATACCTTTTAGGCACTACTACTGTCTTTAAGCTGGTTTGTTGCAATGGGGACAGAATATTTTAAATGTACCAGTTTTGACTTTCAGGGATGTGGAACTGTTAGCACGCAGGACAGATTCAGTGCAGGACCCACATCGTACTGGTGCCATTTACATGCATCATTTTCCTTGCTGAAGTTGGTAGGATGTTAAGAATATAATGAAGCTATTGGTGCTGGTACCATGAGGATAGTGCTGCTATGCTTGAACACAGGTGAAATTGAGCAGAGAGAGTGATAGATTTTGCTTTCTGCCTGGATGAAAATAATCTAAGCGTGAGGGGAAAAGGAGAGTTCCTACAGTTGTATGAAAAATACTTGTCCTCGATACAAATGAAATAATACAGTTCTATCATGGTTGTCTTTTTCTTGGCCCCTTGCTAAAATGTAGCATCTACTTATGAAGAGAATAAACCAGTCCATTCGTGCTGTCACACAACTCAAGTAATAACCAGTATGGGAAACTGTGAGTACTCCTCTGTAAATGTATCATAGAATTTTAGAATCAGCCAGGTTGGAAGAGACCTCCAAGATCATCCAGTCCAACCTGTCCTCCAGCCCTATCCAGTTAACCAGACCATGGCACTAAGTGCCTTGTCCAGTCTTTTCCTGAACACCTCCAGGGACAGTGGCTCCACCACCTCCCTGGGCAGCCCATTCCAATATAATATAGCTAAGATTCTGGGCAGCCAGTGTGATCCTTGAAAGGGACCTCTAAGATTGCCTTCTAACTCTAAGGTGTTTGTTTTGGTAAGACATTGCCGTAGTTCTTTCACTTTGTCAAGATTTTCCATATCATAGTTCAGTGTGATTTTTCTTAGGTTATTAATGTTTGTTAATAAAATGCCACAGTGGCATTTCAGATGTGGCTGCAGAGTGACTTTTAGTGTGTATATATACTTTTATAAAGAAGCAGAAAATTGATTCTCTTCATTGTAAGTCTGTGGTGTGTCTGTCCCTTGAGCATTGCACTCCTTTTTGGTCACTCTGTTTCTAAGAGGATATTTGGGATGGAGAAGGAATTTTCAGATATGGTCAGTAGTTTTCATGCAAGAAATAATGAAACAGCCTATAACTTCCTATTTCTAATAAGGTACCTAGAAGGAAGATGTGGTTTCTGTAAGTAGTGGTCAGAGGGAGAGAGGCAGAAATGGAGCAGGCGTGGGATAAAGCTCAGCTGTCTTCTGTTCTTTCCTGGAACTAGGTAAAACAAGTGAGGCTAGGCTAGTACAAGGCAAGTTCAAAACAGACAAATGGAGGTGATTCTTCCCACTGTGTAATTATCTGGGGTACTCTTTGCCAAAGGGTATTATGGATTCTAAAAGCTGACTTGGGTTCAGAGACAGGCTGGACAAGTTCATGGAAAGGAGATCCGCTCTATTTGTTAAGTAGGTAGAACCCATTCTTGGTTCAGGAAGCTTCTCAGGAGCTAATATTTGGAGACTGGGATAATACTTGTTAGAAGGATCTTGCTGTGCTTGCCCTCTTACCTGAGTTGGTTTGCTTTCATCTCCCAGCTTTTCTTTGCATAGGCATTGAGCAAAACCATTTTTAAGAGGGATGGAAAGTAATCTTCCTTGCAGAAATCATAAGAAAACAGAGACTTTATGATGATGAAGAAATAGAACCTTCATAGAATAGATTGTTAGCTCTTCACATAAATTGTAGCACTGTGTTTATGATGTAATTGTTTGCTAAAGTCCTGCTGCTGTTTGAGGTTTAGAATGAACTCCTGGCTTGACACTATTACAGATGGCGACTTAAAATTAGGAAATGAGTACCAAGTTGGAACTGGAAAGGGAGAATTTCTTGGGTTAAGGCTCCAAGATTGTATTTGACTTGCTAAAATGAATGTCTAATGATGCTAGTAACTATGCATAGAAGTAGAGATGCCTTAATATTCCTTTTGATAGGCTTGGTTAAATGGTACAGATAGGATTGTGCACCACTGAGAAGCAAAGCTGTAAATCCCAACTGACAACGTTAAAAACTTATTCCAAGACACAGCTTGGTTTTCATATTGCCAACTACACACAGATCTTTTGGAGATCTGACAAATGAGGAAGGGAAACTTGCAATTAGAAATGAAAAACAACTGACTCAGCAAGACTGGTGCATAGCACTGACTTGCTAGTCCCTGTTAATGGCCTTTCAGTCATAAAGCATTGACAGATATGGTACTATGAATTCTTCTACAGACCAGTTGATCTTTTTAATGTAGTTAACCTTTTAACTTGCAGAGTATCTCTTGGATCACATCTTATGAATGATGCTGGGTTCCAATGACTTAATTACAAAACATGGGATGACTTATGGTAGGCAATATAGAATAAAGAGTGATAGTGAAGTCTGCACAGGAGAAGTCTATAAACAAGGTTGTCTCGACTTCCACTGGAGAGACATTGAGAGCTTGAAGCGGAAAAAATAGCACTGTGAACACTGCTGGTTGAATAGAGGGGCACATGTTTACTGGAGCCTTATGACACCTTAGACATCCTTTTATTTTTCCTTTTTAAGGTCAGAATGGCACGTTTTCAATTTATGTTCTGATGAGAGACATTAGGACTGTGTTAAAATGTAAATGTCTGCTTTAATTACCAAGCAGTTATTTGAGGCTTAGAAAATGGGGTTTGTTTAACTGTTAAGTGTATATACAGCTGAAAGAAGCAAGTGTTGCAATGTTTTGCATGCCTAAGTTTTAGGTAGCTTAACTTCTTTTTTTCTTTAGTAAAGAATTAGTTATTTTGACTTCTGTGCACTATGGGACATTAATCTGAGTAAGTTTTGTCTAGAGAAAGGACCAAATGAGAGACCCTGCAGCAGAACTAATAATGGTTTCTATGAGGCCGTTGCTGAGTATTGTGTGGCTTCTTTTAATCCTATGCTGAACTTCTAGAAGGTCAGTGATGTAATGGGGTAGCTCAGTAAGATGTCATTGCATCAAATACCATACTAAGCCCAAAACACTTAAATCATTTTGGTATGACTAAATTTAAGCTAAACTCTTTGGTGCATTGAACTTGATTCATTTTAATAGAGTCTTCATTTTTTTCAGGAACTGAATGACTTGTTTTTCATCTTTTCCAGGTCAAAGATCGAGGTCCAGAAGCCACAAGAAGATTTTTTAACTGGTTTTATTGGAGCATTAATTTGGGAGCTATTCTATCTCTGGGAGGCATTGCATACATTCAGCAGAATGTGAGCTTTGTTGTTGGATATAGTATCCCAGCGGTTTGCATTGGAATTTCATTCATGGTTTTCTTATGTGGTCAGAGTTTCTTCATCACAAAACCACCTGATGGTAGTGCCTTCACAGACATGTTTAAAATTCTTACATATTCTTGTTGCTCAAGAAAGAGACAAGTGGAACATTCAACCAATAGGTTTGTAACGAGCTCTTTGGTATAGTCTGAATTCAGGGAATTGGCTTAAGAGTTGGAACTAGTTGGTTTGAAGTAGCTGGCAGTAAGTCAGGCTAGAGAAGATACTAGAATATGCAGTTTTGCTTTGAGAACTGGACTGGAAGATTTCAGTTCTGGAAGTGTTTTATAGGATGAAACACTTTGAAACGTTTTGAGATCACTATCTCCATGCTGCAAGGTCAAGTCTGCTGTTTTCAGTTGAATGCTATGTCTTGCCAGTTCAGAGTTTCTGAAACTGACATAAGTATGCTGCTTTTAAGCACTAGTTTACTTCTCTGCCTAGATATGCTTATGGGACACCTTCTGATTTGAAAACCACTGTCATTTGCATATAATATTGTAAATGGCTTGATGAGGCCCCATAATGTATACTGCCTTTTTGCTTTCCAAATGGCTGCTCTACTCTTAAGAGATGCCCATGGAATACAGAGTGCTGAATTCAGTCACTGATGATAAGAGATATCAGGCTTTTATGTATTCAGATTGCAAAACAATTCACTGAATTAGAACAACCTGTATATTTGTGATACTGTTTCTTAGGTTTTGCATATTGCAGTGCCAATTATTTATGCAAGGAGGGGGAGCAGATAGGAAATAAAGAAACCTTTGTAATGGAAAATCCCAGCTTGTGCTCTCACCTGCTGATGATCCATTCTGACTTAGTTGTTGTTCTGCTGTAAGTTACATGAGTAACTTCTCTTGGAAATGCATGAGCTTTCTATAATGAAGTGTCACAAGTCTGCCAGTTATGTCAGGTTTTTGTTGCTGTTTAACTAAACATTGCAAATTCTTTTCAAAAGTGAAGGCCAGGGAGTACTTCAGCAGCCTCGCAAGCAAAGCCTATTTGAGATGGCCAAGCTGTCGCAAGGGGGACCATTCAGAGAAGATAAAGTAGAAGATGTGAAAGCTCTTGTCAAGATTATCCCTGTCTTTTTGGCTTTGATACCTTACTGGACAGTGTATTTTCAAGTGAGTAGTTCCAAATGGTTACATTTTCGTGTTACATATCTAAACCCCATAATTTCTATTTAAGGGCAATAACCTCCTCCTCTCCCAGATGCATATGAAAAGTCTCTGCGCAGTAGCCTTAAGTTGCAGTTCTGAGTCTGTTATAAATTTAACTTCTCTGAAAATTACCTCCTGGAACAGATACCTAGAGGAAACACAAAAGCTCTTTGGGGAAACTGTTCTAGAAGGTTCAACTACCTGAAGGGAGGCTGTAGCCAGGTGGGGGTTGGTCTCTTCTCCCAGGCAACCAGCAACAGAACAAGGGGACACAGTCTCAAGTTGTGCCAGGGGAGGAATAGGCTGAATGTTAGGAAGAAGTTCTTGCCAGAGAGAGTGATTGGCATTGGAATGGGCTGCCCAAGGAGGTGGTGGAGTCACCATCCCTGGAGGTGTTCAAGAAAAGACTGGATGGGGCACTTAGTGCCATGGTCTAGTTGATTGGATAGGGCTGGGTGCTAGGTTGGACTGGATGAGCTTGGAGTTATCTTCCAACCTGGTTGTTTCTATGATTCTATGGGGGTTTACTTGCAGCTAGCATTCAGTAACTGTGATGCTAAAGAATAAGATTTTTTCAGAAAGCTAGTGTTGACAGCTTGACTTGTTTAATACCCATGTACTCAGTAAGGGTATTTTGACTTGAAAAAAATATAGTTGAGAAGTTAGTTAAATCTAAGTCTTGTACAAATTCACTTACCTTAAATATTGTGCTCTGTTTCATCTTGCATTGATTCAGATAGGTCAGAGTAAATGGTGTAGATCTCATTTTGATTAATTTCTTTGTTATTCTTCTGTCTTAGATGAACTAGAACAGCAAATATATTTTGGTGGAAAAAATAGGCAGAAATTGTTTTTAAAGTCACATGAATGATTCTTGTTGCTTTTAGTAAAATGTAATGGTTAAAAAAACTTGCAATGTTCTAACAATAATGATTTTTGGTTTGCCCTATTAGCACTTTATCTATGATATAATGTTTGTTGATTATTAAAAATCAAAACAATATATTGCTTTTAATAATCTCAACTCATCTTTCCTAATGTTAGATGCAGACCACATATGTACTGCAAAGTCTCCATCTGAAAATTCCTGAAATAGCAAATGACACCAACTCTATTCATACGGTAAGCAGGGCAAAAGAAGTGAAGAGTGTTCTTTTTTCAGTTGAAATGCAAACCAGGTACACAAATTCTAGGAAGTTAAGGTATTGACTGAGGGGAGTTGATGGCAACAGACACTGGACATTTAGAAACATGATTTTGGCAAACTGCATGGAGTTCAAACCATCCTGCTTTGAATGGATTCAGATAACTTTGACTTCTTTAATTAAGAGCATCTGTATCCTTCAGGGATCTTTGAAGGCAGCTTAGAAATTTGTGTGCTCTAAGTTTTCAGAGTTTTAAGTAGAATAGAAGCATTTCAACAAACTCAGCAGGAATACCTATACCTAACTGAAACATTAGTATTTTTGAATGTGGAATCTGAGATACATTTGTAACTTTATAGTGCTTAATCAATATTCACTTTACCTTGAATCAGAGTAGCATATTGAAGGCAGTTGATCAATGTTTTTCAAGAAATGCTGGCATCTTGTACCTCCAGAAATGGTGCTGAGAAGCAGAAACAAAAGACATGAATGTAAATTATTAACAAGCTTACTAAATGTTCTTTAAAAAAATCAAGTGTCTTCTGTTTTATTTACAATTAATATCAATACAACAGAATGGCTTCAGTCTTTTCTGCACAGATCAAAAGAAATGCTCAGTTTTACTTTGAACTTGCTTCAAAGCCAAGCTGCTTCTAAACAACCAAATAAAGGCTTAATGGAACTTGGATAGTAAGTATTTTTCACACTGAAGTAGAAAAGAAGTTTATCAAATTAAAGTATACACTGGAAACAAAATGGCAGGGATGATTTAATTGCGTTGAATCACTTCTGTGCCATTAATATTGACTTTGAATGCTTTTAAAAATGTATTTTGGCTGTATTTCTTTAAACTGTCTGCACCATTTTGTTTACTAGATTTGAGATGCACAATCTGTCATTCCTCAGACAGATGTTCTATCATTAAAAAATCTTGATGGTAGAAAAGCTCCCAAAGGATAGTGATTATTGCCATTAAATGTATTTCAGAACCTATGCAGAAAAACTCAGATGTTGCACTAATGCTAATGGCCATCTCCTCTTTCAAAAGGCAACTTAGAAATCTTACAAAAAAACCCTTTGCAAAACATCTTTGCTGAGTTCTACACTTTGTTTTCTTAGAGCACTCTTTTCATTTGCCCAGTAATTTTCTTATTCCTCGTTTTCTTTGGAGCTGTGTGCAGTCTTATTTGCTTTTGTGAAAAGAACCTTTTTTGCCCTGAACACTTCATGTTGTTCAGTCCCAGCAGAAAGCTCCTACATTCTGGGCACCCCACCCTGCCAAAAATCCCACAACCTCAACACCCACCTCAGCCCAGCTGGAGGTGCATTTTGAAAGTGAGAATGTGCAATACTGTTGGAGTTACTATGGTGAGGAATCATTTGTGCTTCTGAGCTAACAGAACTAAGAACAGCCAAATTAAATGAAAACCTGAATATCTGAGTGTTTCCTCAGCTTTTACACATTCATTTTGATTTTAATACTATCAGTACACTGTCTTTTATTTTGGATTTCAGTTTTCTATCAAAAATATTATCCCTCTGTAAAATATCAGTATAAAAAACAACCCTTAAGTATGAAACTGCTAACTTAAGTCATCTGTCCTTCCAGTTCCCAGCAGCCTGGTTGACTATGTTTGATGCAGTGCTTATTTTGATCCTAATACCCTTAAAAGATAAATTGGTGGATCCCATTTTAAAGAGGAATGGCTTGCTCCCATCCTCACTGAAGAGAATTGCAGTTGGAATGTTCTTTGTCATGTGTTCTGCATTTGCTGCAGGTAAGAAAACAACTCTGAGATCTGCTTAGTTACTAATTCAGCTAATTGCAACAGCAATTTATGGTCAGGATTATTCAGACTTCTTTTTCATGGGATAACTAGAATGGAACTGCATGGATTCATTCCCCACAATGAAAAAGATTTTGTCAAAAAAACCTAAACTGTTCTGAATCTTTGTGATAAAATTGGACTATTTTTCCTGTCTGAAATAGATTTTGAGTATACATTTTCAAATCAACCTGTTAATTAAGATTTTCTCATGCATTACTATGTTCTACCATGCTTGATAGAAAACTGTTTGCTTTCTGATTGTTTTCTCAACAAGTGCTTTAGCTTCATGTTCAGTGATTGGGTTACCTGAACAAATGTCCAGCATTTGGATATAAGGCTATTAGTCTATTTCATACTGGTATGGAAGTCCATGTTGCCTGACATATTAACAGTTTATCTTGAAGTTAAATATGTATTTCTCCTAAAAACCAAATTAGTTCAAACATAAGTATATTCCTTCATATAGCCTGATATCCAAGTATTTTAAAAAGTAAAATCCTTTCATCATATCTGAAATAAAAAAAGATAGTTTATGGCTGAACAAGAGTTTCACCCCACTGTGGTTTTTTTCTCTCCTACATTAAATGTTCCCTAATATTTGGGAAGTACTGTAAAGTAGCTTAGCTATAGTGTGAAAGGAGAAAGATGGCAACTCTGTTCAAACCATAAATCAGCTACTTTTGAGATGATTTAACATTGTTAGGCACTGCTGATGTGGAACTGAACATCTCTGAGCAATGCTTCATAGAACCTATAGACTTCACCTAGTATTGCTGTAATGAACATATTGATAAAGCATTATAGCATTAAATGCATTAATTTTAGCACTTGTAATCTCCTATATTTTAGAGAGTGGGACACTTTATATGGCTATTAAGATTTCTCTCAATGAGAGAGATAATTACCTTATTAGACCAAGGTCACTTTGTGTGTGGGCAATTTCTTAGAGCAAAGACATTTAAACTTAAAATAGGAATATTTCTCTTATTCCATGACTTAGGACACTGCTACCAGCAAAAGAAGATGGTGTAAAACAGTAAAATGTCAGCTCTTTAAACAGAAGAGCTGTGTGCAGGCTCACATATAAGTGAATTCAAAATCAGCAATATCTGTCTTTGTTAGTACTGGGGGAAAAAAGTGTATCAAGTTCTCACAGCTGACTTGGGGGAATGGATTCATATAGCAGAATTCTTAAAAACTCAAATGCCTTCTTGTTTTCTCTTCACCTACAAATATAGTAGATGATTTTGTTGGTTTGATCCTCCCCTAACACTTCCACAGTAAAAAACTGAGAAGGCAAATTCTTTGTGTGCTTATCTGCAGTCTGGCTGGAAAGTTTAACCTTCAGGAACAATCTGACATCCTTTCATCATAAAATGGACTTAAGAGCTTCAGTTGTGACAAACTTGGGACACAGGAAACCCTGTTTATTACTAGCAGGGTATAAAGCTTCTGCTGGTTTATGTTTTTCATGCCTATTTTATTTTCTCAACAAATACCTATAGAAGCTTTTTTAAACACTGTTAAAATACTTCCAACCATTTATGCCTTAGAGAGAGAGAATGATTAAAATCTCGAACGTATTATGTTAATAACTTGCAATCTTGGAAGGATCTTAATGATTTGTTTGTGCTGTATTTCCATTTTAACTTATCTAACTGGCATTAGTTGTGGACACTACTTAGGCTGCCTATTAGGTTGTTTAGATTATTCCAAATATCTTATAAACTGTGTGAGAATACAACTGATTAGATTTAATGAACATCTGCCATGCTTCATGCATTTTATCGTGAATTCTGAGCAGCAGTACTTAAGGTTATTCAAGTGGAAAATCTACTTCATTTATGGAGTTTAAACAATTATAGCAAGAACTTAAGATTCTTTTAACTACAACAACTGGAAGATTAAATTTGAAGTTTGTCTATCAAAAGTCTAAAGAAGAATCAATAAATTCAGCAGGGGGATTGGACTAGATGGTCTCCTGAGGTCCCTTCCAACCCCTACCATTCTGTGATTCTAGATTTGGATGTATCACAGAATCACATGTATGGCAAGGTTTGGTATATTGTAGTTGTGCTCCTGTGTAGCTAAATGCCTCCTAAATCTGCTTACATTGTCAAGAGTATCAAACACTTGAAGGATCACTAGATGTTTTGAGGTGCAGTAATCACACTATCAGTATCACAGTATTATCAAGGTTGGAAGAGACCTCACAGATCATCAAGTCCAACCCTTTACCACAGAGCTCAAGGCTAGACCATGGCACCAAGTGCCACGTCCAACCTTGCCTTGAACAGCTCCAGGGACGGCGACTCCACCACCTCCCCGGGCAGCCCATTCCAGTGTCCAATGACTCTCTCAGTGAAGAACTTTCTCCTCACCTCCAGCCTAAATTTCCCCTGGCGCAGCCTGAGGCCGTGTCCTCTCGTTCTGGTGCTGGCCACCTGAGAGAAGAGAGCAACCTCCTCCTGGACACAACCACCCCTCAGGTAGTTGTGTACAGCAATAAGGTCACCCCTGAGCCTCCTCTTCTCCAGGCTAAACAATCCCAGCTCCCTCAGCCAATTCTGTGTTGAATGTATATGGATAAAATCGAGTTCTTAACTCACTGTGATGCTTTGTTTATATTTAAACAAAGTCCCACTCTAAAATGTTTGTCAGTTCTATTAAACCTAAATCATCAAGAAATCCAGCTTTTAATTACATCAGCACTTCATAGTTCAGAGGGCACCGAGGTGGTTGAAAGGCTAAAGAAAGTTGGGTAAGATGCATAGGTGATAAAGGTATTAGGGGAAGTAGAGAAAATGTGGGGGCCTTACATGAAGAGGTACCAAGTTTACAACAGTCTTTACCTCAGAAGTAGATGTTGCTAAGGAAAGCACTTTTTAAGAAACATCTCAGGGGTTCAAGGTAGTATTTAAACAAACCTGAAAAATTCTAACCTGTTTTCCCTCTACAACTCTCATACCTTGGAAGATGAGACTGTAAAGCTTTTGCAAGATTTTGTACTTGACTAGATTCTGAACTGCAATGAGTGAATGAACGTGGCTTATACAAATGCAGCTTCCCATCCTTTTCTGAACACTTTCTAAGTCTCTTGTTAATAATGCGTGCTCCCTCAGTTTGCTTTTCAGAACTCTTGTCTCCAACACCCTACAGGGAAGAAATACAATGTTATCCTTAAGCACCTGATTTCTAGACTTTGTTTCATTCTGGGCGCTCCTAAAGACACTCTATAGGACCTACAGAGAGCTTTCCTTATTCTTTCATCCCAGCTTGGGTCTCTTGCCATGAGCAAGACTAATAAGAAACTGCATATTGTGGTATAAAGTGGTTTTGGAAGACATCAATCATGCCCTTGGAACACTGTCACTTAGCAGAGAGGTGGCTGATGTGGTTGGCCCGTTGAGGTTTGTATGTCACAGACTTGGGAAGAAACAGAAGAACAGCTATTCCAGTGTGCATTAGCAATTGCTTGTGCTTGTTTGTATGAAAAGTACCATCAGTAGCTTCAGCAAACATCATATCAAATGCCATGTCATCGTTTGGCTGCCTCTAGGAAAGGAGAAGCTAGAAGTGAGGAAGCAGACATAGTCATTTGTGCATGGTTTGGTATTTGAGAAACATCCTGTCTATTATCTAAGCCTTTCACAATTTTTTGTTTTAACAGTAGTGATATTTTGGGCCCCCATATTAGGTCAGATCTTGGCTCAGTAAGTAGAAAGAGACCAAAACTGACAAGCACTAAATGAGAGGCCACATGTGTGTGACTCTTAAGGGAAGTAGTGTCATTGACTCAGTCTTGTTCTTCTGAATCAGTAATGAATTAATCCACCTTATTTCCAAGAATATTGAGAGATCTTTTATAGAGGTCCTTTCTGGGTGAAGCAGGGAGATGTAGAAACTATTAGCTATTCTGTGCATAGAATCATAGCCTGCTCTCACTTGTAAGGGACTTTGAAAGGTCATCTAGACCAACTCCCTGTGCAGTAAGCAGGGGCATCCTCAACTAAATCAGGTTGCTCAGAGATCCATTGAGCCTCACCTCGAGTACCTCCAGGGAGGGGCCTCAATTACCTCCCTGGGCAACCTCTTCCAGTGTTCCACCACCCTCATGGTAAAGAACTTTTTAGGCAGCAGTGAGGCAAATCTTTTAAACTGGACAACCTCAAGAATCTTACAGCATTAGCTGATATTCACTTTCTATGCTAAACTGTCGTGTTGAGCAAGCAGTATGGTGTTTGGTTTTCATTCTACATTAAGTACTTTCTATGCAATGTTTTGCCTGTAAATCAAATTCTAATGTGCTTTTGGCTCTTTTGAGATGCTAAGTTTCATATAAATGCCATGATCATATTCACAGAGGGTTTTCATAGTCCTACAGGACTAGTGTCACCATTTCAATAAGCAAAATGGGGTTTAGTTTAATAATACTGTGGTGGCAGATGCAGTAGTTACACTGCAAAATAGTAGTTTATGAAAATGAGATTGTCTTTAAAAAAGCTCAATGTAGTATGACAAAGCTCTCAGTTAATCCATCTGGAAAAGAGTTAAGTATTTCTGTAATTATTGCTACTGAATAAGAATATAATCACTGATTCTATGGCAGAACAACTGCATGTCTTGGAATAACAATAGCAAAATTAGTCTGAAATGCTTTTTGTTAGGAAATAAGGAAATGCACATTCCAATTTTATCATTTGTAGTTGCAATGAAACACTGAATCCTGATCTAATCTTAATATTAAAAAGAAAGAAAACCACACCAACATTTGCATCTTAGGCTGTTATCTTTTTTTTTCTCCCTCCACTTAGGAATTCTGGAAAGCAACAGACTGAAAATTGTCAAGATTAAAACAATTAATCAGACAATTGGAAATGTTACATACCATGCTGCAGATCTGCCAATATGGTGGCAGATTCCTCAATATGTGCTGATTGGATTCAGTGAAATATTTGCAAGTATAGCAGGTAAGTGTCTTTGGGTGTTTCCAGTCTACTTTCCTAAATAATGAACTCTTAGAAAAAAAGTAGTGTCTTCCCAAATCACTAGAAATAAGCTCTGTCTAATGTCACCAAATAGAATATTATTCACTGTAACTTAATATGTGACAAACTACACAACTGTCTTTCACAAATGAAAAGTTGCTAAGTAAGGATAGGTTTTCAAGACTGAATTTCAAACAGCAATACTTAAAATATTTGAATGTCATCCAATTAGCACTGGGTATTTCCAATACACATCCAGTTAGCACTGGGTACTTCCAATGGAAAACCATATAGCCTTTCTGGGCTTCTCAATTCAAGAGAGATGTTGAGATACTGGAATGTGTCCAGAGAAGGGCAATGAAGCTGGTGAGGGGCCTGGAGCACAAACCCTATGAGGAGAGGCTGAGGGAGCTGGGGGTGTGCAGCCTGCAGAAGAGGAGGCTCAGGGGTGACCTCATTGCTGTCTACAACTACCTGAAGGGAGGCTGCAGCCAGGTGGAGGTTGGTCTCTTCTTCAGGCAACCAGCAACAGAAGAAGGGGACACAGTCTTAAGTTGTGCCAAGGAAGATCTAGGCTGGATATCAGGAGGAAGTTCTTCACAGTGATTTGCCTTTGGAATGGGCTGCTCAGGGAGGTGGTGGAGTTGCTGTACCTGGAGGTGTTCAAGAAAAGCCTGGATGAGGCACTTAGTGCCATGGTCTGGTTAATTGGATATAGCTGGGTGCTAGGTTGGACTGGATGATCTTGGAGGTCTCTTCCGGCCTGGTTGATTTTTTGATTCTATGATCTTTGGACAAGGTGCTAGGGCTGAAAGGCATTTAGAGTCCACTCCTCTGGATTTAAAGGCAAGCAAAGGAAGAATAAAAGCCTAAAGGGTCAAGAAGAGAGTGGGTGAGGCACTTAGTGCCATGGTCTAGTTGATTGGATAGGGCTGGGTGCTAGGTTGGACTGGATGATCTTGGAGGTCTCTTCCCACCTGGTTGATTCTATGATTCTTTCAATATTGCATTACAAAGAATACTTGTAATGCAGTATTGTTTCCTCTGAATTTTCCTGTGCATGACAAAAACATTTGTGCTTTGTAATTTTTTTTGGCCTAAAAATTGAGCTTACATTTTAGAAAGTAATTAGTAAGTGGAGGCGCTGAGTGAATTAAAGAAGGAATAAACTTTAGAAAGGTTTATCACCAGTTTAAATTTATGTTACTTGAGGTTTTACACCTTTGAAACAACAAAAGTTACATGACACTCAATCCAAACTCTTTTCTTTGGTGAAAATGAACATCAAAGTAGATGTTCTTTCTCAGTTTTATCTGCTTTACAGATCAGCTTTTCTGTAGTTGCTTTAATACTTTCAGCAAACCAAAATGCTGTTCAAATCTTCCATTTCATGAAGAAATGCAAAGAGAACTGAAATTTCTTAATACTGTTCTGTGTGATGTAGCAGACAGCTGTGCGATCAGATTGGTTTTTAAGCTGAAAGTGAAGTGGGAGGAGAGGGTGAGTAAGACTATGAAATCTTATTTTCTGGTCTGTTTCCTATATGCACAGGGCTCATTAGCAGGAGGGAAGCACAGGCAACTTATCTGTTATCACTGTGGTATGCCTAAGACTGCTCTGCAGTGATTAAACAAGTGAAACGCCAGCGTTGACTCCCTTAGCACAATGTTTACATATGTAATGCTTGGGAGCATCACTTAGTTACCACTAACAGAAACCTTTCATGATCACAGAAGTAGCTGTTTTGATACTACTCAAATAGAATTGCAGAGCTACCTGATGCAATACTCCTCCAGTGACTTGGTGTAAAATCGTTTAGTATTTGCTTAACCATAGTTACTTATTAATGTGGTGAAATAGTGCTTTGGAATATTGAACTTTGAGGTTTATCCATTCAAACTGATATTACATACCCTTCTTTTTCCTCGATTCCCTGTGGCAGAGTTTGCTCATTTCTTTTCCCCTGCGGGAGGCTACTTTCACTCCACATGCTGGGCAAGCACAGTGGGTTAAAATGAGATTCTCTAACTCTCAAAGATCTCACTGGTGGTGGCCCCAGCTGTCACATGGTCCATTTGTTTCCCTTTTAGTGGAAGAGAGAACTGCTCCATCAGGTTTCTAGTTACATATATTCTATTGTCATCACAGTTGTTAGGAAATAAAAGAAGGTGGTTGGATTGTTTGGCAAGTAGAAGAAAAATGTGAGATCTGTTTGTCAGTTTTTTCTGTTTGCTCATTTATTCTAAGCTTTTCTTCCAGTTCTCTGGCCTGAGATTCCATATGACTGAAAGAATTTGACAGATCCATCACGTATTAAACTTTACCTTAACTATTTACCATGTTGGAGGAATTCGAGCACAAACTCTTGTGGCAGTGAACAAAAGGACATGGAGATGAAGTCCTACTGGATTTTACCATCTGAAATCCTAATTCTCCCTTTTTGTACTTTAGCAGTTAGGATTGTAGATGAACCTCTAAGTGTGGAATAGTTGAAGGTCTGAGGTCATTGACTGATTATCTGATAAGGATCCCATTCCTGGTTCCTCATGTGGTTTGCACTGCCCCCAGTGATGTATAGTCAGTATGTGAATTAATTTGCTTCCTTAAATAGCTGGTAAGATATGGGAAGAGTTCATTATCTTTAAAGCACACTAAGGCCCAAGTTGCTAAACACATTAGATTCCTAGATGGAAACTACACTTTAGCAGTGCAGCCAGTCTGTGTCCTTTGCTAGAGGACATACCTGCATAGCCATTGCTGTACATTTCATTACATGTGAATAGTAGCTGTCACAAATCCTAACAGGTAAAAATCTGAAGATGGAAGTCTTCCTTCATTGAGTTCTTTATTAAAACTAAGGTATTTAGCTTTTTTCTCAAAATAATAAAATGAGTGATGTGCAACTTCAGAGCCTGTGGCAGTTAAATCTGAACTCAGATAACTTACCAGAAATGCAAGCATTCCTGCACATAGAAACACACTTTTTCCCTCTCGCACATTTTTGTTTCTCTATCAGGCATTCACAAAGGAAAAATAACAAACCTTATCTGCAGGTTGTGGAAAGGTCAAGGACTTGATGCATTCTCTGTTGAATTCCAAACTGAGCTGGTTTTTTTTTACCTGCTTTAGTGGACTTCTACCTGAGAAGTAGAGACTTTTAAGCTTATACTATTCTTATGTGAATACTCTGCTATTTTGGACTTGCTGGGTCTGCACCAACAGCTTTATAACTACAAAACCTGTTAGTCAATGTTAGAAAAAATACTTTCTCTTTCTTTGAGATGGAAATTTTATGCAGATCTTAATTGCTTTGTGTATTACACTTTCAGTTTGTTTTACAAAGGTTTCTTTTCCCTGCCTTTTGATTGTTACTTAAACTGAGTTCCTAACATCTTTAAGAAGACCTCTCAAGATTTAACAGAGTAGATACTACCAATTTGATACTAAAAGTTGATCAAAACATCTATTGTGCTATGAAGCTTTAAAACAAGCTAAATGTTAATGGTTACAAAACTACAGTGATTTGGAAATGTTCATTGTGAACAAAAGGGGACTCACTATGGTAAGAGCAGAAACATAATGTTTGAGTTTTGTTTACTGTAAAGCTAAGCATATTCTTATTAAGCCACATTAGTTACACTTGAGGTACCTTAAAAAGATGACACATACTGCATTAATCTTTTGTATTACTCTGTCAATCCTCTTAAAGCACCCTTATTTGACTGGGAATCATAATCTCACATGACAACACCAACTAGAGGGTTTAATTTCAAAACTGCTTGTTTGAGGTAGCATGAAATCATTATCAATGGCTGCCAGCAGGCAAAAAGTATCTCTGACGGCAAAGAAAAGATTTTATATTCTTTATGGCAGATTAAATATTAGGCTTGCTGGAAACATTATTCAACTTTAGAAATGTGTGTTGGTAAAAGTGCATAGTGTTACACCCATTTTGATTTTTGTTTTGAGTCTTACAATATTTTTTTCCAGCAGTAACACATCCATTCTATCTGTAAAATAAAGAAAAGAAATGGGCCAGATCCTTTCACATGATACACTTGAGCTTAATTTGTAAAGAATGTACAGAAAGCTGATGGCCAAAATGTGGCTGATACTCTGCAGACTTGTGACTGGAGACTGAAAACCTGAGGAGAGCTTAGAGAGGTTAAAAAACAAACTACCATCTCCTGAGAGCAACCTACTTTTTTTTTTTCCTTTAAGTGAGTTGGGCCATAAAAATACTTGAAAAAAACCTGAATTGTTGTATTAGAGACAGAACCCAGGGGAAAAAAAATAGTTTAATTCCCAAAGTAAAGATAATTTTGCCACCTGCTTCTGTGTTTGCAGATGGCTCTCCATCTCTGTGGGGATCCTCTCGCTATGGTTTGAATTTACAGGAACCCATGCAGCTGAATTGCATGAAGAATGTTTCAGTTTCCTCCTAGGGTCACAGACAGGCTGCTGTTGGCCCATTCTAGCGTTTTGCAAAGGAAAGGAGAAGCAGTGTGTTGATTTTCAAGGACATCTCTGGTGGCAGTACCGAATGCTGTTAGATCAGTGAGAACACAGGTTTCTGTTTCTTTTACAAGAACAAAGTTTCTGCCTTACAACAGGCAAATCAACCTCTCTGGCTTGGAGCCTTTTCCTGAAGAGAAATGCCACTACATTCCTATTAAGTTCTGTCTGAAGTAGCAAAAGTCAAGTCCCAGTAATGGTGTAAATAAAGCATACCTTTATTATGCAAAACAGAAGATTGGTGCTATTTCCATGACTGTAATGCAGCTTTTGCCAAGAAATATGCTAGATGAGGGGTCATGAATTTCCACTATGAAGCAGACCATTTTGAAACAAGCATTTCACCTGCCAGAGAAAAAGCTCTGCAAAGGATGTGTTTGCCTGTTTCTTCAGAGTAATCCCATTTGATTTTTGACAAGAGTATTATTTTAAAAAGGAGACTTGATCATGGGCATTTGTCTTTGCAAAGCAGAACCTAAACCAGCCTGGTCTGTTGGTAGCAGAGATTTTTAAACTGATGACACTGATAAGTTTTCCTTGTTTTTATTGATTGCAGTTTGAGTAAGGATAGTGTAAAGCTCAAGTCTAATTTCTACAAGTCTCAAAAAGAACAGACTAGCAAGCAGTGAGCTCAGGGAACTCTAGAACAAAATTAAATTAAAGCTAATTACTTCCTTTTCAGCTACAATTTCTCTGTGTATTCAGAGATACAGACACCCAAGTCTGTGAGAAATTAAAGTTCATGGTTAGTGCTAGAGAGATCTTCAGTTCCCCAGTACTTTGTTCTCAGCAGGGCATGCTTTGTAAATGCTGCACAGCAGATATGCAGTATAGAAGTCAGAGAAACAGGGGATAGGGAACTTATCATAGAATCAGCCAAGTTGGAAGAGACTTCCAAGATCTTGCCATGTTAAGGGTAGTTTAATGCATTTCTTAGATGAATATTTTAGACAGAAAAATTAATGTACTGCCTCAGAAGATCTCTTGATTTTACACATGTAGGCTCACAGGATGTTAGGAGTTGGAAGTGACCCAAGAAGATCATTGAGTCCAATTCACCTGCCAGAGCAGGACAATACTATCTAGCACAGATCACAGAGGAACACATCCAGACAGGCCTTGAAAGTCTCCAGAGAAGGAGGCCCCACAACCTCTCTGGGGAGCCTGGGACCCTTACAGTAAAGAGGTTCCCCCTTGTGTTGAAGTGGAACCTCTTTTGCCTCAACTTACACCCATTGCTCCTTTTCCTATCCCAGGCAGCAGTGAGTAGAGCCTGTCCCCCCCCTCCTGGCCAGCCCTCAGATATTTATAAACACTTACCAAATTCCCTCTAAGTCTTCTCTTTTCCAGCCTAAAAAGTCCCAAGTCTCTCAGCCTCTCCTCATAAGACATGCTCTCCCGTCTCCTAATCATCCTCGTAATATTAACAGGATCAAAGTGCTTGTCTCAAATGTTGTCCATCTGATAGACAAATATATAATTGATGACCTTCAACAGGGTTCATAAAGTAAATAGAGGGAACTGGGGACTCAGAGGGATTCGCTGCCTCAGTTGCCTGTCTCTTGAAATCTAAAGGCTAATTGTGCCTAAACTAGAACAAACTACTATTTTTTTCTTAGGTCATCTAATAACATCTTTTTTTTGTAAACTCTTTTACTACAGGCCTAGAATTTGCATATTCAGCTGCTCCCAAGTCTATGCAGAGTGCTATCATGGGGCTGTTTTTTTTCTTTTCGGGAATTGGATCATTTGTTGGCTCTGGATTGTTGGCACTGGTGTCTATTAAAGAAATTGGCTGGATGAGTAATCACACAGATTTTGGTAAGTTATTTTCAGTGTATTCACTGTCTATAAAGTAGAAAACTTCCTTTAGAGGCAGTTAAACATCCAGCATGTAGAACCATTGAGCCTTAGCACAGTAACTATTTTAAAGCTATACATTTGACTACTGTTTGGTACAAATGGAATTTCATTTTTGCATGTAACACAAAGTAATGTGACTGTGCAAAATGATGTGTTGTCCTCTTGAGAGCATGGAAAACACACATGTAGCTTTTTGCCTCTGTAAGATCTGTCAGTTACAGCTGTTGGTGCATT
This sequence comes from Pogoniulus pusillus, assembly GCF_015220805.1. Taxonomy (NCBI): domain Eukaryota; kingdom Metazoa; phylum Chordata; class Aves; order Piciformes; family Lybiidae; genus Pogoniulus; species Pogoniulus pusillus. Next base: position 7,526,176 of record NC_087293.1, read on the forward strand.
TCATCACTAGAAATTACTTACAAATATTCGTATTCTAGTGAAAAAATATTTAAATTATATAGGGAGCAAGAATATAGTTGGTATGAAGTACTAGACTTACTTTCTGGGGTTATGGAGAGTAAAATGGACCCATCCTGCATGCTAGGATTGTTATGCATCCAGATCTGGAGACCCTAGTGCAAGAAGGATGTGGACATGCTGGAGCGTGTCCAGAGAAGGGCCGTGAGGATGCTCAGAGGGCTGCAGCAGCTCTGCTATCAGGACAGACTGAAAGAGTTGGGGCTGTGCAGTCTGCAGAAGAGGAGGCTCCCAGATGACCTTCTTGTGGCCTTCCAGTATCTGAAGGGGCCTACAAAAAAAGCTGGGGAGGGACTTTTCAGGCTATTAGGGAGTGACAGGACTGGGGGGAAATGGAGCAAAGCTGGAGGTGAGGAGATTCAGAGTAGAGGTGAGAAGGAAGTTGTTCAGCGTGAGAGTGGTGAGAGCCTGGAATGGGTTGCCCAGGAAGGTGGCTGAGGCCCCATGGCTGGAGGTGTTTAAGGCCAGGCTGGCTGAGGCTGTGGGCAGCCTGCTCTAGGGTAGGGTGTTCCTGGGCATGGCAGAGGGATTGGAACTAGGTGATCCTTGTGGTCCCTTTCAACCCTGACTGATTCTATGATCCCTCTCTTAGAGATTGTTCAGCAATACAGTTTGAAGAGACTTCATGGAAATCAGCATGAGTTAATTCTGCCTTTCTATCTGTTAGCTATTTACAGTCTTTCAAAAGTCCAACATATCATCTGCTTTGTGTTGCCAGCTGAAGTTAAAAATAATTATTGGCAACAGCAGGTGGCACCTTGGGAATTTAAGAAAATCATACTATCATCAATGGGATAATTAGCTCCAACAGAAGGAGCAAGGAAAGTTCTTAACATATCTGCTAGACCTACTGCGTGTACAGGGCTGAAAAGTGCAGCCTAAACCTAAGTTTGGTATGAAAGAGTTTGCCATTTAAACTTGATTTGTGCGCCGCCCAAAAGCAATGCTGTCTGGAACTGTACATGGGCTACAAGTTGGCACAGGTTTGTAAGCTGGTCTTGCAAAACCTGCAAGAAGTGACAAGTACCCCTAACTTTATGGAAGTGTCCTCAAGAGATTAAAATCACACTGACACTTTTTCCCCCAGTCTGTTTCAAAATTAGAAGCACATCTTCTTCTGCAGTTCTGTAGAGAGGTGATTCAGTTGTTGAGAGCTTAAAGGGAGGAATACAATTTCATACCAGTGTGGTATTTGATGATGCCTTTTTATCTGCACCTTTGCTTGCTACAGCAGCCTAACAGAAGAAAGTGCCAAATACTCTCTCTCTCTCTCTCTCTCTCTCTCTCTAAAATATTTGTGCTAAATTTATCCAGAGTTGGCTAAAAGCAGATGATGCTACCTTTCATGACTCACTGGTCATCTGTTTTGAATAAGCTACTCAGCTGGATAGATTGTGCTTTGGGCAGCTATCAGAACTGGATATCTCCACCTTTCTTAGTCCAAAGACTAGGTTCACAATCAAGCCTTCTCAGCAGCTCAGTGCCTGGCTCGAGGTTGAAGCACTCAGTGGGTGATTTTGATTTGTAAGCATCCATGGCAGCAACTATTTTAACTGTTTATAACTCGGTTTTCATTTGGTTTAACATTATTGAAAGTTACCAAAAGCGCATCTAAAATTTACTTAAGACTTCCAGAGTAGGAATTGTAAGGAAGAATCTTTATGAAGAGTAGATGCTGTAGAATAACTAAAAGCACCAAGTTTCTGCTCTTTATGCTGACTTGTGCTATCAGTTGAGGTAAGTGCCTCGGTCTGCTTGAGGAAGTTCACTCTCTGCTGGCACCTCAGCAGTTGTGACTTCTCTGACAAAACCTGATCTTTCATAGACTTAATGTCCCTTCTTAAAAAGGATAATTGCTACTCTTTAAACACTTCTGCTCTTGAAATGGATATTCACATGTATATTGTCTTTTAAATGTCAAGGAAAGACTCCATGTAATTTTATTGCATTTTATTATAAGTTAATTTAATTGAATCTTAAGTTTCCGTAATTAGAGTCATTTAATCTGAACATTTACAGGCATGCTGCATGATCAGCTTGTTAGGATCAATGTGTACTTCACTATTTTTACTCTCCCTAACCTCTTTTGATAATCATAATGGTCCAATTGGCTGTGGCTCATGTGTCACGTTGGAAATGAGCCACAATATATTGTTCTTGGAAGTACAGCAGTAGTGAATACACATTTCTTAATGGAGGCAAAATATTTTAGCAAGGAGCTTGCTTAATCCAACTTTATTCAATGGGGTTCGAATGGCTAATTTAGAACAGTTTTGAGGGAGTGTCAAAGGTGAATCAAACCAAAAAGTAACCACATATGTTCTCAGGGGAGCTGTTTCTGGACAGTTTACAGCACAGAGATTTTTCTCAAGTCCATTTACTGGCCACAGCACAGGGATGTTTTGGTTTTGTGGGTTTTTGCTTTGAAAAGGAGTTGTCTGCTTAAAAATTAGTGTTTCCTGTTATTCACATTATGAAGAGGGTTAATCATAACTGAAAATACACATAGAGGTTTTTAACTGGTTTATATGAAACCAGCAAAGCATGGCAGTTTTGCAGCCTAAGAAACTAGACAATTAAAGAAAAGGATGCAGGGGGAAGAAAGGAAGGTTATTAGACTATTAATATGTAGAATTGGTTTGACTGCCATGAAGCACACCCTCTGCTCTACTCTCATAATCTGTGCACAAAGGTGTTTGGCTAGGGCTGGGTGATAGGTTGGACTGGATGAGCTTGGAGGTCTTTTCCAGGCTGGTGGAGTCACCATCCCTGGAGGTATTTAAAAATGGAGTGGATGTGGTGCCTGAGGCTATGGTCTGGTGATGAAGGATGCTGGGATGAAGATTGGACTGGCTGATCCTGGTGGTCCTTTCCAACTGTAGCAATTCATAGTGATTGGATGTTGTGCTGAGGGATTTGGTTTAGTCAAGGACTTGTCAGTGTGCAACTAATGATTGGACTTGATGATCTTGAAGGTCTTTTCCAATCTAAGCAATTCTGTGATTCTGTAACAGTGATAGGAGGAGCCTCCAGCAATTTTTTTTACAAGAAAGAAATGATGCAGTAAGAGCATCTCAGCTTCTTCAGGGACAGTGCTTGGTTTAAGGCATTGAGGCACAAAAGAAAGCGATCCTTGTGCTGCACACATCTCCCTCAGAAGTTCCATGTTTTGCCCTGAATAATGAAAAATGAACCTATGCTGTCAGATGGAAATGTGATTCGATTTGGCCTGTGCTTTGAAGAAAAGCCTTCACTGCTTAAACTTGAAGGGATTGACTTTTTATAGTCTTTAGTAATGTTCATTTTTTTTCTTCCCAATTCTTCCTAGGCAATATTAATGGCTGCCAATTAAACTATTATTTTTTCTTGCTGGCTGCTATCCAAGGAGCAACCCTCTTGCTTTTCCTTATTGTTTCTGTGAAATACGATCATCAAAAGTCAAGGATGAATGAAGTGGCTGCCAACGGGAGGATCTGATAGCTACAGAGCAGACTTTGGTACAGCAGCACACAAAGAAGGGGCAGTGCACCCCAAGTCTGCAAGATCTTAAGTTTTCTCCAGTGAGACTCTGACTAGACTTGCATGTTACAAGAGCTCTGCCCCTGCCCCCTCTCATGTAACGTAGGTAAGTGCCTTATGTTGGCGGGGCTCGGTTCTTGCACTACGTCCAGGTGGAGGACAAACATAAACCTTGGAAGTGTATTAACTCTAGGCATTCAAGTTGCTCTTTGTTTCTTGTGAGATGTTTACTTAACTGGTGAAAGCTGGGACACTTACACTTGGAAACTGAGTATAATGAGTCACATGTGACATGGACTGTTCTGACTGGAAAACTCTGCTTAGTGAAGAAGAGTGGATCTAGAGGAACACTCAGCACACTCAAGCCTCCGTTGAGGACAGAGGAAAGAAAATACTTTAGAAACTACTTGAGGTTTCTGTAATCCAAGAACAAGTTTCCAATCCCTAGAGAAGTGCTCCTGGGGGAGAAACAGGGACTATTTAAATCACAGATCAGGTCAGATTAAAAAGAAATGTAGGTTTATAATTGACCTTTCACTAGCAGTGTTTCAAGGATTTAAGTCCAAGCTTGCAGTCAAGAGTATCCAGCGCTGAAGAGTGAATTATATGCCACAGTAGCTCATCATACAGCTGCTGTATGTTTTGGTGCACAGTGACACTTCTTGGGACTGAAATGTTTTTACTTCAGGAATGTTTTTAATTTTGAACCCCCATGAGAATGGATTTGGACAACATTCATCTTTTGACAAGGCACTATTCTGTTTAATGCTGTCAGCTCCCTAAGGAATTTGCAGAAAGAAAAGTGAAATTGAAACCTCAAAATATGAGCACTCAATGTAGAAACCTTTCAGCCAGTTCCTTCAGTCTTGTGTCTTACTTCTAGCTTACATGCTACAGGGTTTGTATCTTCCAGCAACACATTCCCAGAGCAGAGCAAAAGGCTTTGTGTTCAGCCTCTTGAATTTTAATTATTCTAACACTTGTACTAAAGATTGTGTGCAACCTGATATGGAAGATGCAAGGAATTATGCAGAAAGAAAACAAAAGCTCAACTTTTTATTCATGTGTTGAATTTTTATAGTTTCCTTTGCATTTATGTCATTTAAATGTCCTTTTGTACATGGACATCTTTTTAATTGGTTTACAAAATAAAATGAACTTCCATGCTGTGACTTTTGACCTTTTGTTTTTAGGTAAATAAAATGATACTACAAATAGCTTGTTCTTTACCCTTTATTTCCTAAGTTAACAGTGAAGTGCTATTAGGTACCTAAATGTGCACTGGCATCCTATTAATTTTGTCAGCAGTATGCAGGCTGGCCTGTCTCTGCCATGATAAATCAGGGGTAGATGCTTCAGCTATTACATTACTTAGTGTGGTTTAAAATTGGAATCAGTAAAGAAAAGGAGTGAGCAAAATCCTGTGAGGAAAATCTGGTTTCATTTTCTAACTTAGTTTTAAAAGCTCCAAATGTTATATTTGTGGAATATCCCACTTATAACCCAGCTAAAAAAGTAGTCCCATTCTCAGAAGCTCCAAGAGGAGTGTTGGTTCTGGTCTTAGATGTCATCTGCTTTGGTGTCTGTCCCTTTTGTGGTAAGTGAACTGAACTACTGGCATGAGTTTTACTCCAAGATCTAAAATTTGTTAAGAACACCTGATATGAGGCTCCTGATTCTAGTTAAAGCTGAGTTTAATGAAGAATAGAGACTAATATACGGATTCTAGATGTCTAACAGCAACTGTGACAGTCTGTGCTGGCAAGCTTCAGTGAAGCCATTGTTTAAGGGAAAAGACAGTAACTGCTGGGTTAATTTAGTCAGTATTTAAGGAAACATCTTTTACCCTGTTACAAGCATACAGGAAACGTCCACATCTTTCTGTAAGGCTGTGGTGGTTCTAACACTCTGGAGATGAGATTTAACCTGCAATCAGTTGTATAATTCAATTTTGATTTGGAAAGACTTGGCTGAGCTCCAGCCACAAGTAATTATGACCATTTATGAAGATTAATCTGACACTTCTCAAAGGGATGAGGCCTTTTTGTGACTCAGAAGCTTAGCTGATTCTTCCTCCCCTGTCTTGTCTTATCTTTTAGTGGTTCCACTCCAGTCACAGAAATAAGACTAATCAATTGACTTGGTGCACTGTACCTCATTAATGAAATACATTAATGATGTGTACAGTTTGAGTTCAGTTACATTTACTACTTAGATTATTCCAGTGCAACAGAAAGACCTGACAGGAGTCACCCCAATAGACGTTTCTAAGCCTCTCATTTTCTAAGTGTCTTAACTCAAAGCATAGGATTGAGAAGAAAGAACTTGTTTAACAGGTTAGGAGTAAAAGGAATGGGGACAGCAATGTGCCCTTGTGGCCAAGAGGGCCAGTGGGATCCTGGGGTGCATTAAGAATAGTGTGTCCAGCAGACAGGTTCTCCTCACCCTCTACTCTGCCCTAGTGAGAACCCATTTTGAGCACTGCATTCAGTTTTGGGCTCCTCAGTTTAAGAGGGACAGGGATCTGCTGGAGAGAGGCCAACAGAGGGCTACAAGGATGATCAGGGGACTGGAGCACTGCCTTATGAGAGGCCGAGGAACCTGGGGCTTTTTAGCCTGGAGAAGAGAAGACTGAGAAATGATTTAATAAATGTTTATAAAGATCTGAGGGCTGGAGGTCAGGAGCAGGGGGACAGGCTCTGCTCACCTCCTCCCTGGGACTGGACAAGGAGCAATGGATGGAATCTGCAGCACAGGAGGTTCCACCTCAACAGAAGGGGGAACTTCTTTACTGTAAGGATCACAGAGCACTGGAAGAGGCTGTCCAGAGAGGTTGTCTCTCCTCTGGAAACTTTCAAGGCCCATCTGTGACCTGAGCTAGATTATGTGGTCCTGCTCTAGCAGGGGGGTTGGATTCAGTGATCACCTGGGTCCCTTCCAACCCCTAACATGCTGTGATTCTGTGAACTTTAAAGAACTATGAAAAGATTAATGCCTGTGCAAGCTATCATCAAACATCTGAAGAATAGCTATCTGGGTCCCTGTGTTTCTTTTGGGATTATGAGGTGGCTGCAATGCTTTCACTGGTACAGCAAGACCTCTGTTTTCTTCTGCCTGCCTTTGTGTCTACAGGCTGTACTGATACCACTGCTCAGAAAAGGGGAAGCTATTTTTGTTTTCATTACTTCTGCTTATGTAAGCCTCCAGAGTGAATTTAATTGCAGTATTTGAGGCATCCATCAGTATTTCCCTTAAAAGTCTGTAGCCAACTCTGTGAGTTGTTTTTGCTTTGTTTGAGTGTTTTGGGTTTCTTAAACAAAATGTTGCTGAGGGCTGACACTCATCAAACAAGGCTTCAGCTTAACAATAAACCTGTATGAAAAGATGCATGGAGTTCTTCACTTTTTGTGTGTGTGTTTGAAATTGGGGTTTGAAAAATGTTATCCTAGCACTTTTGTTTATATGCAGGGCAAGTTATGTTACTGCAGACAAGCCCTCTAGGGAAACAGATTACAAAGCTTTCCACTTCAACAGCTAGTAGCTTGAGATGCAAATTCGTTTCTGAGGAAGCAGAGAATCTGTAGACCAACACTCCACACTGCTGGTGGAATAATGCACATACCTGAAAGCTCAGCACCTGCTGGCCCCAGAGCAAGGATGTAAGTGCAGGGAAAGAATAGAGAACTGAGGTCAGAAGCTATTAAACAATAAATGTAAACGGAGACTCTGCTCCAGGTAGTACCAAGTCCAGAATAGCAATGAACAGTACTTTCAGTCAAGATTGCCTGGTGACAGTTAATATAATCTGGCTGTTGGCTGGTTTTCCATGTCAGGTACACAATACAGTTTAATAGTCCCTTCCATCTCAGAATTAATTTTTCCATTACAGTACTCACAGCACAGATTTTGCTCTGTAAGTCAGTGGAAAGAATAGTTGTCAAAACCTAGTTATGTAGTAATTGGATCCACTTACAGGGGTTTTCAAAGGAGCCTTACTACACGACTAGTAATCTCTAACCTGCAGTCTGTTGGACTCAAAAGATCATAAAGAAGGATAAAAAACATTATAGTGCTACAAGGACAGAATTGGGAATTAATTACAATCCACCTCACTTAACTTCAGTCTGCCAGTGGCTGCTTGGAAAAGGAGCTAAAATCACAGCATATTGAGACCTTATCAGAACAGAAAGAAGCAGGCAGTTTAAGTGGCTACTTTATACCCTGAAGGGTGAAAGCTTACTTTTCATTCTGTTCCTGGATTCTGTGCTCCCTTATATGTTTTATATTATCTTTCTTAAACATGCCTCCATCAGAACATTCTCTTACAGTGTGGATAAGTTCAAAGTGAGTACCTAACATTAAAGGATGTCCTTCAGTGGAAGGAACATCTGTGCTCAGCTAAGTCGCAACTACTTGGTCTGTAGAGAGGTCTGAGCTAACTAGATACAGCTTGGAAGAACAGCAAAGGCTAGTATGGATGATCCTTGGTTGGCTCTGCTGCATCAGAGCAGAGGACACTACATGGCACCAGCATCCAACCAGCAGCCTGAGATCTAGTCCACACAAACTGCAGGCACATTGCAACTGCAGCATGAGCACATTCCAGTACTTTATTCCTCATTTGGTGCATAGCTTTCATGCAGTACTGCACCAGTAAGGCTTCTCATTCTCCTTACTAGCAAGTGTTAGTCAGTAATGAGATTTAGTGATGCTACAGAGTCCATAAATCACTTTTGACAGGGATTAGAACACTTTAATGAACAAGGGAAAATGAGGTAACTATTCCTGAGGCTTTTGATGATGGAACCTCAAACAGACAATGCTTTCTGAGAGCTGTACTTGTCTGTCTCTGCACATCTAGTGCTGTACACCACAATCTCTTCCTGTCTATCCCCTCACCTTCTCAAAAGCAATATTCTCTTGGCTCTGAACTCTTGGAGGCTCAAAGGTCAAGGTCTTGAATTGTTCTGTCTGCTGTAGCTATGGAAACTGGTTAATATGGTGTATCAACGCAAAAGAACTACAGCATATTTAACAACTATTATCTTGATCATAATGACAAATGGCTCTACTGTCAGGCAAGATGCTGTAAACTACTAGTCTGTGAGCTAAACATCTGTGAAGAGCAGTGTTCTGCTCAGATTTAGCATGAAGGGGCTTGAGGGGGAAGATGCTCAGGGCTGGTGTGTAGCTGCAGGTGGTGGGCAGATTGCTGTGCAGAAGCCACAGTAATTAAAATGCAGGGAGAGGTTTCCATTAACTCATTGCACATTTCAGAACTTTGTCAATGTGATCCCGAATTAAAGCATAATTCCTAACGTTGTCTGGCAAATTAATACCATGCACAGGGAAAAATCTGGATTAAGTTGCTAGAGTGAAATAATTAAGATGACAAGCTGGCAGACTTTGAAGTGAGTTTTTATGCTGCTTGTAGCTATGTGGAGGATAACACACTGCCTGTAACTGCGGAGCCGAGGAACGCCGGTGAGATCCTACTGATGCCTCTGAAATGTAACGTTACATTGAAATGATTCTTCTTGCATTTGAAAGACATCCCAAGCATTTGATAAGCTCCTTCCTCTCAGTTCCTGACATGCTGCCATCTCTGTGGAGAAGGGTAATCATAGACTGGCATAGGCTGGAAGAGACCTTAGAGATCATCCATTCCAGCGTCCCCACCATGGGCAGGGACATCTCTCAACTAGACTCAGCTGCTCAAGGCCTCATCCAAGCTGGCCTTGAACACCCTGAGGGAAAGGAAGCATCCACAATATCCCTGGTCAACCTATTCCAGAGTCCACCACCCTTATACTGAAGAGCTTCTTCCTAAGATCCAGGCTGAACAAGTCCAGCTCCCTCAGCCTGCCCTCATAGCAGATGGGTTCCATTCCTTGGGTCACCTTTGTCGCCCTCTTCTGGGCACTCTCCAGCAGCTCAGTGTCCTTATGCAGGGGACACCAGAACTGGACACATTATTCTAGGTGTGGTCTCGCCAGGGCAGAGTCAAGGGCCAAAATCCCCTCTCTTGCCCTGCTGGCCACATTCTTCTTGATGTGAGCCCAGCACACTATTTGTGTTCTGGGGTGCCTGAGCGCACTGCCAGCTCACATGAGCTTCTCAACCAATACACCCAAGTCTAAAGAGTTACTCAGAACATGAAAGGTAGTCAAAGAATGGTGCCAAGCAAACATAGAGCTGCACAATTTCATGTGACGTTACAAAAGGCAAGATGCTTCTCTTTCTACCTTTATACATTTGGGGAGGCACTATTTTTTCTGTCATCACATTAGAAAATCCTCTGCAGAGCACTGGCTTGAGTATGTTAGTTGGAGGTTTAAAAGGTAAAGCTATGCTAGTGAAGAGTTTCTAATTGCAAGATTACCTAATTTTGCTTTTTCATTCCAGTGTAACAAATCAGTGCAGCACTACTCCCCGACAGCTCAATGACTCTACAAGATTCCACAATAACAATTATTCCCCGAACTTGAGCTCATGGCTGGATCAATGTGAGCACTCTCACTGACTTCAGCAAATCCCAGTATTGCTCTTCTGTTAAACATCAGGAGTTTTTCTGCTTGCTTAAGACATTACTGACTGCTAACCTCCCTTGTACTGACTGGTAACTTCCCCATCTAAATATCTGTCAGCTCATCACAAACTAAAAGTAAGATTTTGGTAGGCATTCCATTTTTTATTTTTAGTGCAGACCTTAATATTGCATTAGATGGCACTGATGGAAAGGATCAATTAACCATTGCTTCACTAAAGTCCCTAGTGGCCATTTTCAGAGGAGACCTTAGAAGCAGTGCAGTCCTGTGGCAGATGGGTTGTGATTGGAGGGGACAGGGTGGGTTTGAGAGCAGAGCTCCTGGGGTAAGAGAAGGCTGGCCCTTCCCCTACTCTTCTATGTAATTAATGAAATGGACAAGTGATCCTCTGTAGGTTTAGCTAGAATGAGACCCGAGGGATTGAGACCACATCATTTGGGCACACTGCAGATAACCACTTTCAACTTCTATTGCATCTTGTACAAGTGTGTCTTGAGGCATAAAAGCCTAGAGGAGGTGTTTTGGAGCACTGAATTTCTGAAGGTCTGAAACTCTGCAAACTAGCCTGGATTAAATAAGCTATGTTGTGCATTTCATCTGTTCAGCATAAACAAGAACCTTCTAGATGCTACAACCTGCAATTTAAGAGTTGATAAATTTCCATCTTGATCCTTCCAGAAATTAATTAGAAACAACATAAATGTCCCTACTTAAAAGCCAGAACTAAATGGAGGCAGATGATTACTCTCAAAGAGCAGACATTTCACCTCAAAGGCATCTCAGAAACATGAGCCAGGTGTTCCTCTGCTTGTAAATACAGCACAAGCACTCTAAGAGGCAAATTACCTAAAAAGGCAGGGGGGAAAACAGAGTAAAAGCAGCAGAACAGATCTCTGCTGTAACCCAAGCTTTTGCAATGTCAGATATAGTTAAAAGGTGAGTAGCTTTAAAGATTAATGGACTAACTGTATCCTGGGCTGCATCAAGGACAGGTCAAGAGAGGTGATTCTGCCCCTTTACTCTCCTCTTGTGAGACCCCACCTGAAATATTGTATCCAATTCTGGTGTCCCCATCATAAGAAGGGCACAGAGCTATTGGAGCCCAGGAGGGCCACAAAGATGATCCAACAGATGGAGAACCTCTGCTATAAGGATAGGCTGAGGGAGCTGGGACTGTTCAGCCTGGAGAAAAGAAGACTCTGGGCAGACCTTGGAGCTGCCTTCCAATACATGAAGGGATCCTGCAAAAAGGCCAAAGAGGGGCTTTTCTTAAAGATGTCCAACTATAGGACAAGGGGGAATGTTTTTAAGCTGAGAGAGTAAGGTTAGCCTGGAATTGGCTGCTCAGGTAGGTTGTGGATGCCTCCTCTCCCTGGGAGTGCTCAAGACCAGGTTGGATGAGGCCTTGAGCAGCTGAGTCCAATTGTGAGGCATCTCTGCCAATGGTGGGGAGGTTGCAGTAGATGATTTCTGAGGTCACTTCCAATCTAAGCCTCTCAATGATCATTACTGCATCTTCTAATTTCTTCATTGTTGCTACATGAAAATCCTATAGAGATAAATCCAGAAGGCTGTCAGAGCATTAAGCAGAGTGCTCAGGTCTTAAAATCAGTGCTGGAAGAGATGCTCTAAATCAGACTATAGAAGAAAGGTAGAAGTCAGAGTGAAAAATAGACATAGATTAAATTAGGGATCGCCTATAGTGGCAGATATCTAGGAGCATATCTAGATTAGTCCCTCAACAGCTGTTCTGTGTTAACTCCTCACATTGCCATTTTCTCCCTATTTACTACTAGTCTTAACAGTTTTGATCTGGATTAATGTCAATGACAAAATCTTTTGTGGCACAATCAATAGCTTAGAGATGTGCTTGAGTCACCTCTAACAACTCAGTGGTCATCAGTTGAGCCCCTGGTAATTGCATGAAGTTTTCATCATCCAGTTGTGAAGCACCAGAACTCAACACAGACAGCTCCCATGTGTTTCACGTATCCATTTTGCTGGAGCAGATCACAGGTTGGGAAGGCTGAGAGCCCTTCTGTAACTACTGACAAGAGCTCCACAGATAGGGAGCAATTTAAGGGCTGCCATTCAGTCTTGCCTCTGAACCCAAAGGGTCAACATGGCAAGTCAGCACAGAAAACTGATCACAGCATAGAATAAGCAAAACTCTGCATTTTAAAGCATTTCTACAGCCTAGAGAAGCTCTTAAGTCGTTTCAGCAGCCCTGAGTCTTGGTAGTTTAACCTTTCCTATTTTCTCTGCTGACTTAGAGTAGCCTACACTTCAATTGTGTAGTGGTTTACTATCATTTACAGCTGTTAAGCAAGCCCAGGAGGATGGCAGCTAAAGCTGTCAAGTGATGCTGGTGGAGACTTCCAAAAGTTTAGTGGTGGCAAAAGTTATATTGTGCATGTCTCCAGTCCTCATCATTTCTAAATTCTATGTAATGCTATGAAATTGTCCAATACTGTCCAAATTCAGCTGTTTAATACCATTGTCTTGGGACCAAAGAATGGAGCTGCTGTCATAAGAGATTGATGTTTTGCTGTTGCTCAGGAAACCATGAACTCAAGTGAACTTTGCTCACTGTAACACCAAAACACACTTCCTGGCCTCAGGCTACCCACCTCCAGGGCAGGCCATGCCTTGGCCCTCCCCAGTCACTCCTCCCTGAGCACACATGGAACCCTTACATCCCTGGGGGCACAAGGGGCGGAGAGAAGGGAATTTGGTCGTTGGCAGGTGTGAAGTGGAATATAAAGGGATGTCTCCGTAGCAAGAGGTGAGAGTCTTAAGGGAGCTGAAGAACTTCAAGCAAGAGAGCTCAAGAGACTCAAGAACAACAAGAGCTTCTGCTTCAGCTCTCAACTTCTTCTCTGCACTTCCCTACAACAGAAGAGGCATCTTCCAGCAACAAGAAGAAAGAAGGCTACAGCAGTAAGATGGAGGACCAGCAGGTCTAGACTTTGGGACCAGAGAGACATCTTTGGGACCCTCACATTGTTGGTAACTATAGGACCTCTTCCTCTTTTCCTCTCTTCACTTCACTTTTTCCCCTTTCTCTTCTCACTCTTCTTTACTTCTTATGGCCAAACAATAAAGTTTCACTGTTGGCTGAAGTAAAGCCTCTTGGGCGTGAGTTGCCTGTGCTTTGCACTTTGAAATCACACTAACACACCATCACAAGTCCATGGTTTGGACTGTGACACAAACTAGCAGTTGGCCATCAATGGAAGCTTTTTGACTCTGAGCTGTCACCAAAACACATGGTGTTACCTGTCCTCAGGGACAAAGCTGGTGAGAGGTCAGAAGAACAGGTCTTCTGAATAACAACAGGTCTTCTGAATAACAACAGGTCTTCTGAATAACAACAGGTCTTCTGAATAACAACAGGTCTTCTGAATAACAACAGGTCTTCTGAATAACAACAGGTCTTCTGAATAACAACAGGTCTTCTGAATAACAACAGGTCTTCTGAATAACAACAGGGTCTCCAGGTTTAGCCTGGAGAAAAGAAGGCTGAGGGGAAACCTTCTCACTCTCTACAACTACCTGAGAGGAGGTTGTAGCAAGATGGGCTTTGATCTCTTCTCTCTAGTAACAAGAGGAGATGAGATGGCCCCAAGTTGCACTAGGGGAGGTTTACATTGGCTATCAGAATAAACTTCTTCACTGAAAGAGTTCTCAAACGTTGGAACAGGCCCCCCACAGAGGTGGTTGAACCCTCACCCTGAAGGTGTTTAAGAGACAGAGATGTGGTGCTGAAGGACTTGGTTTAGCACTAGAACTGTAGGATTAATGAATAAACCAAATGATTTAAACCAACCAAAACCATTCTGTGCCTCTACGCACATCCATCTGTGTACTGTCTCTGCCTAGGTGTACAGCAGAAAAGTTCTGAGAAGCTTTACAGGACTTCTCAGCAGCTTAACTCACAGGTTTCTCAGACAAGATGGCCAATAGAGGCTGCAAATTAATTTTGTTTAGTTTTACACATATGAGTAAGACTTGACAGGAGCTGTCTCTAATTAAAGTTGTGCTACTGCATCACTCAGTCCTACAGACTATGGAGTAGGAAAATATGCCATGATAACATCCTCCTCCAATTTCCTCTTTAATTTTTGGTACAATAGATATGTTGCCTTCTGAAGGAGAGACTAATGCATCCCTGAAGTTAATAAAATGATATGGGGTCATTTTTATTAAAGGAAAGTTAAACATCTGCTGTATCTACTGCAGTATATTGAGCAATGTTTTATTATTCTCACGTCCCTAACCCGATCTGTGTCCGTGGCATGCAGAGAATCCTATTGTCTGCTTCTCATATACATCTAGCATTTTAAAATGTGCCTGGGAAATGAAATTTGGAAGACACAGATAGGCTGCAGATATAAGCACTCAAAGACAGGTGGTATTAATGGTTCCTATCTGTCCTGTGTATGCCCACTTTGCTCCTAAGGGCCAGAGCACTGAGACAGGTCTTGCCTCTGCCAAAATGATGCAGGCTCCCTGCAGAGCCACAGTGCCAGGGATGTTTAAAGCAAGCCTAGATTAGGAGAGGACCAGACCTGCTCCTAGTCCTGTCTATCTCCAGCAGCAATAGGGTGCTAGTAGCTGTTAGGAATGAGAGACACCTTGTGTTGCTTTGTCTTTTGTACAGTTCAGGTTTATGCAGTGGATGACAGATATCTTGTTTAAAAGAGGGATTATTTTCTTGCAGATGGGAAACAGGCTGCCTGCCTCATGCACCTGAAAAGCAAGAGGTCTGCCCACCCTATTGCTGAAACCCTTCCAGATGGCAAATGCTAGGCTGCAAGAAGCAGAGGCATCACCTCAGTCACAGGAGTTCAGCTTGCAGTCCCTGCAGTTGTCTGCTGTCTCATAGAATCGAGCAGGTTGGAAAAGACCTCCAAGATCATCCAGTCCTACCTAGCACCCAGCCCTAGCCAGTCAACTAGACCATGGCACTAAGTGCCTCAGCCAGGCTTTTCTTGAACACCTCCAGGGACAGTGACTCCACCACCTCCCTGGGCAGCCCATTCCAATGCCAATCACTCTCTCTGGCAACAACTTCCTCCTAACATCCAGCCTAGACCTCCCCTGGCACAACTTGAGACTGTGTCCCCTTGTTCTGTTGCTGGCTGGGAGAAGAAACTGACCCCCACCTGGCTACAGCCTCCCTCTTTGGGTAGCCAGAGCTCTGGAGTGTCCTCAACATACAGGAAAGGGGAAGATAAAAATATTGGGGATGAGGTTTAGGGGCTGGATTTTTGAAATTATTTTTGGTTGGTTGAGGTTTTGGGTTGGATTATTTCCTTGTTTGTGGGTTTTGGGGTTTTTAATTGTTTGGATAGGGGGTTTGGTTGGGGTTTGTTGATTTGGTTGGGGATTTGATTTTTTTTTTGTTGGTTTTGTTTGCTTTTGTTGGTTTTTTTTTCTGAGGGAAATGGAGTAATGTTGGAGAAATATGGTAATTTGCTTTTCCTTAAGCTTTGCTGAAATTACAACAGTTTTGGTAATGCTTTGTATCTGCTGAGGAGAAGCATGCAGGGAGGAGGAAGACAGATGAATATTCTCAGTCATTTTTCATCCAGTTCTGATGGAAGCTGGGAGCTCAGGGACAGGCATGAAAGAAAAACACTTCACTTCATATTAACGTTTCCTTACGCCCACTTAAGAGCCTGGTATGTGCCAGCAGATAAAAAAACCCTAAAAAAAAACAAAACTAGAGCATCTGTGGGAAGAGAACAGAAAAGCAACGTGAGCAGAGCTGGAACTGTGCTCAAGTGCAATTTACAGAGGGGAGGAAAAGGCTGTCTGAGGCATTTGCCCAGCTCTGGATATTTTACAGAGAAGTTTGCCCCTAGCTGCCAGGATTCCAAAGAGTTTGGGTGCTTGTTATAGTGAGCATAGCAAAATGGCTATCTACTGAGAGGCTGACAGAGACAATTAAGCCATTGTTGTTGACATGAGATACAAATTAAAGTAGATGGCAGGCTCAAATGGCATTAGGAAATATCCATTCATTCCACTACTGTTTTTTTTAACCAAATCAGCTGAGTTCTGTTAATGTACAAGGAGATGAAGTAACATCTATTCAGGCCAACACCTTGTCACTGGGGAAAGCAGCCTCTGAACTCCAATTCTCATGCCAGCAGCAGCATTATTTCAAGCTCAGCTTCCCAACCTCTCAGCACCCCTGTGCAGGAGGAAAATGGATCTGAGGTGCTGCCAGTGGCTCTGCATGCAGCCACCATCCCGCAAGCCTTCACTAGGGTGCAGGAGAGGTTTAAGTTGTTGACGTGAATTCCTATCTGCTGAATTTGAGCTTGGTGTTGTGACCCTGCAAGCTGCTGCTTCACAGCTCTTCTTGCCAGGCAGGAAAAGCAGCCTGGGCTGCCTGCAGCTGTAGCCCAGACATTGCTTTCAGCCTACTCCAAGTGGCACTGAGGGATGAAGCATTTCAGGACGAAAGAGAACCATTGCCCTTTCCCCCAGCCATTCCCTCTCTTTCAGGTCTGTCATGGTTGCTCACAATTAAAAGTTAAAGAAAACACTTAGAGCTCTCCTCAGCAATAAGCCTTTCTGCAAGTTCACCCTTTATTGCTGTGCTGCCTATAAAACCAAACCGGTGAACAGCTCAGCTGTCTTGTGTTAAGTGCCACTGCTTCCCTCTTCCCCAGCTCTCTCTCATCTTTCTGTAAGCCAAGTGTGCATCTAGAGAGAAATAAGACACTTCAGGATCTCTTCTTGTTCAGCACACAGCACATTTCTGACTGTTGGATACCTCCACAAAACAATAACCACTGATGGAGAAGTCCCAAGCCTGAGACCGCCTTTAGAGACCAACTAAATCATTTTGTTTTCTCTCTGCTTTAGCAGCTTCCTAGCTGTTGGAGTGAAGTAGCCTCACCTCCCCATACCAGTGTGGTATGGTTGCACAAAAGCGTGTGCTGAGTATAAACTAAATATTCCTCTCTTCCCTCAACTCCCACCACAGAAAGCTCAATCTACTCACACATCTCCAGGAGGAGCCACTGAGCAATTCAAAGTAACTATTATCTCACTGTCCTTGAAAGGTTGTAGAGCATCCATAACCCAAGGTGCAGCTGCACAGAGAGTTTCAGCAATATCCATTTCATTACTTACTATCAGAAGGTCTTTGCTTAGCCCAACTTTTTGCTCCCTTCTACTGTTCCTCTTGCTGTTGCCATGGAAATAGTGCTGTAACTATGGAAATGAGTGACTTTGTGTTATTACTGTGGATTGTGGAAGTCACTTCACAACCTATCCAGAGGTTTACTTGTCAAGGCATAAAAACAAGCTGTGCAGGGTCTGCCAGAGGGGCTCTCTCACTGCAACACTGTCTGGAGGCCACTGCCCTGCCTCCTGGGACCAGGAGGGATGGGGAAGACCTCAAATTGATCCCCAACTTTACTTTTTCAAGGTGAAATGGCAAGCTCATGGTAATCATCTGTGCCTCAGCTCCCCTTATTCGTATAACGAGTGTAATGATTCTGAATGGAGGCTGTGGCCAGGGGGTGGTTGGTCTCTTCTCCCAGGCAACCAGCAACAGAACAAGGGGACACAGTGCCAGAGAGCTATGGGCTGGGTATTAGGAGGAAGTTCTTCACAGAGAGGGTGGCTGGCATTGGAATGGGCTGCCCAGGGAGGTGGTGGAGTCACTGTCCCTGGAGGTGTTCAAGAAAAGACTGGATGGGGCACTTAGTGCCATGGTCTAATTGATTGGTTAGGGCTGGGTGCTAGGTAGGACTGGATGATCTTGGAGGTCTTTTCCAACCTGGTTGATTCTGATTTATCTGATGGACAATTCATGAATATGTTAATTCACCTAGAAAGTCTTTGTTTTAAGGGATTAAACTGAATTAGAGTAAAATCAACTCTTCAGATTCTAGACTTCTTCACATAAACTGTAACCACAGGGTTAGGTAGTTATGGTGTTTTTAAGTGTGGCAAAATAAGAGACAAATTATTAGCATAATCACATACAAAATTCTTTTAGCAGTGAAAGCTTTTTCATATCTCTGTTGGAAACCAAAGCCTAACCATAAAGCCTCACTAGCCTTTGGACCCCCTTCTATACTCTTCTCTTGCCCAAAGCCAGCATACAAAATGTCTGAACTCTTTAGCCTACAGTTTACAACTGTATTATTCTGTACACACTACCCACACTCAGCACCATCAGGGGAGTACCTGATGCGAATCAGGCATGAGAATCCCAATCTTCAGCTTGGAAAGAGGCAGGACTGAGTATCTGCTGCTAGATTACAGAAATAGGGATAAGGCACATGACTTTTAGCCAAGTCCAGAGCACATGCTCTGCATAACACTGTGCCAGGAAGTCCAGTCCAGAAGCTTCCACATAGCCTGTGTGACAATGGTCCCTGGCTAGATTTGGTAGGGTAAAAGCATGACTTGCATTCATTCACAGAGGCCAAACTCCGCCCTGATATCATCTCTTGACACTCACTAAACCTTCCCCTCTGTGAACTGCACATTCATATTACCCTTCTGGTGCCACCCTAGCACCCACACTGTGATGCATTTGTGTCATTCTGCCCAAACACCACACTTATGGCCACTGATGAGCTCTGATAAGCCAGCCATCAAGGAGAGTCTGTGATTGCCATCCTGCTCACCCTCCTGGCACCTTAGCTGCCTTTGGACTGTGCATGGATCCAGCTCTAAGCACTTAAATGATTTAGGTGAGACCATTCATTCTCGGTGGCAGTGAAGACAGTGTTTTTAAGGGTGCAGGGACCTCTGTACTTCAGCTGTTTCAGGCTCTCTAGAAAAGCCTGCTACAGGACACCATCCAGATCTGCGGCAGGACTGCTTTTGAACTTCAACACTGGGGGGAGCAGTGCCCACTTTAGGTGGCCAGAATGAATCAAATGCTACAAGCAGAAGAATCAAATCCTACAAGAAGAGAGCTGCAGCTTCTTCAGGAGTCTCTTGAACTGCTCTGAAGTAGTTCAGTCCTTCTCTCCTTGCCTTCTTTCAGTGGTAAGGAGGGGATTCAACTTTCCCTTATAGAGTTGCAGAGATCATGCTATCCTCCCTGTTCTATTTCTGTTGCACTTCCTATTCCAAACCCCTGTTTTCTGCATGCCTGCACCATTCAATGAGCAAAGGCAGCTTCTGCTCCCAGGAGAAGTCTTTCCAGACTTCATAAAATTCAAGATAAAAAAACTGAGTCACTGCTATCACTCCACTATCTGTATATTAGGAAGCATTTGAAGGAAATATGTTCTCCTTTCCTCAAGTTCTTTCCACCTAAACCCTTCTCTAACATCACAGTGAAACCTTCTAGCTGAGAATTCAAACTTCATTTCCCCCCAGGGCAGCTTAGGTGATAGTTGCTTAGCCACCAGCAAGTTTTATTACAGCAAGAGGTATTCTCTTTTTGTTTTCCATCAGACTGATTTCCCAGCCCTGCTCTGTATAAGTCAAGGCATTTGCTTCTCTATTTCTTGCTTGTCAGTTATGCTATGTTGTGCTTCTTGTGTAGGTGTGAGAGCCATAAAGCAAAGCCGAGCGCTGCTGTCACCTGAAGGGACAGAGACAAGGCAAAACTTCATGGAACTAAGACATGAAAATGCATGTGTTGAAATATTAAAAATCATCTGGGCTTTGGGTGTGCTCTCAGAGTGTGAGGTCAACTCAAGGCAATGATGCATTAAATTGGAGAGTCTTCTTATTGAATAATATTGGAAAGGTTGTCTGCAAAAAGTAAAATAAAGGTGGGAGACTACTGAGCTCTTCTGGTGGCACAAGTACAGTTCAGCCAGTTAAAAACCCCAGGAACCTGGGGTTTTAAAGTGAATCAATGTATTAGGATGATCGTAGAATGATAGGGAGTAGTAGGCACCTCTAGAGATCACCTGGTCAAATCTCCCTCTCAAAGGATAATCACCCAGGACAAGCCACATCTCCTAGTTAAAGCAAAGCCTGGCCTTCACCATGCACACTTTGTTTGCATCATTCACAACCACCACGCTGCAATCACAGAGTGTATTATGAGTCAAACACAGCAAAGCAGCCCCATCAGGGATGCTTGTGCAAATCTAGGGGGTCACAGCATCCTATTTCACTTGCTTCAAGAAACCTGAGTGGGCACGTTCTTGTCTCTGTCAATTATTCCCCCAGGAGGCAGGGATAGACCCTCTGAATTGAAAGTCTAAATTGCTCTCTCTTGGGAAGAAATGTAAACATCCAAAAGAATCAGCCCATGTTTTTGTGGACATGAGATCAGGCCTCCACATCTCAGCCTACCTTTGGCTGCTTGCTCTGCACTGAGAGGTAAGGATTAAGAGCAGAGGTGAGGATAAGACCATGGTGAAACCTAAGTTGGCAAGAAAAGCCACACATTAGCAGAGCACCACCACTTTTAAGGAGGTAGCAGGGCTTGGTCTAGCAAGACTCAGCTTTCCCCCAGCCAAACATCATCTTCTAAGATCAGGAATAGAGAGTCCCATTGTGTCTAACCTTCTGCAGGTTTGTAAGCTAAGCAGCCACTTTTCCTCCTGACAAGCATGCCAGACAGCAGACATCACGTTTTCCTTCCATGTGCAGAACCTGAGGAGGTAAATCATTTGCCCAGATCACCTTAGAAAGCTTAGAGGAAGATGGGCAATTCAAGTCACCTCTCCTAGCCCCTTGCTTAGTGCTTTCTGCCCTCTCCTCCCAACACAAGTCTCTGCCTATGCCTGGGGACTTCTTAACTCTGCCCCTCTCAGGGCTCAGTCCCAGGAACGCTGAAGGGCTGCTGGCTGCTCTGCCATCTATTTGCTTTTTTATTATCTTTGAGGAGCTGAAAGCCTCCCAGAGCTGGGATTTTTCAAGACACTTCATTTTCATAGCAACTATCTTAAAGGTAAAAGCCTCACCAGGGAGCAACCCTAAATGCAGAGGACAAACAGTGGGCTTGCTCTGCCTGCTCTGTGTGCTGGGATCACTCAGGCTGCTGGTTTTTTTCTTGGTGCTGTCCAAATATTGACTCTGCTCAAGTGCCACTAAAATAACATTCAGTGCTTGTGCAATCACTTCAGGCTGTGGAAGCTCTCTGAGAGAATAAATATTTTGCTGGAGTGCTGCTTTTGAGGAAAAAAAATAACACTTTGAGGAGTGTGTTACTGTCCCAGAGTCAGTTTAGAACAGGGCTTAAAGGTATGAAGTATGGGCTAGCCAAAAAATAACCTCTGGTGGGATCAAGGAAAGGAGAGAAGCAAGTGAGGAACCCCACAGTACTATAGTCTGGCATCCAAGGGGAGGTTGAGCAGCCTGCACCAGGGCAGGGAACACCTGAGGAAAGTGAAATGTGAGTAGTCTCCCTGTAAGGTGCAGCAGGATGGGGCCAGGACAGAAGAGCCTCCCAGAAAGGCAGAGTGTTGTAGAGATGGTGCTCATACATGGTCTTGGAAAGACTCTGGATTAGAGGGAGCATGAGAGGAGAGGATAAGAGTGAGCATCAAAGCCTGATGCCCTCTGGCACACCCCGTGTCCAGCAACTCACAACCAGGATCACAGCAGGGAGAATTTAAGAGGCCAGAGCACACCCACAAGACTGCAAGTTTCCAGAAACAAGTAACTTCTGATGTAATGAGCAGAGCTAATACCACCAAGACCATCCAAGGAACAGGTTTTTCTGGTGCCAGAGCAAATCTGAAGCACAATGCCTCAGAGTGTCAGAGCAGTTTTGTTAAGTAATAGATGAGTTTTGGGGAAAAAAAGGAAAAGTACAAACTTTAAAAGCAAAGCATGAAATTCTGCTGCTCCTGAGGCTCTCCAAGGCTAGTCTCCTTCCTTCTGATGTAACAAGCAGGAGGAGATGTGAAATGACATGGATAATGAAGAACAGGAAGATAAATAAGGAGGAATGGGAAAGTGAATGAGGGAATAACTCTTCCATTGTTAGAACAGTGCTAGTGGCAGCTTTAGAGCAACTTATCATTTCTTTTTCAAGCCTGGTTTGGGGGCCTATAATCTCAGCTGTTTTCTGTACCATCTGGCTGAAATTTAGCATAAAATTTGTTATGTCAGAGGCAAATGAATCCTTTCTCCTT
Source organism: Pogoniulus pusillus (assembly GCF_015220805.1). Lineage (NCBI taxonomy): Eukaryota > Metazoa > Chordata > Aves > Piciformes > Lybiidae > Pogoniulus > Pogoniulus pusillus. The sequence goes on from NC_087293.1 coordinate 7,548,410, forward strand.
TATCGAAACTGCAGTATTTGGGCAAGAAAACCAAGATCCAGAGACTCACATCCAGGAGGTTTTTTTGATCACTTTGATTTGCTAAGGGCAATCTTCCTGTTAAAAATAGTTTGAGATAATCTGGCCATGGGAATGAAGTCTGATTCTCACACAGCTTTTGTCAGAGTTGTCTGTATATGCTCCCTAAGTCCCGTGTGTGAAGCCTGAAAGCTAGATGCACGGCAGTATCCCCGCCAGAACGGTGCAGTACCCAGAACAGCATCCTTCCATCTCCCCTCTGCCACTTGCCAGGGCTCACAAGCAGAAGTCCAAGCCCAGGTCTGGCCACTGTGGGAAATTAGCACAGCCAGGGCCTGGGAAAGATCTGGAAGGAAGCATGCCATGGGCACCTCTGTGTATATCCAGCAGCAAAAAGCTGCCCTGCACTGCTGGGCACTGCACAGCATCACAGAAACATCCAGGTTGGAAAAGCCCCTCAGGATCACCAAGTTCAACCTATAACCCTGCTCTACAAAACCCACCCTAAGCACCACATCCAAGCCATCCTTAAACACATCCAGGGTTGGTGACTCCACCACCTCCCTGGGCAGCTCTTTCCAGTTCCTGAACACTCTGTGAAAAACGTTTTCCTAATGCCCAATCTAAACCTACCCAGTCTTAGCACACACTGCCTGTTCCTACCTGCCAGCTTTGGCTTTGCCCCAGGTTTACTGTATTACCTGGTCCCATCGCCTCACCCCACTGCAGTCTTTTCATTGACTTTGGTTAAACACTCATAGATGCCTGGGAGGAAGGGCTTTGCTTCACTGCTGCCAAGGACAGACAAACTCAAACATCACTTCTTGCTCCATTTCTAGGCCACCATGCTTGGGAGATTGTGCACACCCTGGAGGGAGCACAGGCTGGTTATGAGTAGCCCTGGGACATGTCTCTCTGAGAGTCAGTAGCTTCTCACATGCTATTTCCCCATCTGTTAACCTGAATAAGGGCTTCTTCCAGTCCCAGCTGACAAACAGGGACAGGAGTTACCATCTACCCACTTACCCCACTGAGTGCAGTAGCTCCCATTTGACAAGCTGGGGATGCTATAGCGACCTTTCTATGTTTCACAGATGAGTATTTCTTTCTCCATTAAACCCTAGAAAGCTACTTTCATTTTACATTAACCTGATTATTTCTGTGCTCAGTGTTGCTTCATCCCACTATCATCCTCAGTCATCCTTTGAGTCAAAGGTGCAGAGCTTTATCTGCTGAAAGAAGTCTCAGTTTTCTAGACCAGACCTCAATTATGCAGCACGTAATACAGCTCAGTGGAAGAAGGTTGTTGGAATAATTTCTATCTTTTATACAAACTGATAATAAAAACTTGGCTCCTCGATGTATTTTTCTCCCTTAAACTGCAGTTATGTTTCCTTGAATAGATAAATGCAAGATAAATTCAATTACAGCATAATTTCTCCCAGGATGAATAACCTTTAAATCAGCTCTGATCTCAAAACATATTATGAGATAACATACTGTCCATTACATTGTTGAAATTGGGGCTGTGGCAGTGCCTAGAGTTGTCAGGATGAATATCAAATTATTTATGTTCCTCTTTGCATCCTTGAATACCAAATCAGCTCAGGAACACTGACAGCAAGAAGCCCTATTTAAATGCTGATTTTTAGCGGAGGCAAGAGGTGCTTGCTTGACAGCTCTTGAAATTGCAGTGCACTATTAATCACGGAGATGTGCAGCAGCACTATGAGCTCCCACTCTGCTGTCACCTTGCCCAGAATCTCCCCTCCTCATGGGGAACTGCTCAGAAATGAAAGCTCCATTAAGTCTTCCACTTGGCTGACTGCACTGCCGCTGCTCAGAGCTGGTGCTGAAATAGAAGGGGAGCCACTGTAACATTCCTAGTGGGCGCTGCAGGTTTGAGCTGTTAATCAGGAGCGGTCCTGAAGTGAACGCCTTCCCTCATCACCCCAGTTACAAGACTTCAGGGTTCTCTTTACCTCCTTTTCTCTTCTGCCAGCCTGAATATTTAACACAGCTTTTGAGGGATGCGTTTGTCAAAGCAGAATCCAGTGGGGAAGCAACATACCTTAATGCAACCCCTCTGCAAGATGAGGAGTGTCACATGCTGGAGCTCCAGCGCTGGAGGAGAGCAGTAATGACTATGCACCTTCTATACACAGCAGTCTCCACCATGAAAACTCCTTCCTGCAAATCGATGTAACCCTATGTTGCACGAGACAGGGCACCAGATGGTCTAACTTGCTGGGACCAAACAATCCAACTGCATCCAGTTCTGGAGCCCCTATTACAAGAGGGATGTGGACATGCTGGAGCGTGTCCAGAGTTTTGGACATGCTGGAGCGTGTCCAGAGAAGGGCCACGAGGATGCTCAGAGGGCTGGAACAGCTCTGCTATCAGGACAGACTGAAAGAGTTGGGGCTGTTCAGTCTGCAGAAGAGAAGGCTCCCAGGTGACCTTCTTGTGGCCTTCCAGTGCCTGAAGGGGGCCTACAAAAAAGCTGGGGAGGGACATTTTAGGCTATCAGGGAGTGACAGGACTAGGGGGAATGGAGCAAAGCTGGAGGTGAGGAGATTCAGACTGGACATGAGGAGGAAGCCGTTCAGCATGAGAGTACTGAGAGCCTGGAATGGGTTGCCCCATGGCTGGAGGCGTTTAAGGCTAGGCTGGATAAGGCCATGGCCAGGCTGATCTAGGGTAGGGTGTCCCTGCCTGTGGCAGGGGAGTTGGAACTAGATGATCCTTGTGGTGCCTTCCAACTCTGACTGATTCTATGATTTTAAGTGCAGACCTGGGAGAAAGAGGGGATTCTTTTTTTCCAAACAAAATTATTAAGTCCAGTTTGACTTGGGAAACAAAATGAGAAGTGTCTCCAGCTAGCTATCTGCCAGGTCATAGTCTGCAAAGCAACCTCTGTACTGGTTGTTTGAAACCTCTTCTGAAAAGCTGCCATCCCACAGATACCATTGAAAAGAAAAATCTAAAGCCATTTGAACGAGAGTCTGGACGATCACAATCTAGATCAAAGTGGTAGCTCTGCTTACAAAGGTTCTAAGTTTAAGTAAGAGGAAGTTTAACAGTTCACCCACACCAGAAAAGGCTAACCAAACAATGAACCTAGAGTGAACTTGTTGTAGTGGGATAGATGAGGGGAGGAAGAAATAGCTGTTGCTTGACCCCTTGGCCAACCACCTAACTGTTCAGTTTGGTCAGTGAGTGAAAACAGAATTGTTACTTGAACACTACCAACAAGCCATAGGACATGCTGGGACCTTAGAAAGCAGCTTTTATAGCCATCTAGCAGTCATTTTCTTTCCTCATTTTTAAGGCCATCAACATGTCAAGCAGAAAATTCAGCCAGCTGTGGAGAGCTGTAATTACCAGGACTGTTTACAAGAAGCTTTGATGGTAACAAACCTCTTGTGCAGGAACAAGTTTGCCATCGAAACAATTTGAGTGTCAAAGTCTCCAATTCAATTGCCTGGATGGCTCGTTACTACCTAATGAAATGATGGGGGCAGAGCAAAAGGTGCTGTTAGAGCTGCTTGAGGCAAATAAGTGTGAAAGAGAAGCCTTGAGCAAGGAGCACAGAGCATCAGCTTCTCCAAACCTCCCGGGAGCCTGAGGCTTGGCAGTGAGCTGAGCACCCAAGTCTGTGCTTTCTGAGGCTGGCAGCATTCCCCAGTGAGCAGGCAGCTGGCCAGGAGAGCTCCCTCGAGTTCCACAGAGGCCAGAAGACACCGAGTTGTCAGCAGCTGATCTCGGTGAGCACTGCTGGACATTACACAGGCTTGGAGAGGACCAAAAAAAGTACTGGCTAGGCAAAGCAAATGTTGGTGAATAGAAGTAGAGCTGAGAGGGCATGGAGAAGGGCAGGGCTCTGCTGGGAGGAAATGGTGGTTTGTTTAATGCCCAGAGAGAGGTGAAAGGACTGACAGGAGTGCTTTTGTTGTGATTTGCATCAGCTTTTGTTAAATCATTTATCAGAATAACAACCTCCTGGGAACTCCTTCCAGCTCAGGGCCAGGCAGTCTGTCTACATCAGTAAGGTCACTGCTCACACCTGGTGGTGCTGGATGCCCACTAGGTAGTTTTATTTAAAGATATCCTAGACTTGAATTCAAATGCTAACTCCTCACCCAGCTGACCAAACCGTGCAGCTGCTGTGTCCGGGGAGACTGAGCCTTCCCACGGACTCCAAGAGCTCTGAGCAGTGGTTTCTCTCTTCTCACCCTCCCAAGGACACTAGACAAGTACCAAACAAGGCTTTTCTTCACTCGGTACCAGGCAGCCATCTGCAAGTCACTTGCAATGTGCTTTCTATCTTCTACAAGACAGAGCTACTTTCAAAATCAAAGCCTTGGGATTTCATTCAATACCTGCACCTGATGCTGCTTCCAGGGGGAACAGAGTGCTCTTGGATGAGGATAAACTACTTTCTCCAAAGCAGAAGCTGAACTTAACAGCGCAAAAAAAGGTTCCTATCGGTCACAAACCAGCAAAGGGCCTGTTTATCACTGGGATTTAGATGGCCCCATTTGACAAGCCTCCACTAAGCGACTCCACAAATCACATTACATTTATCTGCCTTTGTTTTCCTCCAGCCAAGGCAAGTCAGTCTGTAAAAACAACAGCTGTTAGTCACCACCTCCCCGTCCCAGGGAGTCAGCCTAACGGATGGAACCAGGCTGCCGGCTGCCATTTACCAGCGAGGGAAAGCATTTCAGTGTACTTGACATAACCAACAATAATCACTCTCTCCGTCTGGGCTCTATGAAGATCTGTGCATTGCTGGTGATGATCGATGGAGGAGACAGAAGAAGCTGCTTCAAAGCTGGGAATGGAGGCTGGCCCTGCGGGGCTGTGAGCCTGCGCGTCAGAGCAGCACACACTTCTGCACAAGGTGTCAGCTTCGTGGCGCAGCGAAGCCTCCGTGACAGAAAGCAGAGTTATTGCGGCAGTAAGCTCTCCAAAAGGGCCTCTCAGGTAGGGAGGAGAAGGAAGAGGTCTCCTGATTAGATGGGAGATGTTCAGGGGCTGAGTATTTCACAGAGAAAGCACACTGTTGGTCCCACCTGCACACGTTGTGAAGGCATTTTGCTCTACTCAGCCACGGGAACTTAAATGTGTTTTGGCAGCAAGAAGCAGCACTGAGAGGGCTCAGAGACCCTTGCCCTGAAGCAGCTCTGGACTGTCTGATGTTGAGGGGAGCAATATTGTACCTTGGCCTCAGTTTTCCTTCACCGCAAAAAGTACAAGCAGTCAGATCTTTAATAAGCTTCTTCAGTGTTCTAAAACACCTAATGCAAGTGTCTCCATGTAGCAGAAACTCAAACTCAGACAGGGTTGACCACAAAGACTGGATGAAGCACTTAGTGCCATGGTCTAGTTAATAGGACAGGGCTGGGTGCTAGGTTGGACTGGATGAGCTTGGAGGTCTCTTCCAACCTGGTTGATTCTATTAATGCAAGGCCAAAACCCTGGAGATGAAAAATGTCCCAGTAAAGGCAAAGCCTGGTCCCAGACATTACATCTGCTGTGGGGCAGAGCTCTCACAACTACCGAGAAGCAGCTGAGCACAAGCAAGGCTGGGGAATGCTGGGTGGAAAACCATATATTGGGTCACACCAGCCTAACCAAAACTCTCCTGACCTTGGTGGGATTAAGCTAGAGCGGCACCATGTGTCTCAGCCCCATTTGCAGGAGTGACCCTGCGTGGCCAGGCCTAGGCTGTGCTCACAGGGCAGCAGGAAGGCACAGGCCTGGGCTGGTACTCGGCATTAAATGCTTTCCTTTGTCACCTCCACAGTTCAGATAAGTGGCTTTGGCTGCTCCATTTCCAGCTCAAGAGCAGAGCAGCTCATGCCAAGCAATGTGGTAGTCTCTTAACAGGGCATGTGGCCTGCCCATCAGATTACAAAGTTTTCACATCTTTGGTTGGCTGAATGCTAGCTGGACCCCCTTTGCTATGAACTATGAGGTCAAACTGAAGTAGAACCAGACCTCTGCCCCTTCTTGCCCTCCATGGCATCTCTTCTGCTCTGAGGTCAGTCTGTGACTAAGGCTTCACAGGAAGGTCCAGATTCTTCCTGAAACCACAGCAAAGTGACTTCCACTAACACCTGCCAACTTGATAAAAACCTTTACATCCTGCAGAGGAGGAAGATGTGATCAAAACCCCTTTCTACTCCTCTGTGCTTTGTTTTATTGTTCAAAGCAGCAGGGGAGCTGCCTGTCTCCCCTGAAGCTTTCTTAATTCTGAAACAGCTTCTCTGGGAAAAGCTTTCCTCTTACACCATCCAACGGCATCCTCTCCAAGGAGGTGGCTCCTGGGTACAGCAGTCATGCTAGGTTAGCACAGCACCAGCCAGGGCTGCCCAAAGACTCTACAAGTGCATTTGCTGCCTGAACTCTCAGACATCCCTAAAGGCTAAACAAAAATAACAAGGGGAAAAAAATAACAGAGCAATAAAGCCAGAATCAACCCTAAAGCATTCACCTGCTGCATGGAATCTCTCCAGAAACTTACTCTGTCATTCTAGTCACTTCACTTGCTACACATTAAAAAGTTTCAAGTAAACAGAACTTTCCCAAACAGTTTTTGTTCTATTCCAGGTTTTGGGTTGAGGCAGACATTCATGAAGAGTTTAAACACAAGCTGAGCCAGATTAAAGGCGGCACTTAACTGAGGAAGCTTCATCAAGGAGAATTATACCTTCAGAAGTAGAACAATGGTTTGCCTATTATCTCATGCACTACAAGTGAGTTAAGAGAAACAACATGGAACCTCCTGCACAGAAATTAATCCACTTTATAAAGCAAACTGCTCCACGACTCTTCTCAGAAAGTACTTGTGCAACAATTGAGCTAATACCAACACGATCAGTGCCACACCATCTATTTCAGCCAGGAGCTTGTTTCTCCTTGAACTGCCAATAATTGGATTTTTACCTTGCAACTATTTATGCAAACTGAAACAACCCCCTGGATCCTGCCTGCACAGAGAGCTGTCACAAAACATACCTCCTAATAACTCTGCATGAGCTTTGGGGTCCATTTCGCAGGTCACCTAGGCCAGGATACAGCTACTCACTCAGCTGAGCTGCGGGTGCTGGTAGATAGTAGCTGAAGATGAGCCAGCAGTGTGCCCAGGTGGCCAAGAGAGCCAATGGCATCCTGGCCTGGATCAGGAACAGTGGGGCCAGTAGGACAAGGGAGGTTTTTCTTCCCCTGTACTCAACACTGGTCAGGCCACACCTTGAGTCCTGTGTCCAGTTCTGGGCTCCTCAATTCATGAGAGATGTTGAGGTACTGGAAGGTGTCCAGCTGGTGAAGGGCCTGGAACGCAAACCCTATGAGGAGAGGCTGAGGGAGCTGGGGGTGTGCAGCCTGGAGAAGAGGAGGCTCAGGGGTGACCTCATTGCTGTCCACAACTACCTGAAGGGAGGCTGCAGCCAGGTAGGGTTGGTCTCTTCTGCCAGACAACCAGCAACAGAACAAGGGGACACAGTCTCAAGTTGTGCCAGGGGAGGTCTAGGCTGGATGTTAGGAGGAAGTTGTTGCCAGAAAGTGGTTGGCATTGGAATGGGCTACCCAGGAAGGTGGTGGAGTCACTGTCCCTAGACGTGTTCAAGAGAAGACTGGATGAGGCATTTAGTGCCATGGTCTAGACGACTGGCTAGGACTGGGTGCTGGGTTAGACTGGATGATCTTGGAGGTCTCTTCCAACCTGGTTGATTCTATGGTTTAATAATTTTTACATTGGCCTCATTACAATTCACTCCTAACTCAGATTCAAACCCCTCCTTAACAATAAGATTTTATGCAAGACCTGGGGAAACTTCTGTAAGTTTACCAGAACACCACACTAATGGCACAGGGCAGGTTTGTAGTTGTAACAATCCTCAAGCTAGGGGGAAAAAAAAAGTTTCTCATATTTCCAAGTAAAATGGGGAAGTGAGAGGTGCTTCAGAACTCATCTCTGCTTGCAAGAGTGACTGAAACCATGCTCTGATAACCCCTGGCTGACAACAATAACAAAACAACAGAGCAAGATTTCTGAATCATTCCTGAGAAAATTATGGAGGTTTAAAAAACTTCTAAAAGCATAGATGCTTTTGTTACCTGGGTCCCTGGATCACTTTAAAGTACTCTTACAGAATGCATGGTTTTCTCCTGGTGCTAACAGATCCTCCTGTATGTGCACTGCAGATGCACTTAGCGTATGTCACTCTTGGACCTCACTGGAGTTGAGCATGCATTGAGCAGCACTCAAAGAGAAGCAGGTTTATTTACACTGCTGCCAGCACACAGCAGAGATGTCAAGTTCACAGGACCACAGGATATTAGGGGTTGGAAGGGACTCAAGGAGATCACCGAGTCCAAAACCCCTGCCAGAGCAGGATCACACAATCTAACACAAATCACAGAGGAATGCATCCAGACAGGCCTTGAAAGTCTCCAGAGGAGACTCCACAACCTCTCTGTGACCCTTACAGTGAAGAAGTTCCCCCCTGAGTTGAGGTGGAACCTCCTGTGCTGCAGCTTACACCCATTGCTCCTTGTCCTATGCTAGGGAGCAAGTGAGTAGAGCCTGTCCCCCTGTTCCTGACCCCCAGCCCTCAGGTGTTTATAAACATTTATTAAATCCCCTCTCAATCTTCTCTTCTCCAGACTAAAAAGCCCCAGGTCCCTCAGTCTCTCCTTATCAGGCAGTGCTCCAGTCCCCTAAGCATCTTCACAGCCCTCCACAGGACCCTCTCCATCAGATCCCTGTGCCTCTTAAACTAGGGAGCCCAAAACTGAACACAGTATTCAAGATGAGGTCTCACCAGGGCAGAGTAGAGGGAAAGGAGAACCTCCCTTGATCTGCTGGACACACTCTTCTTACTGCACCCCAGGATCCCACTGGCCTTCTTAGCCACAAGGGCACATTGCTGTGCCATGGTTAACTTGTTATCCACCAGCACTCCCAGGTCCCTCTCCACAAGGCTGCTCTCCAGCAGATCTCCTCCCAGGTTATGACTTTGTGTGGAAGTAGAGGATCATCAAATTGCTTCAGTTTGAAAAGATCTCCAAGCTTAAGTCCAACCATTGACTTAACACCACTGTGGCTGTTAAACCATGTAACCAAGTGCCACGTCTACACGTCTTTTGAACACCTCCAAGGACAATGACTCCACCACCTCCATCAATGCCTGACCACTCTTTTACTAACATCCAAGCTAAGCCTTTTCTGGCACAGTTTGAGGCCATAAATTATAGGCAGTGTCCACAGGCCAGAGGTACACAGCAGAGCCCAACACAGCCTGGCCAGAGGAGGCAGGAAGGAGACAGACAAACTCATCAGGCCCCAAGCCTTTGTGTTCCATTATCTACAGGCATTGACTGGATAATCTTGCCTGCAATCCTGCCTTTGAAACACCCCAAGAGATACTTTGGACAAGATCAAACTAGGAGTGTGGGGACAGAGTGGCACAAAGAGCTGCAAACGGTGACCCGATGTCACAAGAACTGTCACCAAAGCTGCAACTCTGTTATGAAGGGGCCTAGCTGAGATCTGAGCTTGGGGTGAAATGCAACGAGGCAAAAAATCTATTAAATAATTAATATACACAAAATAATTCCCCCAAACTTCTTCACAACTCTCCACACAAGCTCTTGGGTGCAGTTAGCAGAACTCTGTTACAGAATGTCTCTGTGCAATGGGATTTTGAAAGGGTTTAGACAGAGTCTGGAGGCTTCATTCACTGCTTGTGAGGCTGATTAAATTCCTTTAGCAAGCTGAATAAAGCACTCAGAATACTCACCAGTGCTAATGGCTGTGGCCCAAAGCACAGGCAGCAAAACATCCAACAGAAGAACTGTGGTGAATTCCCCAGGGCTGCCATGTGGCAATGGCTGCTGGCTGAGGCGGCTGAGGAGCGGCAGGTGAGGGAGGAAGGAAGGAGCAGGCAGCTCCTTATTCACCTGTTCAGCCCTGTTATAGGCCATGGCCGAGGCGAATGGTCTCACTGGCCACACAATCACCCAACCACCTCTGGCAGCCACCCAGACAGACCCAAACCAGGCAGCACCCACAGGCTGCTCTGCTCCAAACATGGGGGCGCATTCGCCTGGCAGGCGGCAGGGGCGTGGGCCCTGTGAGAGCCCTCTCAGGCGACCGGATTGAACCGGACTGGGCTGCCTGCGCTCCCTCTGTCCTGTTTTCCCGCCTCGGGCTGCAGTGCAGGCAGGCAGGGAAGTGTGTCTGGACAAGACAGGACAGGCTCAAGCCCAATTTGTGCCCTTTGGGACTCTCCACCTCAAACTCAAAGGCAGATTTCATGCAGGGAGGTGTCAGAGGCTGCAGGTGGCACTGGCAACCCAAAATGGCAGTCAGGGTTTGAATGGTTTTGCCAACATCTTTATTCAAAAACCAAATCCCAGAAGGTTTTAAATGTAAGAAAGAGAATAAAAAGCTAAAGTTTTTCAGAGCAGAATCAAGAACCATGAGACAGAGATCCCTTAGCAGCTGGGGGAGAGATCAGATGATGGACGTATGTGAACTCACGGAGAGGAAACACAACTGAGGGGTATCAAAAGTGGAATTCAAACTTCAGAAGACTCATCATGATTCAGCTTTCCTGAAGAGGTCAATGTATTTCTTTTACATTTGGACTTTTTCCCCTCCCTAGGTCTAATTAGTCTCATTTTCAGATCTTCCCTTACCTTTTCCTGTAACACAGGATCTCATTCTGCTTTTTCCAAGGCTTGTTTTGTATGGACCTTGAAGGCTTGACTGCTGCTGGGACACCCAGAAGGGAAAAACTCCACACCACCCAGTACTTGGGTTAGTTGTATCTATACATAAATAAAAGACTGTTCAGAATGCAGCCACATATACTCTCTGCAAAAATAAGTACTAAACTGGACCAAATGGGTGTTTAAGGAGGACCAAGAAGCTGTGAACCTGCAAGAAAGTCATGGGTCACCAGCAACACAGTTAAAGCTTCAGCTGTAATGGCAGAGTGGAGCTCTTTGCCTTCAATCACTTTTGCCCTTCTACCAAGCAGAAGCCTGTTGGATGCTCATCCCCTTCTCTAGCCTGAAGCTGACAAACCCTTTATAACCCAGGGGTGAAGTTTTGCTGCTACTTCAGTTCTTAAGCTGTCCTCCAGTCTGCTCAAAATTGACTAGAATGACCTAATTGGGGAAAGAACTGTTTCTATCTTACTTCTTCAGGTCATGAGCATCCAGATACAAATACTGCTGTTAGCTCCATGGAGCCCAAGGAGACTGCTTCCTCCCTTTAAGGACCACAGAAGAGCTCCTTACATCCAAAAGCAGAGATTAAAAGAAACCAAGCACTGAGATTCTCAGACCCACATTAACTGCACTGACTTGGTTGGATGGATTGCTCCTCTTGGAATTGCTCAATGGGTATGCCTGGATCTGGAGATGATTTCCAGAATCATAATGGGGAACTTAATTCTTTTTCTGTCATAAGCCAACCTTTGTCCTCTCCATGTCCCAGCCTCATCAGCTACTCATTTAAATAAGCCACTGGTCCTGTTTTCATTCCATAATCAAGAGCAGCACATGTGAATCAGAATGAACTAAGGCTGCTCACTAGCCTTCTGCAATTTCATTTAGCTCAGGAGTGTGAGAACAAGGAAACCTATGGAATCAGATATAAGCAATACCAGATCTGAAGCCACTGCTTGCCATTTTGTTTTCTGAAATTCAACCCCAGAACAGCAGTTTTCAGACAGCGAAATGAAATCATGCCAACATCACAGCCATGGGAGTATTACCCCAAATGCTGAAGGGAGAAGAAAAACAAACCAAAAACCAAACAGAACCCCCCCCCTCCACACACACACACACACCACCACCACCACCACACACACACAATAGAACAAAGCAAGAAGAAGAAACAGAATCATTAATATGTGGACTTCAGCAGAATGGCAGCATCTGTTCATCAATGATTGGAAGAGAAGTCCAGATCCAGCACTTTGTGGGCTGCAATTACTACATGATTGTACTCACTCAAGTGTCCAAAGATGAGCCCTGGATGGACTTCATAGTTCCTTTCTTTCCCTGATATGAAAATATTGTCTTACTCCCCTGCTACTCTGCTTGATGCTCCAGGGAGGAAGGGAAAGAGTTTATAGTACTTGCAAAGCAAAAGTATTCCTCTTCCGCTGCTCACAAACCTAATGTGCTTAAGGAAAGCCTGTGTGAATGGGCCTCAACGACATGTGGAGGGGTTGCTGGGGAGGGCAGAGGCATTTGTGTTACAGCTTTTTATTGCTTGCTCTACAAGAAGGCAGCTGAAAGGATTAGTTATTCCCGGAGCATCTCCTGGGAAAACATTTGGTATGGAAGTTGGTACAGCATCTCCCAGACGGCTCACAGATATGGATCAAGGAGAACTGATGCTCCACTGCTGTGTGTCCTTCACACTCTGATCTCTATTGTCATGGAATAACACCTACTGACAAGAGTCATGCCCTAGGCACTGCTGCAGGCTCCACTTCACTGCATGTTTAAAGCATAGCAAAAGGAGATTTTGCATGGAAATCTGTGTACAAGACCCAACCCTGATTTCCCAAGCACTGTGAAAGGGTTTTCTTCAACTGCTTTCCTTTAGCCCTGCCCTAGCAGGATGGAAGAGAGCTGCTGTTGTCATGAGGAGTGCTGGCAACGTAGCAAGGTACAACACAGCTCTGCACTAGTTGTTCAAATACTTGCAGGGGTGCAAGATGGAGACGTCCTGCAGCCTCCTCTCCCGCTATAGCTAGGCTTACTTTAGGTTATGCTTATAGGCAGAAGCACAACCAGAGCAGGGCATAAGGGGTGCACTTCTGGAAAGGGATGTAAGCAGCTCCACAGGATCAGAAACAAAGAAGGTGAGGGATGGCATATCCCCAGCATTAATTTACTTTGCTATAGCTTTATCTATGCATAGAAACATGCCTGAAGTGACACAAGCTACAATGGGTATAATACAGAGTAGCCTATGCCACGACTTTCAGTGTGAGGAACAGCAGCATAGTAACCCTGAGGCAAAAGGACCCACATGCCACCAGCTAGTTACTGAGATCGTCACTGGCTGTTGAGTCCCAGCCTTATTTCTCTCCTTGTTCACAAGTCCTGTTTTCAGGCAGGTGTAGACATAGAGACAATAGCCTGAAAACTGCTGCTTTTATAAAACCATTAGCATCCTGCAAATGAACAACTACCCTAAGCCTTTCTGATGTTCCTTGCACCACACACAAAGCAGACAGAGCAGTTCTGCAGGTCCTTCTCTCCTTGTCCCCTCCTTACAAGCAACATTGCTGCTGACAAAACACGTTGTGAAGCTCCTGGTAATGTTTTCTTGCTGCTAAGAGTTGCAGCACCACCTTAGCTATGATGGAGATGTATCATAACTACACTTTTAATCTTAATGTGAAACTTAGTCAGCAAAACACTATTTCTGCCCTCTCCAAACTATTCCAGGAGGTCCCAACGCTGGCATACCCATTCCACTGAGGTGCAGCTACAAAGACTGACAACACTGTGCCTGTGTTCCCAGACAGGAATTTCACTGATGTGCAACTGTGCTGTGCAAAGGCAGATCCCCTTAAGAGGGACAGAGATCTGCTCCAGAGAGTCCAGAGGGCTATTGGGATGCTAAGGCATGTGTTCCTGTCCCCTAATGAGGAGAGGCTGAGGGACCTGGGGCTTTTTAGTCTGGAGAAGAGAAGACTGAGAGGGGATTTAATACACGTTTATAAATCTGAGGGCTGGGGGGACAGGCTCTGCTCACTTACTTCCTGGGATAGGACGAGGAGCAATGGATAAGCTACAGCACAGGAGGATCCACCTCAACACAAGGGGAACTTCTTTACTGTAAGGGTCCCAGAGCACTGGAACAGACTCCCCAGAGAGGTTGTGGGGTCTCCTTCTCTGGAGACTTTCCAGGCCTGTCTGGATGTGTTCCTCTGTGATCTGTGTTAGACAGTATTGTCCTGCTCTGGCAGGGGGATTGGACTCAATGATCTCCTTGGGTCCCTTCCAACCCCTGACATCCTGTGATCCCTCTCTGTAAGAGAGCCAGGGTAGTACAAGAATTGTACCTCAGAACCTTGAGTTTGTCATTGCAGTTGCAAGTCACCAGAAGTGTTTCAGCAGTAACTTCCTGTTTGCCACCCCCAAACTCCTGTTTTCCCAGATGACAGACCTCTGCAAGCAGCTTTAGGTCTGCATGCGTGCAACTATAACGCAGTAGATTAGGAGCAAGCAGACAGGGCTCTGAAAGATGCCATTCTTGGAGTGCCATCTTCTGGCAAATAGCACTGCATGCTTGCACTCCTACACAGAGCAGCTGTCTTGATGCTGCTTAAGCAGCAATGGTCCCTGGCAGGCTTGGCCAGGATTTCTGCCTAGGTGAGCACTCACCTTTATTATATCAGGTCAGCACCCACTTTACTGAGAATCTCTTTTCCTTGTCCATTTAAGAATACACCAGCTCCTGATTTCCCCCTCCCCCCCTGCTGCTATCAGCCTGGTTTTAATTAACCTTGAAATCTTAGGGCAATCTTTTTCTTAAAACAAATGTATTAGGATCTTTCTTCCTAAACATCATGATGATGAAATCTCTGGATGGAAGCCCAGGACAGACAGTGCCTAGTCCTAAAGGGCACTGCACAATGCCAAACGAGTTCAGCTCTTTCAGCTTGAAGATTTTCTGCCAGGTAATTGCTAATACTTCTGCTAAATGGAGAGCTCAGAGAGATGAGCTCAAGAATCAAGATTTTCTGGAGCTAGGTTTTACTAACTCTTACCTGAGTATTTGGCATTGCTTTTAATGATTTTATACTAGGTTATATCCTTAAATCCAGGAACACCAAGATCCCATTTAAACCAGAAGATTGAGGCAAGTGAACGACTTAGCATCTAAAATAGCCCTCACTCTATGCCCAGTAACACTGCTAAGGCACCCAAATTTTGGCCACCAAGGCTGAAGGGAGGCATTTCCTACACCTCTGCATTGACTGGAGATCTGCAGAAGCCTTCAGATTGATTTTTAAGCCATTGCATCAGCAGCATCTGAGGAAGATCCGGGAATTTCCAGCTCTTGCAGGCTAGCAATGCTGCATTGAACTGAACTAATTAAACTTATCTAATTAAGCCACAGGACTCTGATGGAAAATTGCTAGCAAGTGTATTTGCAGGCCTTTTTGGAATGAAAAGTGCATGAAGCCTTGTTCAACCATCCATTTTCATTTAAACACACAAATGTAGCTGCTTCTCCCTGGGGCAACTCCTGCATTACCTGTAAGTGAATTCCTACCTTCCAATAAAAGCTCCATTTTGGATTTGATTATTTGGATTGCCTTATTTTGACCTTCCTACTAAAAGGAGATAGATTTGCTTCTGAATCTTGGGTTCCCTGCACCAGCTTAGTGCAAAGAAATGCCTTTGTCCATACTGACATTGAGTGCAAGACTTGCAGGTAGACTTTGAATTCTAAAGGGCAAGACAACTTGCTTTAATAACTCCACCACAGGAGTTGGTTTCATCATTTGAGGCAGGAAATAAACGTGGTTAGAAAGATGCTTGACTAGAGAAGAGACAAATGGGCTAATTAGGTTAACACTTTCTTCTTAAAGTGACTTCTCAGCATATGGAGATTTTTATGTCCATTACCTCAGCGAGAAGGCTGACATCAGGCTTCCTGGCTGGCCTCCTCCTCTGTGCCCTCATGCTGCTACCAGAGTATTTTTGAAAGAACATATGCTTACTGCTAACTGAGCAGGTTTGGGGAGGTAAAAGGGTCATTTATTACTGCCTTCAGCATGCCATGGAATGATCGTGCTGGCAAGGCAGGATACTGCTTCACACAGACACCTCTCCAGAAGTAAGGAAGGTGGGAAATACCCACCTCATCTCTCCCCTAACTTCTCCAGGCATTACCATGGTACCCAAGAGATCACAGAGCATGATGGCTTCTGGCTCTCCTCCCTCCCCCTCACATACCCCTCTCTACTATGAATAGGTCTGTATTAGAGATTGGTGGTAGCAGCAGTGCTCTAGAAGAGAACAAGAGATCTTTCTTAGTGTGATGACTCAAACTAGCACACTCAGCCACCAAGAGGTCTAAAGAGAAACTGGGCTGCCTGCAACTCAGCCACTGCCTTCAGAGCAAGTCTGCTAGAAGATTCAGTGGTAATGAAGGTAAAAGAGCAGCAGAACAGATCCAGACCTAAATAGGCCATGCATTTGCTGCAGATGGTGGTTGTTTCATGAAAGATAGACATGCAAACCCATGTCTCCACTGAGGCACGTCCATGGCAAGGGTTTAATTTAATGTCCCATTGTATCTACTTCCATGTGCTTATGCCTTTTACCAGCTAAAGGATCACACTGGATTTATGACATCAGTTGGAAGGACCTGGTTTCTCCATATGTTTTTCCAATGAGACCAACACAGAGCTATTTGCCATAGCATCAAGCCCATCATTGAATTTGATTACCTGCTGCTTTAATTTGGTGAATTGTTAATTTGAATTCACTGATTTATGGATTCAGTTTTAATAGCAGCTTGCAACTGATGCATTCTTCCATTCTGGTAGCTCAGTGAAATGGCACTGGATTAGCTGAGCAATATGCCTATTTGGTTTTATATTTATTGGCTCAATCCCTTCATTAAAGCCTGTAAGTACACAGGGTTGGTTATTCTATAGAATCAGTCAGGGTTGGAAGGGACCACAAGGATCATCCAGTTCCAATGCCCCTGCCATGGGCGGGGACACCCTACCCTAGAGCAGGCTGGCCAAAGCCTCATCTGGCCCGGCCTTAAATACCTGCAGGGATGGGGCTCTCAACCACCTCCCTGGGCAACCCATTCCAGGCTCTCACCACTCTCATGGTGAAGAACTTCCTCCTCATGTAGTCAAAGCATAACGTGGTTCATAAATCCTAAGCTCAGGGCAGTTTAAACCATTGTCATGGAAGATCCCTGTCCTGGTTTGGCCAGGCATGATCCCATGGTCCCCTTCCTCTGCTGGGGGTGGAGGGGAGCAGCATGCAGGGAGAAGACAAAAGGCCTGGAAACACCCACTTCGAGGGTGCAAGACTTGCCCAGAGCTGTTCCTCCTAAGCGAAAGCAAGCTCCTGCCTTCACCTAGCATGGTCAGGTTTGGCAAAGTGCCATCCTGCTTGGTGAATCACTGTGGCCAAAGGGGCCAGTGCATTCAGGCAAACAAAACAGCCTTTTGCCACATACCTGCTGCTGCTTTTGCCTTTGCTTTTGCCTGCTCCACCCTGCCACACCACATTATGCTCTGCTTTGCCTGCAGTGACTTTCGAGACACCAACAGAACTCTCTTCAAGTGTTTGGGTACTGTCAGATACTACTTTGTGATACTATTCAAAGCCTCTTGGTAAGAAACTCTGTAAGTAGATTCTGTTGTGCCTTCTGCCCAAGCAGAGAAAGGAGCCTCTCGAGTCCACTAGTGGGCAAGTGGTAGAATTGAAACTAAGCACCTCTTTCCAGTTTAGAGTTTAGTATTGGTATTTGCTAGTTGTTTAAGTGTTCTAGGTTGCCTGTTCTCTGTCTGTATGAATACCCAGATCAGGTATTTTGAACACTGTACATCAGCTTCCTGGTGAGATTTAATGTTTATAAAAGGTTTTCATACTCATTAACAATCTTGGCCTGGATATAAAAATGAACATTGATTACTAATTCTGCATAATTCATAACAAGTAGGGTATTCAAAGTACTGAACTAAAGTAAGGCATGAGAAAAGCTGGGCAGACAGGCAGGACTTCTCCCACTACCCCTGCCAGAGGCACTTTTATTTTCTCCTCCCCAACACCATATGCAAATGGGACCTGAGGCCCACACAATATCTGTCAGTCTGTTTATGCACCAGACAAATGCAGCAATACTGCATACTGTGCAGCTGGCCATGCCCTACATGTGGAGCTCTACCATGCCATAGCCTTGGCCCCCTAGGTCCCACATCCCAGGAGCTTACCAAGGCAATCCTTGGGTCACTGAAAGCCATGGGACATCCCGTGTCTGCTCTGGTGAGCAGAACGGCAGGGAGAAGAGGTTCTGGACATCTGCATCTTTAGCTTTGCTCTTCCAGCTACCCCAGTTTAGTTGAACCAGATATTTTAGCCTAGTTTGTTCCTGCTGTGTGAAGTGGAAGAAGATTTGGACCAAATTATATATTTTAGCCCAGCTTGTTCCTATTGTAGACAGAGGAATATGGGGAGGGGGAATCACCTCTGTATATTTTGCCTTTTCTAAGCAGAAGAATTGAGTTTTGATCTGCTCCATTGAGAGGTAGCAGCTGAATAAATACAAGCTCTATTACAGCAATCACTTCATGGACAGATGATACTGCTGTAAGCACTGCCAGGAAGGAACCTGGAACATGAAGGGCTCTCCAAAACCTGTATTACAAGAGTTCTGTACTCCCAGAGCTCTGCAAAACCTCCTAGCAAATGCTACATTTGGTAGGCATTCATTAGTGTGCCAAACCACAGCACTCCTGCCTGTCACACCTTATCACAGCAGTGGCTCCTGCCACTCCTATGGAGCAGTGTGCTCATAATTCTTACTGCTCAACATCAGCTGTATGGCTCATTAGCACTTGTCTAGGAATCTCCCCCTTTAGCCACAAGTGTCTGGATAATGCCAGTTTGTATCAACAGAGTCCACAAGCTTTGCTAAAACAAAGGCACAGGAACCTCATGAGGAGCTGAAGTCAAGAGCACAGACATGTGCTCTGTCTCTTCAAAACCACTTGCAACTCACACAGTGACAAAACCCTCACTCATAAACCCAGTTGTACCTATCTGGGTCCTGTTGGTACTACTAAAGGGAAGGGAAAGTCTACAAATAATACAGAAGTGCTGGTAGTCCTGGGTGGATCCATGGAGAACATCACTCCCTGCATGGGGGAAGTCTTCTAGATTTCTACTGGAAATCCTTTGTGCTTGGCATCTGGGGGAAGCTTCCCCTCTGGGCTGCTGGGTAGGCTTCCAAAAAAGCCCTGAAGTTGTCAGTTATCAGACCCACTTATCTCCCTCTTCTTCCCCCACACCAGCTTGCATTTTCATTTTCCTTCTAGTAAGCTTTAACATAAGACACAATATCCTCCAAAGCACAGAAGACATTCTTGGAGTGCTTTAAGAGAGTGTTACACTTGTGCCAGGCTGATGGATGTGGTGTGATGAACCTAGAGGCATGATGGACAAAATAAATGGCAGATCCCAAAATGCAGGGGTGGAGAGGAAGAATGGGAAATGGTGTCTTGATTTGCCAAAGTGTTTCTGTTAAAGAATATTAATCTTTCCAGACAATCCATGAAAAGGCCCTGTAGCAATATCATATTAAATTAATAGAGTCTCATCATTATGGTAACCTCAGCTCAGTTTTAGAAGATGTATAGTGTCATCAGAACCAAAGAAGAGTCCCCAGAGAATTCTGCTCCTACAGCAATTGCTACTAAAGGACACTGAAGTGACAATTGTTAGCTACGTGGCATTCTGGGTGCCTCTCTGCCTCAAACAGGGCTTTCTGCCTGCAGTGCAGATGTCTACAGGAGCCTCATAAGATGCACAATTCAGTTTGGGGACCAAGATGCTCCCTGCCATCAGAAAACATTCAATAATGACCTGCCCCTACACATCCCTAGACTACCAATTGCATAGACAGTCCTTACCAACAGCACTGCTCATGGAATCAACCAGGTTGGAAGAGACCTCCAACATCATCCAGTCCAACCTAGCACCCAGCCCTGGCCAATCAACTAGACCATGGCACTAAGTGCCTCAGCCAGGCTTTTCTTGAATACCTCCAGGGATGGCAACTCCACCACCTCCCTGGGCAGCCCATTCCAATGCCAATCACTCTCTGGCAACAACTTTCTCCTAACATCCAGCCTAGACCTCCCCTGGCACAACTTGAGACTGTGTCCCCTTGTTCCATTGCTGGTTGCCTGCAAAAAGAGACCAACCCCACCTGGCAACAGCCTCCCTTCAGGTAGCTGTAAGCAGCAATGAGGTCTGCCCTGAGCCTCCTCCAGGCTAAACAACCCCAGCTCCCTCAGCCTCCCCTCACGGGGTTTGTGTTCCAGGCCTCTCACCAGCTCTGTCATCCTTCTCTGGACACATTCCAGCACCTCAACATCTCTCTTGAATTAGCATCACACAGTTCCTCAGGTGCTGGAACAGATTGTCAGAGTGGAGGCTCTGGTACCTGCTGTGCTGCTCCCTTTCTATGTAAGGAAAGGCAGGCAATATCTGTCCTACAGCTCAAGGGGCCTGCATAGGTCTTGTCCCTAAAGCAGGAAAATGATCACTCCAAAACAGGAAAGACCACAACAGTCAGGGAAATGTTACTTACATCACAGAACGCAAACTCAAAAAGCAAATCCCAGCCTGCTTTTAACTTTTCTCTTGTGAGACTTTGCTCTCCTTAGAATCACAGCATCTTTAAGGTTGGAAAAGACCTCCATGATTGAATTCAACCAGCAACTCAACACCACCATGCCCAATATACTGCGTCCCAAAGTGCCACATCTGCAATTTTTAACATCTTCAGGGATGAACAACATAAGCTGTCCATATCTGTTTCCAGCTTCCCTCTGCCCACCTTCCACAGATGTGAATAACATGAACTTGTACCAGTGGCTTTTCACTGGCAACAGTGAAATCTAAACCAGCAACCTCAGGAAGCTAGATGGCAGTTTAAAATACCCAACAGTGAGAGACAAGCAGTGAATCATACAATCAATCAGGTTGGAAGACACCTCCAAGCTCATCCAGTCCAACTGAGCACCCAGCCCTGTTCAATCAACTACAACATGGCACTAAGTGCCTCATCCAGGCTTTGCTTGAACACCTGAGTGAAGTTTGATACAGGCAGTGGCAGAAGGGGCTTTTCTCAACTTGGTGCCTCTTCCACTAGATCCTGTGGGAGACAGTGGCACAACTACCACAAGCCTTGTGAAGAATTGCCCTCCTGTTCTGCATTTGTAGCCAAACACAAGTGCCCAGATAATTATGGTGCTGCAATCTGTTTAAGAAGGAATCCAACCTAAATCACGGCTTCCAGGAATTCAGTAGCTACTCCCATAATTTGATTTCAGGGGGATTAAATTTGACCCTCAGAGCTGCCTTGCAGCACAAGGCTCAGCAGAGCTGAGAAACTGCTGCAGCAACCAGAGCACATAAGTACCTCAGTGTCTCCTGCACCCATCCCTCTAAACAATCATAGAGCACACAGAGAACCAGCTACCTGAAAAGCCTTCAGACACAGGCTTGAGAGGAAAATAGAAGGGAAAGAGGCTACCAGCTGTCTCAAAACATGCTACTGCACCACCTGAAAGATGGACATGTGACTGCAATGTGCCTGATGGCACACCAAGCAACCCCTCCAGCAGGAGGGGCTGATTAGTCTTTGCAACTTAATGCTGTTCAGCTGAGCATCAGACATATTGTCTCCAAAATACCCATGGCTGGCTTTGACACCATTGCTTCACACAAAGAGCTTTAATCCCTCCCTAGAACAAGCATAAAAAGAATGAGTCTGAGTTTGTCCAAAATAAGTAATCAAGAGTGAGAGTTACTTAGTAATTTGCATCTTTATCTCAGTCTGTTGCTGCGTCTTTGCTGACAGCTTATTTTTAAGCACTGAAATCCAGTTTAAGAGTTTCAAAACAAAACAACACTTGCTGCTGTGCCTACTTGGTCTTGGAGCATGGCAAGAAGGAAAGATGAAATACATGTGCAAGCACTGAGGAGGGTCACCACCCTATTTTCAACCCAGCAAGCTGGGTGTAGCACCATCTGAATCCTTGCTTTCCAGAAGTGAGAGCCTTTTTTTCCAGGTCACCTCTCAAATGTAATCAACATCAAAGTATTTCTAGAAGCTGAGGGCAAGCCATTCTGCCCACCAGCTGAAGGAACATGGACTTCTTAGTAGTGAAGCAGTAACAGATGGATTCAGGATGCAGCATCTGATCCAGGAGGTACCACACTGAGTTTGCACAATCAGGTGTTTCTATGCACATGCAAAGCAGACTGGTATCAGCCACAGCTTTATTACAATTAAATCTGCTCCCCTTCCAGCACAATAAAATTACAGGTTTGGAAGTTGGTTGGGGAAAATACCATTGCACAACTAAATTAAACTGGTTGGAGAGATGACCCAGAAAGAGGCACACAACTCACTCAAAAACCTCCCACAGATAGCCAGGATATATATGTACTCACCAAGCAGGGAGGGAGCTTCCCTAGGTTCCATTCTAAATGGGGTAAGTTCCAAGCTGCAGAGACTGCTTCTATGCAAGAAGAACAAGAGAGCTCCTCCCTTCTATAGCAGAACTCCTTTTTTTTTTACACCCCTGCTGCCAGCTGTAGTCAATTGCTCAATCAGTTGGAGGGCAGGTTCATCCAAGCAAACAACAGAGAGGCAGCAGAGACAAGGAAGGGCTGATCTTGATCAGTTTCTAGCAAGCTTCGACCCTGGTGGCAGGATATTGCTTGTGGAAGAGGGGTGGTTTGTACTGCCACCTGTACCAGGCAAATTGCATCTTACTCCCTTCCTCTTGGCTAAGGTAAGGCATGTTAACACACATTTTCTCTTGCCCTTGACTTGGGACGCCTAAGTAAGCAATCAGATTTCTCCTTCCACCCAAACACAACCCAGTAACACAAAAAGCCCAAACCAGTTCAGCTGGTATTATCTGACTGGAGAGAACAGACCCCCTTCAGCCTGCTCCCATTTTTATCCTTTACTAACAATTGGAAGTCACCAAGTTTCTTGGATGAAAGGCTCTCCTCTAAGTGCAAATTATTATTAATGAATTTCCATCTTGGCTCCTTGACAGAAAAAGGTACCTTGCAGCCTGTTATCTTTGCAGCCATGCACCCCTGGCATTCATTGATTCCCTCATCTGGCAAGGAAGGCACAATGCCAAGAATGATGCTCAGAGCAGCTCTCTGTGCCCCATCCCAGTGCCTTTGTAACTGCAGCTCAGCAAAGCTTAAGAAATGTAAATCCTGGCATTTGACCCAACGTGAATTTCTCAAACAAATGATATTTCACAGCCTGGTGGTTTCCTCCCTGCTGAGATGATCATTTATGGTGGCTCGCTCAGAGTTGGGCTTTGACAGAATTTTTGGTCAGTGGAAGATAAAGTGAAAAGCTTCAATATCTGCCCCTGTCTCTGAAGCATCGTGTTCAGTAGCTTCAGAAAAATTAAATGTGAAGGCAGGGCTGAGTTTTCCCCCTTTTTTAAATCCCCTCTGTTATCTCTTCAAATAGAGCCTTCTTCCCCAAAGACCATGTGATTCTGAAGACCTGCTCCTGTTCAGCCACCAGTTACAGCAGTCAAAGTCAAGGGCTGCTTCTAAGCCCCCTCTGGGCTGTGCTGGGCTTGGCTGGGACAGAGTTGATTTTTCTTCACAGAACCCAGTGTGGGCTGTGTCTTGGGGCTGGTAGTTCAGCACTGGTAATGTTTTAGCTGTCACTGAGCAGTGCTTACACACTTTCAAGGCATTTTCTGCCCCTCACCACAGCCCATCACACCAGTACATAGGTGCACAATGAGCTGGGAGGTGACATAGCCAGGATATCTGACCCCAACTGACCATATTAACATCATGCTCAGTCTGGGGTAAGAAGAAATGAGGAGGATGTTTGGAGTGATGATGTTTGTCTTCCATTATAAACATTGTTACAATCATTGTAACTATTATGTGTGATGTGATGGAGCCCTGAAGGTGGAGATGGCTGAACACCTGCCTCCCAATGGGCAGGAGTGGATGAATACCTTGGTTTGCTTTGCTTGCATGCACAGCTATTGCTTTATATATTCAACTATCTTTCATAGAATCACAGAATCAACCAGGCTGGAAGAGACCTCCAAGATCATCCAGTCCACCCTGTCACTCAGCCCTGTCCAATCAACTAGACCATGGCACTAAGTGCCTCATCCAGGCTTTGCTTGAACACCTCCAGGGACAGCAACTCCACCACCTCCCTGGGCAGTCCATTCCAATGCCAATCACTCTCTCTGGCAACAACTTCCTCATAACACCCAGCCTAGACCTCCCTTGGCACAACTTGAGACTGTGTCCCCTTGTTCTATTGCTGGTTGCCTAGAAGAGACTGACCCCTGCCTGGCTACATCCTCCCTTCAGGTAGTTGCAGGCAGCACTGAGGTCACCCCTGAGCCTCCTCTTATCCAGGTTAAACAGCCCCAGCTCCCTCAGCTTTATTCCAAACCAAGAGTTTTCTCTTTTACTCCTCTGATTCTCCCCTCAGTCCTACCAGGGGGAGAACGAACAAGTGCCTGGGCAGTGCTTACCTGCTGGCTGGAGTTAAGCCAGGACAGAGACCTGTAAAGAACAAAGAGAAGCACAGTGCCAAGACTTCTGGAAGAGAAAACAAACCCCTCTGCAGCTCAGCCAGCCCAGATTTAAGCAGAAGGTGGCTGCAAGCAGCTTTGTTTAAAGCAACATCCTAACCAACCAGGTCTGTAGCTCTTAGTAGAGGATATATCAAGATGCACAAAACAACTCCTGCTGCTGAGTAGGGGAGGAGGCTGTGCCAGGAGAAACACACACTGCCCCTATCCTGCCCACGTCTCCAGAACACACCTGGTATATCTCTTCCTACTTTCATGGCAGGGGCAAACAAAACCCTCATCCTATGAAGCACAAGAATTCAGTTGAATGAAACATGGAAAAGCAACTTTAAAACTCTTCCTAAACAGTCCTAAAAACATCCAGGTTCCTGGCTTCTGTCAATTAGCATGGCTCTACTAGATGGCTTCAGTGAGATACAAAGATTTACAGGTCAGAAATGCTGCAGTTGTGACTAACACAAATAATTGAAGCAGGACCTTGGGACTGGAGAGGCTCCCTGAGTCCTCCTCCCACAAGCATCACAAGCCTTGCATCATTTGGGCCAGTTGTCCAACACATCATACCCTCTCTGAAGGCTTTTTCCACATTTCAAGTGCTACCACATGGATGGCACAGGACCTGGAGCAGTGGTTCTTCTTTGCTGTAGCATGATGTCACATCACAAGAAGCAGTATGTCAGGTGTCTTCCTCCTGCAGGTTTAAACCCCCCAGCATGTTGCCAGTGTGGAGATTAGCTGAAGTCCATTAACTCGTAACTCAGGAACTAACAGGCATCAATAAGAGGCACATTAGAACAGCAGAGAAACCACTCAGTGTGCTTCAGGGATGTTATGCTGCTGTTTAATTTGCTTTGGGGAAGTGGCTGCATTGACTGCCCCTGAGTCCTGCAGCACTTAAGAAACTGCTACTTAAGCCTCTCCCTTGGGCTCACGTTGGCAGCTGTACATCAGTATCAGTGTTTGTAAAGTGATTATTATGGCAGAGACAGGATAAAGAGGAAATCAGAACTGTAACAAATGTCCATGCTAATCCACAGCGTGTGTAAAATGCTGCCTGTGTTTGTGCATGGCAAGTGGCCAGCCCAGTGTCACAGGCTGCAGTCAGTGGACTTTACATGGACAAGTCTCTGCAACCACTCACTTTGGGAAGACAGAGACTACTTTTTTTCCAATTTACATATAATGACAAAATAGTGTCACTGAGAACTGACATCTGGCTAATCATCAATGAAATATTGCTCCCCAAGAGACATCCCCATCCCTGGAGGTGTTTAAAAGACACAGAGATCTGGTGCTGAGAGATATGGTTTAGCAGCAGACTTAGCAGAGTGAGATAATGGTTGGACTTGATGATCTTAAAGATCTTTTCCAGTCAAAATGATTCTGTGCTAGTTTGAAGCTAGCTAGAATGTTTTGGTGAGAAGAACTAGATTACAGGCTGTGAAAGGGAAACAGTGATGATGTCTACTTCACTCATAAGCTTGCTGAGATGTATAAGAATAAGAATGTAAATATAGATGAGATGCTCTCTGTCTGGGCTTTGGGCTGCATCTCTCTCTCTAACCTAACCTGCCATCTGTGTGACTAAATCCACCTGCCTCCTAACCCTCTTGGCTGACCTTCCATACTACCTTAAACATAAGGCAAGATCTTGGGTAAGGTTAAGGGGTAGAGGGAAGGTGGAAGGGTGGTTGAGAGCCCCTCCTGGGGACTCAGGTTACTGGGAGGGGAGTTGTGTTTCTGTATTACCTTTTAACTGGTGTATTTCTGTCTATAGCTGTATCTATTGTAACTCTCTGCTTGTATATTCTGCTAAGCTGTAAATATAAAGCTTCATTCAATTTCCAGAGCCGCTGAGTCTAGTCTGGGTGATTTCCAAAGGCAGGGGGGGCAGGGAACACCCAAACCATCACAGATTCTATAACGGACTATTGGTCAATGTCAGAAGGACCATCACTGTATATTAAGTTTTCCAAAGTGCAGTCATTTCAAACTAACTCAGTCTGAAGAGAGAACTATAAATGCAGTCAACAAACCAAAAGAAAAAAGCCCAACAACATAGTGATGATTTCAATGCATACTGAGACAATGACTAGACTGTAATTTTTCTACTCATAACAGCCTTGCCCCTCTCTGGGAATGTTAAATCCAGTCTGTGTTGGATGTCATAATACAGGAGTATGTCTTTCAATAAAATTTTACATCACTGTTTTCAAAATGGAATTGCAAAATACTTTCTCGTGGGAAACTTTGATTCCTTCCCCCTTTTAATTTCAAGGAAGACACGACTTCTGTCTTGAAAAAAAAAAGCACTTGAGCTTCTGGAGACGAAGTGAATTAGGAATAATGTTTTCAGTCACTGTGGAGTAATTTTCTGAGACAATGCAGTAAGACAGCAAGACCGAGACAGACATGCACTTGTCATCACCAAAATACAGAACAAGAGGAGTTCTCCTCACAAGCTTCTCTCTTGGTAGCCTACTGCTTATGTTGGATGGAGCTATTAAAACTTTTCTCTTCTGATCCTATAGAGCTGCAGCTGCCAAAAGCAAGGGCAAAGTCAAAGTGTACATGCTAGAAGCAGTGATTTAGTAATTACCCCTCTCCTCTCCAGCCAGTGCAATAGCAGTGGCCCAGAAAGTGCTCAGGAGCACTGAGAGGGGTCAAGCTTCATATGTGCTGTAGCAGGGGGCAGTCAGCACATCAACAGCACTCGGAACAACTACACTCTGTGCAACCATGGTGTGCTATGCTTGCCCCATACATTTGGTTCTATAAAAGGTGGAAAAGCAGCTTTAAAACGCTTTCTAAGCAGTTCTACACACATCCAGGTTCCTGACTGCTGTCAATTTGCATGGCTCTACCAGATGGCTTCAGTGGAGATTCTCCTTCTCTTCTCCACTCTGGTGAGACCCCCACCCTGAGTACTGCATCTAGTTCTGGAGCCTGCACTACAGGAAAGGTATGGACACGCTGGAGCATATCCAGATAAGGGCCACAAGGATGATCAAAGGGCTGGAGCCTGTAGAGAAAGACTCAGAGAGTTGGGGTTGTTCACTCTGGAGAAGAGAAGGCTCTGAGACTTTATTGTGGCCTTCCAGTACCTGAAGTGGGGCTACAAGAAAGCTGGGGAGGGACTTTTTAGGTCAGGTAGTAATAGGACTAGAGGCAATAGAGCAAAAAGTGGGTAGATTCAGATTGGATATTAGAAAAATACCTGTGAAGGTAGTGAGACACTGGAACAGGTTGCCCAGGGAGGTGGTGGAAGCCTCATGCCTGGAGGTTTTTAAGGCCAGGCTGGATGGGGCTCTGGGCAACCTGATCTAGTGGAAGGTGTCCGTGCCTATAGCAGGGGTGCTGGACCTGGATGATCTTTGAGGTTCCTGTCAACCCTGATAATTCTGTGATTTTGCTGCTCTGTGCTGTCAATGCCTTTTTCACCTCAGAGCCACCTGTGTTCTCCCAGGAAGATATACTGATCCCTGAGGTGTGCCTGATGCATCGCTGTGCTTAGCTTGTAAAGTAGCTTGGGGTCCTCTGGGATACAGCGTGCTTTGTACATGTCAGTTGTGATTCAGTGAAACTTGCTTCCATCTGAACCTCCTGTATCAATCAGAGAAGCAACATAATTAATTATGACTGGGTGGCTTGAAAGCTGCACACATCAGAAGCAAGAGTCCTGGACTCGTTCGTGCTGATGGTAGGCATGAAGATGAGCAAGATGAATAGTGACACTGCCTTGAACTGTGCCTGACTGCTGTCTTCTCCTGCCATCCATCATCATCACCACATGCTGGGTGGCAAGGGGAATTGGTTCACAAAAGAAGAGGCAGAGGAGTGTAAAACTTTCCAACATCTCTATTCTTCTCAAGAAGAGGTGCCAGTTTGGTTTCGGCTGTTAGGTAGCGGATGCAGTAGTGAGACACAGAAATGACAGGAGCCCTCTCCCCTCGGAAAAGAGAGGTTCATTTGTCAAGCCATGTAAAGCATTTTAATTACAATTCATATAACATGTATAAATAAATATTACATTCTTTCAGTCTACAATGCATACTAGGCATATCTTGTTAAAATGTCCATCTATGTTACTGGGTGGCAGGATTGATTTTGTCCAAGTGACAGAAAAAAACAACCAAAAAAACCCCAAACTATGCAGTTTAATAATTAAAAAAAATAGAAAGGGAAAAAAAAAAGAGAGAGAAAAGGGGAAAAAAAACCATGGTAAAGACAGGACAATGCAAGTGCTTCTGGCTAACAGTCAGGACATAATACTGCTTCCCAAAAGGCTGGATATACCATCTTCCTTTTAGCTACAAAAGGTTTTGGATGACAGTGGTTTCCTCATCGTATAGCTTGGGGTCTGTGTTCTCCATGGGTGCAAACTGGCATTGAGTCGGCACAGTTCTGCCACTTTACACAAGAAATCTCTCCCTCTGGTTTGCGTTTGCTTCAGATTTATCACTGGCTTTGTATTTATTTGAAATATTGGCTTTGCAATCTAGTCTAAATTTTTCAGTCTTAGCTGGTCCAATGGCCAAAATAATAATAATAATAATAAAAAATAATAAAATAGCTCCAGACATTTCTTCACCTTGCTTCAGTAATATTTCCCTCCCAACAGTCTGTCCAGAGGCCAGCTCTCCCAGTACAAGGACATAAAAGTCTGGGGACAATCAGTGTCTTTCTGTCCATTCTTCTTCTCACTTTCTGAGCTTGATGAGAGCTGATGACAGCAGAAGAAACAGAAAATTCCAGCATAAAATTGTGATTTAATTGACTTGGCAGAAAAAACAAAATCCAGGCTGTACATATTTGGCCTGTGATGGTTTCAGTTCCAGGTGCATTTCAAATGCACCAGTGGGGCACTCCCATCGGTTGTTACTTCTAAAAGCTAACATAAAACAGCACCTTCTTCCCTTGGTGAAAGATGGGAACTTTGGTTGTGGAACTTGCAAGAAAAAACAACTAAATAAACAATCCAAACCTGAAAGTAAAATGAATACTCCTCCCAGATAGAACTTATTTCTAGCTAGAGTGAAACAATGGAGGCTTAGGCTTTCAGAAGAGAGACCACGTGGAAATCATTAGTCAATACTTAGCCTCTGAATTCTTCACATTACAGGAGGTCATTTATAGCTAAGAGACACAAAACTTTCTTGGTCCACTGTGAACTTAGTGAATTGAAAATTCTCCTGCGTTCAAGATATTTAAAAGAAAAAAAATACAAGAGGGAAAATCATTCTGGTTTAACTTACAAGACAAACAGAACTCTAAAAATAAAAATACCAAGTACTTTCTTCCTCCTCCACACATAATATCAAGGACACATCTTCACTTCAAATGAAGGAATAACACGAAATGGATTGAGTACCAATCTAAGAAGTCTTCTCGTGGGTCATAGGTCCAGAATTGTGATGCTTTATTTAGAAATACAGACAAGTTATTGTCTGTCTCTTGCTTTTTCTTTTCATCCACTTGTAATCTCACTTGCCTTTTTACAAGTATTTTTGGTACTTTGCAACGTGGCTATCATTATTATTATTATTTGAATGACCCATTAAAAAAAATCTTCACTACCTCATCTTGCCCAGTTCATCACACTGGTCAACCATTTCCTTGTTCCTTTCTGCTACTTATATTCCACCTCCTAGATCCACCAGTAGCAGAGCAGCTGCTGAAAGCAAAACAAAACAAACTGAAAAGCAAAAACAAACCATGGACAGTTTGGCAAATTTCTTTCCCTGATTATAAAAACTGCCTCAGCATTTCTCCTGGTGATTGCTTCCCCACCCTTTCTTCTGTCCCAATATATACTGTAGAACTGAAGGCATCAAGGTGTGGTTAAACAAACAAACAAACAAAAAAACCCAAACCAAACCAGCAAGGAGCTACACTTTGTCTTTGAACTTCTCCATGTAGTTTCGTATCTCTTTGGAGTCCTCCAGGTCCATATCCTGGCACACCCACTTAATGTCATCATCATTACTA
Source organism: Pogoniulus pusillus (assembly GCF_015220805.1). Lineage (NCBI taxonomy): Eukaryota > Metazoa > Chordata > Aves > Piciformes > Lybiidae > Pogoniulus > Pogoniulus pusillus. The sequence continues at coordinate 7,578,847 of NC_087293.1, forward strand.
CTTAGGATTGAGTTGACAGTAGGGCAGCCATCGTCAGGTGGGATGGTAGTGAATGTTGTGAATTTTACCCGCTTCCTTTTAGACGTTGGCGAGTGTAAAGGTTCAGATTTCTGTTCCTTGCCAGGCTTGCCCCCCGAGTCAGCACACCTGTGAACCTGGCTCTGAATGTTCTTCTGAGCACTGCCATTGAGGAGCTGGTTGCTCTCCTCGCAACCCGAGCCTCGGTCAATAATAGTTGTGTGCTCATCCTGCTGAGGTGATGCGTCTGCTGTGTTCTCCAACAGTTCTGCTTCATTTCCCAGCCAGACCCAGTCATGGGAATGGGTCATGGTGGTCTGTCCTTCCACCAGAACCTGCTTGTGACGGTACTTCAGTGCAAACGTTGCACAGTTTATCAGGAAGACTAGAATTGCCAGGCAGAAGACCCCTAGCAGAGCATACATCCCGATCTCCAAATCACTAAGGCCCCTAGGTGTCTGCACCAGGTCATTTTCCTCCATGCCCGCATTGCCTTTGGGTAGGTCTACTTGAGCAGGGAAGTTAGTGAAGTCTATAGGAATGTTCTGCAGCTGGCTATCATCTGAGAGTTTGCCACCATCCAGTCTATTGTTTTTAATGACCTTATTTTTTATGACAGATTTTGCTGTGGTGCTGACTTTCCTGATGGCTCCCTCCTCTCGCTCTGCCGACGAGCCCCCATAATATCGTCCGTCCGGGCCATAGCGCTCCTGATCTGACACTTTGTGCCGACGGTCACTAGCATGGTTTTCAATCTCATCAGCATCATAGTCTCCACCTGTATCAGAGTCTGCATCATTCTGGCCAAACTTGACTTTGATGTTGCCATTCCCCACAGCAAGGACGCTTTTCCTCTTGGACTTCTGGCAGGCTTCAGAAATCATCATGTCCACCTTGATTAGCGCACCCTGACCTTCACCTTCGGCTACCACAATTGGCCATTTTAAGGCAGCGTTCTGGTGGATCGAGACAACAGCTTCATCTAGTGATACAGCAGAAAGGGAGAAGTCCTTAGAGTCATAAATGTCCAGTGGAGTAACAGAGCTGTCACTGAACTGAATCCAGGTGCTTACTACAGCTTCCTGAAAAGAGAGGGATATGGTTAAAGACGGAGTCTCAAATAACACAGCTCAATCCATTGCAGCTCATCAATCTCCCAGCTCTGAATGGCAGCTGGAGGAAATGGAAGACGATGGCTCTGCATTGCATTTAAAGCAAACCAAACTTCAACTGATGGGGCAGAAAGATGGTCACATTTGTCACTATAGCTTCCACTGTTATCCTTCCTGCAAATGTTTTGCAAAGGAACCTATCAAATAATTGATAGGAGATATTTGCAGTACCACAGCACCTATTAGCAAGCTACAATTTACATGATTTATAAAGAAATTCATTCCTGTCATACAAAAGCTGAAAGAGACAAACCAGAAAAATTACTAGAGGCCCCTGACAGGACACTTATTTTCCTCATGTTCCCCATGCAGAGGTGTCACAGAGAGCTGTCAAATTAAGCAAGGCATAAATTTCTTAGCAGCAATAAGGAGCTACTGCAGTATCTTGGAAACGGTTGGAGCAGAAGATTCACCTGAAAGAAAAAGACTCACAGGACAATAGCCATTTTGCTGGAGGAAGGGTTTTTTTTTAGAGGAAAACACACTTTATCCTTGAGATAATTAAAAAGTCCATCACATTTCTGTGTCAAGGAGAGGAGGACAGGAATTCTGGTATGATTGCTATGATAAAAGTACGAATGGCCTGGATTTAATTGGGCTGTCTTTGTTCTCTGCAGGTAGCACCGTTAGAAGTCATCATTAGAAGCAAACACAAAGCTAGAGGTCAGCTCTTTGCCAATTGAAATCCCATCCAGATGATACAGATATTTACTTCTCCACATCTCAGTAGCTTTCTTTGCAGGAGATTTCTTTGTTTTTCCATTTGCTCTATGTCTTGCCTGTTTAGCCAGCAGACGTGTGGGCAGATTGCCGGAGTGCAACTTCACACAAAACTCAAGTTCTCAAGCCACAGATGGCCCTAATAACTTTACACTCGGGTACATCAGAACAACTGGGCTGAAAATCACCATCAGGGAAAAACATTGCCACCCTCTTAAGGTCCAGTCATAAGACCAATCTACAACCTAATATAGTTTCCAAGTAGCTACAATTTGTTACGCTCTGGCAATAAACAAAGGGAATTGCTGCCATTCTAGTTAAATTTCAAGCTCTTCAATGAAAACAGCAAGGGGCATTTAGCTGTGCAGGAGGTTGGACTATAATGAATATTTGATTTTCAAAGTGCTATCAGCAAGTTCTTAAGGGGTTGAAAGAAGAAAAAAATAAGTTGTGGCACAACAGGAAAGAAGGCAAAGTTCTCGGTGATTCAAACGTGCTTCAAAGAGCTGAAAAGGAGCCAGGGTAGCTCAGCAGCTGGGGAGGGTGAATTGTGTAAGGAAATTAAACCAGACGATCTTTCATTAGAGAAACAACCCTGAAATGGCAGAACAGACAGAAACCTAAAGCTGCAGGGCACAACTTAAATTTATATCACAGAAATCTAGAGCAGAGCAGATCCAGTCATGAGAAAGTAATGGATTTTTCTTTTTTTTTAATGGATACGTGTAGAGAGAGAAAGATGTATCTCCTCCAGCAATTCAACACTCTGCTGCCTTCTTTCTCCCTAAAAGAAGAGGACAGCCTCGTGTACTGCCAGGGAGGTGTGTGAAATACATTTACTTTTCATTGGTCTATGGAAGAAAAAAACCCAGCATCATTCAGGCACATAGCACAACAGGCTTGGTTTTGTCTGCTGCTGCTGGTCTCTTTTGGAGAGCAGAATGAGAAAATAACACTTTGTAGAGTTAAGGCCAGAAATTATGAGGCCTGTGCCTCCTCCCAGCTGTGTTGGAGACTTCTCTAGTTCCAGATCCCTCCAGAAGGATTTCCAATAGTAACTCTGTTGTGCATTCCTTAACGGCCAAATCCAGCATGCTCAGAGCTGCAAAGCCCCAGACCTTACTGCACAGCAAGGGATTGTTTTGGTTTTGTGCTAGAACAGCACCTCTGAGGGCTCAGGAATCTCGCTCCAGACACTGGAGAGGAACACATATGAGGAGCCATATATTCTTCTTTCCTGTCTTCCTTAAGATCTCTCTTTAGTTTTCTTACTTTGATGCCCTTCTGCTTTAACTGCCCTGAGGCACCTTTCAGGTTAACAGGTAATCAATATGGAAAAATCCAGTCCAAATAGCTAGAATTTGACAAAGTCACAAGCAGCTTCAAAATAACTTCTGTTCTTTACACTATTTCTCCACTATTCTGCATCCCTGGTTTTATGAAGCAGAGACAGAGGAAAATGAAATGGCAGGCAGCCCACGTGATTTACTATAGATAACAGAGGTGTGCAGTACCTAAGCCATTGTTTTCAACCAGCACTGACATTTTTGGTTCTCAGACCTTTTTCTGAGAAAGAACCAAATGTTTCACAACACAACACACCATTGTCATGCTTATACTATGGACAACTTTAATTAAAAGGGAAAGAAAATGAATGAGAGAATGAGTGAGATGATTTCAAATCCTGCCAAAGACTATTGTACCAGCCCAAAATTTCTGTTTGGCAAGAGATCATCTCCTGTCGTTCTCGTTGTTAAAGGAGAGCTGAAAGCAGGGGAGGAAGTGAATTTCCCAAATGATTATAAATTCTGCAAAGCTAAAAAGAATTAAAAAAATAGAAAGAGAAATGAAATTATTTAGTACCATGTCCTTCAAAGAGCTGTTTCTGCAAATCCTATGTGCTGCATCAATAAATCCCTCTCCAAAGATCTGACAAGGTCCTCCAATTACTATCAGCAGATGAAGATGAATTGAAGCCTTTTTACCTCCAAAGTTGCTGCCCCATGTCTGATGCCCTCAACAGTGAGGTGACAAATGCTCATGTTCGCTAACCATCAAGCATGAACAGTGTATCTGGCTGTCCAGTTTTAATTCACTTTTTGTCTCTTCCACATATGCACACACAAACTCAGCTGCACTTCCAGAACAAATGAACCACAACTACACATTAGTGCCAGTGTCTCTTAGTGAACAGGATGATTTGTGGCTGTGATGATGTGAAGTGAATCAGATAATGTACATTAGATCATGTCAGTGACAGCAAAATCCAGTCCAGAGGAGATGAAGGCACTGCATCCCACAACCAACACTGCTGATTATCAAATATCATGCTTCCCTTAACATATAAAATCCTTTCTTTATTAAATACATTTTGTTCACATTTTGCCTGGTGCCTTTGCTGCTCTCTTCCTCCATTCCAGGTATAACTTCAGCAAGTTGGCCAGTTCTTGACCTGTTGCAGTTCCACCACTTCTGGCCCTGAGTTACATTGATGCTGACCACTTGATAATCATCTTCTTGGATAAACCTGCATTTTGCTTTTTGCTGGTAGCTTTATCTCCTTTGTTATCCACTTGTTATGCTTAGATGGGTAAAAACAAAGGGGAAATTACCAGGGTCCAGAAGTAACATGACACTAACGGAAACTACCTATTCCCAAGGAACTCTGTGTTGCCTGACCTGGAATACTTCAAACCCTGCTGTATGAGTCACCACGAACACCATTGTTTACTGGCCATGCCTGTTCCACCTAGATAAAACAAGGAGTGCAACCTAAATGCTGGAAGCAGAGCTGTTTTGGAAGCTCAGGAGAAAGCCCATCACACAGAGATGTAATGAGTCCCTCTGTGCTGGTGCTTGCACAAATTGCCTGTGAAAACCTGGGAGCCACAGCGGTGATTATTTTGCCCTCTAAAGCATCATATAACATTTGAAAGTCTGCTTATCTTAGCATGTTCCACTGATCCCATCTGTAGCATCACAGTTGGTGATTACAAAGTGTCCTTCAGTATCTCCTCAAAAGAGCTGGGGTCAGCTTGGTACCAGGGCATACTATCTGGTATTCTTCAAGCAAAAAAGAAGGGGAGTAAAGTGTGTAGGACTGGTTGCATGCTAGAGAATTCTGCTGCTTAGAAATTACCAGTATATTTGATTTTATGCCATCCTCAGAATGAAGAGGCCTTTTAATGGGCTTTGCTCACTAAAGCACAAATGAAAATATTTGTGAATAAGCCCTCAATTGCTGGAGTCATTTGCAATAGTTCTGGAGTGAGGCAGGCCACCAAAAGGACAGAAGTGGATGGCTGGATGGCTCTGCACAAAACGAATACATCCCTCCCTCCAATAAAGGTAAGGCAATAGTGTTCTCAGCAGCTTCTTTTAGACCAGCTCTGATTGTTCTGTCTGGGGACTTGAATGCTGAAATGGGCTTCCCTAGTCATTTTATCACATGAAATATCAAAGTATTACATGTGTATTTATTTTTAAGCCTGTGCCTTCTGTGTAGTAAAATTTAGTTGATGGTTATGATGTGGAAATGAAAGACAGCCAAGACTCAGATCTTAATTCAGTCCATGCCTTCCCCTATTGTGTACTTCTTTCTCTCATTTTTGTCCAATCTGCCAATGTGACATTTCTTTCCAGTGGGAATTTGCTTGTATTTGCATGGGAAGAATTCCAATTCTTATATACCAACACATCCTTTCTCCTGTTCCCATGCTGCTTAATTCCTTTGTCATACTTGTGAGCCATAACATTCCTCTGCCAGTTTAAAGAAGGTACATAAATACAATTTAAGTGCAACATTCTGCCAGAATGGGCAAAGAATCCACACCACAAAATCACTCCTGGTTACTTAACTGTGAACTCTCAGAACCAGTTTCCTTCAAGGGTGTAACTGACAGGACAGTGTTGTGTCAATCCAAAGGGTAGAGATGTGCAGGCAAGCTTGATTCAGATGTGCTGGGCACCCTCCAGATGCGCTGGGCACCCTCACCTCCTACCAGTGAGAGTGGCTGTCTCGGAGGACACTCCCTGAGGCTGCAGATGATCTCACAGGGTTAGGTCTTGTCACTGATGTCAGCAGGAGCTACCCATGTGAAAGAGGAGAACTTGGCCTTTAGAAAGCACAAACACTGCTTCTTTTCCTTAAGAAACTGTCTGCAGTTTCCCAGCAGCACTGACCCATTAATGCACACAGCTGTTTATTAAAGGCCTGCTTTTCCCTTTCTCCCATCTTCCATTTCAGTTCACCAGACCACGTGCCATACCTTACAGCGATGAAAAAGCCAGGGAATGACTGTGAGCTTTCCTGCAAAGCCAGCTGAAATGTAAGAGCCCTTGAAGCTCACTCAGATCAGAAAACACTTAAACACTTTTATTTACATTTTAGAGATGCCTTTAAGAGGGCAGTGTTGATTTTAACAACCGTCAGCAAGCCAAATGGAACAGCTTCCCTACCTGAGCAGATGGCCACTAAAAATAGACAGCTCACTGCTACAGTTTCCAAATTTTCAGGAGGTATTTCAGCTATGATATTTATTTTTAGGCACCTAAATCATTGATCTACCTTTCAATGCCAATAAACAACTCATTGACCAAAAGAAAAAAAAAAACCAACAAAAAAAATGGAAGGAAGCAGGGCTCAACATACCCCAAGGTCACCTTTCCACCTCTGGTAATTAGTTACTCAACTATATAGATAAAGATATCTAACTTAAGGCAGCCAAGATAAACATTTTTAGCTTATCTTCTTTAGATTGCCAAGTATCTGGAGAAACTGCCTACTTTTCTGGACTCGTGTTTTGGCTGCTTTGTGCTACTTGTGCAGACAGGAGGTGGCCATTATAATCAAGAAACAAATCAAGTCATTACATTCACTGAAAGCAAATCATAGCAGAAATACTGAATTCATTCCTATGGTATTGAAAGGTCTGTAATAACACAATCTATATAATGCTTTATGCCTTCCCTTGCACTCTACAGACATACTGCTTTATCTGCTGAGGACAATACTGTGTCTGCCAGAGTACCAATTACCCAAGGACAATTCTTAATCTATGTGCAAGCTTGGCTATTGAAGATGCTAAAGTGGAGCCTAGGAAAATGTCTAAGAACACACTGACCATTTTCTCTGTATAAATGCTGAGACATGCACCATCATTCACATCTTTGACTATCTTAACTGTTACTTTGTTCTTCAGTTGCATCAAAAAAGGTCTTTTTGCATGAGTTATTTGGACTTTTCATAAACTTGTTTGAGAGCAAAGGGCACACTTAAGTGATGAAGCCCTTGCAAGATTCTAGTATATGCTTAGTTCTTGAAAAAACCTCTTTCAAAAGGGCTTGATTTTCAGAAACCACTCAGCACTTGCCTTCTGGAATTCCAGCTCAGTAAGGATCTCAGGTGACATGCTCCAAATCATGAGTCACTTCTAGAAAAATTAGCCACAAGCATTCCTACATTGGCATTAATTCTTCTAAGGGCAGGTGACTTAAATGTTATATGCTTCATTCAAACTGCAAATGAAAAGAGAAGATGTGTGTGATTCTACAGGCCACTCCCCTGCTAAGACTATTTCCTCCAATTGTACTTTCTAGGGTGGAATCTACTCTTGTCTTATTTTGTTGTTGATGCAAATGCAAAGTTCCCTCAAGTCTTTTTTTTTAACAGCTCTTGCTTGGGTAAGTCCTGTCTCTAGGCCGAGTAAGATTTAGGCTTGAGAACAAATGAGTGGCTTACAATAAGGTAGGAAGCAGAATCAGCTCAGGCCTTCAGGATGAAGGCACTGCCAAAGTGTCCCAGTAACAAGGGACTGGGCTCAGGATCCACACTGGCCCAGCATCACCAGGCTCAGGACTGCAAGCACTCACAGTGCTTGAGCAGGAACTGACCTTCACAAATTTCCCAACGCGGGGAGTGATGCTCCCAGCAAAGCCTTCAGCTGGAAAGCAGGCAAGGTAATTCTCTTACTCCTGGTGAAGAGTAGGCTGCAGGAAGACAAGCAGAGGCAGTGGGAGTGGGCAGGCTCCAGACTGGAAGAGCTGGGAGGAGAGGCAGAGACTGAAGTTGGGGTTCTACAAGAACACTGCTGCTCCGTGCTTGCAGCAAAGTGGGACAGAAGGCACATGCACAGGAGGAGTGGGGGAAATGGACTAATTTGGTACAATCACTAAGCAACCAGATCTCCTTGTGCATTCCAGATCCTGGTGTAGAGAAGATTTTCCACTGTCTTTAACAGAGCCTAGGTTATGATGGGTTTTTTTTGGTGGTGTGTGTTTTTTTTCAGATGGAGCCTTGAGAATAAATAAGAGATTTTGAATTCCTTTTACTAAGAAAAAGGTGCTTGACTTTCTTGTGTCTCCAGTCTTATAGCTGGTATCTCCAGTAGTGCTATCTGTAGACTCAGGAAGAGGACAGCAAGGACAGCAACACCCCTCACTGCCCAGCAGCACCAGCAGCAGGATGAGAGCCTTATATACCTAATCACTCCTCTATCAGAAATGTGCCACTCTGAGGAGATGGAAATTGCCTTGCCAAAAATCATTAGGTTAAACACAACATTTCACTAAAATCATTCCCTGATACTGAAAGCCAGGAAAATAATTTTAAAAGAAAGCCTATTTACACATGTTTCACTCTTTCATGTCAACTCACACCTAGCCAGCTGCAGTGCTACATGACGACACGTCATACCATCTTGCCATACCATAATGCAATAGCAGATGTCATCTTCTGCACTGCTGAAATACCCTGTCATGATATACCATTACCTGATGTTGATAAATAACTTTGCCTCCCCAGGACAGATCATCTATGAGTCTGAGCAACCTTTCCAGATTCACAAGCTCTTTTATCTGCAATCAAAGCCATGATTCTTCCAATGGTGCTGCAGGACAAACAGTTCTCTGTCCTACATAACAGAATTGGGTTAGGCATGCTTTAGCCTTTGCTTTTACAGTATGTCAGGCATGGTTTCAAAGCCCTGGAGAAGGGTATAAATGGGTTAATTATGTAAGATTCTTATGTTTACAGGATGTAGTAAATGGAACAGATGGGCAGCATGGCCTCCTAGTTTGGACATTTTCTTGTCACTAAGTTATAAAACAATCTAAATTATTTTTATGTTCCAGAAGATTAGGTAGCAATAATCATCAAAATGGGCCATAAAACATGACTCGAGTTTTCTCCCTATCTACGTGAGATGAAATGTAGTCTCTGTGAGAGGAGTAGTGGCTGTAGACAGACCTAACTGCATGGTCCCCAGTCCCACTCTTCAAATCAGCTGACTCAAAGAGCAATGAACAGATAGCTTGTTCCACAGCTCCTGATCCTTGGTTTTAATCTGCTCCAGAGCAACCATTTGCCTTGATCTGGTGATGTTCTCCAGTCTTCTTTTCCTTGCAGGTTGTGACCTGAAACATGACACTTGAAAGAGTCCCTTTACCCAGACAGGAATTTACTGGCTTAAGTTAAGTAGGATCAGCACATGAATTGAATGAAGAACCCCTCAAAATCCACCTAAAGAGTGAAAAGAGAGGAGTCTGGCAGTCTGCCGTGACTCCAGGAGGGAAAAAGAAATGCATCTGGCTACCTTCTGCCTCTACTTTATAGCTCTTCAAAGTACCAAATTGTTGTGACACACAGAGCTCTGTGCTCTCTGGCATGGAAAACGAGGGCACGCTCATATAGCCAACAAGGATCACTGTCCAAAGACTGCCTATGTTGCAAAAATAACAGATGTTGTATCATTTAAAGAAAGGATATTAAAAATGTAAATCTTATAAACTTCATTGTAGTCAGAACTTTTACTGCACATTCAGTCCATATTTGAAGGGAAGAAATGAGAAGACAATTCCAGAGTACCTCTAGAGATGAGCAATTGAAATGGACACATACTACAGCTATACTTTACCTTTTAAAACCTGTCATGAGTTATCATCTGTACTTCACACTGACAAAACACTGCCCTGTCCCAAAAGTCATCATGTATGGAGTGTACTCTACCTGCTTAGGAGTATGAAGCAGCTCTTGGGCAACAGTTGTAGCCACAATAGCCCGACTACTTGCTGCGCTTGGCTGAAGAAAGAGTGAAAGTCCAGCCACCAGCTGCACTCCTAGGTCTGTTATGGTCACTTTGTCATCTAGCACAGTCACTGTCTTCTCTGCCAAGATGGAGTCAGACAAAGGAGACAAAACCTTTGGAGAAAAACAGAACAATCAACATAGGAAAAGCTTGATCAATTAAAATAACATTTCCCAAGGTCATCATCCCTTGTCTCCAAAGCTGTATGCATAGAAATGAAATGTGAAATGGCAGAGCACACTGAAAAGGCAGCCTGACTTCATTGGTGGGGTTGGAGAAACATTCAATAGCAAGGTTAAGGATAAGAACATTGCATCTAATACTGAGAGTTGTACTATCTCAGTAAGACCTGATTTAAACCTTTATTCCCCTGTTCTTGTGTCCCCCAGTATGAATGAGCTCAGCAGACTTACTTCCAAACCATTTCAAAGGGAGGCTGCCAGCATCTAGGCTTTGTCCTTTCATTTTTCTCTATCTTTTCTGGTTCTGATAGAACATCAAGGTAGCAGGATATCCTTCCACTCAATGAAACTGAGGGCCATACTGCTCTGTTTAGGGAACTTCATATAGATACTGTCTTCTCCACCTTCCTCTTCTCCTATCTACAGCCTAGATTAGCTATATTCACTCTGTGCATTGGCATTAGTGAGGATTCACCTGGGGCAGAACTGGGATATGGTGTTGGCCACTTATGCCTTTCAGGGCTACTATCCTGGCTGTGCTTTGTTATTTTGGGGCTTGTTTGCTTGTTTCTTTTTCTGAATTAATGTTTAAATAAATCAAAAGAAATTCAACATAATCTAAAGATCTCTGTCTCAAAAGGCCAAAATGCTGCCCATCAGCTGACTGGTGGTAACCTGCATCTGAGCTCTGCCTTCTCACTAAGCCTGGACATGCTGCCTCTCCTGAAAAGCTCTATGGGTTCCAGCTCTCCACCATGCTGCATGACTTGGACCACCTCTAGCTTAGATCACAGTATTGTTAATGCTGTGTGTGATACTCTAGAAGGTCACAGGAAAATAATGGGAAATCATTCCTGTTCTAAGATAGCAGAACACTACCCTGGATTATCCCACACCCAGGTTCTTCATGGAGATAGCAGAATGTGGCAGCCTAGAGCACAGTACCTGCATTGTTGTCATTCCTACTTCCCGTCCAATCAAAATCCTTCCTTCCTGCAGTTTGGCAATGTGAGGATCCTCCAGTTTCATAAAATCCATCACCAGGTCTGTAATGTCAAACTGCCAATCTGAGCCCAGCAGGTAGCTCAGCTGACCCCATGGGCTGGAATCCTCAGCTACAAACTGTGTGAGGACTCGCACCATGGCGTGCTGGTACTGCAGAGTGCATCCTCTCCCTTTGCGCTCATCTTCATCCTCATCATCACTGTCTCGGGTAGGTCTTTTCCATAAGTAAAATGAAGCATAAAGAATTGTTTTCAAGAACATGAGTGGAAATTAACACTCCCACAAATAATAGCCCTCCCTTCATTTTTTTCTCCAGCCCGTTGCTGGCTCATGGCTACCTAGCATGAGGAGTGACCACACAAATGGACTATTCCACTTTATCATCTAGGTTGGCATGCCCAAACAATATCAACTTTCTAAGGGCACTTTACTAGAGCACCACACTGCACTCTCTTGCACCAGACAGACAAAAGAAGAGAAGCAAAACTCCAGCACATCAGAAAAAGCTTTATTATACCTGCAGAGGTCCAGCGCAAAGCTGGAGATTCCAGTACTGTTGGAAAGTTCCCCAGGGAAAGATGCTGCACTTGCAGTGCAGGTGCTGCAGCTGTTCTTGCTCAGAGTTAAAATCAACTCCATTCATTTTACAAAAATACCCAAGAAATTTAGCACCTGAAACCCACCTTTTGTTGGAAACAACTGGCACTCGCCAGCCTTTTATTTGGCTCAGTTCTGTGTCCGAAATGTCAATCTGAAGAGGCAGGCGTGGGACCCAGACTGTGATTTGCAGAGGAGCACTCAGATACTGATAGGTGAAGTTCACGAGTGCATTCACCTTGCCTTTCATTTCTTTGCCATTGACAAAAACATAGTCACATCTGTCAGAAACCTAAGGGGGCAAAGAGAGAAAAGGGAGAAAAGGTAATCACTGTGACAAAACAAGCTCAAAGCGTAAGCCTGGCATCTTGAAACCAAAAGCAAACAAAAAAGGCTCCCTTCTCTTCATGCATGTTAATGATGCCTTTTACAATGGGAGCAGCTGAACACAAAAATCCTTTATTGGCTCAGGAGGCATAATTATGCTGGAGATGCCTAAAGACTAGATACTATTTATGAAGCTGGTGGCTGATTTTGTTTGTTGTGCAGTGAGCCCAACGGAGTGCTGTGGAATTTACAATAAGCAAGGCTCCTTCATGGCTAGGTCAAGAGGAACCCAGCAAACCATAACAGGTCTCAACAAAAGCAAGCAGCAAATCAAAGCTCTACTCTGATGAGTACCTTCATCAGGGGTTGATGCTGCTTTCAGTTGTCTGTACAAAGCTAGTTCTGGAGTAGATTTCATCCACTGAAGAGTTACAGAAGTCTACTAATTTCTTCCACAATAAATATTATCTGTTTGTAATATTTACATTTTGATTAAAGCTGTAAAGAAGTCTCTAAACACTGCAGTAGATTTATCATTAACATGTAAATGCTGCCCTGAAATATAAGCAAGCATTATCATAGTCATGTAAGAGTTACATCAGTAATCACTTCTTTAATCAATGTTGTAATTTACAGACCATTGAGTTTTCTCATTTATTACGTTCTGAGTACTAGTGATAAAATCACTCCTGAATATATAAATCATTAAGAGGGATGTAGATAGTATGAAGTGACTCCATGTGATAAAGTCATTGTCGTATCTATTCCTAAAGGTGTTATAAATGTCTAGGGAAATCCTGTGGCACATTAATCATACACTAAGTGGTGGGCAATGGGAACTGTTACATTACTAAATGAGCTGATATGTCTGCAGAAATTAACAGTAAACCCAGCAGATCTCTTCAGCTCCTGCTCCCACTCCCATCCTGTCAACATTCTATTTCATCACCCATAACAACTATCATTAGTGGTGGCGATGTGTCTCCCCCACCTGAACTCATGTTGTCACCTGCTCCCTTTTATCCCTGCTCCTATTCACAATATCATTTTATTCAAATGAAGATTATCAGATGGAAATGCTAAGGTCCCCAGGCTAACCAAACAGATGGACGTCCTCCCTGACCACAGCTACAGGAGCTAACAGTTTCACCTCCACAGACATTCACACCCTGTTTGCAGACTGTCGGGTTTAGGCAGTGCTCACATTCTGGTAAAGTATTTGATGTCTAGGTTGCAAAAGAGATCTTCAGAGAAGGTAATCCAAACACTTCTATGACTCATTCCCTAAGAGGGATGCTGTAACTGGGGTGGGTCTGTTGCCTGAAAACAATGCTGCATGCTACAGTACCTGATCCATCTGTTTAGGCTTCTCTCTCAGTCCATCTAAGACTTTCAAAAGTCTGAAGGTGGTAGGTATGTCTTCATTTTATCACTATGCATGTCATGCCCTATTTGTACATATATTAACTTGAACAGCAGTACAGAAAGAGGCTTAGTCCATGTTAGGCTGTTTCAGAATGGCCTTTTGATCTGCATCAGAAGTGCATAATGCAGTATATAATACCATGTAGTAACTCAGAAATCTTTCCTAGGTGGGCTGCTCTTTCTCTCTGTGGTGCCACTGCATCAGCTTCACCCCGGGAGAGGAAACATTATGAAAATGTGTCTCATGAAAACAACTCTGACTGCACAGGCAAGCAAGGACTACATCTCAGTACATACTGAGGGCATTCGGCTCCTGTATATGAGCTGCTGATGTCTGCCCCAGCCTGTTGTCTCACTGCTGGCTCAGCTGCACAGCAATGGAAATGGCCAGTGGGTGATTTGCATCTCTGGATGCTTGGTAATGTTACTACCCTTCTCCCTGAAGGGGTCTGGGTCTCTCCAAAAGAAGATGGAGACTTTGAGAACTATCTTTGATCAGACACTAATTCTTAAATGGCTGAAAAGGGAATTGATGTCTAAATAAAATGCCAGGTATGAATGGCACAACATCCTCGATGGAGTTCAGGGTGCAAGGAAGTCCTGGCTGACACAGTCTCTACTTTCTGGCTTTGCCTGTAAACTCAGGAAAGTAATTTCAATTCTTTCTGTCCATTTTCTCATACCAGTGTAAACCACACAACCCAAGGAGCCTTGTTCAGCAACAGTCAGAGAACCACACTACACTTGGAGCACTTCTAGAGCCAAGTGGAAAGTAGTGAGTGAGCCAAGGGGAGAAGACCCTGTGTCTGGAACATATGACACAGCAGCTTCACATAGGCTCTTCCTTCCTTAGCCCTATCTTCCCCTGAGCAGAAGCTTTTGGGAGGCTTGTCAGTAAGATCTAATTAAATTTGCATGTAGCAGTAACCATTGCCATCCTGAAACTGGTTCCATCCCATTAATTTCTATGGAGTTGATTCCAAAGGCAAATGAATGAACTTCCTGAGTTAGTTGTACAAGTTGCTCATTTCTGCAGATAGTAAACCACATGCATGTGCTGATACAAAAGCTCTGATAACATAGCTTCAGACTAACCAAGTTTGGTCTAGATCTATGATTTAATATTATCTAAAGCCCAATGTTGCTAGCAATGGAACAAATGTGACTGTCACAGTAACAATAGCAGCAAAACTGCAATTCCTAAATGGTTCTGGGCTGAGATCCAATCTCCATCTGTATTTGTAAAGCTGCTATATGCCTTCCTGGGTATGCAACAAACAAATGGCTAAACAAATATATACAGCATCCCGAGGAGATGGCTGCTGTAGCTACCACACAGCCTGCAAAGCTGCTGCAGGTTAGTATTCATTACTGGCAATGCATCAGCAATAGTGGCAAGCCTTTATGAGTTGCACTGATTAAAACATGACTCTCTGCACCAAGTACAAGCATTGCTAATGTCCTTACACAGGCTCTTTCTTCTATTCCTGTGTTTCTGATAAAGAGGTAACACACAGAGAGCAGGGAGGATTTGCTATTGGAATGGGCTGCCCAGGGAGGTGGTGGAGTAGCCATCCCTGGAGGTGTTCAAGGAAAGCCTGGCTGAGGCACTTAGTGCCATGGTCTAGTTGATTGGCCAGGGCTGGGTGCTAGGTTGGACTGGATGATCTTGGAGGTCTCTTCTAACCTGCTTGATTCTATGATTCCGTGACTTGGCAAAATGATTTTGATCTGATCTCATCTGTGGTTGAAGGAGATGGAAACAAAGGACTGGTAGGGGCAATCTGAAGCACTGTTGCACAGAATAAGGGAGAAAGGACAGAAGGGAGATTAAAAAGAGTAATGAACTAAACTGCATCATATTAGAACTCAAATTCTTTCTAATTAAAAGGTATTTTTGTTTCAGCATTTCTGCTAGATAAGAACATCTCTCTTTTCTCCAGGGTTTTTGCACTGCTCTGGAAGGTCACTGAGCAGTGCAATGACCAGCTCTCATCCCTGAGTCTTGCCCACGCTTCTCTAAGGAAATTTCTAATGGAAGCTGGAAACTCTGTGAACAGTGATCTGTCTCTCATCTCCTGTAGTATTTATGCTTTTACTATGAAAACATCTTTCCTCTGAAAGTGCTTTTTATCTTTGCCATCAGAAGAAGTGAGAAATGATGAAGGGAAAGGCTGCTTAGCCACCACCTTTAAGTGACTGGGGTTCTTTTTCTATTCTGTGTAAAAGATCAGCAAGAAGTTTTGCATTTTAAAGAGCTTTCTGATGCTATTTCAGCAGTTTCTTTCATTATTAAGCTGCATTCAGCTACTTTCCCTCCTTTTTTTTTCCTATTTTTCTAACTTCTCTCTTCAGATAAAAACTACCATAAAGAATCTGGACAGCAAAAGACAGGAAGGACAGGGAAGGAAGATGAGGAGGCAGGGCTCTGAGGAGATTTACTGCAGCTTTCCAGTGCCTCAAGGAGCGCATAGGAAAGATGGGGTGAGACTTTTTAGAAGGGGCAATGGCTTTAAACTGGAAGAAGGTAGATTTATAGCAGATGTAAGAAAAAATTTTTTCACTGTGGGGGTGATCACAGGATTTTAGGGGTTGGAAGGGACCCAAGGAGATCAAGTCCAACCCATCTGCCAGAGCAGGGCCACACAATCTAGCACAGATCACAGAGGAACACATCCAGACAGGCCTTGAAAGTCTCCAGAGAAGGAGACTCCCCAACCACTCTGGGGAGCCTGTTCCAGTGCTCTGTGACCCTTACAGTGAAGAAGTTACCCCTTGTGTTGAGGTGGAACCTCCTGTGCTTCAATTTACACCCACTGCTGCTTGTCCTGTGACAGGGAGCAAAGGAGCAGAGCCTGCCCCCCACTCATGATCAGTCCTCAGATGTTTATAACCATTTCTTAAATCCCTTCTAATGTCCTCTCTTCTGCAGACTAAAAATCCTCAGGTCCCTCCACCTCTCATCATCAGGCATCCCTGTTGCTTTCCACTGGACCCTCTCCAGCACATCTCTGTGCCTCTTAAACTGGGCAGCCCATAACTGAATACAGTATTCAAGATGGTGTTTCAACAGGGCAGAGTAGAGGGGGAGGAGAACCTCCCTTGATCTTCTGGACACACTCTTCCTAATACACCCCAGGATCCCATTGACCTTCTTGGCCACAAGGGCACCTTGCTGTCCCATGGGTAACTTGTTATCCACCAGGACCCCCAGGTTCCTCTCCACAGGGCTGCTCTCCAGCAGATCACCTCCCAGCCTCTACTGGTGCAGTTTATTATTCCTCCCCAGGTGCAGAACTTTGCACATGTTCTTACTGAACCTCATTTGGTTCCTCTGTGCCCAGCTCTCAGTCTGCCCAGGTCTCACTGGATGGCTGCACAGCCTTCAGCTGTATCAGCCAAGCCTCCCAGCTTGGTGTCATCAGCAAACTTGCTGAGCAGACACTCTGTCCCCTCATCAATGTCATTCATCAGTGTCAGTGATGATGCACTGGGACAGATTGCCCACAGTCACTGTGGATTCCCCATCCTTGGAGGTGTTGAAGGCCAGGTTGGATGGGCCTTTGGTCTAGTTGGAGGTGTCCTTGCCGATGGCAGAGGACTTGGAGACAGACGATTAAACTTTCAAGTCACTTCCAGCTCAAATCACTCTGTGATTCTATGATTCTTGTTTGTCTTTTTTGTTTTCTGAGATTATATTTTTGTGCCCCTTTGTAACAAAGGCCATTGACTTTCTAAAAGACTTGGACAGATTCTCTGCAACAAATCACATTTTATTGAGCTGACAGAAAAAACTACTGTGAGAAAACTACTGCCAGACATCAAGAGTTGCTCTTGAAATACTACCTACAGCACTGTGTGCCTGTGCTCTGGGGAGTGGATGCACCTTTCCAGCTGGTAATGAACAGATTAGCTGCTGTGAATATGAAGGAGATTCCTAATACTGTTACCAACCAAATGCAGAATCTCTGGGTCTCCCTTTACTTCTTTCATATTAAGGTCTTGATCCCACCATGACCTCTTTATTGCAGAATTGCAAGAAGGAAGCACAATCTGCTTGAGGTCACCAGCAAGGATGTGACCATGCACTGCCTTGGACTCTGCAGTCATAAAGGGGCTGTTGACAATTGTGTAAGATATAGTTTGTGCTGGGTTAAATTCTGCTACAGATTCCCAAGAAGTCTTCATTCAATTACTGGTGGAGGCGGATAGCTTACAAAAGACAAATGTCACATCAAATGTAAGTTAAGGATTTCAAAAGAGTGAATCCAAAACACTGTTTGTTCTGCCTGCTATCTGCTGTACACAGAGTGGAAAGAACAGCAACTAAAAATAAATGAGAGGTACTGACTCTGTGAGTCCAGTCTAGACTAAGCTTGTTTATTCTCTTAGCAGCTTTTCACATCTGGAGATATCAGCCCAGTTTCTGAAGGACAAAAAGAGAAAAATTTAATGCACTAATCCTGTCAAGTTCACAAACACTGAACATTTGTGAGGCATAAGTCCATTTTCTAGGTAGAAGTCTCTGTGGTTTGCCCTTAATTAAACACCCTGGGGTTTTAAAAGTCTCTGAACTTTAAAACAGAACAGAAATGAGGAGATAGGATAATGGTTGATGTCCTGCTTGGATGCATCGGGTTCAGAATCTTGTATTTTGATGTGGAGAGGTTGAGGGAGCTGGGCCTGTTTAGCCTGGAGAAGAGGAGGCTCAGGGGTGATCTTATTACTGTCTACAACTACCTGAAGGGGCACTGTAGCCAGGTGGGGGGTGGCCTCTTCTCCCAGGTAACCAGCAATAGAACAAGGGGACACAGTCTCAAGTTATGCCAGGGGAGGTATAGGCTGGATGTTAGGAAGAAGTTCTTCACAGAGAGAGTGATTGGCATTGGAATGGGCTGCCCAGGGAGGTGGTGGAGGCACCGTCCCTGGGGGTCTTCAAGCAAAGACTGGATGAGGCACTTAGTGCCATGGTCTAGTTGATTGGATAGGGTAGGGTGATAGGTTGGACTGGATGATCTTGGAGGTCTCTTCCAACCTGGTTGATTCTATGATTCTATGATTTATCCATTTCTGTTACAGCAATGTAAATGTTGCTAAAATATTCAAAGGTTATATAAATGTCGAAATATTTATGAAAGCAATTCTATGAGCAGAAAGATTTTGCCACCCCCCCCCAGTATTTCATAAAGGTATCTCAATTTCAGGGAAAGAATGTATAGTGTAATTAGTAAAGGACAGTGATGTTCAGCACTTTTCAGCTATACGACACTCGAGGTATTTCACCTCAGTCTCATCACTCTTACATAGCAGAAGGGCAATTGAAGCTTGCAGAGGTTAAGCTTTGTGAGCAAAGTCATTCATCCCATTATGGACTGGAGAGCAGCAGGATGACTTACCCACTGCATATACTGACATATAATACATAGAAATTCAGTGATAGCCTTTCCACAAGCTTTTTGGACAGTCCTTTAGAATGTAATATTCATGTCCTTGTTAAAGAATTTCTTCTCATTTTTTTAAAACAACATCCCCTGCAGAAAGGGAATTCTCCTCTACTAAATTCTAGAGGTTTTGAGAGAGACTCTATACAGCTCTCTTGCCTTGATTCCAATTAAACACCATGGGTTTATCCAAAGAGGATATTATATGTTACATGAACCTTAATTGACAGCAACTGCTTCATAAGAAGAATTTCATTGCCTGGTTGCATAATCCTGAATAATCAGTAGCCTACTACTGGAAAATAGAAGTTGTCTCAAGGTCCATATTGTTCTGGTTTTTGGGTGGTTTTTTTCATGTTAAACTATTTAACTTTGGTAAGAGTTAAAGCTTCAGACTCAAGCTCTTCCATGATCTCTGGAATGATATTTACATCTTACAAACACTGTTAGAATTGCCTTTAAAATGTAAACATCCACCATAGGAATTGCTAATTGCTGGTGTGACTTGCCTTGCCAGAGCCACCCCTTGTTCCCACTGCCTACAGCTGAAGCTATGCTCAGTGAGTTGGAAAGTGAAGCCAAATTCTCTGTTCAGCATAAAGGTAAAGGCAGCAATGCAGACTTAACACTGCTAAGATTGTCATCTCCATAAATGAAAGGTTTGATTTCTCACATTGTGTGCAAGAATAGCCCAGAGAGTTGTTTTTCCCTGCAACCCACCAAAAGCAAATGAATTTGTTTCCCAAAATAGCTGAGCGATAATTAGTCCCATTCTGGAAACTGTGATGAGGCAGCAGGGCATGTATTACACTTTAATAACTGAACTAAACCTCTTTCTGCTTCTCTTAGAACTGCCTGTCTGCAGTTGTCAGTAGGCATGTGCACTGGTGTTGCTCAGTGCTTGTAAACAGCTGCCACATTCCAAACACAGTTTCAAACCCTGAGATCAGTCCTCAGGCAAAGTTCCCAGCAACCTGCACTAGTAAGATGGGATTGAGCCCTGAGCACTAAAGAAGAGAAGAACTCTGTAAAATCAGGGCCATAATTTAGAAGCAATTTGGACCCTCTTTGCTGGGAAGGGTCTGCATTTTCAGTATTGGCAGTCAGATTAGCAAAATGACATTGAAAACCCCCAAAGCCAGAGAGCCTTTCTTAGGGAAAAGGCGGTACATTATCTAATCTTGTTACAAAGATTTTGCTGGCAGCTTCGCAGAGCAGAAGCAGTACATTTAACTAACTGAATATCATTCACTACGACAGAACTGAGAGAGTAAAAGGGGCACAAAATGCCAGCTGAGACTGGAGGGCATCTATTTGCTCCCAAACGACCAGCTCTTGAAGCTGAAACGTAACTGCACTGAGCCACAGGAGCTCTCTGCAGCGAGCATTATCACATAAAACAAAATCTGTCTTGTTTTGTGCACTCTCCAGTCAACTAATTCCTGAAAATGGGGCCAAACAGAAAGTTTGGCTCCTGCTCACTAGGGATAGCCAGGCTGCATATGCAGCATGGCCTCAAATATCTTGCTTGGTACCACAGGGAGAATGCAGGGACTTCTACTTCCATCCATGCACTTGGGACAGCAGTTGCACATTTGAGAACATCACCATCTGAGTAATTTTCTAACTTAATATTTATCTACAACACTCAAATCCACAATGTGCAAATTACAGCTACTGACAGAAAAGGAAAGGAGAAGGGAATCATCATTTCTTCTGACTCTATTACTCAAACAGATCTGGAGCTGTCACAAGAACTAAAGTTATTTCTTCCATTTACTTTCCTGGTCTTGATCTTACAGCTTTGAAGTTGATTTTGAAGCACTTTCTATGGAACTTGAGGCACTGTTATTGCCACTCAGCTTTGATTTCTTGTTTGGGTTCTCCCTCCTGACATCACTAACACAGGTAGTGAGCTAGGTGAAGGCATGAGATGACAGGGAAAGAAGTCTGAAAGGATAGGGGTGAGAAGTTTCTTCAGCTGCCCTTGAAAGTTTTGCCTATTATGTGATAGCAAAGTATTTACAACATCTATTGCTGAATTTAAATGCCTCAGACCATGTCCATTTTGAGCTTCAATTTCCACAGAGGCTGACTGCTTGGGAGTAGTGGTCTACATAAATGATCTAACATCTTCTGCTAAAGCTCCACATATTGCTGGCCTGCACATTGTATTTGCATCTGACAGAAATGTGTGGCAAAGCCTCATTTTTCTAAAGCTCCTCTGAAGCTTTTCCGCTCTGCTGATGTAGATTGATCCTAGTAAATCACAGAGCTATGAAAAATGTGGAGGAGGGCAAGGAGGTGGACTTTCTAGTTGTAATTCTGTTCAGAATATAACGTACCGTATTAGATTCACCAGAATAAAAGCCTACAAAGACACAGGGCTTCAGAGCAGCAAAACAATGGAACCTCCACGCTGTGACTTTCTTTCTTGGGTTTAAAGCTGTTCAGTTTCACACAAATCACAGGAACACATAGTATCAGAAGAGGAAAGAGGAGCCATGAGAGAAATAGGCTGCTGGACTCGCAAAGAGATACAGCTTCTTCTTTTGAGGGTTTTCATGGCTCTGCTAGGGTGTGGTGAGTACCAGCTGTGTTTGTGGTTCACCAGCTACCAAACATAGGCTTGAGGAATGTCATCTGTGGTGACCCTCGGGGGTATTTGCACAGTGCTGTGGATAGGACAGAGATGCCGTGCTTGTTCTGAGCCTGCTAGTGTGCCCTATAGCCCTGCACAAAGACCCTAGCCCAGGATTCAAAAGCGGCACTGCTGCGCTGGTTCTCGGCATGGTAGCACACGGATTGAGCTTTTAGATCCTGATTCTGGAGCTAACCAAGGGAAAACTTACAAGTCTGAGAGTGAATACACAGGCACCTTACGAGGAGGAGCCCAACTTTTCTACATCACTCCCAGAAAGTTATACAACTACTTTATTCTTAAAATGAGTGCACTGCTACAGTTTTGACTGTGTGGGCTGAAGTATCTGAAATCATTAATCTTCTATGAGTAGCTGCCTGCATATTACAGTGGAGGAGGACTGGCAGTAGGTGCTGTTGTTTAGATTGACCTCTCTGTGCTTTCACTGAATCTTGCAGTTCTGCCATAAAACCACAGAGGAGCATTACATTAAAGTGACTGCACAGAACATGGCCTGTCTATTATTAGACTACACTTGAGTCCTGGAAAGCCCATCTAATGTGACTTTTCATTTCTCCCTTTGCTTTATGGGGTTGAGATAGGAGTGAGACTCATTTTAATCAAGAGTTTATCCACCTACTTGTTATTCAGCATGCTCAGCTCTATAACAGTTGCACCTCACTAATAAACTCCAAATAGCGTTTTATTTGATCTAAGTAAAAAATGAGCAATAAATCAGTTGCATTATATTCACTGTAGGAGCTTTTCATTGGAAGTTAGTGTTCTTCCTTGATCAAAATAGCCAGTAGGAACAACCAGTTCTTTCTAGCCAGCCCCTTCTTTTTATTTTTTCCTGTATCTTGTACTAAAAACGTAATGTGAAGCCCTAAATCCTCTAAGTCTCGAAGGCTTTGCAATAAAGCCCTGAATGAAGAATGAATGTGCATGCTGAGGTGCAGAAATGGAATGTAAGTCTGGAGGCTCACCCTGCCCTGTGCAGCAGGAGCTGAAAGGTGTGTGTGTGGGAATGTAAGGTGCCTGTGATGTGCCAGTGTTTCTAACGGGCAGAAAATCTTCTGAAACTCTGCTTCCCTTTGAAATCACCATCTGCATAGCACTTCATCACAACCCTCCACATCATTATCTGCCTCCAGATGCTGTTGGTGAGAAAGCACAGGGAAGGAATGTCAGATGCCATGGGAAGCTTTGTTTTGAGCAGATTTGGCTGCCCTCTGACAGATAATTATGAGATTTTACATTTTTATGTTTTGGCAGTATCTGTTACAATGTTTCACTGAACCAAGTGCAATTATCTCCAAGCTATGTTTAGGACCAGAAGTACTCATCTACAAGATCAGCTCTGCAGTGCTCATGGTGCAATACTTTAATTTCAATAGCAAAAGAACCAGGTCTTGAATTAGCCTTCTGGAGAGCAACACAGCTGATATTTAGGCCTTCTTTAACAACCTCAAGCATTTCCAGTCACACCCTGATTGCCATACATCTTCATGCAGCTTTTGACAAACCAATGTACTCAGGCACTAGCACTTTCTTTAACATAACACTTCACACCCTTCCATCACATCAATGCTTCTGTCACCACCTATCCCCATGTAATTATTCCCTGGGAGCTTTTTTTGCTCTCTTGTGGCTGCACATCTGGAAAGTTCAAAGGAATCCAGGGATCAGCTGAGCCCTTACAGATTGGAGTCAGAGTAAGTATCTTTCTATTTGGTGCCTAAACAATGAAAGGGCACCCATAGGTCTCAGTTTCTTTTTTTCTTTTTCTGGAATAGCCATGGTACTTTGGTGAGAAACTAAGAAGCCTGAGGGACTGTCCTCATAGCATTAAAACTTCAGAGTGAGCCTTCCTGATAGCTTTAATGAGTGCAGGACTGAATCTTAAAGAGTTCTTCAATAGCTGCCTGTAGTTTAGCCACTCAGCTTGGCACTGCACTCAGCCCACTGGTAGAAAAGTGACTAACTCAACTTTTAGTAAAAATACCTATGGATGCTGCTAACTACTGATTCCTCTGTTTGCCAAAGTGGAAAGAGTGCTTCTGCATTTAGTTCTAAAAAACATCTCAGGTTTTGCAAGTACTGGAAAGCAAGGAAGAAGACTAAAATGTCTTTGTAACTAAATAATCAACCAAAGAGGTTGACATGTAGCTATTTGTATAAGATTGGATATATTAAGACCATAGCAAAGTATCATCTACATAACAAACTGTGGCTAACTTTTCATTAGTAAATAGACTATTGTGGTATAGTTCCAGACATGCAATTTTAACAGAAATCACTACAATTAATACACAACTCTTTAGTTATCTCTTATGGATATACCCATCTGTTACTGGCAAAGAGGGACCTTCCTGCATCATGTGCTACCCAGCATCCAGACTGACCTTTAATGTGAACAGACTCACAAATGGACAGCAGACAACTCAACAGGAGTTTGTGTCTATAGAGTAAGGATTAATTTCATTTCATAAACTGCTCCTGCCACAAATGGCAAAAGCTCTGAGACATTTATGAATCTGAAATGACTATTTCATATGAGTATGTTCCCTTATGTCAGCAGTGTTCACCATAAAGTTACTCATGTGTGTAAATGATTACTGGATTGAGCCTTTAAACAAGATGTGTAACCTTGACAGGTGTCATAAGTCCCATCACCACTGCTCTGAGCGTGTTGATATCGACAGCAGTTCCAGCCTTTTCTAGCTAGTAAGCTAGAGTTCAGCCACAAAGCTCTCTAGTCAGATTTTCAGCCCCCAACAGTTTACTGTTGTTTTGGTCTGGGATTTTGTTTCAAGCCACTTTGACAAGAAAGGGACAGCTGTGACACTGTCATGGATTTTAGCTCCTAACGGAAATTCCTGACATGCTTGCAGTGGCCTTTACCTGAGGTTAATATCAACCCCTACTCATCAGCCCCAATCAAACCAAGAGCTCATTGTTCATTGACAACTACTGAGGGACATCTTAAAGGTAGGATCCACATTTCTGTTTCTACTGACAACCAGAGCAGATCCACATATGGACTAGTGCTGCCTGCACCCATGTTTTGATGTGAATCCATCTCAAAGCCATTAATGCCTTTTACAGAGTAAAAGAAACAAGTAAACAAGGTCTTTAGAGGGTGGTTCAAGGCTAACACACTGAGACTAGTATCCAGCTTTTCATTTACCAATTATAAATAGCAGCAATAGAACAGGAACACAATGGCACCTATACAGCATTGCCTCATGTATTATCATAGTATCATCAGGGTTGGAAGAGACCTCACAGATCATCAAGTCCAACCCTTTACCACAGAGCTCAAGGCTAGACCATGGCACCAAGTGCCACGTCCAACCTTGCTTGAAGTGCCCCAGGGACGGCGACTCCACCACCTCCCCGGGCAGCCCATTCCAGTGTCCAATGACTCTCTCAGTGAAGAACTTTCTCCTCAGCTCAAGCCTAAATCTCCCCTGGCGCAGCCTAAGGCTGTGTCCTCTTGTTCTGGTGCTGGCCACCTGAGAGAAGAGAGCAACCTCCTCCTGGCCACAACAACAGCATTTTATGCTGTAGCAACAGCATAAAAGCTAGTCCAAGAATCATGAAAACAACCCAAAAATGCACTGAAGATTTTTGAACTCAGGTTATTTTCATTAAAAAAAAAACTCACCAAAAAACCAACCAACCAACCACAAAAAGAAAACCATCCTTGAGTTCATAAGCACTATCAAGTATTTTCAAACTACGAACATCACAAGATCCTGTCAGTCTCTTGCTCTTCTTCACAGCATGAAACCACATCTGTTCTAGCAGCCAGTGACCCAGGAACCCAGAGCAGTGTTTGCTCTTGTGCAAACGACACAAAAGCACCAGCAAAAGCAGACCTGTTCCGCTTGAACTTCCACAGGACGCGAAGCAGCCTAGGCATGCAGCTGCAATTACTATTAATGGATCCAGATATATGAGTCCTATTGGTAAATTCCAGCTCAGCAAAGTAAAATTTGACTGTTGCTACACTTTTAGTGCCATAATAAATTTTGTGTCCACTTTTTAAAAGGTTGGACCACTGTGTGAAGGTCTAGAGCATTCAAAGACTTTGAAAGTTCATTAAATCAACTGTAAATTTGGAGGTAAAGAGCTGAAACTGAGAGACAATAAAAAAGTAAAAAGAGTAGTAGTCAGCAGATTAAGACAGGACACAAACTGTGCACTGAGCTGTCTCAGACCATGCTTATCACTGGGGAAACTACTACCTGTAATTTGTAGCTCTATCTTAGGTTTAGATTTCCATTGGGCTTTGTTACTGAGCACAATGCAATTGCAGCCAAACTGAAGCCACTGTAAAAACTGATACAAATAATCTTTTATCTGATGGCCATTCAAATTGCTGGGCAGAAACTACCTTTAGGCTCTCCATATGAACTATACAAAGAAGACATTTATTTGGCAACTAAATATTACAATCCAAGTCCTAATAGATATTGCTGACCTTCAACTTCAACCTGAACCCAAAGTCATCACAAATTCCATACAATTGAAATCAAACAAAAATATCTGTGTGATCCTCTAGATGGTAACACATTTAAGTATTAAATAGCTCTCATCAGTAACTCTTTTGTTTTCTTAGTCTGTGGTCTAAATTAATCTACAGGCACTCATCCCTGTAAATACATTTTGGTTCTGCTATGATGGAACAGGAACTGTAAACACATGCACATGTACCTTGTTGAAGGTGCCATGACCATAGAATCAGTCGGGTGGAAGGGACCACAAGCATCATCTAGTTCCCACCTCCCTGCCATGGGCAGAGACACCTCACATTAGATCAGGCTGTTTAGAGCCTCATCCAGCCTGGCCTTAAATACTTCCAAGGATGAGGCTTCAAACACCTCCCTGGGCAACCCGTTCCAGGGTCTTGCTACCCTCATGGTGAAGAACTTCTTCCTAACATCCAGTCTGAGTCTACCCACTTCTACCTTTAATAGAATCAACCAGGTTGGAAGAGACCTTCAAGATCATTCCCCTTAGTCCTATCACTACCTGATATCCTAAACTGCCCCTCCTCAGCTTTCTAGTAGGCCCTGTTAAGATATTAAAAGGCCACAATATGGTCACCTCAGAGCCTCCTCTTCTCCAGACTGAACAGCCCCAAATCCCTCATTCTCTCCACACAGGAGAGGTGCTCCAGCCCTCTGATCATCTTTTCTCAACAGATGCAATTTATAACTGGACTTTTTGATTGTTCTTTTTTTCTTCTCAACAGAAAGGTTACTCCCAACAAAGTCTCCAAAAGAGCATTTTACAGAGGAATAAGACATATCCAAAGATTTTACCATAAAAGCTTGATGGGAGATTTCAAAATGAATTAGGATGAAAGACCTTCGAGGTCCATTTGAAGCTTTCTGAGTGCTTTATAAATCAGAACCAATACGAACAAGTCAATTTGACTTGAACCTCAAACCTCATTTCCCCATGTAAAGAAATTTCCTGGAAGCAGGAATATTCTAGATGAAATAAAGATCCCTTTTTTCCTTTGTGATGAGATGATAAACCCTTTTTGTCAAAGCATTTCATTGAACTCTATTTTTTAACTGGCTGGCTGCTTTACAGCGGTTCGCACTCGTGTCACAGATGCATCCCTCCAGAGATTCTGCCTGTATTTCTAAGTACACAGCAGATAGCTTCTCTCTTCATCTGAGCAATTTCAAAACAGTTCTGAAGAGAAAGAAATTACACCTGAAAAATTTCTCCAGCCAATCCAATAAATGCCGAGTGTTAGCCTCCGGTTATTTGTTTCACTGCAACTCCAGAGTGGCCAGAGAGGGAGGCTTCTAGAAGCCACTTTAAAATGTTCTGCTAGTGCAAACAGGTTCCATTTTAAGAAACCCTTTTAGTGGAGATAAATTATTTCTATAGAAAATAAAAGAAGAGCACAGCAGGGTCCCAAGTGCCAATAAAAGGACATAGTGCTTCAAGAAAAACGTTCTCTGCAAACAAATTGTTGGAGACTTGCAACAGTCCAGGCTGTGCTGCAATTACTGCAAAAACACTCTCTCTTTTTGTTTTTTCTTGGTAAGATTTGGGAATTTCATTTTTTTTCTTGATCAATGTGCTCTGAAGCTATAAAAAAGAAGCAGAAATCATTATTGCAAAAGGATTTTTATTTGGGAAATCATTGTGCTGTCATTTCCTCTGGCGAGGTGAAACAAATGCTTCTCAGAAATACTTTTTCTTTTCCCCTGATCTGAGTCTTCCATGGAATGGGAGAATGTGACACTGGATATACACTGCTGGAAAGAAGAAATTCCCATGAGGCTGGAAGTACTTGGTGATATTTTGGAAACTGTTTAAGCATGATGGCTAATCTGGATAGAATAGAATAGAATCAAGCAGGTTGGAAGAGACCTCCAAGATCATCCAGTCCAACTTAGCACCCAGCCCCAATCAATCAACCAGACCATGGCACTAAGTGCCTAAGCCAGGCTTTGCTTGAACATCTTCAGGGACAGTGACTCCACCACTTCCCTGGGCAGCCCATTCCAATGCCAATCACTCTCTCTGACAACAACTTCCTAACAACATCCAGCCTAGACCTCCCCCAGCACAACTTGAGACTGTGCCCCCTTGTTCTGTTGCTGGATGCCTGAGAGAGGAGACCAACCCCCACCTGGCTACAGCCTCCCTTCAGGTAGTTGTAGACAGCAATGAGGTCACCCCTGAGCCTCTTCTCCAGGCTAAACACCCCCAGCTCCCTCAGCCTCTCCTCACAGGGCTGTGCTCCAGGCTCCTCACCAGCTTCGTCACACTTCTGTGGACATCTTCCAGTACCTCAAAATCTCTCTTGAATTGAGGAGCCCAGAACTGGACACAGGACTCAAGGTGTGGCCTGACCAGTGCTGAGTACAGGGGAAGAATAACCTCCCTTGTCCCACTGGCCACACTGCTCCTGATCCAGGCCAGGATGTCACTGGCTCTCTTGGCCACCTGGGCACACTGCTGGCTCTTCTTCAGCTACTATCTGCTTTGCTGAAGTCCAGGTAGACTACCTCCACAGCACGCCCCACACTCACCAGGCAGTAACCTGATCATATAATCAGAGTAGTCTTTGTCTGAATTTAGCCTATACATTTGTGAATGCTGTTTTGTGTTTATTACATAGGAATGTGACTCTCCAATAAGGTTACAATCAGGATCAACTAAATTCCAGCTTTTACTTTGATTTGCAATTAGGTGGCTGCCTTAGGAATAAATGTTAACAGGAACTCATGGAGATTAAAAACTGTAAAGCATTTGATATATGGAGTGCTTTGAGCTCCAGCAAACAAGAGATTTTTTTGGCTCTGAGGGATCCACTGAAAGCAGAAAGCTTTCTGTAAAAGTCTTCTATAATGGCTTCACCAGTTCAAAGTGTAACTATTTTTCCCACCTACTTGGTTACTGGTATAACAAATGCTTCCACATAAATTCAGTAGTGCAGCAGACTGCTGCATCCTGCAAGTTCACAGGAGTTTTACTGCTTTCCATGAACCTACAAACTGTACTGACTAATACCTAATGGTGCAGCCTTACTATTTGTGTACCTAAAGAGCATCATCATGAAGCCAACGGTGCTATATGCTGTACAATCTGCAATATAGTAAAATTCCTTCCTCAAAAGAGCTTATGAGAAAGGGTAAAATCACCCTTTCTCAAAGACCATGCAAGCCTTGTGTGGCAAGTGTAACAGGATCCACACAGAGTGTTGTTTCTGTAGGGACTCCCTGCACAACTGAGCATTTTCTTCAGGGCTCTGACTACGCTGCACAGCAGAATTAGCTGTGTTGCCTTCAGACACTACTAGACCACTGGTGTTTGGTACTGTGTGACATTCAGCTGCCAGTGCTAAACTGATGGGCTGGTTATGCGACTGCTTTCCAGCCTCTTCTGTACAGAAGCAAATTGTTCATTCAAAACAGCTCTCAGCAGAACGTTAAGTCGACCAGGATGACTTTGTGTTGCAGTTGCTGGGGAATGCTCCACCAATCCATTCCACTGATGCAGCTGTGGAGGTGATAATCACAGCTGGAAAGGTGATAAGGAACATCTGGAGAGGCAGAACTAAGAGCAGAGCTGTTTTTGCAGGGAATTAACTCTGTGCACAGTGGACCTGAGGTGACATTATCAAGGCATTTTAAAATTAGGACATGAATGAAAATGAAACACTGAAAATGTACTGAAACTCAGTGTGGTGGCTGTACTGTTGTACCTAACTTTCTCTTTTCTTAAACATCTTTCTCCTTATTCCTTTGGAAACAGTTGCAGCATTAATTTGCAGGAGCAGATTCAGTGGTGGTCCTGGGGGTATTATTCTTTTGTGTACAAAGGGACATGACATTTCAGAAGCCAATACATGGCATGAACTTACTTTAATGACGTCTTCATCAGAGGATTTGCACTCCACTGACTCAGAGATGTCTGTCACAGCGCTGTTCTCCTCGATGGAGACCACTTTGATGGGCACTGCCACTGTTTTTCCCGTGAGAATTGCGGTGTTGAGAATTTCTGTGTCCTGTACACAAAACAAAGCACAGTCGTGTCCAGAGACAGCTAAAGAGATTCCTAAAAGGAATCAGCTCTTCAATTGGATGTATACACAAGAAAAATGTTACTTTGAGAGCAGTAGAACACTGGAACGGGCTACTCAAGAGATGCTGTGGAGTCTCCATCTCTAGATTCATTCCAAACCCATCTGGACACCATCCTGTGTGACCTGCTCTGGCATTAAGGTTTGACTGGATGGTCTCCAGAGGTCCCTTCCAACCCCTATAATTCTTTGATTCTGTGGCTAAGGATTTAATCCCAGCTTCAGACAGGTGTAACTTGGTAAAACATAGTAAAACTCCAGCTCTGTTTTGTCTGCTAAATCATAGAATCATAGAATCATAGAATCAAGCAGGTTGGAAGAGACCTCCAAGATCATCCAGTCCAACCTAGCACCCAGCCCTATCCAGTCAACTAGACCATGGCACTAAGTGCCTCATCCAGTCTTTTCTTGAAGACCCCCAGGGACGGTGCCTCTACCACCTCCCTGGGCAGCCCATTCCAATGGGAAATCACTCTCTCCATGAAGAACTCCCTCCCAACATCCAGCCCACACCTACCCTGGCACAACCTGAGACTGTGTCCCCTTGTTCTATTGCTGGTTACCTGGGAGAAGAGGCCACCCCCCACCTGGCTACAATGCCCTTTCATGTAGTTGTAGACAGCAATACTACAGCCAGCTGCAGTGCACACTGATAAATAGCAAACAACATGATGTGCTGGTTTGAGGCTCATTGGAATATTTTTATGAACAAAACTCAGATTATAGGCTGTGAAAAGAAAACAATGGTGATGGTTACTTCACTCGTAGTTCACTGAGACCTATCAAAACATGGACACATAGATAAGACAGTGTCTATCTGTCAGTCAGTGTCTGTTTTTTCTCTCTCGGCTTCTGCTGTTCTGCTTGGATCTGTGTAATCCAACCAATCATTCTGCTTCTCACCCCCCTTGCCAATCCTCCCAGCTCACCTTGCACATAAGGCAGACTCTGGGATAAGGTAGAAGGATGGAAAGAAGATGGAAAGGTGGTTGGGAGCCCCTCCTGGGGACTTTGATTTCTGGGAGGGGTACTGTGTTTCTGCATTACCTTTAACTTGCATATAACTGTAAATGTTTGTAATGTATTGTCAATATCTGCTTGTGTATTGTGCTAAGCTGTGAATGTAAAGCTTCATTCCTTAACTTCCAGCCCTGGGTGAATTCATTGTGTCTGGGGTGGATAACTCCCAAACCATCACACATGACTGCAGTTAACTGCAGTCCAGACAGGCACACACCACAGCTAGTTTCTTTTATTAACGTATGTGGGGCTTTTCCCAATGCTTAGCTTTCAAAACATGAGTTCAGAGTTTTTATTAAACTGGATTTGATAGGAAATATTTGAGACAGGACACAAGAGACTCCAAAGGAAGAAATATTGCTTTTTGAATCTAGGTCCAAAGACGGGGCCTCTCTGTGAACTCCGTCTCTGGAACTGTTTCAAGATTATTCAATTTCCTTTGATATAGCCAACGAAGCAATGTAAGGAATCCAGAAGCAGTTAGTGATGCTATTAACTGCAGGGAAAATAACAAGGAAATTTGAAGCTTGAACTTGGGTCATGGCCTATTTAAAAAAACAAACAACCTTTCAATGAACCGTCAACTCTTCTAACTCCTCAACTGTCTCATCATCATCATCATCATCGCATTCCCAAGATTCCCATGCAAGAAGAACTTTGAAGTTTTCTCCAGGTTTTCAACTTCCAGTTCTATAAAGTCAATGAAATATTCAGCAGAGTCCTCAGTACTAAAGTCATAAGGACCACAAACACTGATGTCAACAGCAGCAAAATGGGGCACTGTTGATAACTGTTTTCAATTCAAGTTTAGCAAGTCTGAAATCTAGGGCAGATCTTCTTCTCATCTTGTAATCTTTTATTTCTCAGGTTCTCCTACAGCTCCTATAAGCAATCCCATCAAACTTTTTATATATATATATAAATATGTAAATAATTCCTACAATATGTATGAAAACAAAGCTACCTGACAAATTAAATCAGAGATAACATTATTGGAAAGTCTAAGACCATTCTGAGGAACTCCTGGCTTTCTAAGGTAGAGACCATCCCCAGCTGTCTCCCACATAAACTCTGCCAAGTGCTGGGCATTTTGGAGCAACTGAGTGCTGCAGTGAAATGCATGTCCTTTGGAGATTAACTTCTTGAAATTGTGGCTCCAAAAGTATTTATTTTCCATACACTGCCATTTTCCTGAGTCCACAAACAGATGAAAAGGAGCAGATCTCAACATCTGGGAAAAAATCCCTCTGTAACAAACCCAATTGCTCTTCTTCCTGCAGACTTCCAAAGCAACAAGCATTGAATAACCCACAAAGATTCACCAAAAAAATTAGGTTCTCAGTTTTTAACGTCACTTTTTGTGTGTGTGTATTTGGCTACTGCAAATGCTGCATGTCTTTTGAAATTAATCTCTTTCCTTGCTCCCTTAAAGTCTTATTTTGTGTGACTCTGAGTGTTAAACACTGAGAACTAAGGACTCCAGGGCAAAGGAGCAGCAAGAGAGTTTGTGGAGCTGACAGGACATCTTTTCAGGCTATCTCAGCTCTGCTTTGAAATAATTCTACTCAGATCCAGTTTTTCCCTCGCAACTGATATGTATTACTGATAGAGGAATCTAATTTAAAGGGACAGGTTGTGAGAAATTCCATAAATAGAAACAAGTTTCAGACATAAAACATACTCTGTGGCTTAGGGGTTTACCTGTATTTGCATTTAATAGCAATCTATGAAGTTCAAGACAACCCAGAAAATCACATATACACAAAACAAAGAAGAAATAAGTCCTGCACCACTGCCAAGAAGATAAAAACAAAGACCTGATGATGCAATGAGATGAAATTTCCGTGACACAAGCAGCAGAGTTAATTCATCATCAGGCTTAACCTAGAGCAAGTCACCTAGGAGTCACTGGAACTCCCTCCAACTGAGCTTTGCTCATGCCTACAGCACTAAGCAAGCATTACCCAGGGTGACGGCAAGGCTGCCAGGAGCATCTTGCTAAATCATGTTTGCTGCACTACCAGCCATGGCTGCAGCTAACGCTCTCAGCATGCACCACAGCACCATGAGAATCCTAAGGACAGGAGTAAAATCCAGTATGGGAGACAGGGTCTAAAAAAATATACAGGATGCAATGAAGCTAAAGGCAAGCTGCTTCTTTTCTGTAGGAACAACTACTGCAAATACAGGACAGAAAAGCTACCACCATAAAAGCTGCTCTCAGGAAAAGCATTTTGAGACTCTTGAAGATCACAAACTGAACACGAGTCAGGAACTGCACACTACTGGGGTTAAAATCAAAACCAAACCAAGGAAAGAACCTTTCCACAGGAGGCTGCATAAAGAGGTGTGTCACCTCATAGTCAGCAGCAGCAAGGACTCAGCTAAAAGACTCTATCTGAATTTGAGAATTATCCTGCCTAGAAAAGCATTCTCAAGTGAAAAGAAATAAAAAAGAACAAGGAGAATAAAGATTAGACAATAAGATTCATGAGGTATGATTGAGAGAATTGAGATTGCTTAGTCTAAAAAGTAGTATGGGTAAAGAGGATTACTGCCTCCATATACACACCATTCTTCAAAAACTGAGGAAGAATAAACTGTTCTCCATGCTCGTGGGCAGGGCTTGAAGTAATGGGCTTAAACTGCAACAAGGAGGATTTGTCTGACATTAAGGCAAACTTTGCTCTAAAAATGGTGATGGCAAATTGATGGGATAGGTTGTCAGGGGCAGGAGAAACTTCATCTCTGAAGAACAGGTTATGACATCATTCAGAAATAACGCAGGTTCTCTGAGTGAAGTGGAAGAGGAAAGGGAGCAGATGACCTCTTGTGGTTCCCTCCACTCCTGTACCTTAGCAGTCTCCATTTTTTTGCAGACTGAGTGCTAACACAATAACTCATCTCTCTTTTATTCAAAATAACCCTGTTCTGCTTCACCTATCCCAAATAATGTGATCCTTCTTCACTGGACAAAAGAAAATGATCTGTACCTTGAAAATGGAAAAGCCTGACAGGCAAATGAGGCAGGTACTCCTGCCTTCTGCACTGTACAGAGCAGAGCTGATGTACCAGTTGTTAAGTAATAATCTGTCATTTCTGTTTCTCTCTCTCCAAAAGGTCATTATTGGCATATCTGAATTCTAAGTGGCTTTGATATAAAGCCATTATTACATGGGTTAAAAAACCTTTTCAAATTTCCCAAGACCTTTCTGGAGAGAAGAGAGAAAATTTAGCTACTGGTACATTATCAGCAATTAGAAACCTCAATCTTCTGCCCTTTGCTAATGGTTTCATTAAAGGAAGCAGTGAATGAATTTATCTTGATTAATTACTTTAGAGACGCATCTGCCCCCCAACATTGTAAAAGGCATCATTTGTCGTGGTAAAGGGCTACTGAAATTTTACAGCCCTTCTCTGCAGGCCAGCGTGAACGGCAGGAATTTCAAACCCAGGAGATGGAAACACGCCGTAGATGTTACCTAATGGCTTCACAGCACCATCACATTCATTAAAGATCCTGGGCACTGGCAGGCAATTTGCAACTACATAGCTACAGCTTTGAGCTGAAATGGAAACCTTCGCATGCCATCTCCTCTGAAAGCAGTCATAACTCATCAGTATTACACAGTTTAAGAAATACTGAAGTATGAGCAATTAATATATTACACACTGTGTTAAAAGCAATCTTCCTATCTGCCACTTCCCTTAACCTGTAAGTGTCCTGTGCTATTCAGCTGTGATGGTGAAAAAGAAATAAATAAAGACCAAAGAATGAATTCTTGATTCTATGGTGGTTTGTTTAGAACTCAAAGCCAAAAAATGTGTGTCCCATATCTCTGTATATGGTACAGCCTTATGGTACAACTTCTGCTTTTTCTCTCCTTCCTTTATATGGCTGCAATAAAGCCAAAGGTTGTAATGGAACAGAGAATTGACCCATTGTGCTCCAACACAAGCTGTTAGGCAGAAAACTCTAAAGAGTGTATGAAAGGCTCAAGATTCCTCAAAAGCTGAGCTGAAAGTCATAAAAGCAGCTTAAGTACAACTCAGTCTGTCTGTCCTGCAATACTGAGCACTCTCAACATGCACTACGCACAAGGGGGTTCTGATTAAGAGCCTTTTTCCCCTTACATTCTGCCATCTCCTGTACACTCTTCATTATCCACTGACAGGCAGAAATAACAGTTGAACCTTTGAGGATATATCAAGCAACATTAAGCAAACAATTGTTTTCACAGCAGAGCAGGAAATGCTGGGATAGGTGGGGATTTTTATGCTTTAAAGGCAATATGCTACTCTAAATTGGGAGTATATAAATAAGATTACAAAGAAACCTTTGGAGAGGCTAAGAACTCATTTAAAACGTAGACACTTCCAAAATCACAACATCTTGGCCACTTCCACATTCTTTAATTTTTAAAATCCCCCAAGAACTAATCTACTTTCTGTGCAGGCAGCAACCAAAGTTTTACAATCAAATTTATTTTGTGTGGCAAAAGAGTGAAAGCAACTTAGAGCAGTGCTTGGACTTGTTCCAAATAAATTCAAAAACGGGGCAAGGAAAGTAGATTGGAAAAACAGAAAGAGGAAGAGTTACAAATAAGCACCAATATCCACATTCCAAAGAAGTTACTCTAAGTGTATTACGAGCTCTAAAAAGAGCGAGGGATCTCCTTTCTAAAGTCGAAATGGAGAACTACAGGTATAGTTCTCACTGACACTGAAAGGAGACTTGAGCTCTGAACTTCCATGCAAGCCTCACGCTGCCTGAAGCACAATGGTTCTGCAGGGACAGAGTTGGCTTTCATGTATGAACATCTACAGACTTCTACTCAGGGCATCCCTTCAATGAACACAGCACACCAAGGAAATTATTACCACTTAAACTTAATTTACAAACAGTAGCATTTTTGTCTTGTTCTTCTGATGGTTAGAGGAAGACTCTAGCAGGCTCAAATCAAAGGAGATCCTCAAAAGGAACTGTGTCCAGGTCTGGGCTCCCCAGTTCAAGAGTGACATAGAACTGCTTTAGAGTGTCCAGTGCAGAACCACAAAGATGTTTAAGGGAATGGAGCATCTCTCTTACAAGGAGAGCCTGAAGGAGCTGGGGATGTGCTGCTTGGAGAAGAGGAGACTGAGAGGTGACCTCAGCAATGGTTATAAATATGTAAAGGTGAGTGCCAGGAGGATGGAGTCAGGACAAGAGGTAACGGGTAGAAGCTGAGGCATAGGAAGTTTCATTTAAACATGAGGAGGAATTTTTTCACAGTGAGGGTGACAGAGCCCTGGAACAGGCTGCCCAGGGGAGTTGTGGAGTCTCCCTCTCTGGAGATATTCAAAACGTGCCTGGACGCCTTCCTGTGTGATCTGGTCTAGGTGATCCTGCTCTGGCATGGGGGTTGGACTAGATGAGCTTTTGAGGTCACTTCCAGCCCCTGATTCTAAGAAAAGCAATCCACTGAATCATGTGCATAAGAAGTCACTTTTAAAAGTCACTAATAAGTTCCAACTCCGAGTTGAAACTCACAGAAGTGAGTAAATGTTTTCACTCAACATAGCATTTTTGTTTTGCACTAACAAAACATCTCTTAAAGGTATTTTCCAACCTAAACAATCCTATTGTTTTATCTACTCTTTCCCAGTCCTGCTCAAATCAGCAACACATTTGCTTGCTCAAAATCCTAACCTTTTTGAAAAGACCTGAACCATCAGGGAAACAGACTTTCACCTCCTCTACATAAACCTTCAGCATGCTTCAATGCCTTCAGAAAACGATGCCCTTAGGTCACAACCTGATATCTACTACAGATAAAGGAAAGCTTCTCTGCTGACATGTATGTAGCAAGTGTGGTCCAAAATCCTCATAGCAGGAACAACTTCCAGCATTCATCTGCCTTCCCCAGACAAACAAAGAAAGCAAAAGGGCAGGGTGGCTTTTACACCTGCTTATCCAACTAACGTGACTTGCAAAGTTGTGAGTCCAGTGCAAGTAGTTAGGAGGAAGGGGTACTCCTGTTCACTTCCCTGAATTCTTGATGCATTTCAAAAGAAAAATAGTGGGAAGAGGGTCGGGCAGAGAGTCAGAGCCCATTTCATATCACACTGAGACCTGAGTTCAGTGAGGCTATCATGCAGAATTTGATGCAAGTATCACCACTTTACAGGAAGTCTTTGAGGTTTCTTGCTAGGAGCAATTCAGAGTACCATAAACTCTTGTCCATACACTGGCCTTGGTTACATCAGGGTTAATATGGACAAATTCCACTAGCAGTAGTATTGGTCTGAACATTTTCTTCCACAGCTGCACTCTTTGTGCAACTTCACAGAAGACTCAGCAGAATTGGCTTTTAGAAAAACCAGTACTTTTGTAGCAAGAGAAAACAACATCCATAAAGCTCAAGTATTCTAGCCAGAGCTGAGAAGTGTGTGCTTGTATTGGGTCATTAAAGTTCAACAGCACTGTGGTTGACTCTGCAGGACTCTCACATGCTATTCCATCCCCATTTCAGTCAGGGAACTTCCACCAATGTCAGTGGGAGCTCCGTGCAAACAGCAAGAATACCGAATACCAGCCTTAGTTGCTTGAGTTTAGCTGAAGAGCAAACCTTATGTTCAAGCAGCCTCTCAGTTGTAAGAAGGCAAGCATTCAGCCATGACTAATTTAGGAACTAATTCAACATTAAACTGCGGCAGAATGAGGAAGCAAAGTGACAGCTGTTTAATTAAACTCTAAATCCGATTAGATGGTGTTATCAAGAGAAATCCATGGGAGCCTGAGGTCATGAGAATGGTCCTCTTCACAGGCTGAAAATTCTGCAAGTGGAATCTCATAGAATAACGTTAACCACAGGTTAGCATCAGGATTTCTCCCTCGTACAAACGTGCGACCTCACGAGCAGCCAACCTGTGCTGCAGACCAGAAGGGGTGACATAGAAGAGCCAATTGTATGTCACTTTAGAAGGAAAGTTTCTTGACAAAGTTTGTGCAGAGGAGGCAGTTGGCCACTGTCTACCTTAAAATCAAAACAGTCTCTGCCTAATGGAAGCAGGACAGAAGCAGCAAGCCCTCACATGCTGTTGGCAGCACTTGAATCGGTGGAGACAAAGCCTATGCAGGAGAGCTCCGGGAGCTGTTCTGTGCTTCCAGCTATTGTTCAGCACATCACCCTTGATGAACAGTGACACCTTGGCAACACATTTACAGGAGAAGAAGATGGAGATGTGGGAGACATACAGCAAGCTCCACATATGTCAGTTGCAAACACAACAACTAGTCTGCTGATGAGCACTAAGTTACGCATCACAAGTTTCCACTGGAGTGATGCACTGAGCTGCACTGTACCGCAGACTATTGTTAGGCTGATCTGTGAGCCAGCTTAACACAATGGTTGTAGATTTGGGTTATTAATGCTACCAAGATTACAGCTGATTAACAAAATAACGTTGTTGGGCAGCAGACTCTATTTATCTACATAATCCCACGATCAAAAGTAAATTATACATTGTGCTTTCTGCCAAATGGCTTCTCTGACGTGCCACGTTTGTGGATGGTATGTATAGGGGAAGGGAAAGAAGCTGACATTCTGCCTTTAGATTCTTAGAACACACTTCAGAGTGTTTCTAGGGGCCGAAGAGCTTGCAGGACTGAGGACCCCTTTGGGACAGATTCACTCTATGGGTAGGCAGTGGGGAAAGGCAAATCTGGTTGGCTGGACTTCAGTTTGCTCTTTTCTCTCACCTGATTCCAATGCATTTGGCCCATCACATGTAAAGCCTGCTCCACTTTTCATCAGTTTCTAACACGAGGGCTGTGGATGGATTTCTTGCAACCAGAGGACACGAATTGATAACCATGAGCAACCCATGCTGCAGAGTGTCCTTGAGTCCATCCCCGAGGCAGGAACTAAGATGGTGAAGCAAACCCCCACGTCCAGCTGCAGGAGGCAGGGTCTGCTGGCTGCAGGAGGCTGACCCTACAAGTTGTTTATATGAGTTTAACCTAGCTGTACCTCACACATAACCTTAAGCCTATCTGTACCTTCCACATGTACCAATCTCAATTAAGCTAGCTATGCATGCCTCTGCCAAGTTAGCACATAAGTTGCTGGATCACTGCAATAACAGGGGAGAACAATGATCTAACCATATTGGTGTAATGAGTTGTTACTCTGGGGTGCAACACTGGCAGAGGGCTTTTACTTCATGAGTAATAGCACACTGCAAAAGAAATGGGGTAATGCCATCAAGCAGTAAAACCAAAGGAATACAATCTGCTTAGTTA
The DNA here is from genome assembly GCF_015220805.1 of Pogoniulus pusillus. Classification (NCBI taxonomy): domain Eukaryota; kingdom Metazoa; phylum Chordata; class Aves; order Piciformes; family Lybiidae; genus Pogoniulus; species Pogoniulus pusillus. Next base: position 7,618,386 of record NC_087293.1, read on the forward strand.
ATAGCATCTCTCAGGATTCAAATATGAACCCTGGTGAAATTCATGTTACTCTATAACTCTGAGGTCCTTACTGCAAAGGAAAATGTAAACTAATAAATGAACTAGCAGGGGTGAAAAATTAAGCCATTCAAAATCTACATAAGACATAAACTTAATGAAAGTTGCCATTTTCTGTGGTCTGTTTCTGACAAAGACAGAAGAAGAGATGATCTAAAAGTTCCTGGTGGATGCTAATTCTTTGTGACACACAACAAGACTATGAACTATCTTTATTAGAGCTTTGTTAAACAACCAGCAATGAACATGGCGCAAAAATTAAGGACAACACCTGCCCTGAAGAACAAATAATGCAGAAGTCAAATACAGATAAAACATCAACCCAGGGAAAGACTCAAAGGTGGATGTTGGCACTGTTCTGTCCCCAGCACACACAACATTTGTTTGAAGACCTTGATCAAGATGATGTCTGTGGGTCTTTAGGAGTCTTAAAGAAGAAAAATGGGGGAAATGTGGGAACAAGGAGAGAAGGAAGGAATTCAGACTCATATTTTCCACTTCCAGAAGAGCGTCTTTGACCATCATCAGCATGCAGGTAAAGCCCTTGAGCACACAGGCTAGGCTGAGACTCCTCACACATTTCTCCTGGCTCTGGACCAATAGCAAGGAAAACAGTGGTAAATTCCTAGGGCCAGAAGGAAAGAAAGCAAAGGGTGCTCTGTTGGGATGGGAATGTCTTGGGCTCAGAACAACCTTCCCTGCAGTTTTTGTGAACCACATAAATTATGACAAAGATCTCAGTGTCTTTTCAAAAAGGGAACTCAGTGTTCTGCAAGTGCAATACCTTTTTAATCAATGTTCCTGTCTCTGTTCAGTCTACATATTGAGATAAATCTTAATTATTGGCCCCCTACATTAGTAACAAACAGTTCCATTTTCTTCTGTGCTTATACACTTTTCAAATACCCTGCTAGTGGAATCATTGAGCCTTGATAAATTATGCTCTGCAGACAGAAAAAGGGAATGTAGAATGTATTAACAGATAGGGATGCAGAAAAATATCTTTGGATTCTTAGATGACTAATCCACACTTTCCTTGCAGTCAACCTACCCTGTTAACATTTGAACATGCAAAAGGAACCACAGCAAATGATTACTTTGATTTAGCAGGCTGCATTGCTAAATGAGCTCATTATCACTCAAAAGCAAGCATCTCCTTTAAAAGGAAAGAGAAGACCAGAACAACTGAACAAATCTAACTATGCCTTTAATTGCTTTGTTCTGTTTACAGCAAATGATGTAAAAATGCTGCAAAGCCATTACTCACAGGATCACAGGATATTAGGGGTTGGAAGGGACCCAAGGAGATCATTGAGTCCAACCCCCCTTGCCAGAGCAGGACCACATAATCTAGCACAGATCACAGAGGAATGCATCCAGACAGGCCTTGAAAGTCTCCAGAGGAGACTCCACAACCTCTCTGGGGATCCTGTTCCAGTGCTCTGGGACCCTTACAGTAATGAAGTTCCCCATTTTGTTGAGGTGGAACCTCCTGTGCTGCAGATTACACCTACTGCTCCTTGTCCTACCCCAGGGAGTGAGTGAGCAGAGCCTGTCCCCCTGCTCCTGATCCCCAGCCCTCAGATATTTATAAACATTTATTAAATCCCCTCTCAGTCTTCTCTTCTACAGACTAAGCAGCCCCAGGTCCCTCTGCCTCTCATCATCAGGCAGTGCTCCACTCCCCGGATCATCCTCGTAGCCTTCTGCTGGACTCTCTCCAGCAGATCCCTGTGCCTCTTAAAATGGGAGCCCAAATCTGAACACAGTATTCAAGAGTAGAGGGGGAGGAGAACCTCCCTTGATCTGCTGGACACACTCTTCTTAATACACCTCAAGATCCCACCAGCCACCTTGGCCACAAGGGCAGATTGCTGTTTCATAGTTAACTTGTTATCCACCAGCACTCCCAGATCCCTCTCCACAGGGCTGCTCTCCAGCAAATCACCTCCCAGCCTGTACTGGTGCAGTTTGTTATTCCTTTCCAGGTGCAAGATTCTGCACTTGTCCTTGTTGAACCTCATTTGGTTCCACTATGCCCAAGTCAAATCTGCACTCAGATCTGCGTATCAGCAAGAAGACAGAGATCTGAACACTACCCAGATTATTTTAACAAAAGGATCTAACTTATTGCTTGTGATTTTGAATTAAAAAAACCCAAACCAACACCCTAAAAGCAAAACCTTCCCATCTGCAAAATCTATAAGCAGTGTTGTAGCTAGCAGAACACAGAGCAATAGACACAGCCTGTTTTATACTAAGGATGAACCCTCCAAAATAGGCAGTATGAAACATTTTGCTTCAAGCTGCAGGCTAATGAACAAGGGGACACAGTCTCAAGTTGTGCCAGGGGAGATCTAGGCTGGATGTTAGGAGAAAGTTGTTGCCAGAGAGAGTGATTGGCATTGGAATGGGCTGCCCAGCAAGACGGTGGAGTCACCATCCCTGGAGGTGTTCCAGAAAAGCCTGGCTGAGGCACTTAGTGCCATGGTCTGGTTGACTGAGTGGGGCTGGGTGCTAGGTTGGACTGGATGAGCTTGGAGGTTGCTTCCAACCTGGTTGATTTGATGATTCTATGAATGTTTAGCTCATACACGACAAATTAAGGACATGAAATAAAAACAGATGAACATTTTCATGTTTGATTATGTCTTCCTTTACCATCTTAAAATCTGTAAGTATGCTCAGTTTGCCATTTGAAATGTCAGTCCTAATCAATAGGTATCAACAGTGACTGAGCCTGTGGCTGGGGCCTCTCTGTTTTGTAGGAGCTGTGACACTGAATTTAATAGAATAGAATCACAGAATCAACCAGGTTGGAAGAGACCTCCAAGCTCACGCAGCCCATCCTATCACCCAGCCCTATCCAGTCATCTAGACCATGGCACTAAATGCCTCATCCAGGCATTCACTTAGGTTCCGCTCACTAAAACCCCAAGTATTGTGCTAAAGCTGTCTCTGTTTCCTGTTGCCCAGAACAGATGTGCTAGGATCCAGAGTTTTCAAAGAGAGATGGTATTTCCTGCTGTGTGGAGGTAGAGTCTGTAACTGAAAATGACTTCAAAGGAAACAATTCTGGAACCACTTAAAATGTGGAAAAACTTTTAAGGACAACTGTAAGGTCTGAGAAGCAGAAAGCCTGATTTCATCTTTTTGTAAGCACTTAAAATATAGAATAAGGACATCAAAGTGACTGGAGAAGATGGAAAGCAGAAGCTCACATTTCATTTTTCTATATTTAGACAGAAATGAAACAAAAAAGTCAGATTTTCTTTTAGAGACACATATGTAACACAGGAACCTACCTGTTCCTCTGGGAAATTTCATTCCTTGCTTTCACTGTTTTGCTAAATTGACTTAGAAATGAAAGCACTTACTGAGGGAACACATTATCTAGGGAGAAAAAAATTGTAGGTACAAGCTGAAATGTGAGTGATTACCTGCAGATATTCCAACTCCAGCATCATTATTGGTTATTTTGAGCACAGAAAATGCAAACAGATGAAAAGCTGCAAAGTGACAGGTTAAAAGACCCTATTCTGAGACCAAGGCACTTGAGAACCATCGCTGCTGTTGTTTCAGAGCATTGCTATTTATGGATGTGTTTACAGATACTTATGAATGTACTTAGAGCAATAAACTGCCCTAAGTTCTCCTGGAAACTTACATTTTTATACATTTATGCAGTGCATAAATTATACACATTTCATCTACAGCAGACACATGACAACATCTACAATAGGCACTCACACACATCATTTTTTTTACCTAACAAGCACTTTTAGAGGAGCAGCACTTTCAGAGGAGATGCTTGGAAAACAGAGTGGAGAGAAACATATTATGAGCATTAGTTCAGTGACTGTAGCTGCTTACAACACTCCCAGGAAAGGACAAGTATTTGTTAGGGGTATCAAAAGCTATGCCAATAAAATGGCCTCAGAAACTGCCACACATTCTATCTTTTCTAATCACAAAAAATAGCTTTTCATTTACTCAAACATCTAAGGAATAATTGTCTGAGAAAGCCTCCAGCCATGATGAACACCTCTCGTGTTTTCTCCATTGCTGAATGGTCCTATTAAGTTTATCACAGATGGGAGTGGGAGCATTGGTGAAGGCTGAATGGGAGAGAAAGGCAATAGCCACCTGGTGATCTCGTAATGGAACAGTTCATGGGTGCTTAGGCAGCCGTGGCTGGAGCTATATAATATTTTCTTACTGGAACAATTTCATGGCTTACTGTCCTCATTTGTTTCAAAAAGACCAATATGTGAAATTTGTCCGTTTTAGGGCACTTTCTGGGCTCAAGATCTGTCAGACATTGACTTCCCTTTTTTGTGACTGTGAGCAATTCCTTTGGAAATGGACCCCTGGTTCAATTGGGTTTGCTCCACCGTTAAGCAAAACCAGCTGAGTTCTGGGGATGTCTCCAGCCTGTGGTGACCGTGGGAACGTAGCTGGTAGTAAAAAGGCAATTTTCATTAGCAATTTGAAATTCTTCCCATGTTCATTTCAATTAAACCTGCGGCCCTGTTAGATGGTTGGCTATATATCTGCAATAATATTGCTGTAATAGCTGTAATCAATAGACAGCTGCAGATTGAAAATATACAAGCACATTAGGAGCCATGCATGGATGCACACACAATTACACACTGCATGCAGATCTGTTAGCAGTCTATGTGCACCCAAACACATGCACAGCTATAATGGGAACAAGATTATGAAGTATTCTGTGTTAATGGAAGCCAAATACTTGGTTATAGGCAGAGAGAGGCAGTGCTTTTCATTTTTAACACTACACATTTCTATGCCAGATATTTCTTACTGTAAATATTTGCCAAGCATCATTTTTTAAAGCCTAACCCCACTGAAAATCCACAGTGACTTTGCCAGTGGCTTCAGGAAAGCCACAGTCCACTGTCAGGCATTCTGGATGAAACCCTACAGAGTCCTCACCAATGTTCTTTAGTCAGAGCCAAGCACTTCTACAAACCTGTGATACTGTGTGATACTGTGACTTCCACCTGAAGGACAACCATCCTGCTCCTCAGACAAAAGTGACTGACTTAACTGGCTGTTATGCTAATAAGGTATGACAGATAGAAGGAGTTTTCCACCACTCCTCATCAGTAATACTGTTGTTGTGAGTTTATCCCTTAACATGTTGAAGACTTTCAGTCCGTGGCAGACATGAGACCAGCATCATCACTGACACAGGTGGAGCCTGTAGAGACACGAAGTACAACAGGACAAAGCCATGCCACCTTAACGTGGTCTCTGAATGATGGGAGCCAAGCAGCAGTTTAAAGAAGCCTTGTGGCAAGGGCCTGATCACAGGATGTCAGGAGTTGCAAGGGACCTCAAGAGATCATTGAGTCCAAACCCCTTGCCAAAGCAGGGCCACACAATCTAGCACAGATCACAGAGGAATGCATCCAGACAGGCCTTTAAAGTCTCCAGAGAAGGAGACTCCACAACCTCTCTGGGCAGCCTTTGCCAGTGCTCTGGGACCCTTACAGTAAAGAAGTTTCCCCTTGTGTTGAGGCAGAACCTCCTGTGCTGCAGCTTACACCCATTGCTCCTTGTCAAACACCTAGGTACACTGTTTATTTGCTTCTGTTTGTAGTGCTGTAGCAGGCAAAGCTGTCAACGAGGTATAGCTTGATAAACTATGCACTGAAGACACTCACATAGTTACAGACAAGAAAGCACTGCATTTTTGGGAATGAGCTTCACAACAGATCTAAATCATACTTTATAGCTCTAGAAAAAGACTGTGGTGCCTAAGAACAGTGTCATTTACATGCTCTGAGATATCATGCCTGGTATCCAGATGCTCTTCTATAAGGGCACAGGTCTCCTGAAGGTCCTGTGTCATACCTGGCAGTCCTGAATGGATGGCCTGGACTCTTCATCTTTAATGATGAGCCTCTTTAACACTGAATGACAATATTGTGCCTACCACATTATCCTGCTCCTGGAATTTTGGGTGGAATGCCCAGATTCTCCTGAAATGAACCAAGTTTCAGATAGTGCTAAAAGTCATACTGATGACAAATAAACTGTTTGGATTGAAAACTCAAGGTAAAAGCTTATCTAGCCTCCTTCTTTCCAGGGAATGGCACAGTACTGACCATGGTAGGGGCTGGCATGCACTCTGCAGCAATTTTAAATGCTTTATGGACCTTAAGGATTAAGTCCAAGGACAATTTCTTGTTTTAAGTAACTGGGGTACTGCATGATACATGGATGATTTTTATGGCTGCAGTGGAGGGTTGTGAACTTGTTTTATTTGGGTAGATTAATATGTCATGGATTATTAATGAGTTACTTTCTCCTTTTAATAGGCAGTATTCATCTTCTACAAGTTCCTTAAGGTCCTCAGTTTTTGGCTGTGGAGGGCACATGAGCACTTGGCTCGAGTTTGTGGATGTCACAACTGTACTTAAACCACATTGGAAGTGGAGCAGGCTGCTTCTGCTAGATTATTTCAATTTAATCTAGTCTCTTTTGAAATCAGCAAATGCCTTTTTAAAATTATTCTTATTTTTCACTGTACACTTTTAACTTTTGATAAGCAAAAACTGTAACAAAAACACAAGGGAGATTCTTATGAAATGGCTATAGAATAGTAATAACCAAAATGCAGAAAACAGCCATTGTTATTTCCTGTCCTTGCCTCTAGACTATTTTTCCTTTTCAAATAGTGTATTGATTTTATTGGCTTCATAGCAGGTCCACATAAGCAAAGCACATAGAGGGCAGGAACAAGATTATTGCATTAATGAGAGCAGATACTGCACAGACATCAGAAACTTATTGTAGTTAAAAAGATGAGAGTGACACAGGAAAATGGAATTATTGATCAGATATATGCCTAACAGAGTGGTGTGCCTTAGAATGTATAGGAATTAAACCCATCATATATGTATAGGTAGGCAAAGTAAATAGCTAATGTATATTTAATCAAAGACACAATCATTTCCTCCTTACTCAAGCATAACCAGGTTTTATCCTCAGGGACTGCTTTGCCTAGAGGTCCATGGCTAAAAAGGCATTCTTGAAAGAGGTTGCCATGCTCATTGTACAAGTCACTGATATGAAGGATAAAGGGATCAAATCAATTTGTTTAAAGCAGAAGTTTATTTGTTAGTATAACCCAAGGCAACTACTGTGGCCATTACTTTTATTTCAGCATCTCTCAGTAACTTACAACACTGAAAGAGGCTTGAGAAAAGATTTGTGTGTTTGAAAGCTTGGCTGTTTTTTTCTAACTCTGCTGAATGGCCTAATGAAAGATATTACCTCTAGCCACAGCCCTTGCTTCACTTTGATTTCTGCTCTTCAGGACTAGGATAACATTGCCAGTAGCGAGTAGGGGAGACCAGCACTCATGTTTAAGCAGGGAATTTTCCTTTACAAAGAATCAACAGGTTTTTCACACAAAGTGATCTCAGAATCATTGAATGGTTTAGGTTAGAAGGGACTTGGGCTGTGCTCCAGGCCCCTCACTGTTGGAGAAATTCTTGTTAGCAGAGCACACAAGAATTGATAAACATGAGCAACCCGTGCTGGGAATGTCCTTGAATCCATCTTGGGAGTTTAGATAGCAGGCACAGGGTAGCTTTCCCCCACATGCAGCTGCAGGGGGTGGAGTGCAGCTGCAGGTGGGCAGAGTTTAGCCAGCCCCAGAGGCTGACCCTCAGATTGTTATGGTATGCTGACCTATTGATGCCTTACAAGTAACTCTGGCCCCTCTGACTGTAACCAGTCTTGGTGGAGCACGCCTATTGCTAGAAGTGCATCTAAGTCACTGCATCACAGAAATAAAGTGGACTTGACCATCTAACCATATTGGTGACCAAAGAGTCATCTTCCCATAGTGCTCCACCGAACGGTTTTTCTCAACACCTCACCAGCTTCATCGCCCTTCTATGGACACCTTCCAGCACCTCAACATCTCTCTTGAATTGAGGAGCCCAGAACTGGACACAGGACTGAAGAGGTGGCCTGAGCAGTGCTGAGTACAGGGGCAGAATAACCTCCCTCGTCCTACTGGCCACAATGTTCCTGATCCAGGCCAGGATGCCATTGGCTCTCCTGGCCACTTGGCACACTGCTGGCTCATTGTCAGCTACTCTTTACCAGCACCCCCAGGTCCCTCTCTGCCTGGCTGCTCTCAGCCACTCTGTCCCCAGCCTGTAGCGCTGCTTGGGGTTGTGGCTAAAGTGTAGAGCCCTGCACTTGGCCTTGTTAAACTTCATCCCATTTGCCTCTGCCCACCCATCCAGCCTTCTTCCTAACATCTAGTTTAAATCTCCCCTCTGCCAGCTTAGACCCATTACTCCTTGTCCTGTCATTACAAGACCTTGTAAATAGTTCCTCCCCAGCCCTCCTGTAGGCCTCCTTCAGATACTGGAAGGCTGAAGCCAAATTCTTGTCATTCAAATTCTTATACTATAACATAGGAAATATTAACTGCTGTATGCATTTTAAAGATAAGTACATTGCTGTGGCCCAGAGTGTTGCCAGCCTTCCAAAAGAGGCTGAAACTAACTCCAGACATGTGGCTCCCAGTCCAACAGACAGTTCCTGTTTCTGCATACCCAGTGCTTAATGAGTACTCCATAATTTGCATGAGGTAAGAGCAGTGAGGAGGAATTACTGAGTCTCAAATGACTTATTTATTACCACATCAAGCTCACTCCTGAAGCTTCCAGGCATTCTTAAAACATATGCCACAGGACACCTTGTGCCAGCTGGCAGCTCCACTGTTAGTCACTGCTTTTCAAGGCTTGCAATTGACACTTTGTCCCAGATCCAGAATCTAAAACATAGCCTTCTCTGCTGGCACCATGGAAGCTTCAAGCCGTATAACAACTTCTTGCTATTGGCACACAGACACAGAGTACCCCATACAAAATGATTCCAGAGTACATCCAGGTCTTAGACTGATCGCTTTGGTTTCTGCTGCTGACATAATATATGCAGCAGGAGGCCTTCTACCTTCTGTTAGCTCCCCAGAATGAGAACTCAAGATCACAAAGAGGTTATAGCAAGCCTTTTTGGATTTCACTCAGTTGTGCAGTGTTTCAGACCACGAAAAGAGAACTCACCTTTAAATCGCACAAGGTGATTTTGTCCACGTGCTCTTTCCCTCAGCTACATCCTGGTAAAATCTGGTCTATGCAAATGAAAACAAAAGTGCTATGCCAAGGTAAAAACAGTTCCACGTTAAATAAAATAAAGTACTTCTCCCTGAAATGGCATATTGAGAGTAAAACTCAATCATGAACCCGAAGCTTTGAACTGTCAGAAGGAGTCTGGGGGTGGAAGGTACAGATAAATGGGCTATGCTGCAAAACCAGACTGTATGTAAGCACAGTGTGTGGCACAGGAACACACTGGTGTGTTTTTCAGTGCTGAATTTACAGGCTAACATTCTCCTCTATCATTTTCTCAAACTCCCCAGTGAAGTTGAATTAGGTTTTGGTTTTTTTTTTTTAACACTTATTTAGTTAAATCAAAATACTCATTTTACAACCTCCAAATCATGCACAGCTCTGGTCCTATATGGCTTTTGAGAGAAGAGCACAGCCCAGTCACTAATCCTGATAGTGACAGTCAGCATTCACTATTCAACTATTGTAACTAATAAAACTGCATTCTTGCTATTTTTCATTAATAGAGGATTTCCAAAAGCAAATTGCAGCAATAAATTACATAATTACAGCTTGTATTGTTGTTCTGTGCAGTAACAAATCCTGCAGAAAGACAATCAGCTTTGCTAGGAAAAATAATACAGAGCACAAATCAGATGACTAGGACCTGATTAAAATTAATGTCAGTGTTACTTTTGGTTCTGTTTGCTTGCTGAAATCCCTTCTCTCTCTCATGTGCTGGCTTGCTGATGCTTATGTTATGGTGATGGTGCTTTAAATGTTAGGCATGATTTGCTTCTGAGGGGAAACCCAACTTTGACAGGTTCACTATGGTCTAAAGCACCCACCACAGCAACGGGGCCACTGCCACAGTACAGAAGTCTGTGACTGTTCATTCATATGTGCATCAGTCTGGAGAGCTCAAGCATTGCAGAAAGACCTTTGCATACAGCCCCTTTAACTCAGCTATGTAGGTTTTGTTGTAGCTCAGGCTTTGGTGCAGTCTTGGGATCAAACCCCAACACCCCTCCTGCTCCCCATACCTTTAAAGCAGTTGCTATGCAGGCAAAGAGAAAGAGCCAGAAGCACAGTGCTAGCTTTCTCCCCAGGATAGTGCTGGACTCTAACCCCAGGTTTTTTAGTGTTTTATCTCCCTCAGGCAGAACTACTGAGTTTGAAGTACAGATTCCTAATGAATTCCATGACAAACATTCCCAGTAGTGAGAGTCTGGGTGGATAATGAACAGCAAACTGAAAGCAGGGTAAGACAAACATGCACCTAATAGCAAACCCAAGGTGAAAAGTTGCTGCTTTTTTTAATGCTTGGGATAGCTCATTATAATGCTGAAGCTTATAGAAGTCCTGGTGAGTTTTGCTTCCCCATACTCACTCATTATCTTCCATTAGGGTAAAGCATTTCCTTGTTGTCTAGATAGTTTTGCTGTCGAAGCTGGAGCACCTCAGGACCTCATTAATTAGAGTCCAGCTTAAAGAATTCATAATTATGCTAGGTGACTATTTCTCTTGATTGTGAAGAATGAGGTATTCCCCAAAAAATATTGACACTCTCTTTACAGATCAAAATCATCATTAGGAGCTGCCAATTAAGAGAAATTGCTCCTGTTTTCCAGTATGGGTCTCAGCTAGCCCACTTAATGCTGAAGCTGGCTGAGCAACCGCTGTGTTTGCAAACATACCTGCTCTGCTCTGTCAGACACTGTCCAGTCTGCCATCTCTTTTAAGTGACAGCATGAGAAAGCAGAGACCATTTACTCTCTGGGGTAAACCACAAACATTTGTTGTCTGGAATAAGTCTGAGTAGTGCCTGGGATTGCATTTATTAGCTAAGTCAAGACAATTGACTTTTAGCTAAGCTAACGGGAGAGCACTAGTTTAGATGAAAACTAGTCTATTAACTACCATAGAGAGGGTATAAACTATCAGCTGAAACTGCTGAGTTCAATTCTCATTCCACCTCTGACAGTACATCAAGAACAAAGTCATGCTGTGCTCTTCTGCCTCCTTCATGCATCTTTCAGATCCTTTGCAGCAGAAGGGTAGTGCTGCATGGGACTCAGAACCAGGCAGAGCACTTGCCTCCCATCGTTGGCCATGGGTAAACTCTGGTCAAAGTCTGAAGTCACAGAGTCACAGAATGTCAGAAGCTGGAAGGGACTTCCAGAGATCACAGTATCACCAAGGTCGGAAGAGATCATCGAGTCCAACCCTCCTGCCAAGGCAGGTTCACCCAGGGTAGTTTCAAGCTACAGTCTTACAAATTAGTAGCTTCTCTGCCTTTAAATTCCAGTTCTGTTTCAGCTGCCAACTTTTGCAAACTATCAGCCTCTGAAATTGGTCTCTTGCTGCTGCCGAGAAGCACTTTTCCGCCCTCCTCCATCTGATCTGGCAGTGAAGGCAGCAGGGGAGGGCATGCAGGGTGACTACAGCTACAGCAGCAAAACACACAGCCCTGGAATGCCCTTCTCAAACACTGTCATCTGGGTCCAGAGCTCACTTTCTGCTGCCTCTGCATGGTCTCTGCTCACATGCACATGGCAGATGTGAAATAGCCTTTCTGGTTACGTTAAACATTCAGAATTTTAATCAGCTGTCATTTCAAATATAAGCCATTACATAAGATGTCTTTTTCTGATGGAGCAATATCACAAACCCAACCCAATACCAATACTTTAAGCAGTCCCCAAATCCTGCCCAATAAATCACGTGAACAAAAGAACCTCCAGACTTCACACTACACAATGTAGTGCCACAAACCAACACCAAAAACATCTGCAGCAAAACGTGGACTTGACTCAGGCTAACTTACTGTGCTCAGGATCAGAGCAGAAACACCTGGCTGGCTCCAGGCAGCCCTGCACTGTGCCATATTGTCAGAAGAAAGAGCCCACACCAGTAATTTTCTGTGAACTGAGCACAAGTGATCAGCATCAAGCATGGACTAGCTGTGGATCTCAAATCCCTCTGCCTGCTATGTTACAACAGAGGTGTGATCCTATGGAGTTGTTTAGCCTGGGGAAGAGGAGGCTCAGAGCAGATCTCATTGCTGTCTACAACTACCTGAAGGGAGGCTCTTCTGCCAGGCAACCAGCAACCAGCAACAGAACAAGGGGACACAGTCTCAAGTTGTGCCAGGGGAGATATAGGCTGGATGTCAGGAGGAAGTTCTTCACAGAGAGAGTGATTGGCATTGGAATGGGCTGCCCAGGGAGGTGGTGGAGTCACTGTCCCTGGAGGTGTTCAAGAAAAGCCTGGATGAGGCACTTAGTGCCATGGTCTAGTTGACTGGCCAGGGCTGGGTGCTAGGTTGGACTGGGTGAGCTTGGAGGTCGCTTCCAAACTGGTTGATTCGGTGATTCTATGTTCCCCTGCAGTTCCAGCCTTTTCCATTCCTGGAGCTCAGTTTCATCCAGCCTTGACCAACACCTTGACTTCAATCAGCTTATTTTGCAGACAGAATTTTCTAGAGGTTTCTGACTTTGTCATTTGTCCATGCATCAATTAGGTCTTACCACAACACCAAGCATCCAACAACTGAGTCGCTGCACAACTCTTATCTTTCTATATATTTCTGGTGTGGTTCAATGGATTTCTCTCCTGTCAAGGCTGAGAAGCATCTATAGGAAGCCTCATATTAATATTGAGCTAGCAGTGTGCACTTGCAGCCCAGAGGGCCAACCAGAGCCTAGGCTGCATCAGGAGAAGTGTGGCCAGCAGGGCAAGGCATGTGATTCTCATTCTCTACTCTGCTCTGCTGAGACCCCACCTGGAGTACTGCATCCAGTTCTGGAGCCCCCATTACAAGAGGGATGTGGATGTGCTGGAGCATGTCCAGAGAAGGGCCACGAGGATGCTCAGAGGGCTGCAGCAGCTCTGCTATGAGGACAGACTGAAAGAGTTGGGGCTGTTCAGTCTGAAGAAGAGGAGGCTCCCAGGTGACCTTCTTGTGGCTTTCCAGTATCTGAAAGGGATCTACAGAAAAAGCTGGGGTGGAACTTTTTAGGCTATCAGGGAGTGACAGGACTAGGGGAAATGGAGTAAAGCTGGAGGTGGGGAGATACAGGCTGGATGCGAGGAGGAAGTTCCTCAGTACAAGAGTGGTGAGAGCCTGGAATGGGTTGCCCAGGTAAGTGGTTGAGGGCCAATCCCTGGAGGTGTTTAAGGCCAGGCTGGATGAGGCTGTGAGCAGCCTGCTCCAGGGTAGGGTGTCCCTGGGCATGGCAGGGGGTTTGGAACTAGATGATCCTTGTGGTCCCTTACAACCCTGACTGATTCTATGATCTCTTTTCTACAGGCAGGAAAATAAGCAAAGAGACCCAAAATTTCTCTATATGGCAGAGACCTTTAAAAATCTGGAAGGCAGCTGACCCCATCTCTCCTCAGCATTTAAAAAATTTCAAAGTAATCCATTCAATAGCATTGTCAGATCTGAGGGATGCTGGGAGAGGAAATTATACATACTGTTGTGCTGCATAGAAAATGACATACAACTTGGGCTACAGGAAAAATTAATTCCAGCCAGCTGAGATAGCCTTATTGATCCATTCTCATTTCCTGCAAAGGCAGGACTGAATGTGATTGTAGTAGAGAAAAGGAAAGCAGAAGCTAGAGGCAAAAGTGTGGGGGTTGTAGAAATGATAACTGGGACTTAAAAAGGCACTGTTAAAAAGGAGCCATTTTGAACTCTTTATGTTGTTTGCATCTTCTGACCAGTTTAAGATCAATGAACAACACTTCACAACACTTCATCCTTTTTTTTTCCCTATATATTTTTTTCTTTTCCTTTTGTTTCCTGATGGGTAGACAACAAAAAAGTCAATTCTTAACAGATAAGATGAATCGATATGCATTGCTAGTCACAGATCAACACACTATGTGACACGGCCAATTTATAAGCAGGGATGCTGGCTCCTGAGTTTAGCTGATATAAATATAGAGCAAGGACACAAAATGTAGTCAAATTATATCCACCATGATTCTAAAGGAAGGAATGCTATCCTCATTTAAACAACTGGAACCTGCCGTGACAGAAATTGTAGGCATAGAAGTGATCTCAGTTCCTCCTTCTCCCTTAACATCAAAAGATTCTAACCCTGGTGTCTGATGCAGAGCACTCGGTCTATAACTGAACTCTAAGAGCTCTTGACTTCATGGTATTATTCAGGGCTTCACAGCTGATTTAAGCTGTCCCAGTTAGTACTACTAATAGCAATAGCATAGTTTTACATCAAATAAATCTCCCTCAACTCATGGCTCTTATGCAATGAGACTCATAATTAAATTATCTGTGATAATATCTATCACCTGGAAAGTTTGATACATAGATTAGCTGTTTGTTTGTGATGTGCAAATCAGGAAACGGATGTGTTTAGAAAGCCTTAGGGTTTATCTCCTTGGTGCCTACTGCCCCACTGCTTCATTTACGACTGAAAGATTAACAGGAGGGAGAAATCTGCACTTCCATGACCTTGAAACCACAGAACTTTGTGCGCGAAGTCATGGACTGTGCAGGGATAAAAACTCTTTATTTAGGTCTACATTTTAATGGCATTACAAGGACTTCATTACAATGAAATGCCTTTAAAAAACCCCTGCCCCTTAGGGAATGGGATACATAAATGTGTATATAAACCAAGCATTTGCTTTGGGAGCAAAATTTTTTTTCAATCATCTGTGTTTTAATGGAAAGTAAGTTAACAAGCATCCATAAAAATGTCAAGAACTGGTTTGGGCTGAATCACAGCTCTGCATCTGGGAAGTCCATTCCCTTCTGCAGCAGAACTGTCAATACCTTCAGTTCTGAATGTAAAGAAAGGTAGACACAAACCAAGCAATTCCTACTGGAATAATTTAACACTGAGCAAAGAGTATGTGTGGAACTGCTCTGCACTTTACTGCTGGGTTTCCCTGGGTACTCCAGATAAACACTGACCTTGGAGTAACCAGCATTTCACAGGATGCTGTTACACAAGGAAAAGATGCAGTTTACATCAGCAGAAAGGCAGGGCAAGTAGAGACAGATCGGATCTTCTATGAGCCCCACTGATACAGCCAAGGAGAAAGGACAAACTTCTGAGGGGGTGAGGTGTGAAGCAGCACCAACAACCTTTGAGAAACACCTTAGAGCTGTTCCAGCTTCCATTTGCTTGTATACAGTTATCAATGGAGTACAAAGCCTGATGGATGAAGCTTGAAACATCCACTGAAAATGCAGTATTACTGTAATTTTCAAGAGGAAATACACATGGCTGAGGAAGTTTGTGTGTGTGTGGCTTCCCATGGTGACAAACGTCTTTTGGAGTAAATTCAGACTACAACTCTCAGAATAGGATCCAAAACTGGCTTTATGCTTTGGCACTTTAAATAACTGGATTTCATGCAAAGAACAGGCATAGATGAACTAATTCTGAGGGAGTTTATTCTGCTGTGGAGCACTATTCCTTCATTTCCATACACAGTGACCCAGATAGTCTTGCAAAATTATTAACCAACTGATTCCCCATCTTCATCCCATGAAGGAATTCTCCTTTAATATTCATGTGCCTTATGGCATCAAACAATGAATTTATACACAGGTCTTCTATCTAGTTCTACCCTAAAGCAACATTTAATAGCATTAAAAATCTGTACTATCCATTTAAAGCATTAAAAGAAATCTTTTGCTAAATTTCCTACAAGGCAGCCTTGTGTTGAACACAAGCATAAAGACTTCTTCAGTGGGATTTGTGTGTGAGAGCATGCTACAAATATGAGCAATTTTGGTTTCTTTTCTAATCTAGTCAAATGGCAAAATCAATGCAGTTGGCTGCATTTGCTCATGACAGCACAGAAAGCTGAGGGAAATGTGAGGAGTAAGTTAAGCAACCTTGTACACCTCCACTGGCAAGTTCTCAGGTTACTTGTGATTCATTGAGGAGGTTTTCAAAAGCAGCTTAGCAGGTAATTAATTAAGCTCCTATAAAAGCACTTCTACTAATTGATCCTGCAACAAGTAGCATGAAATAAAGAACGCCAGAATAGGGAACAAGTCAGTAGTTTTCCTCTACTGGAAGACCAAATCTCTGGGGTAGGTGTTTCCTGTCAGCAGACAGTGGGATATACTTTCTAGCCTGCCTTAAGAAATCTTTTAATTTTCTTATTTAGCTCTCCTACTTGATGAATTTTACAATCCCCAGTTTCTGTAGCTGTAGTACCTTGCAGCTGTTGTGATTAAGTGAGTCAAGAGATGTGAAGGAAGGACTGTGTGTCTACAAGACACACATCTCCGTCTGCATTATGGTCTACTAAATGACATTATCTCTTTACAAATCTTGTCTTGGTTAATTATTGCTGTTCAAGGACAGAAAAATAACATAAAGTTAATCTCATACTTTGAGTGAGACATAGAGAAGCTTACACAGCCTGTATGGAAGATACATAGAGTGGATGGTTGCACCAAGTGTCATAATTAAGAGCTTAGCAGCAAGAGTACTAAATATATAAACTGTGTCCAGTTCTGGGCTCCTCAATTCAAGAGAGATGTTGAGGTGCTGGAACATGTCCAGAGAAGGGCAACGAAGCTGGTGAGAGGCCTGGAGCACAGCCCTAGGAGGAGAGGCTGAGGGAGCTGGGGATGTTTAGCCTGGAGAAGAGGAGGCTCAGGGATGACCTCATTGCTGTCTACAACTACCTGAAGGGAGGCTGTAGCCAGGTGGGGGTTGGTCTCTTCTGCCAGGCAACCAGCAACAGAACAAGGGGACACAGTCTCAAGTTGTGCCAGGGGAGGTCTAGGCTGGATGTTAGGAGGAAGTTGTTGTCAGAGAGAGTGATTGGCATTGGAATGGGCTGCCCAGGGAGATGGTGGAGTCACTGTGTCTGGAGGTGTTCAAGAAAAGCCTGGATGAGGCACTTAGTGCCATGGTCTAATTGATTGGCCAGGGCTGGGTGATAAGCTGGACTGGATGATCTTGGAGGTCTCTTCCAACCTGCTTGATTCTATGACTCTCTCTGAGTAGGATCTAATTTCAATGCATTCCCCTATCAGTACTACACTAAAATTCTGGTATGTGAGAGTTAAAAAGCAACAGAACCAGTTAGAATTACATTTTCCTAACTTTTCTGACTCATTTTTCTCTCTAAATACCTTGAAGGGTGAAATGTCCTCTAAAATTACTTAGACTGATTAACTTTTGAGCTCAGGAAAAAAACAACCACACTTACTACAAGTTTATATCATTTTTTTTCTTGGAAAAAGTTATTAGACTTATTCTCAGCCCAGTAGTTTTGGTATCTCTTGCTCCTTTTATTTCACTGCAGTGTTCACTGAAGCAGCATCACTGTGTTGCTGTCTCTTCCTTGTATAAACTATTTAGCGCGATAGTTAGGCACACAGAATATGGATTGCACTAAACCCCTTCCTTTTGACTGTGTGATGAATTGTCATTGATTTTCCAGCAACTGTAACCTACCACTTGCTCCACTGACCCAAGTCCTATAAGGCTCTTTTAAAATCCCAGATTTAGATCTAACTGACAATATCAATTCTTTAATCTCTTTCATTTCAAAATACTGTAGCAGCAACTGCACTAACCTTTTGAAGACCCCCACTTGCTTTTGATCTTGCTGCTGGTTTGTAATGGAATCAGGCACAGGGCAATAAAAGACACATGATCTTTCTTGCTTCATGAGTTTGGAATGGCTCACGTGAGACATGTTTTACTCTGTGAGTCAGAGACAACCTTTATGTTATATTCAAACCAAGGAAAAATTCACTGCTTTCATCCTCAAGGACTAACAAGGAGTCTGCCAGACCAATGGGCAGAGGCTCAATCAGATCTTGCATCCTAATCCAGTACAATACCTCTGGGCAGCTCTTTTTTTCCACTACTTCCCTCACCTTTTTTCTCTTTTTTCTTTTTTTTCCTACCTTTAAAGATTCTGAATGTCAGGTTTTAACTTTTAATGATAGCAGTTTTGCTTCACACTTAAATCAACAAAATCTACTTTACCCTCTAGAGGATTACGAAACACACTTGCTGATAAACACTGAGATCTAATTTCTGTGCACAATAACGTGCTGGTGCCTTACAGTGTGCAGCTGAGATAAAGAGCATGGGCCAACTTCTCAGGAGATACAGTATCACCCTCTCCCTTTTCAATGTAACTCCTGTTTCTGAGCAGAACCGCCAGGTAATCAGCTCAGCGAGAGATTAACGCCCAAATGAAGCAAGCACCCTGGCTGAATAAGCAGTGTTAGCTAACAGAAACCTCTGAAAATTCCCTTTATCTACTAATATCCTGCGAGCAAAGCCAATTTGCATTGGTGTCCCATCCGCCTGGATTCCGTTAACGCAGTATATTTTGGCTGCAGCCAAGTGTTATCTCAAGGTACAGAAATGAGATAAACGCCAGACAGCTTTGCAAAGGTTTAAAGATTTCATTGCCTAAACCCTTTGCACGACCCAGAGTGCCTCGTGGTACATCTGCTGGGAATAAAGAGTCTCACTTTATGTGATCTATACAACACTAAATTCATTTAATCCTCCAGTTCTTAAAGGAACCTTTGCGGATATATGAAGTTTAATTTAGAACAGAAGGAAATCTTGAAGCTCCTACAGAAGTGCAAAGGGGTTAGACCTTGGTAAGAGACTCTAAAAAAATCTTGATTCCCTCAGATATGGAATAGTGAGAAGTTGGTTAATTCTTTCAAGTAATGAACAAGACATCAAGTCTGTCAGTAGACAGATGTCTGTCATTTGATATTGAAAGACATCAATCTCAAAACAAAATCTGACCACTATGATGGTTTGGGTGTCCCCTGCCCCCACACTCTTGTGAAATCACCCAGACTAGACTCAGCTGGCTGTAAGTTAAGGAATGAAGCTTTATATTCACAGCTCAGCACAATATACAAGCAGGTGTTTACAATACATTACAAACATTTACAGTTATATGCAAGTTAAAGGTAATGCAGAAACACAGTACCCCTCCCAGAAATCAAAGTCCCCAGGAGGGGCTCCCAACCACCCTTCCACCTTCTTTCCACCCCTCTACCTTATCCCAGAGTCTGCCTTACGTGCAAGATGAGTTTGGAGGATTGACAAGAGGGGTTAGAAGCAGAAGGATTAGTTACACAGATCCAAGCAGAAGGGAAACACACACTCCGAGAGACAGCGACACACACTCTGTCTTATCTAAGTTTGTGTCCTTGTTTTTATACATCTCAGCAAGCCTATGAGTGAAGCAGACATCACCGTTGTTTCCTTTTCACAGCCTATCATCTAATTTTCTCACTAAAATACTCCCATTTGCCTCAAACTAGCACAACCACAAAGCCCTTCCTTATGCATGTTCTCAAGTCTTTGGAGGACAGATGCTCAAATATGTATTCACCGTTCAACTCCACAGGTAATGAGGGCAATTATTTCCCTCTCAGATCTGGCATACAGCACAGACTTTCTGCTGACTTAACAGACTTTGGATCAGGAAATTGCTGGCCATGACCTCATTTGATAGGAGCAGCAATTTTACTCTTCAAAGGGGAAGGATATATTGAAGACTAGGACTTCCAGGAAATAATACTTACCTAATTATCTACTGCAAACCACTGAACGCTGTTCAAAGAAAAGACTGCCAAAATTTCACCATCAAGATCATGCACAGGAGAGGCAAAATTCACAAGTAAGATGGATCTAACTCTTCTCCAACATCCTGAGCCCTGACAGTGACTAATGGTAGCATGAACAGTTCCTCTATTAATTGTACTTGGTCCTGTTCTAGGCAGCTGGCAGCTCTGCTTCTCTCTCTCTCTCTGTCATGAAGTTCAGCAGGAACTTCCAAAATAAATGCTCAGTGCCTGCTCCACCTGACAGCATGGAAAAAGTTCTCAGCATATATCTAAATCCCACAGAAAATAAAATGTCTACCTAAAAGCAGCATGCCTGAGGTGCTGGGAAAATGTCTTATTTGCTTGCCTCTGAGCAGGAATTTAACCCTAGGTTGTTCACCCACAGGAGGGGGCCCTAACTGCCAAGTCTCAGCGCTTCCACAGTCCCAGTCTTGCTTTGCAGAAGTGATTGCACCTTCACTGGGCCAGAGGAAGAGAATGACATTGCTCCTACAAATCACGTTTGTGACTCTTGAAAAGACAAGCAAGAGGTATGATTCCAAGGGGAGGCAGGCACCCCACAACTGGTGCTACAACACTGAACAGAGCAAGCAGATTTTAACCCAAGGCATTTTTCCAAGAGAAAGTCTAAGCTTCATTTTTCTTAAATATATTATTTAGGTTAATAATATTTTCTGTTTAGTATCAGTTTCAGTCTACTAAGGACCAAGAAACTTAGGCTTTAGCAGAAGGTACTCGAGGCCTTCTAAAGACACTCTAGAGTTTGCAAGTTGAAGCCATGAAATAGCAATTAGAAATGGGAAGGTAAATCTGCTTGGCTTTGTATTACCAGCTGGTACCCTGGAAGGAGCCATGCATGACAGAAATGCAGGATTTGAAGTCCTACAGAGACTATTTTAAAGTAACAGCATCCTTTCCTCTGCTAGGTTTGAAACTGTGTGCTGTGTACAGAGCATCAGATGAGGACATGGCTTTAGCAAGCAGTACTACACAGCTGTAGTAGGAAGGCAGGGCAGTAGCTGTAGCTGTAGCGGGGAGGCAGGGCAGAGAGCACTCCTGTGCAAGTCTGCCTGCAGCCTGGTATGCCTTTTCTCAGCCCACACACGGATCAGAGGGAGCAACACATTGAAATGGTTTCTTACCATTGCCAGTGGAACAATTCCAACAAGATCCTTCTGGCAGATGAAGATTTCAGACAAGGTTATGTCTGTCGTTCCCTTCCGAGGGTATTCCACCTGCCAGGTGATGGGCTGCGTTCCAGAAAGGCTGCTGAAACTGGCTATTTCAAAGTTCAGCTGCACGACCTCATGGAACAAACTGTTACTTCTGAAAAGAGGAAAAACAGGGAGAGGGAAGAGCTATTACTTTTGCTGAAGACGGCAAATGAAGTGAATCATATTAGCCCCTGGAAAATGCAGCTATTTATATGCAGATATAACACAAGGCCTTTTCCAATCTACCACTTCCTCAGAGCATACAAACCAGAATTACTCAAAATGGGTCAGCTGCTTTTCCTATGAACACTATGTGGAGGGATAAAATCCAGGAAATTGTATCTGATGAAAGCAAAATAGACTTATTCCATTACATGCTTTGGATGGTTTTGTCACTACAGTGCAAGATGGATTTGACCTTGATCAGCCAAAGTTAAGTCTGGCTCTCCTGGAGACTGGAGAACACAGAAATAGCACATCCAAAAATGAAAACCAAGGTTCGTTGTATACATCCACCACCAAAACCATGTAAATCCTTAGCAATGAAACTCTGTGCAACCAAAGTTCATATATGCCACATGGAAGCCATGAAAAAATAAGATGCTTAAATGGCAAAATGACAAGGCTGGTCTAAACTTAAAGAGATGTTCTGGAAATTATCCCCCCCTGTAGCTGAAAATACATAGAAACAACAAAGCAATGGCAGGTAAAATGCAGTATACAGTCAGGAGGATTGGTTAACCTGAGTCACAAATACAAAAAGGCATGCTGAAATTCTGTCTCTTGCATTCAATTTCCGTAACTACATCAGAAATAGAAAGAATATGTGAAAAAAAACAACCTGCTGGAGTGTCTGCTATTTGAATCAGAAAAGAAGTACAGGCTACGTGGGGTAGTTACTACATGTTAACGTCTCTAGAACTTTCCAACTGTCTTTCCACAGTGTAGAAAGTCTTCATATTTCACAGAGCATTACTTCAGCTTGGCCCTGTGCTGTAATACTTTTAAAAGGAAGAGAAAGACAGGTGTCTTCCTAGCTTCAGTGACCCAGCTCCATCACACTCTCAGATGTGTTCATCCCACAACAGCTTCAAGTTTCCTCTTTTAAACGTACAATCCACAAAGGCTCATTTCTGAGGAAACCCATCAAGAACTGATCATGTACAAGGCACTTGCATTCTCATGTGCTAGACTTTCTTTTTACCTCCCAACTGAAAGCACCATTTCTTGTTACTTTAGACAGATTCTGTGCTTTACTTTGCGTGGTTACTTTGAAAGCAAATGCGTTCCCCTGATAATTATTATTTTGATTATAGGTTTTCATTTGGATGGCTTACTCTGAAAAGTCCTAATACAGCCTAATGCTTTCCATTTATTTCCTAGCTGTTTTCTTGCTGTGTCAAAAGTGAGACATTATAACACTTCTGCAATAGTGGTACATTTCCTCCCTGCATTTAAAGAGTGATTTGGTGTAGTAATGGAATAGATGGATGGGTTTAGCAATTCATAACTCAAGGCTAGTCTATTCCCGTTTGAAGAGTCTCTACTAAATAAATCTTACAGCTTGTAAATACAAGGCAACTGTGATAACTGTAGTTTACACACTTCTGGGACGCCACAAAATGAATACATACTGGCTTGAACTTTGCAAGCTATTTGAAAGCATGATTATATGCAAAGATACCTGAATCACCTAAGCTACAGCATTCATTTAGCTGTTCAAGGTACCATTCTGCCTCAGATTAATGACACCTGAAATGCCATTATTTTCACCATTTCTAGATCTGATGCTTAGTAACTGACAGGAAAAAAGAGAAGTTTTACATGTGATTGACTATCTCAGTGCTTTCACTTAGGCTAAGTAGAGAATAAATTTGTGCACACATCAAGCTGTTCTAATATACGTCAGGAAAGTTCCTGATCAAGATGCCTGTACTTCTTTAAACAGCACCTGAGCCTCATGACTTTACAAGAAGCATCAGAGAGCTCTAGGTGGGAATCTCTAAGTGAGACAAAGCTCCTTTCCAACCAGTCCACTGTTTCATGATGTGCTGACTTAGGTGAGGGCTGATTGCCTCCTTTTGACTCCCAGCTCTTAGAATCATAGAATCAAGCAGGTTGGAAGAGACCTCCAAGATCATCTAGTCCAACCTAGCACCCAGCCCTAGCCAGTCAACTAGACCATGGCACTAAGTGCCCCATGCAGTCTTTTCTTGAATACCTCCAGACACAGTGACTCCACCACCTCCCTGGGCAGACTGTTCCAATGCCAATCACTCTCTCTGTGAAGAACTTCCTTCTAACATCCAGCCTAGACCTCCCCTGGCACAACTTGAGACTGTGTCCCCTTGTTCTGTTGCTGGTTGCCTGGGAGAAGAGATCAACGCCTCCCTTCAGGTAGTTGCAGACAGCAATGATTCACACCATCTAATTTTCCTTGATCCTTTCACACCATTTCTAAGAGTGGCTTGGTGTTCTGCTCCTGAGCCATCCAGGCTGATTATCTGCTGTGCACACCTGAGCCTTGCTTTGAGCTACCCAAGGGAAATACCCAGAAGAGAATAATCTTTGGGCTTTCAATTTCTGCGGAGCACTTCAGAGCACTCTGAATTGCAGTGTGGACAGACCAGAGCCTGCTGTACCTGGCTATGTCTAGGCATCCACACATTCTTGTAAGGATGTCCTATGACTGAAAACAGGCAGCAGGAGGTAACCACATCTTTTCCACACAACTCTTGAAATGACCTGCATAAGGAACCTTAGTTTAGGCTGGCTACAACAGCTGGCATACACAGATGTAGAGCCATTTGGGAAGTTCTGCAGCCACCATGCTGCAGGCAGAGACTAGTCAGATATCAGCACAGACAGATAGTTTTTAAGTTACTGTCTGTCAGTATTCCTGTTCCATATTTCATACCTCTGTAGTCAACATGTGAAGGGATTTTGGGTTTATTCCAATCTAATAATACATAGAGGACTCTACTACACCTTTTGGATTTTATATTTCAGGTCCATGATACTCAGTGACTTCGATTACTGCAGTCAGTGTCAGCTTTTTGTCACCTATTGTGCAAACACACACACATTTGGAGAACTACATGGTAAACTACACAACTGTAATGTAAACTGCACTTGACTGCCCTTGCCCCAGCTGCATCCTCAGCAATATTATCGTCACTGAAGCCACAAACAACAGCCTGCATCTTTGTGAAGCACTAGACTACACCATAAACAAGCCTGACATAAACTCACTTCCTTCCTCCAAAATGTACAATGATGAGAATCATTCTTCCACCCCTGACAGTTACATCTGCCACTGTGTGATCTTCTAGGATTAAACTGTGGGACCTGCTGTCTGTGCTCTATTTATGTACCATCTGTTGCAGTGGGGCTTGAGGGTCATCCACTCCTAAATCTCTTCTCTTTCCCACTGTAGACAGAGCTAGCTCAGATTTGCCTGGGATGACTGAAGGAGAGGCTACATGACTCACACAAGCACACATGAAAGACTGGGACAGGGCAGGGAATGGATCTGTGCTTTTCCAAATCTCTTGCTAACCACTCCACTGTCATCATGGTCCCAATGGAAATGGAAACCACAGCACTTGATTGTGTAGTCTTAAATGGTCTTCAGTGCACACATCTTAAATTTCAACATCATTCTGTACAACAGGCATACTTGGAAAAATTGATGAGCTGTGAAAGAAACCACTCTTATCACCATGTACAAAACTGCCTCCAAAACATCTGCTTCATTTCATACAATCAGAGAATCAGAGAATCAGTCAGGGTTAGAAGGGATCACATGGATCATCTAGTTCCAACACCCCTGCCATGGGCAGGGACACCTACCCTAGAGCAGGCTGGCCACAGCCTCATCCAGCCTGGCCATGAGGCTTCTACCACTTCCCTGGGCAACCCATTCCAGGCTCTCACCACTCTCACGCTGAACAATTTCCTCCTCACATCCAGCATGAACCTGCCCATTTCCAGCTTTGCTCCATTCCCCCTAGTCCTGTCACTCTCTGATAGCCTAAAAAGTCCCTCCCCAGCTTTTTTGTAGGCCCCCTTCTGATACTGGAAGGCCACAGCAAGGTTACCTCGGAGCCTCCTCTTCTGCAGACTGAACAGTCTCAACTCTTTCAGTCTGTCCTCATAGGAGGGCTGCTCCAGCCCTCTATCATCATTTGGATTTCTAGTTCTCACCGAGCACTTCGTAACACTCATTGAGCCAAGTATCTTCTTGACCCATGACAAAGATAGTTTGCTTCTTCCAAACGCCTCAAGCTCAGTGCTGGAACAGCATAGGAATGGTATCAAAATACTTCTGCAATATTCTCTAAAGGATTGCTAAAATATTTCTGCTGCAAAGTACATGACACAAAAATATTGACACATAACACATGATATAAGATAAAGGTCCCAGGGGCACTTTCTCAGGTTGACCTGCACAATTATTTCAATGCCTGCATTTGTGAGTAGTGCACCCATCTCCCTCCACAGAGATAAAGCCTTTAGACAGTATCACACCACCATCAGTTTCCTCCTTCTCCCTTCATACAGAAGAAACAGAGAGATGATCAACAGCTGGGAAAGCATCCACTTGAAAAAATACGCCTTCAGAGATGTGTAATGGCTGAGAAAAAAACTTCTCATGAAGCACATTTAATGTTCAGAGCTTGTTCACTGACTGAAACAGCAGTTCCTTAATATCTAACATTTAGAACTGCTCAGCAGCCGGAACAGCAAGTAATTATAAAACTTTTCTAAAGTACACAGCACGTAGTGGTTACAAATGAGGCTTCATGAAGGCAGGGCTTCGAAGGAATTGCTCATGGGGAGATAGATGAGTCTAATTTGATTGGATTGAGAGCTCCCCAGGGCCAGTTCACTCCTTAGATTTATTTTGCTTTATAAATATGCTAATCATTCAGGGCCAGGTTGGACCACGGGCTGCACAAGGGAGTAAGGACTCCCTCTGATCTGCTAAGCAGCCGCTCTGGCCCTGGGTCTGAGCACATGGGCACGGTGAGGAGCACTCAACCCAGACAGTCCTTTGCTGGAGCAGATGGGCAATGATTAGGTGCTACTTATTGGTTACAGCAGCTGACCCAGCAAGTTAGTGATGGAGTTAGTAATTTAGTACTGGCATTGGCTAGCAGTAAATTACTGCCCCAGGAGAAAGAGGAGGAACTGTACTGCAGAGCTGTGTGGATGTTTCTGAGAAGCACAGCTTTAGGAAAAGGAGGAACAGAAATATTCTGTTAATGGAGATGTAATAAAAAATGAACAAAAAGCAAAACAGAAGTGACAGAGGGAGAAGCTGCCATGGAATTCACCAGCTCTTGCTAACTACACAGATGGAACACATACTCTTAACATCAGTTAGTGTTAATTTAACCAAGATTCTTAATTCTACAATATTTTTTGAGTACGATATTAAGCATTCCTTTGCAACTTATTGATACTGGCTGTGTCAAAAGCTGTATTTAACTCTCCTTTCAACTCAGGGGATTTAAAACGTGGTATCAAGTCCATGGATAGACTCCCAATGTGGATAATTTTCCAGCTGCTAGAATGCAAACCACATTCTGTTTCTCTGAAGAGATCTGGTAAGATCTCTTCTGGTAAGATCACTTCTGGTAAGAAGTGGAATAGTGTTCAGTGTGTCAATGATGAAAGAGTCTGTACTGGCCACAGGCGGCCACAGCTGGGCTCACAGAATGAGCCCAGAAACTGTGACCCACAGGCCCAGCGCTGCAAAGGTTTTCACAGGGCACAGTGGGAAAAGGAGGGCAGATAATTACAAAGAAAAGCAGTGCAGAGATCTCAGCTGATGTAAGATCCATAAACAAACGGAAATCTTTGTCAAATGCCTGTCTACATGTGTGGACCAGGAGTCTCTGATGAGAGATTTTAAAGCATTGGGTTATTGCTCTGAGTAATAGAGCAGTTTCGACTCTTAAATGAGTGAATCTCAGGACTGCTACAGGCAAAATCAATAATTTCGATTTATTACAGTGGCTCTCAAAAGAAAAAAATTAAAAAGCCTAGATTAAAAACATTTTTTAGCCATCCTTTATTCCAGCAGATTTTTCCTGAAAGCACCTAGGGATCTGAGAATGCTTTGACCTGCTGAAAACTTCGCAATGCTTTTCCTTCTTAATGCCATCCAGTTTGACAGTGACATCTTAATGCAAGCTCAGCACTTACTAGATGACATAAAACACTGAAAAGGGTACAAACCCCATCATCCTTCAGTTATACTGCACATCTCACTTGAATGAAGGGCGTTACTGCCATGCACAAGCTCACGTCAGAAGCCAACGGTCAAACTGGACTGCAGAGCAATCTGTACTTCAGTCCTCTTTTAGATGTACACACCAAGGACTCCTCTCATCTTGGAAATACTATAATAGGGTCCAGGACGTATGTTTCTCCATTCCTGCTCTTTCCAGCTTCTTGCTCCTCCTTTACCTTTCCCTAAGCACATTTTATCTTCAGTGGACACACCCCAGGATCACGATGAATCACAGCAATTTAAGAGAAATTAACAGAAGATGGAGATTAGAAGTTGATCTGGAAGGTGTGAGGGATGATGACTTCAAAGATGATGAAATTATGTGGGCAGGTCTTAACACATCAATTCACTCAGCACTCAGTGCTAACAAAGAGTGGATCATTAGCAGCTTAGATTGCTTTGAAGCAGTCACCTATAAGTGAAATGTTGTAATATCCACCATTGGGACTTTAAGCCATCCATTTCCCTTCTGAAACACTTGATTAAATGGAGTACAAGTGCTTAATACAAGTTTCTTTCAGCAGATCCTTAATAAGAGCTGTGACAAAGTTAATCCCTTTGACTAGCTCTAAAGAGGATACAGTAATTAAGGAAGAATGCCAACTACTGGAGAAAAAATGCAGTTTAAAGTTCTTATTTTGCAGTATTAGCCTAGTTTTCATCGCTAAACATAAAAACCAGTAGAGGATTAAAAGAAAAAAGGATGATCTATCTTGGCAGTTTCCAGATAGGGAAGGACATAATTTTATGGGAATCTACTACATTAAAAATGTTATGAAGATCTTCAAAGGCAAATATCCAAGGTATAACCTAGCAAACTCCAGCAACAGAAGATAATGTACATGTAGATCTTCAAAGGGATGATATAATGCTGTACTTGATGTCTTCATACAGTCCAGATGAGGGTTAGATTAGTTAATAAGGTTTCTTAGCATTCTTGTCATAAACTGAGATATAAAACATAGCTTTTTGATTAAGCTATTGGACTGAGACAGGAAATCTCATTTCACTTCCCAGCTCTTCCACAGCATCCTTTAATGACCCCGGGCAAGACATGAAGATAGTGATCCTTACAGAGACAATAAAATCAGTAGGAATTACTCATCATGGAGCTTTTAAAAACCTCTGGTGTCTGTCTGCTACTTGAGGCACCTGAATACGGTACCTTTATCATGTTGGTCTCAAGTCCCAGGATCCTAGCTGTGTTTAACCACATGCCACACAAGGAATACAAGGCCAACCGTGGTTCAACTGCTGCATTAGCCTGAGAGCTCTCACTTTTGAGGGAAATTCTTAGCTGACACCATATGAATTGTCTGGATAGCATACGAGAGAGAGAGAGAGCACCTTTCTGTGCTTTTGTTTCCCAGTTAAACAAGGTGAAAAATAGTTTTGTCTTCTAATCTCAATAAAGAAGTTAGTAGTATGTGGTGTCTATCTGACTCCTCTTTACAAGCTTTGCCCACAGATACTCATCTCAGTGACATTAACTGCTACTCTAGAACAAAGAGCAAAAGTCATGTTGCTAATTAGAGTACAGAAAACCAGAACTGCTCCTCTCCTGGACAGGAAGAAAACTGAATAAGACAGTCTCTAAAGGAGGGACACCCAAATGGGGACCACAATAACTCACCAATTTCTTCCTTCCATGCACAGCATTTTTTAGACTAGCTAATCACCAATAAATGCTGTAGTCAAGATAGCAGGCTCATCAGTCTTCTCTGATGCTACATCACATTCAAGCACAAGGCAGATGAGATGGATTTTTCCCTTTTCCCAGAGGAAGCAGGCATGTGACCCTCTGATTCAGACTGCTGTCATTGTATAAAAGCTATGTGCAAATCCCAGAACTAAGCCAACATCATCTTCCACCTTTATTTCATTTTCCATTCAGTTTGGGCAAGGTATGAGCCTGCTAATATCTTCATTATAATTTCAGATAACAAAATACATAGGCAGATTGGTCAAGAAATAAGCTTTCAGAGTGTTTCATCATCTCTTCTTGCCTCCAAGAAGGACATTGTCTGCTTAGCATTCATTCACCACTGGAATCTCTCCAGAATCACGGTAAGTAAGCAGTATTTTCCTCTCCTGGAGACAGCAAACATGTAAGCACTGAAAATCTTCCAAGAGACATTACTGGAAAGAACACCCTGAGCAGAGATTTTCAGAGAGACTCACTCTAGACCCAGTGCTTTCAAATAGAGAAAGGAAGTAAAAAAGGATGGTTCTGATCAGCATTAGGTTATACCACTCTTTCAGCCTGTTAAAAGCAGAGAGATCAAATACAGAAAAGCATGTTTAATCTTCACTTCTAATTGTTTACTTCAATAGCTTGGGAGCAGCCAGTGAAACATAGTCAGAGACAAGAGAACACCTCTGAAAAGGCAGCCTATATAACAGGCTTTTCTAAGTAACATCTTCTATGAGTGTTTCATTTGGGAGCAGCCAGTGAAACAGTCAGAGACAAGAGAACACCTCTGAAAAAGCAGCCTATATAACAGGCTTTTCTAAGTAACATCTTCCATGAGTGTTTCATTTGGGAGCAGCCAGTGAAACAGTCAGAGACAAGAGAACACCTCTGAAAAGGCAGCCTATATAACAGGCTTTTCTAACTAACATCTTCCATGAGTGTTTCATTTGGGAGCAGCCAGTGAAACAGTCAGAGACAAGAGAACACCTCTGAAAAAGCAGCCTATACAGCAGGCTATTCTAACTAACATCTTCCATGAGTGTTTTATTCCATTTATAAGCTGTAGTACACCTGGAATTGACACAGAACAAGCTAGTCCATTTACTAAACCCCATGATGAGTTGGGCAGCCTCAGTCTCCTCTTTCAGTCTCTTTTGTCTGTCATTCAGACCAAGCCCTACTTGCAGAAATTAAAATTCAACACGACTCAAGAGATAGGTCATCATTTGTATGAGCACGCTGTCCCAGGTGCCAAAGAGGCATTATTAGTGAGGGACAGGGAAAAAAATGGAGGCATGCACAGTTAGCAATGAGATTTTGTAAAAATATGATCAAAATGGCATGGAGATGTAGAAAGGTCTGGTTACTGGAGTAGCCCCAAACAGGTCATCCCTTCCACTGAAGATGTGTCAGTTGCTGTTGACACAACCACCTGATTTCTGTATGAACTGGTTACTGACACTGGACTGTGCCAGACATTTGTGGACTGTTATGGCCTCAAATGACACATTGATCAAAGAAAGAGATGCAGCCTAAGTGCTGATTGCTATTCATAACATCCCTCCAGGTACTGCTCATGTAGAGGTAAGTGTATCAGGCATTTGCACCTGGTTCAAAACAAACTGAAGATGAAACTGCATTATGCAACAGTTGGCAAGACAAATGACATTTATGTGGAACTGCATATGTAAATCAGGTGTGTGTTATGCACACCTAATTTACAAGTCAGGTGTCTTCAGATTCCAGTTCCTGTAGTTTTCTCCGTGTTTATTTTACTGCTCTGCCAGCATATCTGCTTTTGGGCTAGGCTTGACATTCCAAAAGTACTTGTGCATAAAGATCTCCACTACTTGTCAACAGGGTAGCTGCACTTGCCTATTGGAAAAGCACCAGCTTAACTATTCACCAGGCATGCAAAGCTGATAAAATGTCTGCATTTCATAGAGGCAGTGGATATAAAGCAGAGTAAAAGGGGGAGAAAAGGAAGTGTTGAATAATAAGCTGAAAAAATGAAGAAAAAAATAGCCCAAAGGTGAACTACAGTAGTTTCTCAAACTTGCTGGCCATGAACAAAGTTCATGGGGTAACAAAAAGTCAAGCCTATGGGTTACAGCTCCATGCTCTTCTCTAGGTTCCGATTAGGCACACTTGCAGCTTTCCAAGTTTAAGTGTACAAAGAAGGTAAAGGGATTTTTCAGATCAGAAACAATAATCAACATCTGGTTGGTACAGATCTCCAGTTTAGCTGAAGAGCTTTTCCAGGTGTCTGTGAAGCTGCCTGAATAGAGAGTAAAAGATCCCAAAATGAGCTGCATCCTTTGAGAAATAAGCTCAACAGCTGCAATTTCATCACAGAGCAAACTCAGGTTTTGTAGAGTCCCTCGGACCAGAAGCTGCAGGGACTTGAATAATACTGTGTACAATCTAGAGCTAGAGAACATTGGCCTGGGGAAGATGGAGAGGTAGTTTTATTTCCAGAAAGTCAATGTAGTTTTGCAAGCTTCACTAAGGATCAGTCTGCAGCAGGAATATATTCCTTTTCCCTAATCTTAAATCACATCTCCTGTCTCAGACAGCATTATTTCCCTTACTAGTACTTGTGCAACATAAGATATACTCTTTTAAGCCTACTCTTTTCATGTAAATTCTCTTTCATGTTCTATGCTACTCACATGGTCTTTATTATGCTGAAGTGAAATGCAGTTAAGGGAAAGCAGAAATCAAACTAGCCTAAGGAAAAGACAATCTGAGCAGTGAACAGTGGATAAATATTGAGCTCAGCTGGAACCCCATATAAACAGGAGTGACATAGGTAAAAACAGACAGCAGAGTCAAGTATAGTGGACAAAGTCAGATCTACTGATTAATTGCAGGTACACTTACACTTTAGGACACTGTCCCAGAGAATTGTTAACACCTGTCCACTCTGAACATGTATGTCCAAAAGTTAGAGAGTCATAGAATTGTTTTGGTTGGAAAAAAACTTTAAGATCATTGAGTCCAACCTTCAACCCAAGACCACCATGGCCATTAAACCACATCCTGAAGTGTCATGTCCACACCTTTCTTGAACACCTCCAGGTATAGTGTGATGGTTTGGGTGTTACTTGCCCCCCACACCTAAGAAAATCACCCAGACTAGACTCAGTGGCTGGAAATAAAAGAATGAAGCTTCATACTTACAGCTTAGCACAATATACAAGCAGGTATTTACAATATCTACAGCTATAGACAGAAATAGACAATAGAAAAGATAATACAGAAACAGAGCAGCCCTCCAAGAATCCAGAGTCCCCAGGAGGGGCTCCCAACCACCCTTCCACCTCCTTTCCACACATCTACCCTATCCCAGACTTTGCCTTACATTCAAGGTAAGTTTGGAGAATTGGCCAGGGGGGTTAGGAAGCAGACAGATAAGTTAGACAGACAGCAGGTTAGAGAGAGAAGGGAGGCAGCCAAAGCCAAAGAGCAGCTGTGTTATCTATGTTTGTGTTCTTGTTTTTATACATCTCAGCAAGCCTATGAGTGAAGTAGACATCACCATTGCTCCCTTTTCACAGCCTGTCATCTCATTCCTCTCACTAAAAATATCCCAGCTAGGCTCAAACTAGCACAGAGAGTGACTCTACCACCTCCCTGTGCAACCTCTTCCAATTATCATCACAATAGAGCAGAACATTTTGTTGTTTCTCAATCTCTGTAGACTGCAACTACGAGATACAACCTTGCAAGGTCAGATCTGCAAAGGAGCAGTTTTCCCATCTCTTGGCATAGCTTTTCTTCTTTATCTTGAGAGTTTATAGTAGAAAGCTGTGACAAGCACTGTAAAATCAAGGCTGCATATGGAAAAGAGTGAAGGACAGCAAGGCAGGGTGAGTTCTGAAAGTGTTTCTCACATTTAAGCCTTCCACCCCACAGTTCACTATTCTGCTTCTGTCAGACTGGACTTTACATGGTGACTGTGAAAAAAGTCAAGGTAGATATGCAGGAAAGACATACATTTAATATCCCTCAATGTACATTATGCATGCAGTTTATCAAAGTTGTCCTCAAAAGATAATGAAAGATAAAAATCTTGGTGTCAGAAAAGTGTGGGATGAGGAGCACATCAACATTAATCAAAGAACTCGACTCAGATGGGGAAAACAGTGAGGCAAGCATCTGACAGTAAGATCCCACCATAAGGAGGGAAGTTTCCTTAAGTAATATAGAAGCAATACAGATTAGATAGTAATAAAAATGGAAGTTTTAGCTTTTTTCTCTTTTTTCCCTTTCCCTTGAAGATGTAAAAAGAGAGAGGAAACTTCAGAAAGCCTCTCAGACAAAGAGCCTCCTTTTTGAGTTCAACAGCCAAAAATCCTAAGATACCTGCAGTGGTTGCTGGATGTTTTATTCCATTTTCCCTTCTTCTCCCCTTTTGTTTTTCCTTTTTTTTCCCCTTCCCCTTCTCTCTTAGTGTTTAAAAGAAAAATGCATGATGGAGAGAGCAGAGGCTGCTGAATATCCATCAGAAATTAAGACAAAACTGTGACCAACTTCTTCATTCTGCAGTTACAAACCAGCTCCTATTCAAATTTACAAAACTCATGGACCCCAGGGCTTTCAGCATCTGGAGTTCTAGAATCCTGACGTACAAACCTTTATTTTACAGTTCATAAAGCAAAGCTTAACAATGTTGCCTTCTAATACCATCCAGAAGCTTGCTCTCATTGTAAATTTTAAAAGCAGCTTATTAAAAGCAGAAGCAACATAAATACTGGAGGTAGATCCATTACATTTCATGATACAGCTACCTGGTGGCTAACACCGGTAGTTCACTTCTCCTGTTCAAGGATAATAAAAGGAAAAATGTCCCCATGACATTCAATGGCAGAAATGTCACTGCTGAAGTGGCTATGATGTGCAATTAACATTTTTAAGGAGTCATTTAAAAGGATACTGTCAAGGCTGATAGATTTGAGATCACACCAACTACACATGTTTGGATTTCTGCATAATTCAGCATCTCCCTGGCAAGTTCACCTTTTTGCTTCTGGAAGCAAAGTCTCCTCCCGAATTACTAATGATAGGACGAGAGGAAATGGCCTCAAGTTGCATTGGGGGAGGTTCAGGTTGGATGCTGGGAGGAAGTTCTTTCCTGAGCGTGTGGTCAGGCACTGGAATAGGCTGCCCAGGGAGGTGGTGGAGTCACTATCCTTGGAGGTGTTTAAAAGGACAATGGATGTGGTGCTTGAGGCTATGGTCTAGCAATGAAGGCTGCTGGGATGAAGGTTGGACTGGCTGATCCTGGTGGTCCTTTGCAAGCATAGCATTTCATAGTGATTAGATGTTGTGCTGAGGGATTTGGTTGAGTCAAGGGCTTGTCAGTGTGAAACTAATGATTGGACTCGATGAGCTTGAAGGTCTTTTCCAACCTAAGAAATTCTGTGATTCTGTGATTTAGCTTTTTCTTTATGTCCACTGCATTGAAAGTACCATATGTACCATGGACTTCTCCCCCCATTGCAACATCACACTGTCAAGTTCCAACTGCAACTTGAGGAAAGCAAAATGCTAAAAGAAGAAACATTTTTGGATATTACTATCCCAAAAACTTCCTTTTTAAATGTGCTGCTTTCCTCAGGCAAGTTAAAATTTTCACACTAAAAAACAGTATCATATAATCAAGCAGGTTGGAAGAGACCTCCAAGATCATCCAGTCCAACCTAGCACCCAGCTCTAGCCAGTCAACTAGATCATGGCACTAAGTGCCTCATCCAGGCTTTTTTTCAACACCTCCAAGGATGGTGACTCCACCACCTCCCTGGGCAGCCCATTCCAATGCCAATCACTCTCTCTGGCAAGAACTTCCTCCTAACATCCAGCCTAGACCTCCCTCAACACAACTTGAGACTGTGTCCCCTTGTTCTATTGCCAGTTGCCTGGGAGAAGAGACCAACCCCACCTGGCTACAGCCTCCCTTCAGGTAGCTGTAAGCAGCAATGAGGTCACCCCTGAGCCTCCTCTTCTCCAGGCTGCACACCCCTAGTTCCCTCAGCCTTTCTGCACAGGGCTGTGTTCCAGGCCCCTCACCAGCTTCGTTGCCCTTCTCTGGACATGTTCCAGCATCTCAACATCTCTCTTGAATTGAGGAGCTCTAAACTGGACACAGGACTCAAGGTGTGGCCTGACCAGTGTTGAGCACAGGGGAAGAATAACCTCCCTCGTATTTTGCCTTGAAGTTAAAACACCAACAAGAAGTTATGGGGCAAAAGCAGTTCAGTGTTAGAGTGGAACTAACAAAACAGCAAAGTCATTCTGTATTACTGATGAAGACATCACCAGCAGGATGGAGACTCCAGGTCTAGACTCAGCGTGTTTCTGTGGAGAAAAGAAGTCCTGCATCCTGGTTTCTTGGCAGTTGTATCTGACTCTTCTGCTTAATAGAATGAAAAGTGGGAAAATACAGAAGATATCTACTGCGTCAGGAGAACTGTCTTTAAGCAAAATGCTCATCAAAGCTTCTAGCCAATGCCAGCACCTTTTTAAAGATTTCATTGGACCACCACTGCATATTTGTATTTGCAGCTAAAATGTTTCTCCTAAGAGCTGCTAGCAGGCATCAGTTTTCAGGCCAAGTGCAGACGTTCCTGTCTGACTGTCAGGCACAGGCAGAGCAATGTGTCCTCAATATTTCAAGAAGACAAATGAAGGAGACACGATCCTAATGTTAAATGGCCTGTGAGAAAAGCAAGTGCCTACTCGACTGACAAAACACTTACAGATAAACTCCAAGAGCAACTTTGAAGTGACGACTCTGACATCGCTGGTTCTGTCCCAGTCTGTTTTTTCCCTGCAGCCCCTCAATTAGAAAAGAGCTACCTGTAATTTGTTGGGAAGACTCAGTTTCAAATTTGCCAAATCAGAGCCCCTTTCAAAGCAGGAGGACACAATAGATTTGGATGTCACACTTCATAGAATCATAGAATCAACCACGCTGGAAGAGATCTCCAAGATCATCCAGTCCAACCTAACACCCAGCTCTAGCCAGTCAACTAGACCATGGCACCGAGTGCCTCATCCAGTCTTTTCTTGAACACCTCCAGGCAACTCCACCACCTCCCTGGGCAGCCCATTCCAATGCCAATCACACTGTCTGTGAAGAACTTCCTCCTAACATCCAGTCTATGCTTCCCCCGGCACAACTTGAGACTGTGTCCCGCTTTATAGAGGTGACTTTCTATTGCTTGGGAAAAAAAAAATCATCCTAACCTGAGTCTAGGAAGAGCCCAGGAGTGCTAGAGGGAACCATAAGCTGCATGACATTAGAAGACTCTTTAAAACAACAGCAAGTTTTTTTATTGTGGAAAGTAATAAACAGGAGTCTAGCACAGAACCTCTCCATGCACCATATAGTTACACATTTGTCTTACAGCCCAAAGCAAAGATTTACAAGTCTATTGTGTTGGTTTTTTTCCCAAACAACCATTACTGCCTTTTTATACCCTCCTTTCTATGCCTTTCTGCACTAGGTGAATCAAAAGGGGTTTCTGTGTAGTTATATAAATGACATTTAGCAGATACTCTCAAAGAAGGGGAAAAAAGATTCTCAACAAGCCTTCTCTTTGTTACTGAAATCTTCAACCATATTAGCCACTGCTCCTGCTTCTTTCAACGCTTTGCTGGATCAGACAGGTGAAATTAGACTGATGAAAGTCCAGCTTGCAAAGGCTCTGAAGAAATGCAAAGCCAACAGCAAAAGCTCATCTACACACACAGCTATGCACACACTGCTCAGTGCAATGCTCAATGAGATGAGGAACAGCCCAGACAAGCAGGAGGAATCCTATTAAGGAGGAACACAAGGCTAAGACAATGCACCTGTGAAAACACTATTCCTTATCGAATTGTAATTGGTCATCAGAAGGCTGATGTCAGCAGAGCTCTGGAATAGCTATTTGGAATACATGGGAAAGATCACAGATTGTTATGAACCTCCAGAGATCACTGAGTCCAACCAGCAGGACCACCTACGGCAGGCTGCACAGGTATGCATCAAGGCAGGTTTTCAAAGTTTCCAGAGAAGCAGACTTCATAACCTCTCTGGGCAGCCTGTTCCAGCACTTAGTCACCCACATCATAAAGAAGTGTCTTCTAGTGATGGAAATTTGTGATTTGCAGTGGCTTGGGGGGAAATTCACCACTCTGTGAATTTGCCCTACCCAAATCCACGTATCAGGGCTAACCTCTAAGTCAGATTGCAGACAAGGATAATCTGCTGACTCACTCTTGAATCACAAACAGGCTTCCTTCTGCTGCTTCAATCTAACCAGGAGATAGATAGGTCCAATTAGTTTAATTTCAAAACTAAAATTAAGAGTTATCTTCCCTCTAAGCAAAAATGGCACAAGAAAATAGTAGAGAATCAATCCCACAAGGAAATCCTCATGATTATCAGATGCAGAGTACACTTCTGAAAGGTACTTACAGGAGATGATGCAGCTGATGAGACACGCAGAGGTGAGAGTGCCACATGCTCAGGTTCTTTGCCACTCTCTAAGGGTAAAATTAATTTCCAAAGAACTGCTCACATCCTGGCTCTGCACTTTACACTGCAGATGGCCTGACACTGTGTGAGTTTCATGCATAAAAGTTTCCTTAATTTTATAAACAAGATTTAATCTGGATCAGTAGTATCTCTTTCTAAAGATCCTTCTACTAAATCTCTATATCTCAATTACTACCAATTTATCAATCAGACATATCTTGGCCCAATTTGCCCCTCTGCAACACTACCCCAACTAGTTTTGCAGGAAGCAAAGCCTGATGCCAGCAGACACTAAAAATTACAGATGTCATTAACAATTTCTTCCTTAAGTGCAGGCAAGGATGCCTGGGCCATGTTGCTGTGGATTGGCAACCAGAGGGTGCTCTGCTGAGCCCCAACAGTTCACTTCAGCTGGGGTAGCTCTAATGCATTCACACTTCTGTCTATACATTAAGAAATGCTCTTAAATGTGTTAATTGCTCCTGTATGAGCACACCAGCAGAACCAACTCCAGAGCTGTGTGAATGTCAGATGAGAGAAAATGCTTAAAGATAACTGTTAGACACCTGTCAGCCCAAGCTGTGCCATGCTCTCATCTGAACTGCCAATGGGAAAAATGCACTTCCAGATCTATGTAGAGAAAATCCAGGAATGCTGACAGGGATTTTTACTTGATAAAGTAGCCTTGCAAGAACAGTATGACAAAAAAGTTAAGAAGGGGGAAGGATGATATCCAACTCAACTGGGTGGTCTTGGAAGTTAACCACACAAATACAAAGGGATTTGCCCCTTCTGATCTATTCCCAGCCATAGATCCTTAGTCAGTTTTACTTCTATGAACCACAGAATGCATCGGGTTGGAAGGGACCCTCAAAGGTCATCTTATGCATTTTCCCTGCAGTGAGCAGGGACATCTCCAACTAGATCAGATTGCTCAGGGCCCCATCAAGTTTGACCTTGAATGTCTCCATGGATGTGGCCTCAACCACATCTCTGGGCGACCTCTTCCAGTATTTCATTACCCTCACTGTGAGGAACTTCCTCCTTATGTCCAACCTAAATCTACTCCCTTCTAGTTTCAAACCACTGCCCCTCATCCTAACACCACAGGCCCTTCTACACAGTCCCTCCTCAGCCTTCCTGTAGGTCTACTTCAGATATTGAAATGCTGCTACAAGATCTCTCTGGATCCTCTTCTTCTCCAGGATGAACAAGCCCAATTTTCCTGGGGTAGCAATCTGTCAGATAAATGCCCTTCAAAGCAAGATTCTAAAGGAGTGACTCGTGGACACATTATTATTCACCTCAACATGCAGCACTTTTTCTTTAAATGCAGAGACCACAGTGTGCAGGAAACGATCCATCTATTAAAATTTCTGTTAACGTCCCTCCAAACTCTTGAAGCTGCACAATGAATACTGCTAACCATCCTCCTGTGCCTGAAAAATCAGTATGGTGACAACTCTGAAATATGTTACATGTGACACTTTGGTCCTGACCTTACTTTCACTCAAGTCAATCGGTGCTCTGCTTTTGATATTGATGGGAGCAGGGCCACTGTTCCATTGTCACCCCTCTTGTACCCGAGGGTGCTCTCTCAGGCAGCACTGTCAGCTTAGAGAAGCCAGGGCAATTTCAAAGTATTTTCTGATGCCCAAGGCAAACCAAGAGATGACCTTTTCCACCAGCAGAATGCTGCTTACAGGCTGCTATTGAATATTCCAGCTCCCAGAGATGACCTGCCTGCACTGCATGAGATGGGTTTTCCTTTTGCTGTCCCTCTCCTCCCCCTAACTCAGTGAACTGGGCTCACAGTCTGATTCTCCTCTGTACTGCACCTCTGTGATTAACTTTACCTGGGACAACCTCTATGTCTGAGCAGCACTTGGCAGGACATTCAGCATCTGTCTGTAAAGGATTGGATAACCAACAGTAACCCTTTCTTTGCTTGGGGATGATTTTAGCAGACAGAAAATCTCGGAATGCATGCAGCTGATTGCCCATGCTTGGCCATAAGAAGTACAAAGGTTTGTGCCTAAAGTTTTTTGTCACAAAATGGGAACCATGAGGGTGATCAGAGGGCTGCAGCACCTCTCCTATGAGGACAGACTGAAAGAGTTGGGGCTGGTCAGTCTAGACAAGAGAAGGCTCCCAGGTGACCTTCTTGTGGCCTTTCAGGATCTGAAGGGGGCCTACAAAAAGATG
This sequence comes from Pogoniulus pusillus, assembly GCF_015220805.1. Taxonomy (NCBI): domain Eukaryota; kingdom Metazoa; phylum Chordata; class Aves; order Piciformes; family Lybiidae; genus Pogoniulus; species Pogoniulus pusillus. The sequence continues at coordinate 7,658,171 of NC_087293.1, forward strand.
GGGAGGGAATTTTAGGCAGTCAGGGAATGACAGGACTAGGGGAAATGGAGCAAAGCTGAAGGTGGAGAGGTTCAGAGTGGACATGAGGAGGAAGTTGTTCACTGTGAGAGTGGTGAGAGCCTGGAATGGGTTGCCCAAGGAGGTGGTCGAGAGCCCATGCCTGGAAGTCTTTAAGGCCAGGCTGGATGAGGCTGTGGGCAGCCTGCTCTAGGGTAGGGTGTCCCTAGGCATGGCAGGGGGTTGGAACTAGATGATCCTTGTGGTCCCTTCCAACCCTGACTGATTCTATGATTCTAAAACAGTTGTAGCTGAAGTGACCTAAATCATTAGGTGGCCTGAATTGTTCGGGTTACAGGAACTATGCTGATCAGTATCACAACAGCAAGGTGGGTGCCACTGGCTCAATGGAATTCATGCTAAAAATCCCCAAACAAAAAAATTTCGCTTCCAGAGATTTTAAATTTGGGCCAATGCAGAGACAAAATCTCTGTAGAGCTATCTGGTATTAAGAGTTGAATTTCCAGGGGTACTCAACTCTAAATTACTTCTGCTGACTGCAGAATACACAAGTTGTATCCAAAAGAAAGAGGTTAATGTTGCCTGGATGGGATGGTCTTCAGAACCTCTTACACGTGCCAAACATGCCTGTATCAATGTGGCATTCAATCAAAAAGCTGTCTGAAAATGGACAAACCCTTTCTTAATGCTTCTCAGCAGCACTGCCAGCTCTTCCAAGAGCTACATTTCGCTAGGAGGTTAGCTGTTATTTTTGCAGATAGGATGTCTGTCCTATCCAGTTATTTCTATAAAGAGACTTGGCCTTTATGACTAATTTAAAGGGTTTCCCAAAGCAGATGGAACATTTTTAATATAGGAAAAGGGATTTAAAGGAGCTCCAAGAATTTAAAAATAAAGACCAAACTGTGTTTAAGGCAATACTAGGAAGTCAGAGGCGCTCCAGGCTATTGGAGATTGTCTCTTTGCCCTCAGTAGACATGACACTGTGTAAATTGACATTACATCCTGATAGCAGTGGATTTTTATTCAGTTCCTCTTGCTGATGATCTGGTTCACAGAATGAAAACGTCTTGGTGAAATGGACAGAGAGGGAAAAGACAGAGAGCATCTTAGCTGGCTGCATTACCTTATCATACACTGGTCCTACCTGTGCCAGCAGATGAAGGAAAAGAGAAAAGGCTTCTGGCACCAGTAATTTACTGGCAAGCACAAAAACAGCTGTGACAAGCCAAAGAACAGGGAACTTGTGAATGAACTGCTGTGTCTATGTGTGTATACATGTGTATACTGTGGGAAGTAATAGAGATGTAAGGAAACATGCTGGACAGGCTGAGTTTGTCAAGCTTGCATTTCACTTACTTCCTTTTCCCATTCTCAGGTCTCTAATTATACATCAGATTTACGTTATCCTCAGCTAGCCAACATCTACCATCAACCTCCCCTGATATTAACCACACAACCTGGGCCCTCTCCATGCAGGGGAAGATTGCCAAAGGCGATTCAGCTCAGATCCTCTCTTCACAGATAAAGTCTCTCGCTCACTTGCTGCCCCTTTCTCTCTCTCTCTACTTCAAAGCTCTGGTAACTGGCCCTGGGTTAAGTGGCAGCAGCTCCGCCAGCTCTGTGCTGTTGGCTTACAGCAGCATCACATGGTCTAGTGTTAAGGGTCTGTGTCAAAGCCCTTTCTGGGGTCATGGACTCACTGTATGATCTCACACCAGCCATTTGTCTTGCCTGTTCTTCTAATAAGCCTGTCAAGAGAATTGGCTCAACAGAAGAAAAACAGGAGCTCCTTAAAAATGTATTGGTACATCTGACTTGAACCTTTTTTTTTTTTTTTTTGGGTGAGGAAGCTATAAAAACTGACTCTGCACTGAACTTTGAAATATCAGTTTGTTAAAGAGGCAATGGCTTCCCTTCCTGAACACTGCTCCTCACGGCGCAAAGCCTGGCAAAGGGAAAATGATATGCACTTGGAAACATCTTCACAAGTGCTTATATGAACCACCAGGCAATGAGGAATGTCTCAAAAATTACTAGGGCTGCCTAAAAACCTGTTCTGCAGCAAGCCTAAGTTACAGTTTAAATCCTGGCGATATATTTATCAATATTTTCACCCCAGCTGCATTTCCTGACATTTATGCCAAAAGAAAATCCTGGAAAAGGTCATAAGAGGGCTCAAGTGTTATTAAGTGCCTGAGCTAACAAACAAAACAAATGCCCTTCATTCACCCTTGCCTGATAGTGCTGTCAACTCTCAAAGGACCGATCCTGATCACTTTCTCAGCCTCAAAGAAATATCCAGCTTGGGTGAAATCATCCATATGCAGAGAGTCAGCAGGAACTTTTAATGCCTCTAATACACTTCAAAGCAGGATTGAATTATGGGTCAGACTCTTTGTAACTATTCTGCTGTCTTTGGTTTTTACAGTGTTTCACTGACTGCTGTCACACCTTAGTGCTGAGCGCTATACAGCACGTCAGAAGAGAGTTTCACATAGCAGGAGACTCTGTGGGCCACACAGACAAAACAACCAAGAAACAGAGAGAAAGGATGTTTGTTAGTTCCATTTATAAATGGAAAAAAGAGGCACAGAGAAAATTTGATGTCTTGCTTCAGAATACACTAAATACCTGCAGGACCCAGAAGCTGACTCTACCTCACTACCCTGCCTGCATTGCAGGGGCTGCCCCTTCTCTCCACACTCCTGAGAAGCACTTACAAAGCTAAAGCAGGAGATCTGTGGGTGATGTGCAAAGTGAAGCTCCATCTAAAGCCCTGTTTGGTGGTTTTGCTACAAGACTACCCTCGCACTTCCTTTTCCATGAGCGCATTTAATTCCATTTCTCCCACACTGCATCTCAGACGTTTGGGAAATCTCATAATGCCACACCAAAAGCTCCCACTAGCAGCCAGAATTGCTTTTACTGCTGTTTAACACAGTACTGAATTTAAATGGCTAATGAATATGCCTCTCTCGCACAAGAACACAAACTACTGCATAGCAAAACTTTAATTTATCAAATTAAAATGCACTATAGCACAAATTTATTGTATCACTGCTCATAAATGTTTTTATGCATTTGATTTTTCTGGGTCTTTTATGGTTTTGGCAGTAGATGGAAAGCAATCAAGGTTCCATTTGAAGCAGCCATGTAAGGAATTCTCATTTAACAGAAGACAATGAAAAAATAATCTAAAATGAGTGTAACTAAGTTTTCAAAGAAACAACAAAACCACTCAGACATTATCATCTTCAACAGCTGTTTACTGTCTTCATTTATGAAATTACCTGTCAAATGTTACTATTTCCTCCAGGAAAGGAGAAGAAAAAAACCAAAGGCCATCCTCATGTGCCTCTTGAAGTTAATAAAATGCAACAAGGGTATTAAGGATCCTTCTCTTACTATTGTAACTCTTAGCAAGGATGACTGATGTTTAACACTCTTCTCCTGCAGATTTCAATTCTACACTCCAGAGGAAAAAACTCAGACACAGCAGATTGGTGAAAGCCTGAGTATTTTCTTCTTTCTCTCCCACTCTATGGAACATCTGTTTCCTTTTCTTCAACGGGCAAAGCAACATTTGTTATTCCTGGAAAGTTGTTTACTGCAGAACAATCGCAGCACAGAAAGAAAATACATGTAGGAACTACAAAGCGATGATAGCAGAATGGGACTTCTCTGGTAGAAAGCTTTGCTATCTGGGCGTGAATCTCCTGCTATCAGTTAGTTTCAGCCATGAATCTAGTCTGAAGAATTTGTTTAGCTGGGAAAACAAACGCAGCTGGTTAATGCCATGTAATGTGCGTGATGGGAAGGATGCCAAACAAACATCAGAAGGAGAGCGAAGGGCTCGGGGAGCATGCTGCCTGGCAGTCTGATCCCCCGGCACTGAAGCCAACCTTCTGGCAATGGCAGGAGGGGATGCTTACCCAGCAACAAAGTCAGCAGCGTGGTAGCTCAGAAAGAGGAAGACAGAAGTAAAGACAAGTATAAAACAGCTGAAATACTTGTCCCTCACATGCTTATTTTCAGGCAGAATCCTCTCAAAGGCTGCCTCCAGTGCTGGTGCTGTGCCTGCCTCTAGGTTTAGGAGATGGGAAGGAGTTAATTTTTGAAGGGCAGCTATAGTGAGTGGGATGCACAGCTCCTATTGACTTCCTTAATGGTGGTAAAATGTGCAAATCCTGTGGACTGTAGCTGAATTTAAATTACAATGATTACAAAATATAAAGCCTAAAAAAGAGGATTTATACATGAGCAGATTTAGCCAAGACACAGAATCCCTCAAGACCTACATTTTGTTTACATGCAAAGTAGACTATGCCTCCCGAATGACTTTAAATCCTGATGACAATTATTTATATATCCATCCACCCTCCTAACAGGGTTCTGAACCATAATTCCTGCTGCTAAATGCCTTGGGGAATATCTACTAGTTATAGGTTCATCCCTATTTTCTGGCCATGGTCCAGCAAACCACTTTCAATGTGTAAACAGCCCTGCTGCCTTCAGTGGGTCTACTCATATGATGCATAAGACCATTAGGACATGTGCTTAGATAGATACATAACATCAACAACAATAGCAATACTTTTCCCTTACTGTTTTCAGACAGAGTTTTTATGCACAGCTCTTGGGAGTACAGCACTATCAGCCTATTTTATGATAAACAAGCTGGGGAACAGATAAACGAAGTGACTCGCCCAAGGTCGTGCTGGAGTTCATTGGAGAAATGAGGACATAAACAATAAAGGTGCATTTAAATTGAGTACTGAGGGTTTCACAGAGCTCTGCCTACTCTGTGAGGCAGGCTTTGAGTACTTTGACATTGTGATGAAGGAAATCAGTGAGGTTCTGCAGTAGGAGCAAAAATGGTGTTAAAATTATTTGCATCTACTATCACATTACCCACTCCAGTTCTGTCTTATCCCGACACTGCAATGAATTTTTAATTCATGTTAGTGCTAAGAAATCACCAAACAAAGGCTTTTCTATATTCCTGACCCAGCTGTGGGAATAAACTTCACCACTTTCCATTTCTAAATTCCTTGACAACTTCAAAACAGTTCCCTAACAATTTCAACAATCTTTAACAACTTCTAAACAATTCCCAAACCATTTCTAAATTCCTTAACATCAACATACAGGCAACTGTAATGGTTTAACAAGATCACAGAATCAATCAGGTTGGAAGAGACCTCCAAGATCATCCAGTCCAACCTAGCACCCAGCCCTAGCCAGTCAACTAGACCATGGTACTAAGTGCCTCATCCAGTCCCCTCTTGAACACCTCCAGGGATGGTGACTCCACCACCTTCCTGGCCAGCCCATTCCAATGCAAATCATTTTCTCTAGGAAGAACTTCCTCCTAACATCCACCCTATACTTCCCCCTAGCACAGCTTGAGACTGTGTCCCCTTATTTTGCTGCTGGTTGTCTGAGAGAAAAGATCAACTCCTACCTGGCTACAACCTCTCTTCAGGTAGATGTAGACAGCAATGATGCCATGCAGTGCCATCTTTAATGAAAAACTAGTAGCTTAAAGGGCTTTAAATCCTGAAAGTGGGAATATATCTTGATACAGATGAATTCAACACACCCAGTAAAGCCCTCACAGCTTCCTGCAAAAAGATTTCTATCCACAGTCATATCCATAAGCATTTTACATTCTCTCTCAATCACATCTATCAAAGACTTTGCATATGGTCAAACTTAGTGCTATGGGAAATGTCAACAGGAAAAGCTGCTACAACCTGCCTGCAGTAAAATGAATCAGGGGCAGACTCATGCTACCATTCTGTTTGGCTTCCACTGGCACCTCATCATAATAATCCTTGGCAATTTGTACCGGTACTATCTGGATTCAGGAGCATGAGTGAGCACTGCCTGCAATTTGCCAATTGCAACTGAATTTTTGTTATTGCAAAAACGCAATGGGACCAAAATAGAACTGTTTCCATCAAGCACTGCAGGTACAAAGAAATAAAAACAGAAAATGCAGTTATATAAGACTTCAAGTTTTATTGTCCTTCTGGTCAAGGAATAGCACAGGGCATGACCAGTGAGAAGATGCTGCTGCTTCTTTAGGTTTTGATCAAAAAGCTCTCTACAGTCTCTAAAGTTCTCAAAACAGCCACTTTCCAGCAGCACCATGTTCACTGGGAAACTGTAAAGGAAGGAAGGTGACATAATCCTGGGAAGTTATGGAGAACATCCCAAATAACACTGGGTACTGAAATACCATGAAGGCGAGGCATGGCACCAAGAGCTCTCCTTATGGGCCTCCCCTGATATCAAGTGGCCCAGAGATAGGTGTTCAAACTGCATACTGTGCTCTTTCCCTAGACAGGTCATTTCCTTCAGGGCACACAATGAAAGCAGTGATGGATGGACTGCTCTGCTGCTTATCTGGCCCAACTTCACAATGTGGCAGTGAGGAACTCCAGTTCAACTAAGAGATGCAAAAAAAAGTTTCTATTAACAGCCTTATTGAGAGTAAAGGAAAACTGAAAATTGGGGAAGGAGGGAACAAGAACAACCACAACTATCCACTTCATATTAACTTTGTGATTCTCAGCTGTCTCTGCTTGCTGCTCCCCCTCCTGCCTCAAACAGTGTGGGCAACTTCTAGGGCACCCTGTCAGGAATGATGCACTGCTCCAGAACATGTTCAGCACAGTTGGACACAGCTCCACATGGCAACCCTGGAGCAGGTCCCTGCAGCTCCTCTTACCTTCTCCATTTCAGTGGCACAGTTCCTTCTCTGCATTCCCCTTGTTTTGATCCACATAGCTCCCTGACTCAGGCATCTCATGAATGTTGTTACTACTTTTCCTAAGACAGGCTTCTAGACTGTCTATTCTTTCATTCCTACACTCCTCCATCTCAAGTCTTCTGTCTTTTCTGGTTTCAAGCTCAAAATAGAGCTCTTTTTTATAATGCAAATTTCTTCTCAAATCATTCTTGCTCTCCCTCCCATGCCAGAGCACCACTCAAAAGCTGGCGTGCTCTCTGTGTGCTGGATTGTAGCCACATCAGCCTTTCCTGCCCATGCTCATTTTGAGCCAGTAACAGAAACAGCTTCCCCAGTGCCCCAGATGCCTGTGTTTTCAGTCTCCGCTGTGTTGTCCAGGCACATTCTCAGAATCTACAGACCAATTTGCAGTAGGAGGTTCCTGTTATGTATGCTGTCCTTTTACATCTCACTTCTCCATCCAGTTTTAAGAAATTCTCTCTGCTTTCAGGTTCTGTTGTCAGACACCTGGTTGGGATGGCAGGTGAAATTCCTGGAAGTACCTTAGTTCCCCTTCCCGAAGCCACGGAGTAGCTCTAGGGTTTTCAAATGCACGAGTTACTTTCAAACTCCAGCTGCAATCAAACACATCTGCTTTCTCCCAGGCAGAGGGAATTCGAGGCCCCAGTACTTCTGAAAATTCCAATAGGTGTCAGGCTGATGAAATAACTGCTTTTTAAAATTTAGGTACTACAAGCTATAGTCATCAAAGCATTTATGCATTGCTTCACTTGGCGCTGCAAAGCCTAAGTGAAACAGATGGCCAACTCAAGTTTCCAAAAGTGACTCAGATACTCAGGAGCCCAACTCACACAGGAAGTCAATACCAGTTAATCTTCTAAATGTCAAATGGCACTTTTGAAAATAGCACTTTCCATTACCAATAAGGACCCGAAACTTGGTGCTTTTTAAATGTTTGCTTTGTACCAAGTAATACCCCAGGCTCCACCTGTCTGTCTTTTCATGTTCAAAGGACAAGTGAGTAATGCAGTCCTTACAGGCAGGTCACCAGCAAATCAACCAGCTCTGCTGCACTAGAGATTTTTCTTGCAAAGGGCACTTTTTAGGCAACAAGCTTAAGGCTTGGTGAGAGGGAGAGAGCTAAAGAATGTATATATTCAGAATTAGCAGCACAGCCTCCCCTTGCTTGCTTTAGCTTTAGCAGTAAAGTGCAGAGACTACAACCACCTCACGTAAGAGCAAAGTTCTTCTCTTTAGGGGCTTGATCAGTGTTTAACAGAAATGAAGGAGGATTGTGTTAGAGAAGCCTGGATGGTTTTATGACAATTAACATGTTAACACATGGACACTGCTGAGCTTCCTCCTGGATCCCCTGTGACAGAAAACCCAGCTCTTCCGTAGCATAACACTCTGGGAGCAGCAACGGCTTGCATGCCACCCAGGAAGCTCATTATGCTGCATGGCAGATACCATGACTCAGAAGAGGCTGACCACTTAGAATTAAGAAATGTTTGGATGCTACCCAACAATGCAGCACCCAGGAAAAAGTTGACCGAGTTCAAAGCAAATCTTATGGATACAAGAAACTAACCATTGCCTCCTCCTGACGCTACGGACCCTGAGACTGGCACAGGCCAAAGCACTGCCTGTGATGGACAGGTCCCATGCCTCAGCCATTAGACAATCTAGAGGTCACCCAAGCAACTTCCAGTGCATTTCAGCTGCAAATGGGTAATTAATTAAATCAATGTCCTCCCCACAAATTGACTGGAACTAGAGAGAGGACTGAGTTGAGTGCATTTGGTATTTTTAACCTGGAATGTCAAGTAAAGGAATAATGGCCATTATCCCCAGCATATATCTTAGAAAAGGGAGAAGTTAGGGAGGTGATTTGTATCCACCTCAATAAGTCTAAGACAGAGCATAAAGACAGACAAATGTGGAAACTGGTTTACAGGGGAGACTAGAGAGACAGGAGTCCTACAAGGTCACTGAAGGTTAACTCTTCCCCACTTTTAGGAAAGTCTGGAAAAGCATTCAAGTTCTAGGCTTGCAAACCTGTTTTCAGGTATCACCACAGTTTATCCCATTTTCAGGTCTGATATTAGTTATATACAGTCCCTTGTATAAATGTTAAGGTAACTTCATTTCCACAGCCTAGTGGTTAAGAATGCATTGAAGGAAGCCAACAGCATAAGTGATGTACTGTAAACTACAAAGCTATATATTTAAAGTTTATCTTTCTCTCTAATAACTTTGACCTCTAGTCTTTGCTTAGCACTATGCTGTTTTCAATACAAAGAACCTTATAATATTAGCCCCAAGAAGAAACTTCTCTTTTAAAAAACAACCACCATGAGAGTTTTGGATTCCCTTCCAAGAGTAGTAATTTCAGTACTTTCTTTTATAATTTAAATTACATCTAGTTAACAAAGATTGAATGACTTTTGGCACATTTTTCCTGCATCTAACAATCATTTCTATTCACTTAAACTCTATTTTTCCCTGCTGGATTATTGTCATTAAGCTACTCAGAGGGCGACAGTAACCGAGAGGTTTTGGCTACAGGAGTCAGATGCACTAAAATTTGTGAAAGAGTAACACAGAGACATGGAAGACAGAAGTTGAAATGCTCACATAATCTACACTTGATTTTAATTGAAGAAAGAAAACTTTTAAAGGCTTAGAAGAGATGTGGTCAGCACAAGCACCACTTCCTACTCACAGAGTCCTTCTTGCCACTTCAGTCCTGCAAGCCTGACCACTTGGTGACCCAGCTAATTATTCCCTCTGATTCTCTTTTTTTACTTTCAAATTCCCACTGCTGAGGCAAAGTGCACAGGGCTTGGTGGAGATGCCCTGGAGGTGTTTAAAGGAGACTGGATGAGGCACTCAGTGCCATGGTTTAGTTAATTAGAAGGTGTTAGATGATAGGTTGGACTCGATGATCTCAAAGGTCTTTCCCAACCTGGTTAATTCTGTGATTCTGTGGTGACTTAGTGCTAATCTGCAGAGCATCTTAGGCTCCAGACTGCGGAAATTACTTATTGCTCTCTACAACTACATAAAAGAAGGTTGTAGAGAGGCTGGAGCTGGTCTCTTCTCCCAAATTACTAATGATAGGACGAGAGGAAATGGCCTCAAGTTGTGTCAGGGGAGGTTTAGGTTGGCTGTTGGGAGGAAGTTCTTTACTGAGCAGATGGTCAGGCACTGGAATAGGCTGCCCAGGGAGGTGGTGGAGTTGCTGTTCCTGGAAGGTGTTTAAAAGGAGAGTGGATGTGGTGCTTGAGGCTATGGTCTAGTGATGAAGGATGCTGGGATGAAGGTTGGACTGGATGATCCTGCTGGTCCTTTCCAAGCATAGCAATTCATAGTGATAAGATGTTGTGCTGAGGGATTTGGTTTAGTCAGGGACTTGTCAGTGTGAAACTAATGATTGGACTCGATGAGCTTGAAGGTCTTTTCCAACCTAAGAAATTCTGTGATTCTGTGAAAAGCTTTGAGATGTGAAGACCCAAGCTCTGTGCTTTTAGGTTAGTGCCATTTTCTGCATAGCAAGAAGCAAGTGATGTAGGCAGACAGGAAGCAAGTCTCCCCACAAGCTCCACCTGTGTGTTTCAGAGCTGTCTGCTCCTTGTCCTTGATGTGGTGCTGGTGGTTATTTTGTAGTGGTGGTGCTGATGGCTGCTTTGCGGCAGTGGTTGTTTGTGGTTGTCCTTAATGACCTCAAGAAGAACAGAATAAAATGCTGGCCTCTGACAGCTGACAGTCTTTCCATGGGAGCTGCTGCCAACATCTGCTTGGTGCACACCGAGAGTGGAACTTGAATGCTTCATTTTTCTTCAGTCCACAGCTAAATCTGCGGAACTGCAGAAAAGAGGAATATGCTTTCCTAACATAGGAAAGGACTTGAAGTCTTGGCAAAGGAACAAATAGATTACTGGCATGATGACAAGTTAATATTATAGGCCTGGCAAACACAAATAATAACAATTAAGAAAAAAAGAACACATACTCACATGCACAGATATGTGAAGGGCTTGCTGCTATATTACCCACACAAGGAAAAACCATTACAAACTCCTCCCCTTTCCAGGATACACAATTCCAAACTAAGATTTGATTAATATTATGAAAGAACTCAACACTTAATGCAAATCTTCCCAGTGGCTGGGAAAGGGGGTAGCATCATACAGAAAATTCCACTCGCCCCATAAAAGAAAACCTTGAGAAATCCCTGGCAGGTTAATTGACAGGATACAGGGAGGCACTAAAGCCTAAATCCAGACTGGATGAGATAAAGCAGATCTTGTAGTAGATGCTGCCATTATAGCAGGAACCAGCAACAAATCTCATCCCAAACCTTAAGTTAGTAAGCAGGGTAAAACCACAGTATGATGAAGTTGTAACAGATAACCAAAAAAAGTTAACTGGATAACAAGTTAACCCTGGCACAGCAATGTGCTCTTGTGGCCAAGAAGGCCAATGGGATCCTGGGGTGTATTAGGAAGAGTGGTCCAGCAGATCAAGGGAGGTTCTCCTTCCCCTCTACTCTGCCCTGCTAAGACCCCATCTTGAATACTGTGTTCAGTTTTGGGCTCACCTGTTTAAGAGGGACAGGGATCTACTGGAGAGAGTCCAGCAGAGGGCTATGAGGATGATTAGGGGACTGGAGGACATGGCTGATGAGGAGAGGATGAGGGACCTGGGGCTTTTTAGTCTGGAAAAGAGAAGACTTAGAGGGGATTTGATAATGGTTATAAATATCTGAGGGCTGACCAGGAGGTGGGGAACAGGCTCTGCTCACTGCTCCCTGGGACAGGACAAGGAGCAATGGGTGCAAGTTGCAGCAAAAGAGGTTCCACCTCAACACAAGGGGGAATTTCTTCACTGTAAGGGTCACACATCATTGGAACAGGCTCCTCAGGGAGGTTGTGGAGTCTCCTTCTCTGGAGACTTTCAAGGCCTCTGTGATCTGTGTTAGACAGTGTTGTCCTGCTCTGGCAGGGGGGTTGGACTCGATGATCTCCTTGGGTCCCTTCCAACCCCTAACATCCTGTGATCCTGTGAAGTTCTTCAGAAAACAGAGGGAAAAGGAAAGACTTGGGTAGGAAAACCTGAAGCAAACAACTGAGGACTGCTGAGAGACTGATTTTTTTCCATCTTCTTCCTTTAGGCAGCAATTAATGCGCTCAGTGGTGTGCATAGTTGGTAGTTCTACACATATTTAGTAAGTATAAGCTGTTTCAAAGTTAATCAAGAGCAGAACTCAAAGATAATGGATCGTCTTCAGACTTCACTGACTGCTGAATTGGGCTGCAAATTTAAAACTTAGTTATTCCTTTCTGTGCAGAGACTCAGGTATGAACTGCTATTACAACACTGAGTTCTACAACTGGCAATTACAGACACATCTTTTCAAAACCTGTTGTCAAGGTGCAGCACTCCAAGCAAAGGCAATGAAATCAGTATTCTTCTGGGAGCAGATAATGGTGAAGAGTTCACACTTTTCAAACATTCCACAGAATCACCAAACTTTAGAGGTTGGAAGGGACCTCCACAGATCATGCAGTTCAAGTTCAAGTTCTGCCAAGGCAGAATCACCCAGGGTAGTTCACACAGGATTACATCCAGGTGGGTTTTGAAAGTTTCCAGAGAAGGAGACTCCACAGCCTCACTGGGTAGCCTGCTGCAGTGCTCTGTCACCCTGACTGTAAAGAAATTTCTCCTCATGGTGAGGTGAAACCTTCTACATTCCAGTTTGTAGCCTTATCTTATTGCTGCACACCACTAAAAAGAGATTGTCAGAGCCTACTTATGGCCAAGACAGGCAGCAGTGTCTGTAAAAAACACTGGCCTCAGACGTTCTGGGTTCTGCTCCACATGGAAGCCTGCTCCATGACTCTGGGTTATCTCCTCAGATTTCTCTTCTTCTGATAAACTGAGATGGTGAATTTATATGTGAAGCACAGTGAACCACAACAAATTTCTATTGACTTGCATCATTGAAGGATGTGAGAATTATATATGTTTGATGACTATGTGTTTGTTTCATCTCACCTCAGTGGTCCTACCAGCCCTAGGAACACTGAAAAGAGCAGGAGAGACTGCCTCTCAAATGGATTACTATAGCTTTAACCGATCATGGTAGCAATCTCTTTGTCTGATGGTTTCAGAGCTAATGCTAGCAAAAGCTGTGTTTCTAGCAAATCCTTAATGATCAAGTCCCCTACGCTTGTCATGACATTTCTAGGTTAACTTTTCTAAGGAGTATCTTTGGGAATGGCTTCTATTTCCTATGCAATTAAATTGGGTTCATCTGTAATGCATTGGAGTTTACCAGAGTGTTGTGAGGAAATCACAGCAGGTATACCCAGGCTGTGAAACTACACATGCTTAAATTCCCAAACAGAGATGCAGCAATGGATAAAATCTGGTTTTAAATATTCCCTCCCAGTCAGTCTCATTAAATTCCTGAATATTTCTTAAGACACAAATTGACAAACAGCATCTCCAAGTGGATCACCCCAGCACACTTTTGCAGAGATGACAAAAATGTCATCAGAAATGATGATCAAATAAATTCAAACCTCTAAACCTAGCAGAACATCTTAGTATCATGGTCTAGTCGATTGGATAGGGCTGGGGGATAGGTTGGACTGGATGATCTTGGAGGTCTCTTCCAACCTGGTTGATGCTATGATTCTAAACTAACCACAGAGATTCTGTGCCTCTAGAGATTGTCTGTGGAGATTGCTGAGCTCAGATTTGGCTTAAATCTGATATATATGGTTTGCATGAAATATTCTATCAGAAATCTCTTTATTACGTCCTAATGGACGTGGCCACACAGAAGGTGTAAACTATTTTGGCTAAGAGAACAGATACGAATTCAACAAGATATAACAAGGCCAAGTGCAGGGTTCCACAACAACCCCAAGCAGCAATACAGGCTGGGGACAGAGTGGCTGAGAGCAGCCAGGAAGAAAGGGACCTGGGAGTACTGGTAGAGAGTAGCTGGACATGAGCCAGCAGTGTGTCCAGGTGGCCAGGAGAGCCAATGGCATCCTGGCCTGCATCAGGAACAGTGTGGCCAGTAGGACAAGGGAGGTTTTCTACCCCTGTACTCAGCACTGGTCAGGGCTTTCCTTGAGTGCTGTGTCCAGTTCTGGGCTACTCAATTCAAGAGAGATGTTGAGGTGCTGGAAGGTGTTCAGAGAAGGGCAATGAAGCTGCTGAGGGGCCTGGAACACAGCCCTGTGCAGAAAGGCTGAGGGAGCTGGGGGTGTGCAGCCTGGAGAAGAGGAGGCTCAGGGGTGACCTCATTGCTGTCTACAACTACCTGAAGGGAGGCTGTAGCCAGGTGGGGTTGGTCTCTTCTCCCAGGCAACCAGCAATAGAACAAGGGGATTGTGCTAGTTTGAAGCAAGCTAGAATGTTTTGGTAAAAGAACTTGATAACGGGCAGTGAAATGAAAACAATTGATGTCAACTTCTCTCACAGTCATGCTGAGAACTCTGGGAAGAAGAAAGACTTTTTCTCCATTTTGTTTTCACTCTTGCTTTTGCCTTAGACCGAGACACATCTCATTAACCCTGCTCCTACTAACCTTGCTCCCTAACCTCTTGGCTGCACCTCTTTTCTTCCTGAGAACTGGGGTAAGGTTGAGAGGGCCGGGGGAGGTGTTGGGGTGGTTTGAGAGCCCCTCCTGGGGACTCAGGTTTCTGGGAGGGGAGTTGTGCTTTTGTATTGTTTATCCTTTGTATATTTCTGTGTATAATTGTATATAACTGTATATATTGTAAATAGCTGCTTGTAAATTCTGCTAGCTGTAAATAAATTGCTTCATCTATATTCCCAGGGGCCGTCTGAGTTAGATGGGGCAAATACAAAGTGTGGGGGGGCGAGGTAACCCCCAGACCATAACAGGGACACAGTCTCAAGTTGTGCTGGGAGAGGTCTAGGAGGAAGTTCTTCACAGAGAGAGTGATTGGCATTGGAATGGGCTGCCCAGCGAGGTGGTGGAGTCACCGTCCCTGCAGGTGTTCAAAGAAAGCCTGGATGGGGCAGTTAGTGCCATGGTCTAGTTGATTGGCCAGGGCTGGGTGTTAGGTTGGACTGGATGACGTTGGAGGTCTCTTCCAACCTGCTTGATTCTATGACTCTGTGAAATACTGAAATTCTTGTTAGCTGTTCTATCGGTAATGCTGTGGTTGGCAGGACACCTTGTTTTCAAGCCATCCAAAGGCACTGCTCAATATGTCAGTCTCATTAAAAATAGTTGAAATTGGAATGAAGTCAGTGGCTGAGGTCACTCAAGTACTCTGGCAGAGTCATTATTGAATTTCTACTAGTGTGATTACAAAGAGTGGCTGCTTAGTCCATTAATTTGCAGCCTGGAAACCAAAAATCAATAGAGTGCTACTTAAAACTCCTTTTGTAATAATTACCATCATGTATGCAGGTATGCACATGGAAGGGAACTGTGTAAGCTGTTGTTCACAGCCTTGCATTGGAAAGAGGATATTAGAATCATGTCAGAGAAAAGGAAGGTGTGATGGTTTGGGTGTTCCCCGCCCCCCCCCCCCCCCCCCCCCACACACACACACTTTGGAAATCACCCAGACTAGACTCAGTCAGTTCTGGAAATATGAATGAAGCTTATATTTACAGCTAGCACAATATACAAGGAGGGTTTTTTTTACAGTATATACAGTTATATATAGAAATATACAAGGTAAAAGGTAATATAGAAATACAGCAGCCCTCCTGGAAACCTGAGTCCCCAGGAGAGGCTCTCAACCACCCCTTCACCTTCCCCTCTCAACCTTACCCCAGTCCCAAGGAAGAATGGAGGTTTGGCCAGGGGGTTAGGAAGCAAAGTGGATTAGTCAAAGAAAGGGCAGAGAGGAGTGAGGTTAGAGATGCAGCTCAGCCAGGTCCCCAGCAGAAGTGAGAGTGGATAGCTATGTTTTGCTTTTTGTTTTTATACATCTCAGCAAGCCTATGAGTGAAGCAGACATCAGCCTTGTTTCCCTTTCACAGCCTGTAATCTAGTTCTTCTCACCAAAACATTCTAGCCTGCTTCAAACTAGCACAGAAGGAGAGAAGAGTAAAAACGTAGCCTAGACTTGGGGTGAAATTCAGACTGCAAAGAGAATTTTCTCATTTGCTTTAATGAAGCTGAAGTTTCTTCCTTAGAAATTTAGCTGGGACTCAAACTCCTGGCAGACAATCAGGAATCAGTATTGATCTATCAAAAAAACAAACCAAAACAAACACCCCAAACCCAAACCAACAAAACCCAACCTTTCTGCAAGAGTTTTCTTTAATAAACTTACTTCCCCAAGACATTACACCTTGGTAAAACAATAACAGGAAAGTTGTCTGAGTTTTTAGTGCATGGTAGTGGGACAGACTGACATGCACTGCTTCAGCAGGCACACACTGATGTATGCCAGTGGTTGACAGAGTAGTGAATTTCTTGGCTTAGGGGAAAAGTGTATTCAAAAAGCACTGGCAGCTTGTCTCTAATACTGCTACTCTCATTTTAGTTTTCTTTCCTTTTAAAAGTGTTACAAACGACCAAGCTTACAAATCCTCATTGTCCAGTATTGTCTACTGAGCAAAATGCAACCCCAGGGGGCTTAGATGGCTGGGATTTGGTGGACCATAACTGTACTTTTTGAGAACTCACAGACACCTACTACCTCTCAAAAGAGCAGCCCACCTCTGCCTTGTTCAGCTGCCAGGAAATACACAGCATCCTGCAAACACTTCCTATGTCCTCTCTGACCCACCAATTTCTGTAACAAAAACCAACTCAAACCAAGTGATTTGTACAAGCATTTGACACAGCAAGACAAACTGTACACTGATTTACACTTCAGGGACTGCACAGCTCTTAAAAAAAATACAACCCAAAAAAACCCAAACAGTTGCCTTCTAAAATTTCAGTATTTGCTGTTATTCACCATGAAGTGACAGTGGAGAAAAACAAGATCTTCCTTCATTCCCAGTATGCAGAATACCTGAGGTCTCCCTGCAGATAAACAGGAACTTGCTGGTGACTTGGAGAAGCTCAGAGAGACACTATTTCTTTTGCTTAAGTCAGTTACCTGTGGAGAACTGCAACGACCTCTGATACAAGCTGGTTTTTTGTAGATTACAGGAGTTACTTTGTCTGTAATAGGCAAAGATTTTTACTTTCTAGGCTTGTGAAAAAAATATTTATAATCTCTAGCTGTTATGCAAAAGGTGCAGGGAGGATTGAATGGGATCCACCCAAACAGAATGTGAGCAGTGCTTGGGTTTGCTGAGTTGTGCTATGTCCAGCTTGAACTACACAAACTATCATGTTTGCTAACAGTGCTCAGATGCTGTAAAGTGCTTGCAGAGCAATAATGATGCTGCTTCACTCAGTCCGAAGCAGTGGTAATGTGACCTGTTAGTAGTTATGCAACAAGTTATTGTTATCCCCAGCAGAAGTTTCAAACATGCTTCACCCCACGAAATGGATGCACTCAAGTGCATCCCTGGAGGTGTTTAAGGCCAGGCTGGATGAGCCTCTGGGCAGCCTGATCTAGGCTAGGGTGTCCCTGCCCATGGCAAGGAGGTTGGAACTAGATGATCCTTGTGGTCCCTTCCAACCCTGACTGATTCTATGATTCTAAGTATTTGCAGGCCGAGACACAGAATTATTTGGACAAAGGAGGTGATTATTTATTACTGCTATGAAGAGAGGGAGTGTAGTCACTGGTGAGGATCCTGCTTCCTATTGTACAACCAATAAAGATGCTGCCTGCTTCAGCAAGCCTGCTGCTCTAGCAAAAGAGGGACAGCAGATGGATGGGGACAGACAAGAGTGCGTGGAAACAAGGAAAGAAATACAGAGCTGCAGAACAAGAGTTGTAGTTGTTAGCATGTTTTTTTTAAGAAGACAACTGAAGAAGAGCAAGGGTTTCTAAGCCTGAAATGAGAGGGGCTCAAAGAAGGAACACACCTGGACTGATGCACAGACAGATCAGGTCTGCAGACCGATGCAGTTCAGGACTCCATGTAGGTTTGGCATCACAGAACTGGATACTACAAATGAGTTTAAACAAACATTTATGATCATCTAAGGCTTGATCCTGGCTTAAACTACAGAAGAGAGGATCAGTAGATTAATTTTATTCAACACAGTGGAGCTAAATCAATGTAGAACTGGTGCTAACGAGACAACACTTGGGTGTGCAAATGTTTATGAAGACTCAACTTCTGCTACAAAGCCAGTATCAATCATACAAATGATTTTAAGTGTTAATTTTAACGAGCTTATAAAATTGTTCTTTTATTACATCTCCAACTGCAGGATATGTGATGGATGTAATGGCAGAGGTTAATGAAATGTCTTTAAAAGCCTTTTGAATTTTAAAAAGGAGAGAGGAAAAAATGCAGTGTGTAAAACCCACAGGCCTGGTGGGAAGTACAACAACAAAAGACACAGGATGTGGTCTCTGAAGGAAAAAGGCAGCAGGACCAGTGTTTAACCATCCCTCACTGCAGGTATACAAGTAACATCACTGATTTCATTACACACACAGGTCAGCTGGGAACAGAACCTAACAATCTCAGCTGAAGTGACAGCCACGAGTGGGGACTGGAGGGAGAGCTCTGCTACAAGGGAGGAACAGAAACCAATAGCACCAGCAACACATTGTAAAATCCTGAGTCAGTAGTTATGGAACTGGGAGGCTTGGCTGATCCAGCTGAAGAGTGTGCAGCCATCCAGCAACACCTGGACAGACTGAGAGCTGGACACAGAGGAACCAAATGAGGTTCAACAAAGGTAAGTGCAGAGTCCTGCATCTGGGGAGGATTACTAAACTCCACCGGTACAAGTTGGGAAGTGATCTGCTGGAGAGCAGCTCTGTGGAGAGGGACCTGAGAGTGCTGGTGGATAATATCCATGGGACAGCAATGTGCCCTTGTGGCCAAGAAGGCAAATGGAATCCTGGGGTGTATTAAGAAGAGTGTGCCCAGCAGATCAAGGGAGGTTCTCCTTCCCCTCTACTCTGTCGTGGTGAGACCCCATCTTGACTATGGTGTTCAGCTTTGGGTTCCCCAGTTTAAGAGGCACAGGGATCTGCTGGAGAGGATCCAGCAGAGGGCTACCAGTAAGGTTAGGGGACTGGAACACTGCCTGATGAGGAGAGGCTGAGGGAGCTGGGACTGTTTAGTCTGGAGAAGACTGAAAAGGGATTTAATACGTGTTTATAAATATCTGGGAGCTGAGGGTCAGGGGACAATGATGACAATGAAAGGCTCTGCTCACTGCTCACTGCTCCCTGGGATAGGACAAGGAGCAATGGGTGTAAGCTGCAGCACAGGAGGCTCCACCTCAACACAAGGGGGAACTTCTTTCTTGTAAAGGTCACAGAGCACTGAACAGGCTCCCCAGAGAGGTTGTGGGGTCTCCTTCTCTGGAGACTTTCAAGGCCTGTCTGGATGTGTTCCTGTGTGATCTGTGTTAGATAGTATTGTCCTGCTCTGGCAGGGGAGTTGGACTCGAGGATCTCCTTGGGTGCCTTCCAACCCTTAACATCCTGTGAACCTGTGAACCCATGAACCATGAGCTACTGGGTTTCTCAGCAACCTTCCTTAATTTGTAAAACTTACAACAAAGATTTAGCATCTATATAATAATTTTCCATCTGCATCATAGAGAAGTCTTCAGTATTGTGCAACAAAAGAAAGAAACAAAGATTTTTTTTCCCCTCTGAACTTTAAATAGGCAGCAGCACATCAAACTAAAGTAACTTTCAGTGGAAAATTAAATCTCAGTAAGCCAGTGCAGAAACCTGCCTAATATATTGTGCTGTGTCTAAAGAAATGTAAAGGTCTCAGATAAATGGTGACACTTTACCACTGTCAGCTGGTACTGATCCGACAGAGGCATGATGGGAAGAGTGTTTAAAATCATCTAACTCTATTTTACAAGACTGTAGCTTATTTTTCAGGGGTCTCCCTCGACTACTTTTAAGCATCTTAAGTTCAGTTTTGACATTATGAAATTCCTCAAGCAGCAATGGTACAGAGGGCTTATGTGTGTAAAAAAACTGGGTTCAATTTGCTCCAGTGAATACTAACAAATAATCACTTTATTCTAGAAAGTTTGGGGTTTGGTGCTTCTTCTTAAATTTTCTTCAGTCTTTATTGTCTGACTGATTTATTTCCTCTGCTGTGAAAGCTACAGAGGAAAGAAGAGTTGCTTGGCAGTGTGACACGGTACTGCTGAACTCAGCTGTTTATGGCTTTCAGCAGATGTTTCTGCTTCAAAGACAGTGTGAGAAAAAATACACATGCACAAATTCCTCCCTCCACAACTCTGCATCTTCTGTCTCTTATCTTCCACTGCCTGCAAATCACAATGAAGGCTACGTTACAATAGCTGCTAATACACCCAAACCATGCCAACTCTCACGCGCAAGTAAGAACTGACCTCACCCTAAATTAGATTTCAGGTTTTAAAGTGCAAAGACAAAAAATGAACGGAAGTGACAGCCCAGGAATGTGCTGCACAAGAAAGAGATCTTCACAGACAAGCTTGTGACATGGAAAGCAACTGGGATTGCTGTGTGCAAGAGGTGAGAGGCGGCATCTTTGGCCAGAAGACACGAGGGGCAAGCAGCTTCTCCCACTGCATATTGTAGGAGCTCTGCAAAACACATGCTCAGACTTAAGCAAAAGGCTGAAATAAGACTCTCTGTTTTCTAGTCACTCCCCAAGAAATTATTACTGTGTCAGACAACAAAACATAATCTCACCCTGGACAAGAGGAATTACAGTTATTATTGAACCCACCTATCAATTTGATATGGTTATAAAGCTGTTGTCTCGTTATTCCATGATTGCACATCTCATTCTATTTAATATGTGTGGGGCTGTGCTCTATTTACATGCTAATGAAATAAAACAATATATCCAAGCTGACTGGAAAGCAGGGAAGGCACTGACAGCAGCTTTCTCAGCAAGGCTCATGCAGTGGCTAAGCCTCCAGCATTTGGTTTGGATAAGCATGTAAAAAGTTTTTCCAAACTATACAGAACTGCTGAACAAACAAATGTGATGCTTTGAGCATGAACTATGTGAAGAACAACTTTTCTCTTGGTGCTTCAGCCCTTCTGCTTCCCAACAGCTCCAGGAACAACAATGCCATTAAGATATATTTATATTTAATTGAAAAATAATAAATTAAAACAAAAAAATACTCCAAACTGGGCTCTGTAGAGATCTCATTTAATAGACACAAGATAATCACAGTATCACAGTATCACAGTATCACCAAGGTTGGAAGAGACCTCACAGATCATCAAGTCCAACCCTTTACCACAGTGCCCAAGGCTAGACCATGGCACCAAGTGCCACATCCAACCTTGCCTTGAACTGCCCCAGGGACGACGACTCCACCTTTCTTCTCTTGAAGAGAAAGTCACAGAATCATAGAATCAGTCAAGGTTAGAAGGGACCACAAGGATCATCCAATTCCAACCCCCCTGCCATGGGCAGGGACACTCTACCCTAGATCAGCCATTTCAATAGTGCCTCACAACAGGCTTTCAAAAACTTCATCTTGGATTATAAGACCTTCCTTTGAGTTTCAAACAGAAGGGAGAACATTGCAACACACCTGATAAGAACAACAATACTTCCAATTTAGTACCTTGTACAAGACTTGTGCAGACTCTGCTGGTTTTCTAACTCAGCCTTGCTCTGATACAAAGGAGATGTTTATGCTGATGACAAGTTCAAGACAAACTTCTACTGAAACAATTAACTGATAATAATGGTCTTATTTATTTAGATTATGGCATGGCAAACACTTTCAATATGGATCAGGGCCTCACAGTGGTAGGTGCTAGATGAAAACGAGACAGAGGGGTGTTGCTGCTACGAGAATTGCTATAGTGTTCTCAAATTTGAGAAATCCTTCTGAACTTGCATTACTGAAAAGACTGAAAAGAAAGGGTCCTTCAGGCTCAGTCCTTGTCTGTGAGGGCTCCCAGAGAATTCACTTTTAGAATCATAGAATGGTTTAGGTTGGAAGGGACCTCAAAGATCACCCAGTTCAAATCCCCTGCCATAGGCAGGGACACCTCCCACTAGAACAGGTTGCTTGCGGTCTCAACCAACCTGGCCTTGAACACCCCCAGGGAGGGAGCAGCCACAACCTGCCTGGGCAACCTGTGCCAGTGTTTCCCCACCCTCACTTCAAACAACTTCTTCTTAAGATCCAGTTTAAATCTCCCCTCTGCCAGTTTAAACCCATTCCTCCTCATCGTGTCACTACAAGACTTTGTAAATAGTCCCTTCCCAGCCTCCCTGTAGGCCCTCTTCAGATACTGAGAGGCCACTTATAAGGTCTCCTCGAAGCCTTCTCCAAGCTGTAAAGCCCCAACACTTGTAGCCTGTCCTCAAAGCAGAGCTGCTGCAGCCCTCTGAGCATCTTGGTGGCCTCCTCTGGACTCACTCCAACAGTTCCATGTCCTGCTTGTGTTGGGGGCTCCAGAAACTGCATTTCCTTAATGCGAGTGAGAGATGCCCATTAAGTCAAAACCACTCAGTATTCCTAAGGTTCAACCAGTTGCCCTGCTCCCACAAGTACCCAGTAAGACAGTAATATTCCCTCCAAGACAGTTTGTACAGACACTTGGACACCGTAGCAGACAGAGTGAAGCAACAGCAACAGAGCATCCACCTCCTTCCTGCAGCAGCCTACTTCTGAAATAGACATGAGAGACATTCTTCATCCTTCCTCCCTCCCCAGCTTGAGGCTTTGATAAACACTCCTCACATTCAAAGCAGCAAAAGAGGAGCCATATGAAAGGCTCCTTTGGGAAGCAGCCTTCTAACCTTAGTCTTCTGTGCCCTAGAAAAGATTTTGTTACAAGGCTCAGCTGGCTGATCCTTCCCCATGTGTGCAGATGTCCAGTGTGTCTTTGGCACCTACAGCGTATGCTGGAGACATCTGTGCCCTAATTTGACCTGAAGCAGGCATCCTAACATAAAAAGAAATCTGAAAATGCAAAGACAGCAGGCAGAGATAAATTATTCAGGAAATCAGATGAGAGAGGGTGGAGGGAAAGGATCTTTCAAGCAGTAGGTAAAGGCTTAGCTATATTATTTCTGATACTGTTACTGACAGCTACATGCAAACATTCCCATGTGTCATTTTAAGCAGACAGATGCACATCACAAGAATGATTCACCTTGTAAGCTCTGAGGGTTGCACTCTAATTTGCCAGCAGCCTAAAAGACTGCACCTAATTTGCACCAAAATATGCATGCTGCTTAAAACAAAACACTCAGGAGGCCATAATGCTTGTTCATATGTGACTTCCCTCATAAATTAGTGGAAATTGGTTTTGTTTCAGAAATTAATGGTAGAAGAGATCCACTGCTGACACCTTGCTCTCAAAGTACCTCTGCAGTTTGCACAAATCATTTTCTGCAGACATAGATGTGACCTCCTGAAGATGTATACAACTTTCCAATCATCTACTGCTAGAAGCAGAGCATGTGCCATTTTGGCTCTGATCTTGTCTCAGTTAGAAGGATAAACAACAGCAATGAAAAAATCCTGACCCAACACCACCAAACATCTGTGTCCTTGTGAAAATCGTGTCCTCTGCATGGTTTTGAGGTCAGCAGACACTACTGCCACTCTGCTGAGCTCTGCAAACCATCCTGACCCAAAACTCTGCCAGAGAAAGATGACCCAGATTCCAAATGAATTAATAACATCTACCCTGCCCATGATGTGTGAACGCTCTCCTCTGTGTCCATATGTTGGGCACAGACTG
Organism: Pogoniulus pusillus; assembly: GCF_015220805.1. Taxonomy (NCBI): domain Eukaryota; kingdom Metazoa; phylum Chordata; class Aves; order Piciformes; family Lybiidae; genus Pogoniulus; species Pogoniulus pusillus. The sequence goes on from NC_087293.1 coordinate 7,681,793, forward strand.
CCTTCAGGTGTAGCCAGCCACACACACTGCACCACTTAGAGCTTCTCAAGTTTGAATCATGTTGTACATACACACTTTACTTTTACATTCACATGAGAATTCACTTCACTGACATCCTTTGGCAACATATGGTGCTGCCAGACAGAGGAGAGACCCGCACAGAATTGTAATGGATTTGTTGCTTTCCTCCAAGTCCCAATGATATGAAACACAACCTGCTAACATTGTTAGCTGTTTCCATGTGAATGCAATGATACCCAGACAGTATTTAAAAGGAAAAAAAACAAACCCAAACCCAAAAATCTGTGTGTGCATGTGGAGAGGGGGAATAAGTGGTTGTGACACAGTCTGAAACACAAACATAACATCTGGAAGCACTCTTCCCAAGCCTGCCTCTTTATCAGACAGATGGCTGGAGAGCTGTAAGCCCATGGGCCTCTCAAAAGGTTCAAGGCCAAGAGGATAAAGTGCTACATCACAGCAGTTTTCCATTATGCCAGCTTTTCTAAACGTCTCTCCCTTCTCCCACACTCAGTTTCTCTAGCCTGTTGACAGAAACCAAAAGCACTTGGGTGTCTCCACGCCTCCAAAACCAAAGCACAACATGCACGGGCAGAAACATCAGCCCGCCAACAGGCTGCAGGCAGCTAGTTCCAGCCCACTTCCAGCTCTGAAGGAGCAAGAAGAATTAGACCTAGGTCAGCCAGAATAGCTGCAGCTTAGTTCTTGACACTGCAGTTATAGGATGCCCTGCCTTTAGCAGATGTGTTGGTTTGGGTGTTTCCTGCCCCCCCACACTTTAGAAATCACCCACACTAGATTCAGCCAGCTCTGGAAATATGAATGAAGCTTATATTTACAGCTAGCACAACATACAAGCAGGTAAAAAGGTAACACAGAAACACAACTTCCCTCCCAGAAACCTGAGTCCCCAGGAGGGGCTCTCAACCAGCCCTTCACCTTCCCCCTACCCCTCTCAACCTTACCCCAGTCCCAAGGAAGAATGGAGGTTTGGCCAGGGGGCTTAGGAAGCAAAGTGGATTAGTCCAAAATGGAGGGTGAGGTTAGAGATGCAGCTCAGCTCAGCCAGCAGCCCAAGTGAGAGTGGTTATCGAAGTTTTACTTTTTGTTCCTATACACCTCAGCAAGCCTATGAGGGAAGTAGACATCACCATTGTTTTCCTTTCACAGCCTGTGATCTAGTTCTTCTCACCAAAACATTCTAGCCTGCTTCAAACTAGCACAGCAGAGAAGCCAGTTTAAGAAAATCCCCTAACTTTCCTTCCTCCTACTCTTAACCCATGCTGACAGCATACTAGTAGGTGGAGGTGTGCTAGTAGAACAAACAACCCCCACACACAGACAACTAATCCAAACCACTCATCCACCCAAACAAAAATAATAATAAATTAAAACCCAGTAAAAAGTACTGAGGTTACAAAAAAACCTTTGCTCTGCCTTGGCATCGCTCTTACACCCTGTGGTACCAAGCCAGAACAAAGTACTGCAAGCCCTTTCACTGAAGCAGTTTCTCAGGGTAGATAAGATATGGTATATCACAAAGCAAGCACACAAGAATTAGGCTGGAACCAAACAGAGGCAATATTAAAATCTGTAAATAGTTAATAATAACAGAAAATATTTCTTCATCTACCCCAAGGCCATATTTTAAAGCTACCAGTTTTCCTCCAGAAACAAGGGAAAACAAGTGACAAAGCAGTAGTCTAAGGCTTGTTTTCACTAATCAACACTGTTGTTACTCTCATCAATAGCTACTTGAATCTCATCACAAATTGCATTATCAGGCACACAAACACTGCTGATTTCAAGCTGTTTTTAGTCACTTGCTAGAGCGGTAAAGTCTCCCTGAATAAATCTAAGTTAAGAAGCTACAGCTCTTGGCTTCAGCAACACAAATTCAAAGAGAACAAAAATGACTGGGGGGAAAAATAAGTAAAAAAGAGTGACCCACTTAAACTGTCAAAATGTAATGGCAACCAATTCTTGATGTGATGTATCTAAAATACGTCCCTTGGGTTTTATTATTTATCTAATGTGAAAGCTTGTAAGTGGTGTTGCATTCAGATAGAAATTGCTTGTTTCAAAGTGCTTACAATGTAATTATAGCCACACACTAATGACAGTAGAAATATGCAAGAAAAACCAAGCAACATGGCAACAGAAATGAATAGTTTGATTGAGGATAGGGATTTGTTTCCAAGGATATGAAGAGGCAAGAGAGCAGTGGTTCTCCGTGGTGCATTAGGGAGATTTCCAACTAAGAGCACGCAGGGAAAGGCCAGAATCCTCTGCTCATGTGCTTAACAACTCACCACATCTCTGTCCCTCTTATGGCCAGAACGAATCCTGGGTGCAGTTTTATCTGGCTACCACAAAATAGTTTGTAGGAGGTGGCACTCCAATGCACTGAGAATCTATTATCACTGCAAGTAATACTTTTACTTCACAACTAGCTGGGGATGTGTGACAATAGGAGGGAAGAGCTGAATTACTCTGCTGGTTGCAACAGAGGAATAAGGCCCAAGTGTAGAAGACCTCTCATTCTCCTTTCATGTTAGCTGTCTCTCTGAGCTGTAGTAGAAATAGCTGGTCATGTAGAGAAGAAAAGCTTACTATCATCATCTTGAGCTCTGTGAACGTTCATAAAACATTCAAGAAGTGCAAACTTTCATTTACTTGCTTTTCAGAAGCTCTTTTGCAGAGAGAGTGTGAAACACCTCTTCATGCTTAAATTAACCAACATATTTATGAGCTGGCTGAGATTGCTGCAAGAGAAGATTAGACTAAATCGATGCTGGAACTCCAGAACAGCACCCTCACATCTGTGCTGACCTTGCTACAGAACTGCACATCACCCGAATACACTGCACTGCTAAACCAGCCTGAAAAAAATGGTGACAGTACCAAAAGATTCCATAAGGGACTTGCAATTCTCAACCAAATTAAATTAGGTTAAGAGAATATTTGTGCTCTGCACAGAGGGCTCCATGTGACACTTAGAAACTCAGTAACTGTAATACCCACTACCTTGCAGTCTTCCCCACTAGGACCTCAGTACACACAGGCCCAAGTTTCCCTATCCAGCTCTTCCTGGTACACAAACATTTCAATCAAGGCCAGGTTTGTCATGCCTTCAGAAGACAGCCACTATTTACATAGAGAAATGAAAGAGGTATTAATTAAAACATTGACTTTCATTTGCATAATTAGTGCTAAAAATATTTGTATGGGTTAATTAGACTCTATGCAAATTGGATTGTGGAAATTAAATTTGGGGTCTGACAACCTGACTATTATAGTTCTGCAGTTGCAAATACACTTAGAGTCCTCAAGCCATCTCCTCCCTTTCAAACTGTTTTTTGTTGTCTTGTTTTGTTGGTTTGTTTTTTTCCTTACTTCTGGCAAGCTCAAATGATACATTTTTCCTTTCCCTTTACACTGCTCCCTCCCAAACTCTGCCCTACAAATCTCACTAACTGCAGTGATACCAAGTGTAAATACATTGAATCAGTGAGCTGCTCATGACAAGAGAAATTACCACACTTTACAGAAGTCTAATATTTCCCAGGCACTCTGACTGGGCACGGAATACAAATGTTAGGATCTGCTCAGTTTCTCTGCGCCTGAAGGTAGCACAAACCAACTGCATGAGAAAGCAATAAGCAACCCAGCATCCACCCAAGATTTTATGATACTCTTCAATGAGCCCAGGTTTGAGGCTAATAATAAGTGCAGTGCTAGGGAAGATTTGCTGGGATCTGTACAAGGAAATTCTCTGCATGGACTAATGTAGAGCAGAGTGCTGAGAATGCCTTCAGATGATGCCTTGCAAGAGCAAAATACTTTCACTGAAAGCTGCAATATACAACTTAACCATGTGCTGCAGAAGACAATCCTACTTACTAAAAGGGCACTGCTTTTCTGTCTGTAAAATAACCCCACCAAGTCTCAGTAAAAACGTATGAAACAGGAAAGCAGGCACTGGCAGGCCAGTTCATACCAGTGTCCCCTGGAGTGCATTGCATTGCCTCTGACAGTTACCAGTGGATGGCTTAGCAAAGGAACCTCCAGTTCTGGAAGAAGCAATTGTTTGCAAAAGGGAATTTTTCTGCATTACATATGAGACACTTAAATACTGCAAGGTTTGAATTAGCCTGTACTGGTGCCTGGAAGTTGCAGAGGAATTTACTGCTCGCTTGATGAACCAGCTGCAGAGGCTGTGATATGTTCAGAGAAACAAGGTCAAAACTATCAAGCCAAAAAATTACGTTCAGTAAAAACCTTTAAAATTAAGGATATTCATATTCATGCCAGAATGACACCTCCTGCCCTCCCTTCCCACGTAGGCCTATTCAATTCATATTTTTAATTTAAACTGATGAATTTTATTACCTGGAAACTGAGATGCCCTGTTATAGATCAGCAGATGGTACCATAGTTAACATAAGTATCTCCAGATTTCCAGGCTACAGGTTTAATAGCTTTGAACAGTGGTAATATGAGCCCTAAGTCTTTCAACCAGTGCATGGTATCATGGATATAAATGAGTTTAATGTGCTGAGAATATGAGGTTTCATACCTGTTCCTTGAACTTGGCGCTATCCTCTGACAAATAACTGTTGTGGTTGAGTGCTTTCCACCATTCCCCACCTCTTGTTTCACGTCCCACTGCCGGGGGTCACTTGTCTTTGCACTGAGAATGTTCACACCTTTCTTCACCTTTGCCCTGTTGGAAATAGCAATTGTAAAAAGTTTATGAGAGAGTCATTGAGGACTGTGATCTTCCAAATGTAGCACGGACATCTTAACGCATCACCTTGGAGCTAAGTATTAGATTTGTCTCTAATTCGTTAGTAAATAAGAGAGTAGCGTCAGGAAGGCAGATCTAAGGCAATATAGCACTTAGAATCGTGGAATCATGCAAGTTGGAAAAGACCTTCAAGACAGACTTTCTTTTGGACAGAAGCAGCTGTGTGCCTTTATTTGCTCTGCCAACAGCAGGCTGGAGTTAGGATCAGGAATGATTAAATGTAGGAAAACCTACACTTAGGATTCTTTTTTCTATTTTGCCAGTATTCTCTCCCAAAGATAAATTTGTCCCAACACAAAAGACTCAGAAAGGCTCTGTTCATCTCTACCAAGACAAACTTGTGCTTCATCATTGCACAGAGGAATGTTTCCCTGGAGCTTTTTAAATAACATATTTTTATCCCACATGATATTCTTCTAGCTATCAGTGGAAAGGTTGTCGCTTTTCTGCCTGAAAAATGCGTCTTTGTGACAGGTTCCCAAGGAAACTTCTGTTTGAGCTCTCCAGCCTGGGGAGAACATAGCTGTTAAGACAAGACTCAGAGATGTTCTTACAGGATGCAAATTTCTGCCACTGTTATGTCCTCTGGAAAACTTAACTGTGTTTATCGAGTGATGTTATTAGCAGCAATAACTGTATGGAGGGTTAATTAAAGAGCACTTGCTTAATTAAGGAACATTTGCATAAAAGACTCCCAGCAAAGATGCTATTTGGGTTCAGAATATTTAACTGCTGATCTTCAGTTCTATTATGAAATACCAGGAATGGGAACTACAGATACGGATACAGCTCTTCTCCTCAGACGACAACGAGGGACAAAATGCCACCAGACTCACACAAGACGACAAGCATGCGAGGAACAGGATGCCAGCTATAACTATTATGGCTCTGTGAGGAGCCTGGCACCAGCATCAGACAGAGAAGGCAAAGGGTTGCTTAACTTCACACCATCAGAGTACAGCCATCACGGCCTGTAGTGAGAAGAAACTGGCTTCACCACAGCAACAGAGGCTAAAGCACGGTGGAAAACTATTGTTGTTTTAAGTACCTATGCAACACAAAATGTTAGTTACCGAGCACAAATCATCACTTAATGAGATGACAATATCTTCTTGATGTTTAAGTCTCAGCAAGCAACTAAATTCCTTGGGGGGGAAGACTTTTTGCATCTCTAGACACAGAAGTTTCTTTGGTGTCTTTAGATACTAAAATGCTTTAAAAATGAAGTAATGAATGACTGAGAGTTATTTGTTTTGTTGTTGTTTTTCAATAGCGAGACCAAACACAAGGTACGGTTTTGAAAAGGAGTATTTTTGCCTTGGGATAAAATCCCTGAGTGCTTAATTCTCACTTTCGTAACATGAAACACGACTGAGCTTCACAGATTGCTCTCTTCCTCTAGGAAAACTAGCACAAACTTGGTGAGTCTCTAACGTCTTCTGCTGAATTACTCAGAAATGAAAGCAGTAAAACTAAAGTGAGAATCAAGTCCATTACTGAAGACTCATTAAAGCTCTAAGCCCCACTAAGTTTTCCAGCATATTATAGTTCAAATAAATGATCAATAAATAAACACCTCATTAATAAGGAAACACTGGCATCAGACTTGAAATCTGCATAAATGCACCAGGAGGTTTTTTGTGGTGTGTGTATTCTAGGACATATTTTGATGCATTTAGGATATTGTTATTAGGCAACTGAAGTAAAACCTAATAATTTAGATACTTTGTTCAGCTGTTCCTTGAGTTGCACTCACATCAGTCACATAAGCCGGCACAACATTAGCCAAAATGAGTTTCCTCATGTTCAAATTTTCAACAGAATTACAAACTTTGTCAGCAGCTGCAAATTGCTCTTCCCACCATGTAGCTTGACATAGTCAATACCTGGACTCCTGTTAATTAGGACGGACATTTCGGATGGCCAAGGTTAGTGGTAAAATACACTGCCAGAGGATGAAAGACCATGGCTACAATGCCATTTTGTTAATTAACTACAGTGTGGGGCATTAAGTTGAGTGGTTTTCACATATGCCATTATATAAAGCCCATTAAAAACAAAAATTCCATCCCAGGGTAAAGTAGGTTATGTTTAGTGAGAAAAATCAATGTTGTGATTGCACTTAGCACTGGAATTAGGGTATGAACACCCAGAAGATTGACCTTCCTAAATAAATATGCAGAAGCACAATTTGCAACTCTCCCTCTAAAAAGGGCATTGAGTTTTATATAACAAGGTCAACAGATGAATCAGAACTGAGCCCCATACATTTTTAAAGCCAGTCTGCATGCATACACTACAAAGTTTTCACTTAAATTCTTATTTACTTAGTGTTTGAGTGCTGGCAAGCAAAAGTCTATTTAATTCCCTAGCAAAGATTCATTGACCTTGTTGTATGCTTGTGATTAAATATTAATTTTTAAATCAATAGTGCCAACTTTGTACATAAACATTTCTAAGTTACACTACCTCGACAAACCCTCAGACTGAGGACCTGGCAGCCAAAGTGCTTGAGAGTCTCCTGTATTTACCCACCTGATCTATGCAGTATATCTGCATTTACCACAGTTACTTAAGGGAGGTAGGAGGCAGGCACCGTGACAATAAATGGAGATGACAAACAGCTGAAGTACTCCAGATTTCCCTTGTGTGGCTCTCCAGCTGATAGATTCTCCTCTTTGCCATGTCTGCTTATTTACAAGTAGACAGGTGTCCTCACACTGAGGTTTTTCTGCATGGCTCTGCAAGCTGAACATATCCACCAGCCATGACTTGTCAGCTGGGACTTTCATTCTCAAAGCAGAGTTAAAATCTTCCTCTCCAGCGTCATTCTAGACAGTAATGGTATCTTCCATGGGTGGCACTAAATTACCTCTGTCACTTCAGGGATGTGCTCTTCACAGTAACAGTAACTAAATCGAGGCCCCAGGTCTGCTGTCCAGTAACAGAAATCACCCCTTCCTCTTTCTGGATCTAAACACAGTCACCTACATATGCACAGAACCTAAGGACAGCAGCTCATTTAGCTGAATTTGATTGTATGTGTGCTGAAATTTAAGCACAATTTTTGATCTTCTGACAAAAGAAGACCTGGCAAAGGGAAGATGAAAGACCATCATTAAGAAGAGCACAGGATATCAGAGGTCAGCTTCCAGGAATCTGTCTGAATGAGGTTCTGAAGCTTTATGAACACACAGTAACCAGAATAGTGCAAGACTTTTCTTGCTTGAACTTCTAAGGTTAATTCACAGCACAAGAAATCTCTGCCTCAGCTTTGTCTCAAAAGAACTCTTTGAATCTCTCAAATGGAGAATTAAAACACTTTGCTGGCATGCAGGACAAGCAACATCTCAAAGATATTACAGGAAAAGTCTTCAGTTGCTTACCTAGAAATAATTACCTATTTTTTGTCAAAAATCAAGTAAAAACATTCACTTACACAAATCTCACAGCAAATGCATTGGTGTTAGTCTGCAGTTCCCAAGCAAATACTTCATTTCCAAACTGAACCTTTTACTTTGGCACCATGTCTTCCTAACATAGCAAACTTAGAAATGATTGAAACTCTGCAGAAAGCTTTGCAGAATCCGCAGACCGTGCAGAAGTCCACTCACTGTGCTGTTCAGATCCTCGGGGCAAGACCTGCAGAACTATCAAGGTGAGCAGGATCAGCACAGAGAATCAGGTGGAAAGCATCAGGTCAGAAGGAACCCTCAAAGATTATCTTGTCCAACCCTGTGCAGTGAGCAGGGACATCTCCAGCTAGATCATGCTGCCCAGGGCCACACCAAGTTTGACCTTGGATCCATCTTAAGGGATGTAACCTCCACCACATCTCTGGGCAACCTGTTCCAGTATTTTGCAACCCTCAGTCTGCAGAACATCCTCCTGATATCCAAGCTAAACCTCCCCTGCTCCAGTTTCAAACCTCATCCTATCCTCACAGGCCCTTCTGAACAGCCTCTCCCCAGCCTTCCTGTGGGTTCCCTTCAGATGCTGACATGCAGCTCTAAGGCCTCTAGCCTGGAGGCAGCAGCCAGTCAGAGAAGCATTTTCCATTCTTCTCCACAGGTCTTGCCTTCGAGCCTCTAAGCACAGAGCAGGATGCTAGTGTTGATGACTAGTTGACTGCATTGTGCTGAAGGAAGGAGATTCACTAACTGGGCTTTCATTCTGTTAGAATTTCTTCTTTCCTGTTAGAATCAATTCTTGCCTGTTAGCCTAAGAGGTAAGTTTTTAGACATAAATAAAAGCAGTTTTAATTACCACAGTGATGGTAAGGTCTTGAACTTAGATAACATTGCAGCTACAAAGAGACACAGAGAAGAATTTTCACTTGCTTGGAATCTGCAAAATGGACCACAAACCAATGAGAAGAAACAGCTAGATGGTTCTAATTAATACATTACAGCTTGATTAACTACAGCACAAACTCTGCCTGTTCCATTTTACTGTCCTCAAAGTACAAGAAATGTCAGCAGTATTTAGACTTAATAACACACAGCTGACAAAGACAGCAACTGAAAGGCAACTGAATCAGCAACAGACAGAGCTGAAGATGTGACTTAGGACTTCAGGACCTCAAATTATAATTTCATACTTAAATCTTAATCTTGCTTAACTGCTATGGCTATGTAAGGGTTCTGCCACCTGCAGCAGTGGTATAGAGAGGGTGGACCACTGAGTAGTCCACACAGTTCTTCACGTGCTGTATTATTTTGCTGGCATGTGCTAATCCTAGAGAGCATCACCTCTCTTATTGCAGAGAAAGTCATTGCAAAGCACAGACCTGTGCTCTGCCTGGGTGTGCTGTGATACAGAACAGCAACCTCCCAGCAAAGGAAGAATCACAGAATGGTCTGGTTCAGAATGGACCTCCAAAGGTTACCTAGTCCAACCCCCTCTGCAGTAAACTGGGACATCCTCAACTAGATCAGGCTGCCCAGGGCCCTGTCAAGCCTCACCTTGAATATCTCCAAGGATGTGGTCCCAACCACCTCCCTGGTCAATCTGTTCCTGAATTAGAAATTACAGGTAAGCTAACAACACGTGAAGCTGATTAGGAGTCCCTGGCTGTACATGGCCCTAATTCCCTGTAGACTGGCACGAATGCCTGGCTGACTCACTGGCGAGCTAAGTGCTCATCAGTGGAGGATTTAGCTTCCTGTGTCGTTCACTTAGATGAGATAAGCAGCAATGTCAGTGCCAAGACAGCGCAGAAGCATGAAGTGAGGAGCGAAGGGACCAGAGCAATACCCTCAGCACTAGCAGGTACCTCTTATGTGGGTTATAGTATTGTCAACCTGAACTCTAACAGAAAGCTTACACAGCATCTGAGTAGACAAAACCACACTAAAGAATAAAAAGCCAAACAGTACTAAATTCCTATAATCAGTGACTTTTGTAGTATCTGAAAAACTTTTCCAGACACTAAACCTTCCAGTTCCTCCTTGTTTTCAGAGGGTTATACTTTGCTCTGCATCTCCTGTGCTGCTCATAACTGCCACACTACTCTTGGCATTGTGTACTTGATCTGAGAGCAGTCTGGTTTGAGATCAGTCACTGCTGCTTTGCACAGACAGTCTCTTCAGCTCACGTCTGTTGTCCAAGCTGCTGTGCTAGAAGCCTTTTCCTGGGAAGCACTGGAAATGTAAACATCGAGAGGGATGCAGGCTGAGTCTAACTGTGGGGACCGACTTAGCTACAAGGCAGCAGCTGGGGCACATGAGCCGAGCGTAGCATGCTGGGCAAGGGAGAGGATGCTGGTGCTAAATCCTCTGCCTTTCCTCGTCTGTTTGTATTTGTAAAGTTGGTGTTTCAACTGAACAAATAGTGACCCCTTTTGGTCAGTCTTCTCTGGAGCCTCAACGCTTCCTGCAACTCTGCTAATCCTCCATTGCTGCCCAGACTAGTAGAAGCCTGACTGTAAAGGTCACATTGTAAGAAATCATTTTACTGTGTCTCCTAAAAGCCTGCTGGCCTGTTTCTGGGCTGCACTTTACAGTAAGTCTCTAACCTTCCCAAGTTCTGCCAAAAAAATTTCAACTTCTTCCTGTCATGATTTAACTTCACTCCTTGCCTTCTTTGTTCCTAGAGTAAATCAGGAGATTAAAGCCAGCTGCAGGAACCCATAAAACCCAGGCAGGAGACTAACCACAGCAATTAAGCAAGATTTGTTTTATTAAGCGAACCTTTCTCCTTTCATCTTTCTATGTGAAATGAGTTGCTGGATCTTGCCACAGCTCTGAACGAACAGGACAGGCATCTGCCTGGCAAAACAATACTCCTTAATGGCTGTGTTGCTGGCCTTAGTTGAGAAGCCAAACGCAGAACAGAAGAACATGACCTGGTTAAGCATGTCGACCTTTCAAATGTGCTCCTTTAGTTTGTAAAATACACAGACTGAGTAAGTGTGATTAAGTGGCTATGGCTCTGCTGAGGGAATATGGGGGATCAGGTATCAGCTCCAAGCTTCCTTCATGACTCCACGCAAGCCACAAGAGCCCTATTTGCCTTCATCCTACCCTAGCAAGGAGATTTCCACCTGTGCTTCACGTGGTCACTTCTTTGCTAGGGAGGTTTTCATTTACAAGCCATATGCACAGGTAAAGAGCAAAAGGAAGTCCCACCTCAGCCAGGGAATCTAGGCACTACATTTATTAGGTAATAAATTACTGCTAAGAGGTGTATTGCAGATTTGGTTCCCATTAAGAAGGTCAGTCTGAAGGGGCACCCATGTAAGAAATTCGTTTTCTTTGATTTCTAAATATACAGCATGGGCTAATCATTACAAAAGTGAAGATCTTGATTCTCAGAGCATCCTTCTCCTTCAGGCATTTTCTTTCTCATAGAGTATCCAAGAAAAGGCCTTCAGGAAACAGCTTTTGTAAAAGCGAGGGTAAACATCCTTTAAAACGTCAAAAGAGCTAATCTCTAGGTATTTAGTCCTTTTCACTCCTTCCCCTTCTCCTTTCACTTCTTTGAATCGTGGTCTATTTGAAATAACTTCCAGAGGAGAAAAAAGGAAGGAAAAAAAATGAAAGAACCATGCCAAAACAAACAAACAAACTAACAAACTCAAGAGTTTTACTGTGAAAATGCAGTAATCAAATCCCTAACAATCTCCAAACCTGAACACTTCAGCTTCTGGAATATAGGTGTAATTCTGCAAGCAGCTGAAACAGATCTCAGTATTTCCAAAACCTCTGTCAGATGAATTGGACTAAATTCAGCTTCCCCAGAACTGCGTATTTTGGTGACTTCACAGTCCATTAAAGTTATACCAATTCTTGCCCCCACCGCTGAGGAATCCTGGGATTCAAAATCGCTCAGGAGTGATTCTTTTGTAGTGTTTCTTATGTAACTAAAATTCCCTGAGACAGTAGGAAAGTCAGCTCTCTCGTTTCAACGGCAAGAGGTGCTTCATGTCCCTTAGGAAGCTCTGAAGAGCTCAGCTGCAAGGCACGAGGTAGATGCTGTCAGCTGTATTTTTTTTTTCCTTCCTAAAAAAGATATTCAATGTGCTCTGGGATGTTCCAGTCACAGAATTCCTTCATTTGAACTGATTTCTGTGGTTAACTCTTTGTTAGAATTATCGAGGTGTTTGGTATTCTATCACTTGTTTTTAAAAAGCAAAGGAAAAAGAGATGTTTTCTGTGAAGCTTTGATACCACTACTTAAGCTACAGGGACAGACATTTAACCTCCTATTATACAGAATCACAGAATTTCTTAGATTGGAAAAGACCTTTAAGATCATTGAGCCAAATCATTAGTTTCATACTGACAAGTCCCTGACTAAACCAGATCCCTCAGCACAACATCTAATCACTATGAATTGCTGTGCTTGGAAAGGACCACCAAGATCAGCCAGTCCAACCTTCATCCCAGCATCTCTCATCACTAGACCACAGCCTCAAGCACCACATCAACTCTCCTTTTAAACACCTCCAGGGATGGCAACTCCACCACCTCCCTGGGCAGCCTGTTCCAGCATCTGACCACCTGCTCAGGAAAAAACTTCCTCCCAACAGCCAACCTAAACCTCCCCTGATGCAACTTGAGGCCATTTCCTCTTGGCCTATCATTAGTAATTCGGGAGAAGAGACCAGCTCCAGCCTCACTACAACCTCCTTTTAGGTAGTAGTAGAGGGCAATAAGGTCCCCTCTCAGCCTCCTCTTCTCCAGACTAAACAACCCCAGCTCCCTCAGCTGCTCCCCATAGGTCATGTTTGCCAGACCTCTCCCCAGCCTCATCGCCCTTCTCTGCACCCACTCCAGCACCTCAGTGTCCCTCCTGTACTGTGGTGACCAAAACCTCGAGGTGTGGCCTCACAAGTGCTGAGTACAGGGGCATGATCACCTCCCTACTCCTACTGGTCACACCATTGCTGATCCAGGCCAGGAAGCTGTTGGCCTTCTTGGCCACCTGGGCACACTGCTGGCTCATGTTCAGCTGGCTGTCCACCAGCACCCCTGGGTCTTCTTCGGCCAGGCAGCTCTCCAGCCACTCCTCCCTCAGTCTGTAGGGCTGTGGAGGGCTGTTGTGGCCAAACTGCATGACCCAGCACTTTGCCTTGTTAAACCTCATGTAATTGGCCTCAGCCCATTGCTCCAGCCTGTCCAAATCCCTCTGCAGAGCCTTCCTACCCTCCTACCCTTTTGCCTCATGGCAAAACTGTTCTCCCTAGCACTGAATATTAATAGCACTAGTTGTTGGATTACAAGAAAGGCAGGAGAAAAAAAAGAATTAAAAAATCACTAATAAAAGCAGAAGGGAAACACACAACATAGAGAATCTGGATTTGTCTTCCAAGCTGAGAGGAAACCCAATCTGAATTTACAACCTGCTAACATTCTGCCTCCAAAAAAGATAAACACTGTAAACTCCTGATGTTCACAGAAGCAGACACAGAGCTGCTACTGCACTTAACTCCAGCTCATCCTGCTTTCAGAGAAACAATCACATTTCAGCCCAGATGTTACTGAGGGGTTCTCAAATCCACTGCTCAGGCTGAATATTTAAACTTGAAGCAAGCTCAAAATGGAAGGGAGCTCTTGCAATGGCTACCAGAAGCTGTCCTTACCCTCTGCCCTGGCTAATTGCTTTAAGGGGCCACTTAGGTGCCAAAACCACTGTTACCAGCTCAAATTATCAGATCAGTAACAAGGTAAGAGACAAGATGGTGCAAGGTAGAAGAGAGGAAAGTAATTCAAACAACTCCACTTCAGCTTTTCTTAACTCCCCAATGCATAGACTCAAAAATTTCTTTGGAAATAGCATTTGTCAGCAACTACCACAATTCTACATAAAGCCACAGCTCCCAGAGTCATTTGGAAGGAATCCTCACAGTTATTATGAGATGGGGAAAAGGGAAGACTGAAAGAAAAAGAAGAACAGTTTTATCAGTAACAAGAAGTCCATATTTGTTCCTTTTGGTAATCCTTAATCTTTTTGGTAACACTTGAGGTTGGCCTCTCTCAATACAAAAATCCATTCCTCTAAGGCAGGATGAAGAACCACCCCCTTGTGATAAATGCTGCCCAAGCACGGTGTAGAAAGAGCTCTTCTTCCTTGGTTTACAGTACCGATATTGGCAGATAAGAACATATAATGTGGAAGTAAAAAAACTCATGGGACAAGATTACTCACTTCTTCAACCCTCTTTTCATTGCCCCTTAGCTGTTACTCGTGGAATCAGCAACAATTTTGGTTCACAAGAACCGCAAGGGAAGCTCTGATTGTGAAGGCTGAAGTCTTAGCGTGCCCAAGAGTTGTTGGCAGCAGTACTTTAGAAGCACTACGCAAGTTAGATGCTCAACTGTAACTGACCGGGAAGAGTGTGAGTTTGAAGCTTGATTATGACTTTCCCTTTCCATTTCCTTAAAGAGTGAATTAGTAGAAAGGCTCTTTTCTAATGGGAAACTCAAAATAACCAATAAGTACAAGTCAAAGATCCAGCTCATGGATTCTGCATGGAAATAAGTTGATGCATAATCACGTCTAGGTAAAACTCCTGAAAAGTCTTTGCTGCAGGATCAGTATCTGAGTGAATGCTCATTTATAAATTGCTTCTATGAGGACACCAGGCTGTCAGCTCTGCTGTCTGCTGAAGACTGAGTTGGGATAATCACCTGTCTTGCACCAATACATTCTTGCAGGGAGAGTCAGAAGAAAGAGCCAGAGATGGGTGTTGAGTAAACAAAAAAACCCACCAGGGCGAATCCAGAGCGCAGATTTAGCTGCACATGCTAAATACAAGCTCACTGCCTCCACAGATCTATTTTTCAGGACCAGAGACACTTTTTAGATAAGTAAATGCTTTGAGATTATATTCTCTACTACATGCAGTTTCTATTATTACAAAAAGAAATCTCTAAGCTGCATATTTGTGACATTCCTCCAGCTGGCAGAGCAATAGCGGTGCCAAGGAAAATACTTACTGCTTGCAGTGGTTATTAGGATTATTACTTAGACCCCAAGTGACTTCCTGAAGTAATCTTCCGGTGCAGTCCCTTTGTGTTTTTAATCCCATCCCCACTCCCCCTCCAGCAGCTGTTACAAACACATTTTTGCCATAAGCCCTGCAGCAATGAGGGTTGTGTTTCCTTCTCCTTTAGAAATATTGCACTGCCAAGACCTACTGCTAGACAGAGGAAGGTGCAAGTGTCCTTAAAACATCAAGGAAGAGGAGTCATTCAGTCAGGTAATTGTTTCAAATGGTATAGACCATATTAGTTATTTGTAGGAGAAATGAACAAAAAGGTTGATTATCAGGGAGTGCATTCCCAAGATGCAGCACTGTCTCTTTTATACTCTAATTAGTCTAACTTAAGTTGATCAGGGATAGACACTTTACCATAGCCCTGATGAGAAGTCCTCCAGACAGCAGAAAGTTTGCTGACTCTGTAGGTGTTATAATAACATGTGCTCCCATCCCTTTAGCCCTATCTCCTCTCCTGCTCTCTTTGGAGCAGAGAGCAGCAAGAACCAGGGGCAAACTTTTGGCATAGATGAGTGCCCAAACTGCAATCAAGCAAGCAGAAAGACTAAGAAAGGCAACGACAGGATAAAACAAGAATTATGGCAACGCGGAATCGAGTGCACCCTCAGAGACTTTGCAGGTGACACCAAGCTGTGTGGCACAGTCAACTTGCTAGAGGGCAGGGATGCCATCCAAAGGGACCTAGACAGCTGGAGAGGTGTGCCCAGGCCAACCTCATGACATTCAACAAGGCCAAGGTAAGGTCCTGAACCTGGGTTGGTGCAATCTCCAGGCTGGGTGATGAATGGCTGAGAGCAGCCCTGAAGAAAAGGACCTGGGGGTCTGGAGTGATGAAAAGCTCAACATGAGCCTGCAGTGTGAGTACAGCCCAGACAGCAACTGTGTGCTGGGCTGCAGCAAGAGCAGCATGGCCAGCAGGGCAAGGGAGGGGATCCTGCCCCTTTGCTCTGCTCTCATCAGACTCCGCCTGGAGTCCTGTGTGCAGTTCTGGAGCCCCCAACACAAGCAGGACATGGAACTGTTGGAGTGAGTCCATAGGAGGCCACCAAGATGCTCAGAGGGCTGCAGCAGCTCTGCTATGAGGACAGGCTACAAGAGTTGGGCCTCTGCAGCCTGGAGAAGAGAAGGCTTTGAGGAGATCTTATAGCAGCCTTCCAGTATCTGAAGGGGACTACAGGAAGGCTGGGGAGGGACTATTTACAAGGTCTTGTAATGACAGGATGAGAAGGAATGGGTTTAAACTGGCAGAGGGGAGATTTAAACTGGATCTTAGGAAGAAGTTGTTTGCAGTGAGGGTGGGGAAACACTGGCACAGGTTGCCCAGGCAGGTTGTGGCTCCCTGGAGGTGTTCAAGGCCAGATTGGATGAGGCTTTGAGCAACCTATTCTAGTGGGAGATGTCCCTGCCTATGGCGAGGGATTTGAGCTGGATGATCTTTGAGTTCCTCTCCAACCTAAACCATTCTATGTTTCCTCTATATCCCTCTACAACCACTCCAGTATTCAGTAACAGTTCTTGATTTGCTCAGCATAATCCTCAGAGTTGCATTTAGTCACTGTGATGCACACTAACTGCTGCTATTCTAAATTTTGTTTCAGAACAAGCACACCTTGTGTTATAATCTGCATGCCAGGGTGTAATAGAAATGGTACAAAGATGGTCTGTGGGATACAGCAGACAGAACTTTGAGATTATACCTCTGAATTGAGTCTTACTCTAGTAAATGCTGGCACCAATCTGTCCTAGAGTCCCCAGATGGGGTTCTTTCATGCTTTAAGTTTGCCCAGCAATAGCACAAATCTCTATGCCCTGAGGCAGGTGCTGGTAGTTTGTGTGTTTAGGGACAGATCTGAGCCCCCTGAGATTTCAGTTAAGTCAGCAAAAAATATGCCTGCTGACCTCAAGGGCCTTGGAACAGATGCCTAAAACACGCATGGGTTTCCATGGGGTCACCACCTGGCCTGCCAGAGCCAGTGGGCACTGTCAGCAGCTGGGCACATGACGGAAGCTCATGTGGCTCAGGAGTGGGAAAGGAATGATAACAAATTGTGGGTATGATCTGGCTCAGGGAGTTCAAGTAACACAGAAAACTACTGTCAGTCACCTGCAGTTTCTCTTGCAATTAAAAAAAATATTCCCCTTGCACCCCCCCTTCCCCCAAAGAAAAAGAAATCACTGATTAGAGACACTGCCATAGTTTTCTAATCTTTAAGAAATATTTCAAAGCCTGGAGGGTTTTACCTGGCCTGTCTCTGTATGCATTTGTCCATAGATACACACAGAGTGTTTCACAAAAAAAGCACTTCACTTGTTTCTCCCTGCTTTTATTTCCCATGTCTGTCCCTCCACTTTGGCTTTCTCTTGGCTTTGCATACCTCTGCATCTCCTCTTGCAATACTCCCTTTTCACTTCTCTCAAATGTGTTGTCATCTTACTTAATTCATTTAGAAATTTGACCAAACCAGCCAAGTCCACACTAAGTTACAGTTCTAATTCTAATCCATCTATCCCTGCTCTGCTTTAGCTGCATTAAAGGGCCTCCTGGATCCAGACATAGGTCTTCAGTTTATAGTTGTCTGACCTTGGTTTGTCATTGTGTCACATCACAATGCAAAGGTATTTATTTTATTTCATTTTGTTCTCCAAAAGAAATGCAATGCCAGAAAATAGGACAACACTTGATTTCAATTAGTGCAGACTCATGGCCAAGTCACCAAGGTTGCCACCTGATAAAAGCACAGATAATGAAGGGTTCTCTCCTTAGAAAGAGAAGTTTTAATGTCCAAAAACATTCGCTAAGTTAAAGTAAAATCTCTCTCAATTCCTACACAATTCCTTACTGGACAAACTATGTCTTTACCTCATGATTTTGGCTGATGTCCCTCTTAATCAGTTACCTGCCCCTCTTCAGGACACCCTCTTTCTGGCTTTAGGATACACTGTCAGAAAGCTGACTCGTCTCAGAACAAAAGGAGCCTCTTAAAATCTCTCCACATTAGGTGAGTGGTATCCAGTTGCTGTTACAGAAACCCAGGAATCAAAATCAACTGTAAGAGAAATGAGCCTATTCAGCCATGGGGCTGCTACACAAACGACTAGGTACAACAGCTCAAGCAGCAATCCACCTGGAAGTTGTTTTCCCCTTCCTGTGTTCACTTTGCCTTACTCTGGGTTCAAGTATCCAACGTACCAGTAACTACTGCTGCAGAGCATCTCAACCAGCCCTGACCTCCACCCACAGAGGGTTGTCAAGGCTGTCTTTAATACTAATTACTAATCTTTTCCTATAGAAAGTTACCAGTAAGAAGGAAAGGGAATAAGAACTGCAGTCCACATAAAAAGTATGACTTGACACTTTCTCAATAAGAAACCATTTACCATTTCCAACAGGATGAGAAGTTTTTTGCCCAGGGATGAGGTTGCCTTACGAGCGAGCAGCACACTAGAAATCCTCAAATCTGCTGTTTATTGCTGTGCAGTTAATTCATACACCTTTAACTTGCCAGGCCCATTTAGGTCATTGGTAGTATCTCAACGACCATGGTTGGACAACAGATCCCTTGGGCTGCCAGCCATTTTGACAGGACCTTTCAAGAAACCTTTTTTTTCCTTTGAGGTTGAGGACAACTGTGAACTCTTGAAGCCATAATGAAGAGTGAAGTCTTGAGAGGTCAACAAACCACTGAGCTCCTTTGACATATTGCAGGAATCAGCAGGAAGACTCTGGGATGCATCAAAAGAAAACCAGCTGTCAGTGAAAGCCAGAGGCAACAGCTTGTTCCTGGATGCAGATATTAAGGTCATGATATACTTAAGGAAAAGCACCCACAAGATAAAACAGATCAATACATTTGTAACTCTCACTGTGCTTCTTCCTTCTCTTTGTGAGGATTGTAAATCAGCATAAGTCACATTCCCTTTACTATGTCCTGGGGAGTCTTTTTTTCTGTCCCCTCGATGACTCTCCTCAAGAGTCATTTCAATTCATCCAACTGCAGCCAGCTACTAACTGCAGGGACGAAAATCATTTTGTTTCAGCTTGATGCAGCAGAAATGCACTAGACTTAAATAGCATACGACAGAGCACAACACAGGCACCTGATTTAGGGCTGCACAGGCTTCAGCAGCAACAAAGGATTTGCTTTCTGAAAATGCTGAAGCAGCCACTCACAACACTGTCTGTACCAGAGTAATAACATTCAAAATGAATGGGTGGGTAAAGCAGCACATGCACACACACAGAGACCATCTTCTGCAATCAGACTTGAAGTGCTGCTACAGAACCTTTGTTGTGTCCTCCTAACCTCTTCCAGCCTCCCATGCAATCTCTGCTTATAGTTAAAGCCATCTCTAGAGACAAGAGTCTTAGGCTGGAAATGTCCTGAGTACAAGCAGTCATCACTGAACAAAAAAAGCATTAATATATATAATTTATACATCCACCTCCTCTCTTAATTTAGGAGCACCTAATTCATAAGTTCCATATGCTTGGGACTGGAAAAGTTGCTGCATGTTGCTTTGTGGGTCAAGAAGGGAAAAAAAAGTCAATGTGGGCTTGCAGTGATCCTTCACTTCCCTTCCATGCTATTCTGCAAAGTATGGCTAGAAATAGGTGAGAAAAACTTGGTCTACAGGTGTCCTCTTATTACAGTAACAAGCAGCCTGTCATTGCAAGGATCTTTTAGCACTCATTCCTATCTACCATCAAGGTGATGAGGTTGCTCAGCAGTCACAGAGGGTGGGGTTTCTGGGCTTGCACACTATTT
Source organism: Pogoniulus pusillus (assembly GCF_015220805.1). NCBI lineage: Eukaryota > Metazoa > Chordata > Aves > Piciformes > Lybiidae > Pogoniulus > Pogoniulus pusillus. Next base: position 7,701,894 of record NC_087293.1, read on the forward strand.
AATGCCTTAGCAAACCTCCACCTGTCTCCCAAGCTGTCCAGTTCCTTATTTGAAAGGCGTTAGACAAAACCAATAAGAGTTACGAGGTATACAACAACCAAGGCTATAGAGAAATGAAATGACAAGTACAAAAAGAGGAATATGAATAATATACAGAAGAGGCCATTCCTCTATGTACTGAGGGAATGTGTTTCTGCTCCTTACAAAAGGCAGGATTTATCTTTTCCTGATCAGAGGTGACAAAGCTAGAATGTTAATGCTAGAAAAACACTGAGAGGGCAGGAAGAAGGCTGCTAGCAATTTCACTTTGATTTCATCAGCCCATCATCCAATTATACATTTATTTCTTTGTGAGCAGCAGACACTTTCACACTTGAAGTCTCCCAGGGGAGAGACAAATTACTAAGTCTCACAGATCTTTCTACAAAATTTCACACATATTTCAGTCAAGCAAGACATCGACGGGCTCGATCTCCTGTCCTCTAGGGCTGACACAGCTCATGTTACTGACTTCAAAGGGGACAAGTCTGGTCACCAGGTACTAAGTCTTCTCTCAGTGACAGAAGTTTTATTCAGATAAAAGTCAGGGCCAGCTCTGAGACTGCCTTGCTGTGAATGATAATCAGTTCAGGCCTCTAGTACTCATGCTGTCTTAAAATTATGGCACCTTCTTCTCCATCTATCACTAGGTCTTCTACTCTTCTGCTCCATTTCATGTGTCCCCATGAACTTGAAGCTGGGAATACTTATTAGCTCTCTGCAATGTCTGCTATATCAAAGAACATCACATAAATGCAATTATAGCACTTCTGCATCAAAGCTAGCTCATGTGCACCCATTATATGCTCTGCTTTAATGCTGAATTTAATGTAAATACAATCATGTCAGCGTGAGCACACTTCTAACACACTGAAGTGATACAGTAACCTAGAGAGAACTGGAGATTGAACCAAATCATCAGTATTAGCAGAAATAGCAGCCTCAAGAGAAAAGCTAGAAGCTCTGCTATGCTATCATACTAATGCATTATACCCCAAAAGAGTTTGTTGAAGGAAAAAGGAAGTTAAAAATGCACACCAGAAATTGCTGGAAGAACCCTAATTATGTTTAGTTCAAACTACCTAAGGTCCAGGCATTATCCCTGTGCACACTGAGCTGGAAATTTATCACAATCCCACAGAAGCATCACTTCTGTCACTGAGAGGAAAAGTAGGTGCTAATTTTCAGCACAGAGAACCACTAAGCTGAATAAATATTAACAGTATGGGTGCATTACATGGAACAAAGCTGCCGTGCAGTTAATATGCACAAAGCGTGCCAGCCTTGCAAGAAACCAGCACTGTGATGCTGCAATACTGAGCTAGCCAACACCAGCACACCCTTCCACAAGATCATCCCTGACTTCATTTTTTGTCCTGTTGGGAGACTATTTTCTGCCTTTTTATGACATTTTAAGGCCATCTTTTCAGCATGTAAAAAGTGGCTAATGAAAATTAAAAAGGCTGCTTCAAGTGTTTCATTGTTCTCACTATGAAGCAGTAGTAGAAATTATCTGAAACATATCTTCAAATTAGGTACTTAAATTGGGTATGGAAATGCAGGACACCCAAGTAGATAAATCTGACATCCAGGGATGGTTGCAGGATTGGCTTCTTCATCGGGCAGCTGAAATACAGCTACTAAAGTATGCTTTTAGTTGTCATCTAATTTAGTCTTTCACTACCAACCTGCTCCCTCAATCCAATTTTACTAATTTTTAAGACCCTTTGCCCTCCTAATCCTATTATATTGGTGATTTTATAAAAAGGTTTTGCTGCAATTGATTCAGAAAACAAACATCATCCCACCACCTGCTTCTCTTCCTTATCCTCCCCTGAAAACAATAACTTCCCATATCAACCCTCAAAAACTCTTCAGCACTTTGGAGTTTATTTGGGAACAGATACTTCTTTTTTTTCCCTTTCTCTGCAGCTCTTCTAGCTGGGATTTCACTGCCTCTTCTTGCAAGGATGGCATTTGGAAAACCAATGACCTATTTTTTTATTTTGTATTTATACCTCTGCTATTCAGAAAGCCTAAGGCCCCAGGATGAATACATCTTCCCCAGTGCATGTTGGATCCTCTATGGGCTAATGACATTTGTCTAAAGCTTCTGGTAAAAACAAGGGCTCTGAGCTGAGCTGCAGTAATACCAAGGGTAATGCGAGGTTCACAAAGGCAATAAATCCATCATGTGAATGGTAGTGGGGAGATTTACTTTTTAGGTATAAGGCAGAGAGTTCAGGACTGGGAGGTTATGAAATCATTGTGTGATGGCTTGGGTGTTACCCACCCCCCCCCCACACTTAAGAAAATCACCCAGCCTAGACTCAAGTGGATCTGGCAATTGAGGAATGAAGCTATATTTACAGCTTAGCACAATATACGAGCATATATTTACAATATATAAAGAAATAGACAATATAAAAAGTAATACAGAAACACAACAGCCCTCCCAGAAACCAGAGTCCCCAGGAGGGGTACCCAACCACCCTTCCACCTTCCTCCCACTCCTCTACCTTACCCCAGACTTTGCCTTACATTCAAGGTAGTTTGGAGGGTCGGCCATGGGGGGTTAGGAAGCAGAAAGATTAGCTAGCAAGTTAGGGAGAGAAGTGTCTGCAGCCAGAGCCTGAGCCCAGAGAGAGACTCCCTTATCTATCTTTATGTTCTTGTTCTTATATATCTCAGCAAGCCTATGAGTGAAGCAGACATCACCATTGTTTCCTTTTCACAGCCTATAATCTAATTCTTCTCATCAAAACATTCTAGCTAGCTTCAAACTAGCATACATTACTGGATGAGAGTGGGGTTTAAAAGAACAGAACTGAATTTCTACAGTTGTGTTAAAACTTCTTACAAATGGGGGAAGAAAAGCAGCAAAACTGCGTTTTTATTCTCTTAGCTGAATATTCATAGTATATTTTGCTGATCAGGGATTGCCCCCTCTATACACATGTTAAATGAGGCTTCGTGGCAGTGGGCAGTAAAGAAAACCTCAGGAAAAGATGAAGTCACCTTGCAGAGGCAGAAGGAAGCAGTGAGCTGCTCTGTGCCTCCTTTGTTGTGATTTCCATACGAGAATGAAAAGGTTGCTTCTACAGACAAGGGCTGAAGCCCACGGGCACATGGCCTGAAAAATAACACCACCTTTTCATCTGGAATCAGAACAAATTTCATGTAGAGGCTATTGATGGCAAATGAACTTGGAACCTCACATTTCTATTCCTTCCTGAGTAGAACTGCGCTTTAAGTCTCAGGCTTTATTAATGGAATAAGTGCATTTGTCTCTTGCAGGCCTGCAAAATAAAAGCACTGAGAAGTAACATATGGAATATGCCTTGGGCAATGAGATTTTCCTCTGGTATTGCTGTTCTTCTAATAAAATTGAAATCATGGCATGAGTGCACATGTTCCTGTAAAGCATTTCACAGGGGGTGGTCTGGAATAGAGGCACTCAAAAACCACAGACCATTTTTATAATACTGCTAATCTCCACTGTTCAAAACACAATGATCTGGGATCACTAAACTCGTGAGATGCAGAGCTCTTTTCTATTCCCTTCCAGGTTCTCCACTTTTGAGTCTGTCCTTCAAGTGGATTTCTTGGGAAATTTTCTCCTGTTTTCCTCTGCAAACATAAAGGCTCCAAACTTCATTGCATAATGGGAAGCTGCAATCTTTCTGACATCCCACACCTGCAGCAGTGAATTCCCCTATAAAAACAACCGTTGAGGTGATCCTTAGGAAATTGGGAAGGTTAGCAGCAGTGCTAATTGTTTGAGGCAGTTCTCTGCCTCAATTTCTCCATGTTCCTATAGGCAGTTTCACTGCCTGACCTCAGAATCCTGTTGTAGCCTTTTATTCAGCCTTAGTGAAGAGCTTTAGGGCAGAGAAGTGACAAGCATTTTAAGTACAAGGACTAGAGAGGAGCCTCAGGCACTCAGATTGCCTTTACTTTTGAACATCTTTGATGCAAAGCCCTGGACAAGCAATGTGGTTGTCTTATGCTCAGTAAAAAAATTATGTTCTTCCATTCTCACCCCAGCAAAGCCTAAAACTGAACAACTTGGGAAAAAAGTGATTCTAGTGAGATAGTCATGACATTCAAGAAGCACTTTTTCTCTTGAAAACCACAGTGCAATGGACTTGCCTGGTTAAAAAGTGTCCGAGCAAACAGTTTAACTCCCATTGATTCTAGTTTGATTTGAAACTCCCGGTGTCAACAGTTCCAAAGGAAAGTGCTTTCTGGTTTTGTGTTTCACACTCTCCAGAGTGCCTAATTGAAAATCAAGGCAGAGAGAACTGGGAGTCTCTGAAATGCTATAGAACAGGAATGTTTTGTAACAAACAGTCTGATACAACATCAAGCCACTTACAACTGCAGTACACATCACTGGCTCTTATTTTAGCTCGTCACTTACACAGTGATCCACAGTCCCTGGAGATACTACCTCTTGTATTTTTGCCCACAAAAGTCAGGAAGAAATCAGATACCTTTCCAGCTTTGGTTTTCAATAGGAAACAGTTAACACATGAAACAAACTTAAGTGGAATAATTTCTTCCAAGTCAATGAATTAACAGTTCATGTTTTCATTGAATAACATGAGGTAGGAGCCATGATTTGAGTAACAGCCAAAGGGAAAAGCCCAGAGTATCTGTTTCATGTGTTGAATGGAGTCACGTTCTTTTATGGTGTGTTCCTAGCTCAGAACCAAGCTGTGCCAGTACATCTGGGCACACAGCTATGCCACAAACAGCACAACTCAAAGAACTGGTATCATGGGCTACAGCAGTGCAGAAGTGATGTCAATCTCTGCAGATTCGTCCTACCACCGTGAGTTACTGCCAGGTACTGCTACTTTGATACAAGAGTTCAGTTTCCAAGGTCTTTAAATCTGGATTAAACAATGTACTGAGCAGTGACAGCATGGGCTGGAGTGGCAAAAAATCCTCTGCTCCAGTGTAAACAGAAGACACAGGCTTTGGGACTGTTCAGAGCCCAGGGGAAAGGGGAAGGGGAAGGGGAAGGGGAAGGGGAAGGGGAAGGGGAAGGGGAAGGGGAAGGGAAGGGAAGGGAAGGGAAGGGAAGGGAAGGGAAGGGAAGGGAAGGGAAGGGAAGGGAAGGGAAGGGAAGGGAAGGGAAGGGAAGGGAAGGGAAGGGAAGGGAAGGGAAGGGAAGGGGAGAGAGAGGAAGGTTGGTTTCATGAAGAAACACCACACTGTCATATTCATGGTTGCTAAAAGAGAATGCCAGCTAACACCAGCAAAGTCCATGCATCACCTATCACCAAAAAAAGAGACTACTTGTCTGTGCTGAGGTACAATCTAGAAGAGATCAACTTAATCAACTAATGAGCAAAAAAAAAATCCTGGAAATTTCACTCTTAAAGGTTTTGAAACTCCTAGCTTTAATAAAATACAGAAAAAGATTTTTGCTTTCTTTTTCATTGGTTCCTCTTTCATTGCTTCCAATAAAATAGAGAAATGTTATCCTCCACGCGCCCACCCCCTCTCTTTTCATTATCAATGTCAGATTCCTCAATAAATACCTAGCATGGAACTTGTCTGATGATTCCCATCTAGTTTAAAGAATCAGGAGCTTATGTTTATAGCCTGTGTCTATATGGTATATGGGGTACTTTATGTGGAATAGTTAGCATCAGCAAGCATGCCCTGTGCCCTGCAAAGTGTTAAAAGATTGCATTCTTTAAATGTTTTGGCAGGAAAAAATACTTTGCATAAACTCTAGACTCCATGGGTACCTCTCAGTGTCTGAAAGGACACGTGCTGTTTTTCTGGCTCTGAAGCAGAAATATAATTCATTAAATGGAGGAGACAATGAACAACAAATTTTACAAGCCAAGTTGCGATTAACGTCCTGTTCCCTTCCAAGACTTTAGGTAATGAATCTGATTTTACACTTCATGTTTTCAGCAATGTCTTCAGAGATAAAGTAATGGAATGCCCATTACCCTCTCTTAAGATTGACATATTCTTACAAAATGCTTTGTGATCGTATAAACAGCATCGAACAAGCTAAAATCAAGACCATATAGCATGTATAAATGTCCACAGACATCTCACTTTTTTCTCCTCAGCAGAATGCAGCAATGCAAGCAGAGAACTGCAGGGTATATCAAGGCATTTGTGCATTTCAGCATTTCTGTCTTACCTGAAGTGCTTGATAAATCTAATGCATATAAACAAAAAGGAGAGGGAATGGAGCACAGGCAGCCCTTGGTGCTGATGGTGACTTTTCATTGCTACGGTTCTAACTCAAATATGATCCACATTAACATTATTTATGGAGGATTATGAAAGGTGTAGCACTTGCAGGTAGGAAGAGTATTTTTGTTTATGACCCAAGCCATGCTAGCAGTGTTTTCTAGAGGGCAGCCAGCTCAAAAAGGTTGAATGTCTTATCCGAGGTCACACACTGCCTTAAAGGAACAGAAGGCAAGCCAGCTGATTTCCTCTCACGTTCTGTTGCACACCATGACATCTAATTTATCAAGTGGCAGGTCTATATATTTGAGACCTGAGTCTGTCCACTTACTGCAGGAAACATCTCCAGTTTGTTGGACTCTACAAGCAAAGGTCAAAGAGCAAACAAAATGACAGAGTAAAGCAAGTCCACTCCACTTCAGCTATGAAATGCTTAGGTAAGATACTACTGACTGAACGTAAAGCTTTCCTTCATCATACTCCACAAATAAAGGATTCCAGATTAGATGCATTTCCCAAACCAATTGTGCAAACCCAAAAACAAATAAATACTGAAAGCTGAGCTTTCTGATAGCTCTGTTAGTCCAGAATATTTACCTGGTGTTTTCTGGTTGCAACTGATACTGACACAGTCAATTTTCTCTCTTATTCCACAAGTTATTAAATTTATGGAACTGTCAGTCTTTCATGACACCCGTGGCAACTTTTACAAGATGATCAAATTTGTTTAGCATGTCAATGTCAAATATTTTGTGAACATAGTTGGGTGATGTGCAATTTCCAAAAAAATCACAGGCTCACAGGATGTTAGTGGTTGGAAGGGACCCAAGGAGATCATCAAGTCCAGCCCCCCTGTCAGAGCAGGACAACACTATCTAACACAGATCAGAGAGGAGCACATCCAGAAATTGTGCAATCTTTTCCTCTCCCCATTGCAGGACGAACAGCAGTGAGCAGTACAGAGCTGCATGCAGACAAGCCTAGTGCAATCAATTCTGATGAGACTTCACTTTAGAGTGAAATCCACTCCTTACACACCACCACCCTGAAGCATATTCATGATCAAAGTCCTCAAAACAGGATTAGGGAATTTCAGTACCACAGCAGCTCTCGCTTTTCCATCTAGTTTCTTAATGAAGTTTTGGATTAATGGAAGTGGAGATTGGATGGCCAAGCATCCAAGAGTCTCAACAGGGCTGAGTCAAGCCTTTGGAGCAGACAGTTCCAACCCCAGAGAACGAACGCATGACCTCCACAAAGCCGAGCAGCAAAAGACTGCTTCCTTTTGCACTGAGCCAGGATTTGAACTCAGAAACACAAAAGTGAAAATTAAGTGATGAATTTTTTCTTACTTTATCCTTATTCTAAGAGATTATTTTTTGGCTTACTGGTTTTGATTTGGTACTCAAAGCCAACCTTGAATAGCTTATTACATGTGATCCTTTAAATAGATCTAACTCAGAAGCAGTTCTTGACAGTCTCTGCAACCCAGACCACAAAAACAAAGGGTTGTAAAAGAGAAAAAATGAACAGCCCATGTTAATTAGCAGTTGTTTACTCCTTTTAATAAGCTAAGATTAAAAAAAAACCAAGACTGGAGGTTGCCCCATCATCACAAGCCACACTAATCTCGGATGCCCTGCTACACAGAAGTTTACAAACCCTAATCCCTGGCACTTTATGGAAGCATGTAGGCGGTCTTTTATCTAAGAATCTGAGCACAGTGTACAAGCATTAGCTAATTAGATTGCTTGCAACTACTATAATATCAGAAGCAGTTAGAAGACAGATAAAGGTAGGGTTAAATGACAAAGCCAGGTCTCATGAGACCTGTGTATCAAATGGAGCTTAACCACAAGCTGCCCACATAACCATTGGACATTCCCTAGGTTAACCAGCTCTATTACAACATCTTTTCCAGCTCTTGTAAGTGGGGGTTTTGTTCTGTAGTATTATATGCTCAGAGGCACCAGTTACAATCAAAATATTAAACAAACTGGTACTATACAAACTTGTCCCCTTGTACTTGGATCTGGTGAGGCCACAGCTCCAGTATTGTGTTCAGGTTTGGGCACCTCATTACAACAGATGTGGAGGTGCTGGAGTGGGTCCAGAGGAGGGTGATGAAGCTCAGGAAGGGCCTGGAAAATAAATCTTATGAAGAGCAACTGAGGGAGCTGGGGATGGTTAGTTTGAGGAAGATGAGGCTGAGGGGAGACCTCATCACTGCCTACAGCTACCCAAAAGGATGTTCTGGAGAGGCTGTTGCTGGTCTCTTCTCACAGGTAAATATTGATAGAACAAAGGGGAACAGCCTCAAGCTGGGCATTGGAAAACATTTTTCCACAGAAAGAGTAGTTATTGGAATGGTCTGCCTAGGGAGGTGGTTGAGTCACCAACTCTGGATCTGTTTAAAAGTCATTTGGATGTGGTACTTGAGGATATTGTTTAAGGGTGAACTTTGTAGAGTAGGGGTAACAGCTAGGCTTGATGATCCTGGGGGTCTTTTCCAACCGGAATGTTTCTGTGATTCTGTAAGAGGTGCAATTTCTACCCACGTATCAAAGGTGACAAGTCCAAAAACCACAGAATGCAGCACAATGCCCAAAGTGACTAACTGCTATGTCTGACTTGACCAAGTCTGCAGGAGAAATTGAAGTTCAGCCTCTATTCCTTATGTCCTTACCTGCCATCAGCAAAATGTCCAGAATGCCTTGGATTTGCCACATATACACAGATTACCTGTACAACAGATCCTGATTAAGTTTGGTATAGAATCACAGAACCTTAGAGGTTGGAAGGGACCTCCAGAGATCATCGAGTCCACCCCCTGCCAAGGCAGGATCCCCTAAGGTAGTTCACACAGCAATGCATCCAGGCAAGTTTTGAAGGTCTCCAGAGGAGACTCCACAACCTCTCTGGGCAGCCTGTTCCAGGGCTTTGTCACCCTCCCTGTAAAGAAGTTTCTCCTCATGTTGAGGTGAAAGCTTCTATGTTCCAGTTTGTAGCTGTTAGTCCTTGTCTCATGCTGACAAGCAAAAAGAGACTGACCACATCCACTTGACGGTCACTCCTCAGATACTTGTATCCATTGATCAGATCTTCTCTCAGTCTTCTCTTCTCCAGACTAAACAGCCCCAGGTTTCTCAGTCTCTCTTCATAAGGCAGATGCTCAAGTGACCTAGTCATCCTCATGGCTCTCTGCTGGACTCTTTCCAGCAGGTCCCTGTCTCTCTTGAACTGGGGAGCCCAAAGCTGGATACAGTATTCCAGGCGTGGTCTCACCAGGACAGAGTAAAGGGGGAGAAGAACCTCCCAAGAGATAAGTTTGTTGCTCTGCAGACACAGAGTAATTATCTACCTAGCGAGCACAAAAAGCTACTAGGAACCACCTCCTCCCCTTCATAAAATTACATGTCCTAGGTGTCTGCTTAATGCTTGGATAGGAATAGAACAGCAAAGAAAGTAGTAGGTATATGGAAAACTGTAAAAATAGTAACCTTCCACTTCTGACTATTAGAGAGGCATTGGACATCTAATCCCTTAAGAGCAGTATCAGCTTATTGGCATTATTTCAGTTTTGTAAAGTGTTAGAAAAATACTCTTTTAAGAGTTAAAAATGTAAGTAAAGGCTAGTCTCACTCATTTGCAATTTGCTAGAGATGTCATAATAGGAGAGAAGGAATGGGACAGCTAGGAATGGAATGAGGCTAGGCTGAAGATGAGCCAGCAGTGTGCCCAGGTGGCCAAGAAAGCCAGTGGCATCCTGGCCTGCAACAGGAACAGTGTGGCCAGCAGGACAAGGGAGGTTATTCTGCCCCTGTACTCAACACTGGTCAGGCCACACCTTGAATACTGTGTCCAGTTCTGGGCTCCTCAACTCAAGAGAGATATTGAGGTGCTGGAAGGTGTCCAGAGAAGGGCAACAAGGCTGGTAAAGGGCCTGGAACACAAACCCTATGAGGAGAGACTGAGGGAGCTGGGGGTGTGCAGCCTGCAGAAGAGGAGGCTCAGGGGTGACCTCATTGCTGTCTACAGCTACCTGAAGGGAGGTTGTAGCCAGGTGGGGTTGGTCTCTTCTCCCAGGCAACCAGCAATACAAGAGGGGACAGTCTCAAGTTGTGCCAGGGGAAGTATAGGCTGGATGTTAAGAGGAAGTTCTTCACAGAGAGAGTGATTGGCATTGGAATGGGCTGCCCAGAGAGGTGGTGGAGTCACCATCCCTGGAGGTGTTTAAGAAAAGACTGGCTGAGGCACTTAGTGCCATGGTCTAGTTGATTGGCTAGGGCTGGGTGCTAGGTTGGACTGGATGATCTTGGAGGTCTCTTCCAACCTGGTTGATTCTATGATTCTATGGTCTAGATGACTGACTAGGGCTGGGTGCTAGGTTGGACTGGATAATCTTGGAGGTCTCTTCCAACCTGGTTAATTCTATGACTGCTTCTATGAGGCTGTCCTAGTTCTCCTCTTTAACTTCATGGAATGTTTGAGAGGAAAAAAAAACATTAAATGCAGTATGAGCATAAGGAGGTGCAGTCTCCAAACCAGACATACGCCTGCCTCTCATTAGAGCTCTGAGAGATGTAAGCAAGCATCTGTCAGGAGAACCAGGCCCTATGAAAAAGTAGTGATATAAAATCCCAGATCACTTCAGAGAGGCAATAAAAACAATATGGAAAATTTATAAGAATCTGCTGCAATTGTTCAAAGGTAACTGCTTCAAGGACCCTTATGAGGCTTGCAAAGGTTTTTCAAGTGATAAAAAAGGTACACACCATTTTTAGGGTGGGATAATTTAAAGCACAATTCAGCACAGTTTTGCAGGAAAACAGGACACTGATGAGCATGAGCTGGTTGCTGACTTTCTAATGTAAAATTAAAGATAAACAATTCTTGCTAATAAGACAATATAATATTTATTTTTCACAAAGCATTTTTGAGCAGAAATTCCCTTCAAGCCCTTGAAAATTTGAAGGTTAAACACTGAAAAATAAGTTTGCAAGTCCTAGACTGACAGCTTTGTTTGGGTGGTTGCAAGAAGACATCTACTGTCTCGATCTATGACATTTGCAGAGCTTTATACAAGGAAGAGCTGACATCCACCCTGATCCAAGGACTGCAATGAAAGCACAGTTTGGCATGTTTATAGTTTGAGAATGCTCATCTTTGATCACAGAGGTCAGGGAAGTCACACATCTGGGAGTGGGAGCTGGGGACTGTGGCCGATGTGGTCTATTCCTTTCCCTGGCATTTATTCACCCCACAACCACATTGTTCCATCTTTTAATACCCTTTAAGTCGAAGAGGCATGAACATAACTTTAAATACCACAGATGTGTGCTTTTGAGACTGACAAGAATATATTTAATTTGTAATCAGAAGTCACTCTAATGATGCCTAACAAAAACTTGAAAATTGCCATTGTGTGCGAAGAGTTCAGCCTCTCCTGAATTCTCCTATCTTCCTGGAAGCTGTATTATCACCTGAAAAGCAGGTCTAACTTATAGGTTATATCTAAAATAATTCCCAGCTTCAGGAGATTTAGATTCAAGAGATTATTTTTTTTCCCTTGAAAGTATTAATTTCCCTCTGAATACATTCTTAGTCTATTCAATTACTTCAGATTTTTTCTCTGTTATTAAACAATGCATCACTTAGGCTTATTTTTATTTTAATCATAACAGAATCAGGTCAGGTGCTTATGCCTTTAGCTGATAAATGTCTTGCTTCAATAAGCAAATATATTAATATTAGCAGAAACCAGCACAGCAACTATTTATATCCAAGAGAAGCAGCAAATATTGTGGGCTAAAACACGCCTCACTGGGAAGGACTATCAATACTGAAGGCATAAAACATACAATAGGCTTTTTACAGCATCTTTATTTGCAGTAATATAGTTGCCATGTTTACTTGTTTACACCTCCTTTGAATTTCCTGAAATTATAGCTGGAAACTGCTAGAGCCCAAAGGCAACTACCCCATCACCAAAGCTTGCCATCAGTGATTCAAAGAAACGGGGCAAACCCGTAAATAACTACAGCTTAAATCAAGCTCAGGCCATGAAAAGCAGCATAAACTACAATTATATTCTCTGGCCAAGCTACAAAGGATGAGGAAGCAAGGCAGTTGCTCTCTATAAAACAGCCAGTGCGCTGCAAATTAGGTGTCAAGGTCTGTGAGTTTTCAACAGGGACCTTTGATGCCAGTGAGCAAGGAAGGACCAAGAAGGATGTGCAGGGGTGTTACCTGCAGGCAGCATTGCCAGCTTTGGGAACAGGCAGTCTGGATATGAAAAGGTGCAGATTCAGCAAGGAAATTTCAGGAGCTTTTGTCTCCCGACCAGCACAAGCTACTGATGTGGCCATGGCTATGCACTTACGTCTTCACCAGGGATGCTGCTTGGATTCACTGGCTTCCTTTTACTATACACTGGGAACCAGAACTCCTGTGCTACAGGCTGGGGACAGAGTGGCTGGAGAGCAGACAAGGAGAAAGGGACATGGGGGTACTGGTAAATAGTAGCTGAACATGAGCCAGCAGTGTGCCCAGGTGGCCAGGAGAGCCAATGGCATCCTGGCCTGCATCAGGAACAGTGTGGCCAGTAGGACAAGGGAGGTTATTCTGCCCCTGTACTCAGCACTGGTTCTGGGCTCCTCACTTCAAGAGAGATATTGAGATACTGGAATGTGTCCAAAGAACGGTGAAGAAGCTGGTGAAGGGCCTGGAGCACAGCCCTGTGAGGAGAGGCTGAGGGAGCTGGGGGTGTGCAGCCTGAAGAAGAGGAGGCTCTGGGGTGACCTCATTGCTGGCTACAACTACCCAAAAGGAGGTTGTAGCCAGGTGGGGGTTGGTCTCTTCTCCCAGGCAACCAGCAACAGAATGAGGGGACAGAGTCTCAAGTCGTGCCAGGGGAGGTGTAAGCTGGATGTTGGGAGGAAGTTGTTGGCAGAGAGAGTGATTGGCATTGGAATGGGCTGCCCAGGGAGGTGGTGGAGTTGCCTGGAGGTGTTCAAGAAAAGACTGGCTGAGGCACTTAGTGCCATGGTCTAGTTGACCAGATAGGGCTGGGTGCTAGGTTGGACTGGATGATGTTGGAGGTCTCTTCCAACCTGGTTGATTCTGTGACTCTGTGTAGCCAAGAGCCATTGTATCACAGCCACCTGGCAATTCCTGGTCTGACTTAACTTGCTGATCTACTTTTCATACTAATTTGCAAAAGAAAAGATGATGCATTAAGACAGATAATATTTAAGTCATCCATATTTTCTTACAGTTAGCTTTATGCTCTCATATTGATTTTTTACATCTGTACTCACATCCTCCTCCAACCTTCTCCAGATCTCCTCTCTCATTAGCATTCTTTCCACAGCATCACAGTAATATAGTTTAAGGGACCATGTGAGGTATCTAATCCAGTCCCCTCCTCAAAGCAAGGTCAAGACTGAATTCAGACCAGGTTACTTAGGGATGATTGGAGTTACAAAATCCTTCAAGGACAGAAATTCTATAGCCTCTCTGGTCCCCCTTTTCAGGCCACACAAGCTCAAGAGTGTGATGCTATCCTCCCAGAGGCTGCTGGCACAGAAAAGGGATTTTCAGCACTCTCCAGCAGTAGCCTTACTTCCTTATCTCCTTTGGCCTTCCACTTCAAGTCCTACAGCAAATATGAAGACACAGCCTTGTAGCTGAATCTGAAAATCTCAGTGACACTATATACAGGAAAAGCTGGTGAAGACTCAGCCTATTGACATGCATCTGAAACACAGTGGCATACTGGTTTGAAAAATGGGAAACCCTCCAGAAGCAGCACTGTAAATAAATGCCTTGCCTGTACACAAGACATCTGATCATAGCTATGTTTGAAAAGTGAGCACTAAGGTTGAGATCAGCTTTTTGACTCTGTCTAGATGAATCACTGTGTGGTCCATTACTGAAATGAAATCAACCAGTAGCACATCTTCCAAACATGAACTGAAATATTTGAGTATTCCTGGGAAGGCAATATTTTCTTGACTCAACATTTGGCCATCTAACCTTGAAATGCTACATGTTGTAAATATGACATACTGCTGCTATAAAAGTGGGGGAAAGTGTCTGAAATGTAAAATGAGAAGGCAGTTAAGAGGAGGACTTCCCTCCACCTTACTGCTACATCATTCTGAAACTTAAAAATAAAATCCCCAATCATGATCTAGTCTTATGGAAGTAGTCACTGGTACCTCCTTGAAACTGCTTGAGTTGCTACACAATGTTAGTCTCCCAATCACAGTACATTTCACATCCCCTGTGCCCAAATCATGGAATCATAGAATCAACCAGGTTGGAAGAGACCTCCAACATCATCCAGTCCAACCTAGCACCCAGCCCTATCTGGTCAACTAGACCATGGCACTAAGTGCCTCAGCCAGGCTTTGCCTGAACATCTCCAGGGACGGTGACTCCACCACCTCCCTGGACAGTCCATTCCAATGCCAATCACTCTCTCTGCCAACAACTCCCCCCTAACATCCAGCCTAGACCTCCCTTGGCACAACTTCAGGCTGTGTCCCCTTGTTGTATTGCTGGTTGCCTGGGAGAAGAGACCAACCTCCACTTGGCTACAACCACCCCTCAGGTAGTTGTAGACAGCAATGAGGTCACTCCTGACCTTCCTCTTCTCCAGGCTAAACAACTCCAGTTCTCTCAGCCTCTCCTCATAACTTGTTGCAATCAATGCCCATCCAGTCAACTCTGGTAATCTTTGGAGCAATGGAGGTATTTTGCAAAGCAGAAGATCCTCTGGATACAGCTGAGAGAAGTAGAAATTCATCAGTTTGGGGTTCCTCTTTCTCAGTTTGTATCAACAAGGTACTGTAGCAAAATCAATAGACCTAGTGCTGATTTATTTTCCTTAAAATCACAGCTCAGAACAGTAAGAAATCTGTGCAGCTCCTACAGAGTCTTTCTTCCCTTTCTGAGAGGTCAATGCCTTAGCAAGACACATATGAAATCTGAAAACACAAATAGTGCTGGGCTTGTGGTCTTGACATTTCAAGTCTTTCAAGCAGACATTAACAGAAACAGCTGGACATTTGTAAATGCAGGGTGTTGGTCTTCTATGTTTTAAAGAGCATCTTCAAAATAAACAGCAGTTAGAACTGCTTCCTTGAAAGCCTGTACAAAACCCTTAAAGTAATTCCTTAAAAATATTCCCTCTATCATTCTGCATTTCCCTAACTACACAGCAACATTATATCCATGAAGAGAGTTTGCTCTAATAACAGAAACAGGTTTCTGTGTTTTGGTTTTTGATTGGGTTTTTTTCTGAGTTAGGGATGAAGGAGCTTGAATTGAGCTATTAACTAGTACACATCACATCACCAGAGTGTCAGAAGTCTCAAGGCAACTTCCTTTAATAAGGAAAGGAAAAATCCCATCTTCCTGTCAGTATTTTCTATGGAAATAACAGAATTTGTTGTCAAAGTGCCAGTTGCCACTCAATACACAAATGCTCCCAAAGACATAACCAGTCAAATCCAGGGCAACTCATAATCTGATTCTAGATATCCTCTGCTTATGCACTTCTTTCTGATTCACTTTTTCCTGGTAATAAACACATTAATAATTACTTTTGTCATATACTTTAAGAAGAAAAGACTCAAACTAACATGAGGGGTGATCTCATTGCTGTCTACAACTACCTGAAAGGATCATAGGATGTCAGGGGTTGGAAAAGACCCAAAGAGATCATCGAGTCCAACCCCCCTGCCAGAGCAGGACAACACTATCTAACACAGATCACACAGGAACACATCCAGACAGGCCTTGAAAGTCTCCAGAGAAGGAGACTCCACAACCTCCCTGGGGAGCCTGTTCCAGTGCTCTGGGACCCTTACAGTAAATAAGTTCCCTTTTGTGTTGAGGTGGAAATTCTTTTGCTGCAACTTAGGAGGAGGTCGTAGCCAGGTGGGGGTTAGTCTCTTCTCCCAGGCAACCAGCAACAGAACAAGGGGACATGGTCTCAATTTGTGCCAGGGGAGGTCTAGGCTGGATGTTAGGAGAAAGTTGTTGCCAGAGAGAGTGATTGGCATTGGAATGGGCTGCCAAGGGAGATGGTGGAGTCACCATCCCTGGAGGTGTTCAAGAAAAGACTGGATGAGGCACTTAGTGCCATGGTCTAGTTGATCGGACAGGGCTGGGTGCTAGGTTGGCCTGGATTATTTTGGCAGTCTCTTCCAACCTGGTTGATTCTATGATTGGAAAGAGAATTATTGCTGCTTAGGTAAATTCTGATCTTGATTCCAGTCTTGCTGTCAAAAGCCTCTGAGACCCTACAGTATGTCCACTGCAGAGCAGTTGCTGCTTTAGGTATTGTCAGTCCTAGGTGTTTGTTGCCACTCTGGGTGGCACTGAGTACTCTGTTTTAGGATCTTGAAGAAATCAAAACCACTGGGTGTTTCCAATGGAAGTCCTTTTATTATTACTCTCTTCTCAAATGGAGCCCACCAGTGAACAACAGAAAGACATTAAATAACAGAGTTGTTATTTGAAGACCAAGAGACTAATGGAACAAAAGTAAGCATACTTGGGGCATTTAGGAAGCTACTAAAAAGCTGTATTTGTTTGGCAAATCAAGGCAACAGATGGAGAGGCTAACTGAGAGGCAAGCTATTCTGTAACACAGCGATGGGTAAAGAAGCAGTCTTCATTCTAAAATGTAAAACTGAGCCTACTAGAGGGAATACAGCAAAAAGGGAGAAGAGAGTAACCCTTTCATCTCCTCAGGAGTGCAGGTAACTTCCTTGAAAAACCTTCTATAAAAGACCAGAAGTTACTCTCAGTGGTGCTGTATTTGCAGCTCTGGCAGGTGCTGCTCAGGGCCATGACTGTTGCTTTGACCATAATTTAGAAGGAGATGTTGCAATTTTCTGTAGAAGGCACTAGGGTTACATAGAGTATTGCTGAATCACAGGGACAAGTGTTCTGTAATATCTGGCGTCTCCTTCAATACACTAGAAACAGTGTATCAATATACCAGAAAACCAGATGCAGTTGCTGAAATACATTTCTGAACCTAAAAAAAAACCAAGCAAACAAAACACCCAAACCCAAATGCTAATACACATTCTAAAAGATTATCCTCAAGTCAGCTTCATGGGTTTTGGAAATCTGGAACTTTGTTCTGAAATATCTGAAGTAGATACTGATGTATTGTACTTTCAGTGAGAATCAGATGAAGGTAAGCTGCAGAAATTAACATCATCCTGGTAGGAGAATTTGCTGTTTCAAATATCTCCAGAATTGGCATGGTTTCTTTCTACTGAGGGAACCTAAGGATTCTGAACTACAGATCTCTGGAGATTCACATGCTCCTGAATTTTCCTTATATCACAGGATCACAGGATGTTAGGGGTTGGAAGGGACCCAAGGAGACCATTGAGTCAATCCCCCCTGCCACATCAGGACCACATAATCTAGCACAGATCACAGAGGAACACATCCAGACAGGCTTTGAAAGTCTCCAGAGAAAAAAGACTCCACAACCTCTCTGGGAAGTCTGTTCCAGTGCTCTGTGACCCTTACAGTAAAGAAGTTCCCCTTTGCATTGAGGTGGAACCTTCTGTGCTGCAGCTTACATCCATCACTCCTTATCCTATCACAGGGAGCAAGTAAGAAGAGCCTGCCCCTCCACTCCTGACCAGCCCTCATATTTGTATGTTACATTGCTAAAGAACTGCCTTTTTCTTTCCTCCCCTGCTCTGTTATCATGAACAGCTGAATGTTGGAAGCAACGAAGAAAAACAAAACCAGAGACCTGCCCTGAGTTTTCTGAATATGGTTTTCTTTTAAATTGTTTGCTTTAGGATAGTCAGAGAGATTCAAAGCCCAACTTTAAAAGAGCCCTTGGGGAATACTGCAGACAATCTGAATTTGCACAACTGCACTTTCAGGTAACCTCATTAATATAGAACTATCTTAGTGGAAACAGTAGAGCCTGATGCAAAGATTCATTGAATTCCAATGAAAAAAGAAAACACATTCTGCTTCTAACTAAAGATTATCTCTGCAAAGCACAGAGAAATAAGTAAACTGACCAGGGCAAAAAAGGAAACTTTCAACCACACTACCCCAAATGTAGAAACAAAACTCCCTTTCCTGTCAGAACTATTTAGCTTTCTAAGCATCTTACATTTCTCCCTGCCCCATCCCAAATCTGTCTGTAAATCATTCTGTAATGTCAGGATGAGATACAAATCACGGCAAACTCTTCAGGGCAGTCAGAATGGAAAGCCTGTCTGGGACCCATAAGGTTATACTAAAGCACAATAGTTCTATGGCTGCTTTTTGTGTAGCAGAAGGCATTAAGGAATCGATAGCCATTTGGTAATGGTTTCCTAAGAAAGGTCTAAATAATCTTATTTAAAAACCAAAATATGCAACATCAGCCAAAAGAGAGCTTCTAATATTGTTTAGCTGTACTTTAAGCTGCTGTGCCCAAGGACAAAACACAGTTTGTGTGCTGCTCCAGGTGTTGTGTGTGAAATGCTTGTTCAGTGCTGCAGCCCTGACGTTCTTCGCTTCTGCTCTTGCTCATTACCTGGCATACCTGGCTCTCCAGTCCTAAAGTTGTTACAGATCACACCAATTTCACCAGGAAACATAAGATGAATTGAAGAAAGCTTAGTTTACTGCTGTAATTCGTTCTGGTGTCAAATCCAGGAAGAGCAACTGTTGTCTCTAATGTTTGGCCTAATTCCAAAGCAGTAACAGCAAATTAGCCATAGCAGTGGCTTTATATGGGTCTCATCACCATAATCAACAATAGATTCTGTCCCACACTACTCTCATTAAATAGCTCAGTGCTGTCACCTTAACAGAAAAATTCATGAGGAATAAAAGGGACTCAAGAGATTTGTTTATTGTAACATAGAATTTAGTAGCAAGACAGAAAGGCTCCCAAATTTCAGGCAGGTAGCAGATGACTCCCTTAATCCATCACTAGGTCCAGCAGAGGAGGGACTGGAGGACAGAGGGATCGCACATGCTCCACAGGGCATGGAGCTGCAGTGGCCAACAGTGCTACGTATTTTCCAAGAGCAGCAAGGCACAGTAGTTCAAATTTTGTTAGCTTAATGTGACTACATCTGTTTGCAGCTTTGGATCACAGGATCAAAAAGGAATTCAATGTGGAAACCAGCTAACCTGCTGTATTCCCAGGTTGCTTACTTGGTTTTGAGAGGTTCTGGAATTTGGCCTGAACTTCTGACATTAAAAGATGTCCCAAATGAGAAGAGCTGAGATGACAGATAAAGAAATAATGGAAAACCTACCCCAGTGAAGTTCTACCAGGGTGACAAATATTTGATTACAAAAAGTAACAGAAGAGAGGAGATGAGACAGAAGAGAAAAATTAGTCACACATAAACAGATAATAAAGTAATATAAGGTAATTGGGAGGGGGGAAAAGCCCTGTATATTTTTTTTCCTCCATGTCTGCATCTACAGCCAGGTAACAGCACCATCAAAGGAGACAGAACAGCAGAATTCCTTGGTCCAAACCATCTGCATGATTTGATCTCTTGACTTCTGCTCCAGTGCTGAGATCCATGGGCAGACAGAACTGACTGCTTATGCTGCTCTATCCAGAGAATTTCTGATACTGGATCCAAAATTAAAGTAAAACTGCTTAACCTTTGTATTTTATTATCTGACCTTCAAAGCTGATAAAAGCATATTTTTCCCCTTGAAAAGACATAAAGCCATTAGGGAGCCAGCAAGTGCTTTCTCTTCATCTCATGATTCTCATTCCAAAAGCTTGCATTACGTTTTTCTTTCTCATTTGTGCCAGTTTGGTAATGTGATTAAGGGATGGTATTACTGGCTCAAACATGGGCATTACCCAGAAGAGCAGAAACTTGTCCTGCCTTCTAAAAGAAGAAAATCCACATGAAATAGTCAAATCCCTACAAAACTTCCCTTTGAGATCAGTGTGTGCCAGCATAATAGTGCTGAAGTAACAGCATTTAGATTCCTTTCATGCATAAGCATCAAGACAGTTCTCCTCCAGACTAATGATACAGTGCCATCTTCAACTTGATCCGTACACAAATGCACTTTCTTTCATGATAGGTTGTATTTTGTACACCCAGGTTACAAGAGCAGGTATTAATACCTTCACTAACAATATCTTCCATCTAATTGTGCAGGAGAAAGTAGAAGAATTCAGACTTCCAAATCACCTGCTTTGAGGAGAGGGTGCAATTTGCTGTGGAGCAATCTATCTCCTGCCATTCTAGAGTTGACAATATTTCACTACTCACCAAAGGCGCTTAGAGAGAGACTAATTTTGTAGAAGAACATAAAGAAACCATTAGAAAAGCTTGGGTGGGTTGAGCAGATGTAGCAGAGATGGTTTGTTTGACCTTTAATTAAAGGGAATGACCACTCATCAGGAAGGTGAGCAGGAATCTAAGAATATTCTCTCAAGATATTACACAAGACACACGCACTGCAAGTTCTGCAGCATCTGGTCCTCAACAATAACAACCTACTCTTGCTCATTTCTGATGCTCTGCTTTTTGGACATGGTAAGCACCAGACCTCACAGTAGTAGAGCAAATCATGTCCGTGTGATTGCAATTTGCTTTTGGGTGTAAAGAAGCCTAGCTTTGCTAGAAGGAAGATTTTACTTACTAGCTTATATATTTGCCAGTTGAATATCTTAACCTCTAATGTCTGCAGAAGCTTTTGAGGCAATGTCTCTCTTCTCATTTCTATATCCTGCCTCATCATGAGTTAGTGTTCCTTCACTTTAGAGATTCGTTCTTGCTGAAAGAGAATGTTTGAACCAGGATATACACAGTGCATCTACTGAGGGTCTTACTTAACACTGACTCGTTTTGTTCTTGCAAATTCTGCTTGATCACAGGCTTTAGAAGATTTTGTGCCATCACCTAGGCATATTTTGATTTGCTGTTTTGCTGGGGGAGGTTATAAAGATGCAGGTTTTATCACTTGACTTTTTCCATCTCTTCTATGTTTAGATTATCTGTGCTATTGCAATCTCAATTGCTGAATGCTCTCCACAGCTGCATAATGTATCACAGATGCACAGTAAGCTCCTCTCTATATAGCAGCATTGTGTCAGAGCACAGTGCCATGGATAGGAAGCTATTCTTGGATATGATACCAACTTCTTGTGTGACATTGGACAAGGCCTCTTAACCTCTCTGTTCCTCATCCTTCTTCTCTGAAATGCTGATGATAATGTAAACCCACTTGATTGCAAAGAACTTTGAAAGCAAAGGAGGAAATTTCAAAAGAGATGTTATTTATTTCTCTACTAAAACACGCACATCTGTGATGTGCTCTCTGTATCTGTCTCCATCCAGCACGAGATACTAGGTTTTTTCCACCTCGATTCCTTCTTCATCGCTCTCACTTCCTTCATCTCTCTTAGTCTTGTTGAGGATGTGGAAACTTGGCCCTGCTATATTTTTTACATAGCTGTATGAGCATCTGGTTTCTTGGCTTAGCTCCAGTAAACACTGAACCCCAGTTTTCACTTCACTATTCAGATCAATCTCCTAATTTAATCCAGAATGTTCTATACTTGCCTGTATTCACTGCTTAACATGTCCCTTTCACAAAAGCTTCTCTTGAAGCTCTTTGAAGCAGGCAATACCACTGCACACACAAAGGAATCAGAACCTCTCCAGTGTCCTGATGCTGCAGAACGAAACTGACTTGGCTGCATAGCAGTTAGGTTGGAAAACCATAAGAAGACCATGAAATAGAAACACTTCTACTTGCTGTGACACTGACCCAGAGCTATGCATGACTTTTCTCTCTGTCCTGAGAACAGTACCAACTTCATAAACTATAAATAATACTTCAAAGCCAACTGATACCTGATAATTGAATCGGCTCTCCTGCACACCAAGCAGAGCTCTCGACAGAAGAGAAGCTTATCAAAGACTTACCACACAAGCCACCACCTACAAATACTTCATAGGACATTACTTAGGCATTTATATTCATTAAAAAAAAGAGATTACACAGACCATTACAAAGCAACTGTGCTGCAGTTTCTCCTCTTGGGATGTCAGAATTCCCTTGACTTTGGAAAACACCCTTCCCATAAGCCAAAAAAGAAGAGAATTATTACTTTAGATTTCACTTACTTGCACTCAAGAAAATGTGTGTGAAGGCACCCAGGTACTTTTACCATACCATGGTAGCTCTGAAAAAGCATTCCACAGGACAGAACTTAAATGTGTCTGGTACACAAGTTCAGACATGACAACACTGGAAGGCAACAGCCACCTCAGGAGAAAACTCAACTGGCTAGGTCCCTAGTGGAAAGTCAAACTAACTATATACTTCTCTATCATACTTTTATCCCTAGCTCTATCACTCAAATAATTTAAAGACTAATAGTATAATCTGCAAGGACTTGTATTACTTTTGGAAAGGCCATGAACTGAATTCAAGCTCTGAAATGGAACTGAATCCAAAAGCAACTTCCAGCCCACAATGCTGCCAGACACTCAGATTAAGAGAGGACACAGGAGCAGTGCAGTTACAGCTACTTCCCCTCTGGGCAAAACGTGCACAAGAGAGGTAAAAAAAGCCAGCTAAGGATCATGTAATAGCTAAGCCCACAGAGAGATACAGGGGTAAGAATAAGCTAAGATTATTTATGTAACTCATCAAAACTTATCCAGGCATCTATTGAAAAGGAACAGAAACCCTGCAATGCAATGTGTGCATTGCATTCACAGTATTTGCTTCCACCCCAAGCAAGCACTAAAGAAGTGCAAGAAAAGGCTAAATCTTTTCCTCCAAAAACACACTTTCTAATTTTCTTGGGGAGCCTAAATGAAATAGACTGCTTTTGTGTTCAGTTTAATATCTACTGCACATTATTACACCAGCATGTATAAAATAGAGCATTTGACAGTCTGTGTATTAAATACAGTGCAGGGTTTAGTCAGCCTGAAAGAGACACTGCCAAAACCATAATAGCAATAAACACAGAAATCACATTTTTTGGGGGGGGGGAGAATCTTATACCATTATTTGACCTATGTGGTCCTTTCTAGAGGGTTCAAAACCTATTTTGAAGATAGGTTTTCAGACAGAGGGAAAACATTTCATCAGAGGATTCGTTTAAAAAAGTGACTGGATGAAGTCACTTTATTATACAGGTTGTTTTTTTTTTCTTTATAAACTGAAAGGCTCCGATTTCATTTTCAGGCTCTTCAGCTCTTTCTTAAATTAAAAGTTGACATATTAATTTCTTTGGCTGCCTCGAAGTTGTACTCTTCACTGAACACATCATTTTGCCAAGAATTTCAGCCAAACTCAGCTAATAAACCTGAGCTATAAGCACCACAACAATGAAGTTTTTTTCCATTATTGGAAAGAAGGAGCTATAGCTATATAGCATTTCACAGAAAGAGTATTAGAGGCAAGAGCAGAAATGCTTATAGAATTGCAGCTACAGAAAGGATGGAGAAAATAAGAGATCTGAGGTATCAAAGACAATACTAACATTCATAGAATCATAGAATCAGTCAGGGTTGGAAGGGACCACAAGGATCATCTAGTTCCAACCCCCCTGCCATGGGCAGGGACACCCTACCCTAGACCAGGACACCCTACCCTAGATCAGGGTTAGAGGGTTGAGGTTTCCTATTTTCAAATAAGAAACCAAACTAACAGCGGAAATCCAACGTCTGAAAAGGAGCAAGAAAGAGATTTTAAATGACCATAGCTAGTGAGGTTTTAGATTGTATTTCACCTCAAAATCAGCTTCTGTCATGAGAATTGGATGTTTTAAAATACTTACAGGAAAAAGTTCTCTCTCTCAATGCACTCTGTACCTCCATCATATATGGCACAGCCCTCATTTATCTAGTGAAATGGACCAAGCACATCTCGTTATATTCATGAGAGAGTTGAGACTCTTCTAAATTTCCTGCTCTCGTTTACAATGCCAGCCTCCATCTTTTGCTTCTGTGGTAGACCATGAACTGTCCTAGGAATGGTATTGCAAAATGATAAATACTTGAATCTAGCATTATGTATTACCCTTTGCTAGAAGCAGAAGGGTTTTCTGGGACTGTGAAATACATTGCTTGCAATCTAGCAGACATGGTCATTTGTTCAGTTCAAAGCTGTTAATAGAATATTCATACTTCATATCTCTTATGTAGATGGTGCATGAACTAATCAAATTTTCATCTTATCTGTGCCCTATGAAACAAAACTAGTCTTTAGACACATTCATTTTCAGTGTTCTTCCAATCTGAAAAAAGGTTGGACAAGACCCAAAAAGATCAGTTCTCTGTAATGACTATGCACCTAGGATAGCTAACCTGAGAAACTAAAATGTGATGTAGACCTCTTCCTGTTAGAGCATCTTACCTTGGCTATAAAGACTTCCAATACCTTGGCCATAAAAATAAAGAAAGATTTCCAAAACCTAGATTTGAAACCCCCACATTACACAATAAAGTCCAGTTAAAAATGTAGAGAAGGATGCAACACAAGACCCAGTTCCGTGAGGAGTCAGGCACTCATTCTGTGTTGGCCACCTTATAACCTCTCCTCAGGCATCTCTAAAAGATAACTTTCTGAAAAACTGATCTAAAGTTAGATAATGAAAAGAAGCTACATTTCAGTTTTTCAATGTGGTATCCAGCTTCTAGGGGAATAGATGTGTTTTCATCAGGATTTCATAACAAAAACTGCTGCTGGAAGGGGGAGCTTAGGGTCTCCCAGCAGCATCTAGCAACTCCCATCAGAGAATGAAAAATGGAACTGACTTGCACTGTCCAGTGTAAGAAGAGAAAAAAAAGTTTAAATAATGAAAAAAAAAAAAAGATTTTAGACTACTCTGATTTTGAAAGTTTGTCTATTCCATGTGGCACAGAGGAATAAGTGTAAGAGGTGAAATCTTCCATTAACTACTTCAATCACTTTGCAAAAACATCTCCAAACTGCAATGCAGGAGAATATTAGAGATGAAGGAGGAGATGCTACAATGTAGACTATCTTTAAGCATATCTGATATTTAAAAAGAGACAAATGTGCCCAATCCTGGGAGCAGCAGTATGTCTGCTTTGCAATTTCTCCTACATCAGTGATCAGAAGTTCCATCAGGGACATCACTAACCTCAGACCTTATACCTCACCTATTAGGCCATGCTAGAATGCAGTGCCCCAAGCGTAGGGTGATACTTGTACTATTTATTCTTCAAATTTTGAAGGATGCTTTTATCCCTTGGGAAGAGAAGTAGGAAGGGGCCAGCAATGCAATTTGATGTAGTTCCCAGTCTGAGTGGCATGATCCATAGTCTTTTGTTACTATGGAAATCACTGCATTGAGAACCTGTATGTAGGCAGCCAATTAAAATGTCAATAAAAGTAAATACATTTAAAGAGGTCATGGCCACGCAATATGCAATGAACAGCAACAAAAAAAGGCTTAGATTTGTATCATGCTAATTAAATTGACATGGTTATTGCAAATAATTTTGTTTCACCTGGAGCTGTAATTAAGTGACACCACTTAATGAAAAGGAACCAGTGCTGATTGAACATGCTTCTGTAGTCGAGCTCCTCTGACAATGAAGGATGTTTCTGTTTACATCTCTCATCATCTCACGTTCCCAGAAGCCAATGTCTTTCCACTGAGGTAAACAGTGATTTTTAAAGTAAACCATTAGAAGAGTTTGTGATTTTTGGACAGCCTTTAACTTAGCTTTTCAGTAGGTACATTGCACGCTGGAAAGAAGTTTGCAATAATCCAAAGTGTTGTTTCTCCACAAGAGAGATTTAGGAAAGTAAATATCAAAGCAATCAATGCAAAATTGAAGGTTGCATTGCCTTTCCAGTATGATTTAATCAGGGAACGGTAGGAAAAACTCTGTTCTCTTTCATCGTCATTTCACTGAGATTATTCCACATTTAAAACACATTTATACATCTGTTTGGTCCCAGAACTTCCCCAAGAAGTTGGTGTAGTCACAAACTGAGAACTATTTGTGTTATTACAGAATCACTGCATGCGAGGGGTTGGAAGGGACTCAAAAAGATCCATGGTCTAGCCTTGAGCTCTGTGGTAAAGGGTTGGACTTCATGATCTATGAGGTCTCTTCCAACCTTGGTGATACTGTGATACTGTGAGTTCAACCTCCCTACCAGAGCAGGATCATAATCTAGCACAGATCACAGGGGAACACATCCAGACAGGCCTTGAAAGTCTCAAGAGAAGGAGACCACACAATCTCTCTGGGGAACCTGTTCCAGTGCTCTCTGACCCTTACAGTAAAGAAGTTCCCCCTCGTGTTGAGGATGAATCTCCTGTGCTGCAGCTTATATCCATTGCTCCTTGTCCTATCACAGGGAGCAAGTGAGAAGAGACTGTCTACCTTTCTTCCTAACACCCAGCCCTCAGATCTTTATCAAATCCCCTCTCAGTCTTCTCCAGACTAAAAAGCCCCAGCTCCCTCAGTCTCTCCTCATTAGGCAGTGCTCCAGGCCCCTAATTATCATTGTAGCCCTCTTCTGCACCTTCTCCAGCAGATCCCTGAACACAGTACTCAAGATGGGGGTCTCACCCTTGATCTGCTGGACACACTCTTCTTAATACACCCCAATATCCCAATAGCCTTTGTGGTCACAAGGGCACATTACTATCCCATGGTTAACATGTTATCCACCAGGACTCCCAGGTCCCTCTCCACCGGGCTGCTCTCCAGCAGCTCACCTCCCAGCCTCTACTGGTGCAGTTTATTATTCCGCCCCAGATGTACTTACACAGCATAGAGAGACCAGATGGAGAGAGACACTAACAAAGCTCAGTGTTAATATTTCTTTCTACTTGAGCTGGAGTCTTTCACCTGAGCGTAGAGCAAGCACCAACTTTATTTTAAGGTGCAGCAACAGCTTCTGCTGACATCTCCTGCCACTATGTGGAAGTGTGATGGATGGCAGTAAGGAGACCTAAAAAAGAAGCTTCAAAGGATTTTGCCAGCATCAGCCACAGCAACCATATGTCCCTAATTTGCATAGCCAAACTTGGCAGAATTCTTTTATTACAGTTCCTTTTGTGGTCCCTGCAGATGCCATAAATATTTTCCTACATAGAGATGCTTTGCCACATTAATTATTATAGGATGGTTTTCCTAGGCAAATGGGAACACTGCCATCTAATAATTTGGCTTCTTGGTGATTGATATATTGAGCAACACAAATATGAGCTGGATCTGGAATATGTATTGGATCTTTCGATTGCATCATCAAATTTGGGTCTTCAATGATTTTTTTTTAATGCTTTTGAACTTGAAAGTGAATTCAGTGCTTTTAGAAAAGAAGGATAAATAGAAATGCTCTGAGCCAGGAACACTGTTGGCAGTGTCTGTGAAAACTCTTTCACCCATTTCTGTGAGAAAGATCCTATTTTTATCCTGGGCTGTTCACAAAAAAAGATCATCCTTCAGGTTTACTGTGTAACACAGTCAGAAGACTGAGAAGGGAGTCTGACAGGTCTTAAATTATTATGGAAATCATATTTCCTAAGGAAAATCCAGATACCTCTGGAGAGAAGTCTCACTAGAATAGGCTCATTACAATGCTTCATCCTCCCTTTATTATTGCTTCTGGAGATACTTCAGAATCTCTTCACATCTTTATGTTAACAGAAATGAATTTTATTAAATCTGTCTTCAGATGAAAGGTTGAAAACCAGTACTGACAAAATGAAATTGTTGTGATTGTCATGACATTGAGATGTATATATGTGAACTAATGCGAATGAAGAGGAGATCCAAATCTAGGGAATCAAAAAAAAAATCAATTCAATTTTAGAAGGAAAACTGCTTTCCATCACTTAGGGTAATAAGAATCTCAAATTCAGCTAATAGCTGTGCTGCTTTGGACTCTGAAAGCTCAGGAGACTTCATGAGCTGTAAAAGCAAAGTCAAGTACAGAAGATCAAACCCCATTTCACATGAGATCTGCACACAAACATCGTCTACTTGGCAGGCTACTGAATCTTTCAGCTCCAGTTTAGCACAAGCTGTGGGTGGGTAGTTAAAGAACATACATGCTTCCTTTTGGTTAAGCAGCCCAGCAGTGGGAGAGATTTTGGTCTCAAGATGTGTAAAACACAACCTGTGCGCATTTACTCCCTTATCAGTTACTCAAAATCATGGGTATAGCCCTGTAAAAATAACAAAGGCAAAATTAGATTTTAGGACATACAAGACCCTGAGAGCCCCACTGTGGGTGCCATACTTTGTTTAACTTGATTAACAGTCCTTTAATATGTGCTTACAACAAAGGACTGTCAGAAGTCTGACCAGCAAGACTCAGTCACTTCATTACCAAAGGTGGGTAACCAGTGCTCTCACAAGGAAGACAGTCGGCTGCCTTGGGATCTGTCACTGGCACTACACACTAATAAGTGCTTGCAACATCCATCTTCACAGGCAGATCTGTCTGCTGTCTGCAAATCACTAAGCAAATTGGCAAATAGCCAAAGCCTCTGCTCTTTCTCTCCCTCCCATATTTTGGGCCAGAGAAAGAAAGGAAGGAAACAATGCCAAGACAACCTTGGCAATTCTCCCTGTGTTTGTCACTACTATCTCATTTCAGCTACTAAAAGTATTGCAACATACATATGAAGGCAAGAGCATCTGCATGGAGAGGAAGGCAAATGCTTTGACCCCTAAACCTATTCTTTGTCTAAATCTAGTTCCAAGTGCTAGAACACATGTTGATAGGGGATCCAAAAGCGATGTCTGAGCAATAGGTACCAGCTGTTTATATGTGCTTAAATTGGCAGCTCACTTTTTATGCTTTAAAAAAAAGAATATATACAAATAATGAAATTTCAGTAAGTACCAAGGTAAGAAAAATCTATCCCCAGGAGACCGAAACCATTCAGTTACAGCCTCGAGGCTATTATTCTATGTATGAACTTGGCCAACTTTATGCACCGAGGCTTTGAAGGGTTTGTATCAATTCTATTGACTGTAATCCCCTGATGACAGCCACAATCAGTGTTTTAAATGCACTTAACTTGATTAGGTCTCAGTGGATTGTTTGCTTTTCCAACTATCATATGCTTAGGAAGAGTGGAATGTAAGCCTGGCCAGCTCTCAGGCATTCTTTTATTGATCCTGACCCTCTCATCTTGAAGGTGGTGAAGCTCTCCTTGACATTAGTGCCTGTGTGAGAGAGGAGTGTGTCATATGTTTATTTAAAAATAAACAAAGTTAACTGAATTGAAGAGAGTGTGGGTGTTCAGCATCAGTATTTGGGAGAAAATGAGCTTTATTCCAGGCCAGGGAAAGCAGAATGATTCAGTGAAGAGGGCCTGATTTGATTTCATCTTAACTCACCTTCAAAATTCAACTCCGCTACTGGATACCACAGAGGATTCCTGAGTTACTGCTACCCAAATCTCTCCTGTAATAGCCAACCAATTTTAATAATGGCTTTAACCACAAATCTCAGAAGGTTTCAGGCTCACTGCACCCTACATAAAGTTTTTACAGTACATCCTGTCACCAGTGTCCCTGTTCTACAGATCTTTGCACACATGGCAAAACCACCCAAGAAAGTTTGTTTTACTTATTTTGCTTCTATTAACAATCCCATGATAAGCTTCAAATACAGCCAACAGGAGAAAATGAAAACTGCCTACAAAAGGCAGGACTTCGAAGTCACAGGGCTGAGACTAATAGAGACCACATTTATGGAAGTATGTGCATTTAAGTGTTTCAGGTTTAGGATAAGATCCCCTTTGCCAAAAATGTGGCAGCTATATTTGCTAGTCTCCATGGGAAATGTTATAAAGAATCAAAAGCAAACAAGTTTTCCTTTCAAATAAACTTGACCCGTATGTTTTAGACCCATGTTTCCCTTTGAATCCTTGTCCTTCTTTGATGGTGCTACATACTTTTCACCCATTTAAGAGCAAATACTCTGTTGTTATAGCAATACTTTCCCACAATTCTACCATGAGGGCCTCTCTGGTTTATTGAAGCCAGGGCTCAAAAGTCATCTTCACTCCTTGCACACAGCTCCTCCAGGCAGGATGCCCTAAGCTTAGCTATTGTAGTGCCATCATAGCAACTAGAAAAAGAAGTTAATCTTAGTGGCAGTGTAGAGGGACCCAGCATTCACTTCTGAATTATCTATTGATCTCTTGCACTTTCCTCTCTCTCTTCTCGAGGATCTGAGAGCTGGAGTCCCTCTCCTAGGAAGCGCCTCCTCCTGTTCAGCCTGGAGGAGAGAAGGCTCCTGGAAGAATTTCTGGCTGTATTTCAGTATCTGAAAGGGACCCACAGGACTGCTGGAGAGGGAAAAGGACTGTTATTTAGAAGGGCTTGTAGTGACAGGGTAAGGGGCAATGGTTTTTAAAGTAGCAGAAGGCAGATTTAGGTTGGACATTCAAAAGAACTTCTTTACAATCAGAGTGGTGAAATACTGGAACAGATTGCAGAGATGTGGTTGAGGCTTCATCCCTGGATGGGCAACCTGATCTAGTTGGAGATGTCCCTGATTGCTGCAGAAGGTTGGATAAGATGACCTTTGAGTCATTGTCCAAGCTGATGCATTCTGTGATTCTCTTCTTGAACATTGATGCATTTCCCCCCTCCTTGTTCTCAAGCTTTCTGTGTGGAATTAACTCTATTCCTCCTACTTTAGCTAAGATAAGATTTTTTTAAAGCTATCTGAAAACAGTCTTGTTTCACTGTAGCTTACACAACTTTTGTGTTGTTAACATCCTTGGTAGTTTAGGAAATGAGCCCCATCCAAATTAACACATGGGGTGATGGGTTTCCAAAGCACCATACTGGACTGTCTAGCAGGAGTGAACATGAGACCTCTGAATCCACAAGGAGGAAATCACAATTGTAAGTTAAAGTGCTTTAACCCTTTCCTTATGAGCAACAGCAAATGCAGACTTCACTGCAAGGCTCACACATCACAAGGAGAGAAAAAGCCTCACTCCAATGTACTCCAGAGCTGTAATCACTTATTTAATGTATTTGCTGCTAATACAGCTAGGAACCTCAAATAATGTACAATTAACAAAAATATTATGGTGATGCTTTGCCATCTTACTTCTGTATCAGATTTCTCTTGCTTCTGCTCAGCCTCACTCTGAGCTTAGCACTCCTCTACAAACAGCTCTGCAGGAAGTCTGGCACTTCAGAAGTGACTTCTCTTTCTGGACATGTCTTGTTATAATTAACTGTTCTTAGCAGTATGACTAATTGCTGAAAAAGGAAACGGTGATAACCAGGAGCTGAAGTATGGTGTTACAGGCTACCAGACCTCTGCACGAGCACTTGATGGTTGACCTGATCATGTCCTGGCGGAAGTCAGTGGAATCTCTGACACAGATTGAAACTGTCATAGGATCAGATTCTGGATCAATTGAGATCCAAACTTTAAATAGCATTTACATGCATCAGTAGCTGAATGCTATGATACCATCACAATAACCCAAAAATTTTTGGGGCAGAAATAGGTTGATGTCATTTGCCTGAAATAATTTCCAGCAGCATCTGTTCTCATGAGATAAACCAGAATATTGTGAAGTGCAAATACATCATAAAAACACTGGATTGTTTGTATTAATAAAAGAGTTGTAATGGGAAAAAGAAAATGATCCCAGTCAGGATCCAGGACCTGGTTATATATATTTTGCTCCTGAAACTGTCCTCCTAGGTAACGTGCACAGAAGAAGATAACAGCTAGTCTTCTTTGCAGGATGAAACAGATAGCTGTCAGGGAAATCACAGAATTGCCTTTAAGATTACCAAGTCCACACAACAGCCAAACACTTAAAAGTCTTCAACTAAACCACATCATCCCTAAGCATTATGTCTACAATATCAGTTTGCAAAATAAACAAGCAGGCATATCTGAACCCAGTTACATTAGGCTTATTGGCCAGTCACATTCTTTGACTGTAATGAATTCTCATTCAATAAGCAAACAAACCCAGAAAACCCCAAGAAAACCTCATTGATAATCGTGCCTGTTCACAGGGCTTTCACTAGCTGAGTTCAGAATGACAAATGAAAGACTTCAGATCCATTTTTCTGTTTTCAATGAAAAAAATGTTTAACAGCATCATGAATATTCATGAATTTGGCACAGCTCCAGATTGAGAAAAGACAAATCAAACAGGAAAACAAAACAGTCCACTTGGCTCTACAAGTGATGCATTGGATTTTGTGTGCTAAAGTGTGCACTTCAAAAAAGATACAAATCAAACTTTGCTGTTACTGTGTTCCAAAAGAGATAAATTCCCCCAACAGCAAAACCAGACTTCTAGTATGCAAAAATAGTAACACTGGGTGGTAGCCTCTAACTGATCTAAAGACTATATACTGGCATCAGAGGAGAGCAAAGGTTGAGCTGCTGTTTTGCAGCTGCTGCTCGGGGTGACAGGTTCTGGAGGCCCTTCAGCTGAAACAGGTGTGTTGCCTCTGGTAGTGCTGCAGACTGGTCTGAAAGGTGCTGCCTGCAGACCTCCAGCTCCTCTGCCTGCTGCAGAGTGGACAGGGTTATAAATTGTGCTTTCCTGGGGACAGTCTGTCAGCTGTCTGTGGTGGCCTCCACCAGCCCTTGTATTTACATAGGTCAAGGACTGGATTTGAAGCTAAACTTTATGCAACAATAATACAGGAGGAAAAAAAATTGCCTACCACAATTCTCTGAAGTCCTTGTACACATAAGAGTCACAGCCCCTCTCAGAATGATCACCAGATCTGCTGAGAGTGGGTTCAGAGTTACAGCCTCAGCACGCTGATGGACATGAGACATTGAAATATCCAACTGAATGACAAAAGACTGCAGTCTCATCTAGTGGCTCTGAGGATGGCATCTTACTCCATGACCTGATGCTTTAACCATCCCATAGTGCCACTTGCACCAAGGCAGTACACTTTTTATCTATTTATGTAATGACCATGCAACAGACTCTCTTCATTACAAGAAAGGATAAGGGAGAGAACTTGTCTAGAAGACTGTTTATTTAGAGAAGTCAGAGTCATTCTCACTGTTATTATTTTCCAGCCTGGCTATGTGGAAATTTAATATACAAACACTGGAACTGCGATAACATTTTGTCCTCTCTCATCACATGCTGGAAAGATATTACTCCTCTACAACACAACCCAAGAAAAGATATTATTACTCCTCTACAACACAACCCAAGAAAAGATATTATTACTCCTCTACAACACAACCCAAGAAAAGATATTATTACTCCTCTACAAGACTGCCCAAGAAAAGAGATTATTACTCCTGCATAAGACAGCCCAAGCAGTGTCCTATCAAATGCAAGCCTCACATTGTGCTTAATCGGACAAGAGAAATTACAGCTCCAATCTCCCTATTTCTTTCTTCAATAA
Organism: Pogoniulus pusillus; assembly: GCF_015220805.1. Classification (NCBI taxonomy): domain Eukaryota; kingdom Metazoa; phylum Chordata; class Aves; order Piciformes; family Lybiidae; genus Pogoniulus; species Pogoniulus pusillus. The sequence continues at coordinate 7,735,595 of NC_087293.1, forward strand.
GAACATAAGGAGTGGAAGATGCAAATATATAATAAAACAAAACAAAACAAAAAGAGGTTGGTCAAAGGCGGAAAAAAAAGAAAGACTTACAGTTGGGTAATTCATGTAATATGAATCTCAAGTTCCAGCACAATCAGCATACACTCACTCATATAAACGTACTCATATCAGAATATAAAGCTTAATTGACATGACCCCATTCACATCTGCATGAGAAGCAGACTAAGCTGAACACAAGAATTGAGGTTTAACTTAAGGAAAGTTGGAAAGCATCATCCTGTCTCAGTGTGGAAAAAAGCATGCATTTTACAGCTGCTGTCTCCCAATCTCAGTTCCATATATCTGCATCTGCTAGTTAGACTTCTGCAATGACATCACTCTTGTGTCTCTAAGAAAACTGTTCTAAATCAATTTCATAGGAGGGTGGGGGTCCCAGCAAACACTGCTGAGGCCTTGTGACAAGTCTATCCCAAGCACACAAAACAGGCAGGTAGCCAAGCCAATTGCTAGAATTGAGCATGGTCTGAAACAGCCTGCTGCACACTTAGGCTCACAGACATGATGGAGGGAGAGGATGAGCTGCCTCTTGCTCAAGCAGCGACTACGAGAGTATTGTGGACTGACCGTGACAAGGGGAAACCAGCAGATACTGTAGTGACCACAGTCACACTAGACTAGGAAAAACAGGTTTATGGTGATGAAGAGGTGTGCCCAAATCTTTAATCACTTATCCACCAAATGGAGCTAGGCATCTTTGTTCTGGATCTCCTCTTAAACTCTTTGTGATAGTTTAAGGATAACTGGAATATTTTAATGAGACAACTTATGATTATAGGCTGTGAAAACAATGGTGATGTCTACTTCACTCCTAGGCTTGCTGAGATGTATAAAAACAAGGACACAAACATAGATAAGACAGAGTGTGTATAAAGAGTCTGTATTTCTGTTTGGGATTCTTCTGTGTAACTAATCCTTCTGCTTCTAAACCCCCTTTGCCAATCCTCACAGCTCACCCTGCATGTAAGGCAGACTCTTGGATAAGGTAGAGGGTGGAAAGAAGGTGGGAGGGTGGTTGGGAGCCCCTTCTGGGGACTCTGATTTCTGTGAGGGCTGTTGTGTTTCAACATTACTTTTAACTTGTATATTTCTGTATATAGCTGTATATATTTGTAATATATTGTAAATACCTGCTCATATCTTTTGCTAAGCTGTGAATATAAAGCTTCATTCCTTAACTTCCAGCTCTGCTGAATCTAGTCTGGCTGATCTCATAAGGGGAGGGGGTGGCAGCAGGTAACTCCCAAACCATCACACTACTGGAAAGCAGCATGAGGACACAGCACTTCAAAACTCCTCTCCACTTGGTAAGTATGATTATTCAGGGTTCTTTACTCAGGTGAGCAATCTGTACCCTTAGAACCTGACCCAAATTTGCTAACTTAAATCTGACTTGATTTAAGCATTTCCACACTCAAACACTGCCAAGTCACTTTGGTAACAATTAAGATGTTGACAAAAGAAATAAAGAAAAGGGGAAAAAATCAAACAACCAAAGTCTATTAACCACAAACAGCTTTACCTACCAGGTCAGGAACCATTATTTGGACTCTTACAACACTTCTATAAGATTGTTTCAAGCCTTAGATAGCATACTAGAAAGATTAAGAAGCATAAATGGCAAGATTTAAGAATTACCTAATAAGAATCAATCCAGATCCCAATTTTCTTCAATATGTTTATCTGGAATGAATTTCCACACACAGCTCTTTTCCTTTGTGAATGATGAGTGTGATTTGCCATTTGTGAATGATGAGAGTGATTTGCCATTTGTGAATGATGAGAGTGATTTGCCATTGGAATGGGCTGCCCAGAGAAGTGGTGGAGTCACCATCCCTGGAGGTGTTCAATAAAAGCCTGGATAAGACACTTAGTGCCATGGTCTATTTGACTGGATAGGGCTGGGGGACAGGTTAGGCTGGGTAATCTTGGAGGTCTCTTCCAACCAGGTTGATTCTATGAAGCTCTAAAATGGAACAGAGAATAGTTCACCATTTTTTTCCCCTCAGACCATATTCAGATTGAGTTGAACTCAGTTTGTGGTTCTTATTTCCCTTTCTATTTTGCATTTGCAGTAAAGAGAAATAAAAGACAAAAACAGTTATCCACTGAACACTTGAGTACATTTCAGAGCAGCAACTGTGATTTTTAACAACTAATGTTCTTTTGTTTGTACAGACTCAATTACTACAAAGCTTTTGAATTTCCTCCTCTTCTTTCATGCTTCTGACTCTGAATTAGTAACTGAGTATTCGGCAAAAAGACAAATCATAGCTAGCCCTTAGGCACCCTTTAAACAATTATCAAAGTAACATTCCTTATCCATCAAGAGTTTTTTGGAGCAGAGAAGGATTCATGGATGTTCACTTGCTCCTGCCACGAATCTGTTAAATTTCCTCCTTGAATAGCCCAGACTTAAATGAAAAGACATAAGAGAAATGAGCAGCAGTGGGATATGTGGAGGCAGATATAATTATGCAAAGCAGCAAGACAATCACTGCCTTTCTGAACAATCAGAGCTTCCCAGAACAAGAAGTTCTTGACCATTTCCCATTCCCAGGAATCGCCAGGATCTAGTCATGACTCACTCTCATTTAGCACTGTGAGAACAAGAGAGTTGTTGTGGCTCTTTCTATTGAGCCTTCTTACCTAATATGCCTACTGCACAATGTGAGGCAAGGCAACCCCAAAAATGACACCTTCTGCTCTTAGCTTTACTACCAGGGATGAAAGGAGTGCTAGCCCCAAACCAGAATAACCAGTAATATTTGAAAAGTAGCTAACTGAGTCTGTTATATAAAAATCACTTCACAGAAGCACCAGGAAATCATCATCTAATCCCTATCAAATAGGTAAGCAATTAAACCCCTCTCAACAGTATTTGTTGCAGTAGAGAGCACATTCCCATCTGCAGGATCAAACATCACTTCACAAAGCCAGTATGTGAATGAGGTTATTCTTCCCCTGTACTCAACACTGGTGAGGCCACACCTTGAGTATTGTGTCCAGTTCTGGGCTCCTCAATTCAAGAGAGATGTTGAGGTGCTGGAATGTGTCCAGAGAAGGGCGACAAAGCTGGTGAGGGGCCTGGAACACAAACCCTATGAAGAGAAGCTGAGGGAGCTGGGGGTGTTTAGCCTGGAGAAGAGGAGGCTCAGGGCAGACCTCATTGCTGTCTAAAACTACATGAAGGGAGGTTGTAGCCAGGTGGGGTTGGTCTCTTCTCCCAGACAACTAGCAACAGAACAAGGGGACACAGTCTCAAGCTGTGCCAGGGGAGGTCTAGGCTGGATGTTAGGAGGAAGTTCTTCACAGAGAGAGTGATTGGCATTGGAATGGGCTGCCCAGGGAGGTGGTGGAGTCACCATCTCTGGAGGTGTTCAAGCAAAGCCTGGATGAGGCACTTAGTGCCATGGTCTAGTTGATGGGCCAGGGCTGGGTGCTAGGTTGGATTGGATGATCTTGGAGGTCTCTCCCAACCTCGTTGATTCTATGATTTACTACTTGTGTTTATGCTGTGTGTGCTGTGGTCAAAGTAAGTGCAGGAGCAGATTCTCTTGCAGAACCGAGGCTTAGAGCTTCACTCCTGCAAATGCTGCTATCCATACATAGCATTTTTGATGTCATCACTCCTAACAGAATGGTCTATCAGACTAAATTGTGCTTGATTTTAGTGGAAGATGGTACAGAGTCATTCCCTCATGGGAAATCCCTGTAACAGTTAATAGAGATGAACCTGAGAGGGCTGTAAAGGTTTCTAATGAGGTTCCATCTGAATCACTCTAAAAGCCTGTAGAAAGAAACACAAAACACACAAGCCTCTTCCTGTAGATATTTTCTTTTTTGTTGTTCTCTAAGCCAAAAAAGATAATTGCTACATTTATCAGATAGTTGCGATAGGGAGCTGAGAAAACCCTAGAAAACACTCGCAAAAGACTATTTCCAAGAGCATTTTCCCTTTCAAGAAGGGTGAGACCTAACAGCTCTCCTCAATGTTAAGGACAGAGGCTGCTGGTGGTTAAGGCTGGGAGAAAATTCACTCTCCTGCTGCAAGGGGGGAACTCTTAACTCCTCTTTCTGCATTTGCATCACTCCACACAGCTTCTCCAGGAGCTCTCATTTGATGGCAACTGGCTAAGAGAAACTCATGGAGCAGACTGAGGCTACCACAGTTTCACACAGCTCTCCATGAGACATCTGTGTATTTTTGAGGCAGCAAAATAGAGGTATTAATACAGGAAAAGAATTGCTACTCCCACCATTAGCATTCAGCAAAAGGGAGAGGAGGGATTCTGAACAACTGCCAAAAGTTCATGGGATCAATTCAACTTCAAAATGGAGCTGTTTAAGAGCAAAAACAAAGTTAGCATGCCTCATCTGCTATTAGATCCCATCTCCCTTAAGCACTCAGCAACACGCAGTCAGGGACTGCTTCCACTCTGAAGTATTTGAAATGTAATTAAACATGGGTAGGAGTAAAAACAGTGTTGAAGTAGCTGACATAAAATCATGCCTGTGGTGAAAGGCGAAACCAGTTATATGCCAGAGCAGGAGACTTCCAGTTTATTGCTCTCTATCCATTACAATCATGACATATTTGCAGTTCTGTCGTCCATTAGGTGTACAGGATGAATCAAAAGAACACATTACAGTGGTTTTTATGTCAATGTTTACTTTGAGTAAGAAAAAAAAAAGCCTAGCTGTTACCATAGCAATGGACAAAGTACACATCACCTGAGCTACTATGAAAGTTAGAAGAATGCAAAGTATAGAGGACAGCACATCGGTAGCACGAAGGGAGATGAGACACACTACTTTTAGATTTCTCTAAAGAGCCTTCAGAAAATATCAAAATTAACCAGCTGACACTGTCTGTAGCCAGCTGATAAAATCTTTGCTCAACTGTGTCAATATTTTTGCCCAGTGTTAAGTAAAAAAGCACTGTCTCAGGCAGATAAGAGAAACATTCTTAAACAGAACTCTAGAGCCTTAGAAAATGGAGATTAAACATCATCTTCAGGTGTTTCTGTCCAAGCTGTACTGCCACTTGCAATACCCTTTCATGGGCTTTGAACAATTGGATAGAAGATAGTTGAACAGTTGGATAGAAGATACTAACACTTCACCAAAGTCACCGGGGAATTGCTTTGAAGATCAATGTCACCTAGCTCAGACCCTAACAGATGCAGGCCATAAGGTTGCTCTAACTTCCCTTCAGAGAGTTTGTTGTGAAACTAAACTCCTTTGGTCTGGAATCACCACTTTCACATGCCACCACTCAGTAAATCAAAGCCCAGTGTCGAGGGTCCAAATCCCTGGGTTGAATGCCACCACGATGTTACGTGTAAGGTTGGGCAGCCCTCCTGCCACTACTGCTGACTCGTCTAACACCACCTGCTCTCTGCTCTTCTGTTTGCCCTGAGCCCCTCCATTCAGACAAGCTCTGTTCTCTTCACAGTCTGCTGAGTAGATAAATGAATTACTACATCATCCTTTCATCATCTGCTGTCTCAGAAAATAACACGACCATACATGTAAGTGTACATTGTCTGCTGTTATCATCATCTAACCAACACCACCACACACACAAAAAGAGGTTTGGCCGTTCCTTCCTACTGGAGCACTGTAATCAGGCTCCTATGGGAAAGAAAAGCAGAGGCACCTGCTAACATGGCCCTTCATGAATGCCTCGAGGAATAAAAAGCAGCCTAAAGCCTGTGAATAGTCTCACTACTTTCGACAGGACTGAATCTGGGTATGTTCCGAAGTGACAGCTTCCTGCTGTGGGTTGGTGTTTCCATAGGAAGAATTCTCTATGCAATCAGAGCTTTTTCTAAGCTAGACATAACCTCAAGCAAGAAAATATTTTTGTTGCTAGTGCTGGTATTTCTACAACCTGATGAAAGCAGGCACACCAAGTGACTCAGTGACTCCAGCAATTAGCATCACAGCACCTAATGCTTTCTAAAGCTCAAAGCACACTCGGCAGCTATGCAATCCATAGGAAAACTCTTTCCTCAAAATAGCATCCACAAACGTCCAATATGCCAAATAAGGAGCTCCCTTAGGCTGGTGAGGAACAACATTTGTGCTTTAATGATCACCTGTAGCACTGAACTGCCTTCCCCTTACTCCTGGGGCAAGTGACAGACCGAGTATGTCTTTATAATCTGGAATACCAGGCACTCTCTCATCTGTAAAACCAAGCTGTGATTCGTGATCCACAACTATTTCTGTGTTCTGTTTAACGACTAATCAGGGAGGTTGAAGAACTGAGCTCTAGACTTGGGTGCATAAGTACCACATCTTCCCCTTAATGAGCCTGTCTCTCTTGTACAAAGAGCTCAGTCTCATAGCACTTTGGAAATCAAGGCTTACATCTTAGAGCCAGAGCTTGTAAGAATGAGCAAATCTTTTTAAGCAGTGTGACAGCTGAGAATGCAGAGGGCTATGAAATGCTTCCTCCCCAATTTCTGGGTTTTTTCCTTTTCTTTCCTAAGATATGCACCATTTCTCAAGTTGTCTTTTCTCTAGTCTTGCTGATCTAAGCAGCAATATGAAAACCTAAAATGATGCTGTTGGAGATGATTAGGCTGTTAGTGCAAATTAACCCCCCAGCAGCTTTGTTAATAGAGACATTTTGTAACACACCAGGAACCAGACAAACAAACAGAAGAAGATGCTGAATTTCTTTTTAACTCAGTCTCATCTAAACTATGAATTAATCAGATTTTCTGTGCACTGAAAATCTACAGAAATGCAAGTTTCTCTTCAAAAGAATACTGCACACAACAGCACACACCTCTCTGCAGAGGCAGAACACACAGCGTAGGGTAGGATTTCAAGGAAATAGAGAGCACCCCAGTGGGGTCCCAAAGGAAATGAGGCTCAAAATAGGAATTATAGGAAAGCTCAGCATTCTGCAGAATTAACCCTTAAGTGCAAAGCAGCACTTGCTGTCGTCCCCACTTCTGCTGTGGAAGTTTCAGCTGTGAAGTGCCATAAGAGCACATAAACAAGTTGAGTATGTGCTGTCATGAGAGAGGAGCAGCAGCCTGCCAAAACAGGAAATTCAATCACTCTGACAGTTTCTGTCTTGAATAATGAGCCTCACAAGCACCAATAAAACAATACAGATAAACCCATCCAATTTTACAATACCTACTCTTGGATTACTCCCCATATTTCCACTCCATTCCAAATCCTGCCCCCTGCAAGCCTTGAAGCTATGGCTTGCCAATTCCCCTCCCCAGTAGCACCCCAGCAAGACACTACTGCCTTTACAGCTTTAACAGATGCCCTAGGTTTAAAAGCCTTGTCATGCAATTTTTCTTAGGGATACTCATTTCCATTCAGACCTACAGGCTCACACATTTGCTTACTTATAGTGGCCTTGGAACCCAACAGCTTGTCAGATAATCACATTGAGGATTCCCAGGAGATTCCCTAATGCATCAGATCACAGCCCTTTCCAGACAGGCAGAAAACATTATCTTGCTTCAAATAAAATCCACTCCCAGTAGTATGAGATTTCCCTTCCTACTGCTGGTTTGGGAGGACTGGGGTTTATATGGTATGATCTTTTAATGAGCCACCATTGTTTCTAATTAGGCAAGTAACCAAGGATTTAATTAACTGTTGTAACTCGAGTCACACAAGTGGCTAATAATCTAAATAGAAATTAAGTAGAGGTGCCTTATCTCATCTTTAAGCAGCCTTGCACATTCAGAGGCTTTTGCAAAGGTCAGGTAGAGAAGAGGTGAGCAGGAGACACACTGTACCTCCAAGCAGCCTCTCAAAACAGGACAAGAGCCAAAAGACATCAGTGTGAATTTAGCAACACATGTTACAGGGTACTTGGAAAAGAAGGCAGGAATGATTTCATCAATTTGTTCAGACTAAAGGGGATGGGAAGGAAAACTTACATGAGGGGATATTAACAAGACACTGTAGTATGAACTTTCTTAAAGATATGCAGATTAAATTGCCAAAGTTTAACCAAAACCTTCAGCTCCAGCGCCTGCAGCAGCAAGTCCTGAGACTAGGAAGTCTCAGGCTGACTCCTGACACAATCATTTTACAGTCAGAGAATGGTTTAGGTTGGAAGTGACCTCAAAGATCATCTAGTTCCAACATACATCCCCCCAACCCCGCCATAGGCAGGGACACCTCCCACTGGAGCAGATTGCTCAAAGCCTCATCCAGCCTGGCCTTGAACATCTCCAGGGAGGGAGCAATCACAACCTCCCTGGGCAACCTGTGCCAGTGTTTCACCACCCTCACTGTAAAGAACTTCTTCCTAAATTCCAGTTTAAATCTCCCCTCTGCCAGTTTAAACCCATTCCTCTTCATGCTATCATTATAAGACCTTGTATATAGTCCCTCCCCAGCCCTCCCATAGGCCCCCTTCAGATACTGGAAGGCTACTACAAGGTAGTTCTCTTTCAGTTACGATCAGGCCCTACAATGGCCCCCATCAATTCCTTCTGCTTTCCCAGTCAACATACGAGAGAAAGCTTTTATAGTTGAGCTATATAAAGGTATAATACAAACTACATATATAGCTCAGGTTTGTTTGTGCTTGACTGATTGTATTCCATGTCTTAGTCTGCACCTGGGAAAATGTAGGTATTAGCAGGAAGGCTGACTATCATGTGGTGATAGCCCTGAATGTAGCTCAAAGAACCGACAGACTTCAACTGAGCACACATTTTGGAAATGCCTTTCACAACACAAAGAAAATCCCTGCAAGTATTACACTCTTGGTTTAGTTAATTCTGGAAGACTTGTGCATGATAGGAATTCTGCTCTCCAGGCAGCTGGTCAAGGTATTAAGGATGATGTTTTCAAAAGGAAAGCTACCATATTTGATTCTTGGTGCTCAGTATCCTATGGGCATCTCTGAACTTCACTGCACAGCTCTTGAACACATCAGGGTCTGTCTCTTCCTGGTTCTATGGTTGCAAAGCTGTGCTCCAGTGACTCTGTCATGGTCAATCAGCAAACATCTTCCAATTTAAGGAACACAGACTCAGTCTTAACCCAACAAATCCATAGCTTGTTCTCAGTACTTAAGAGTACACTACATTGGAGACATCAGTAGAAGTGTTCAGAAGGTTTCTGAAGCACTACTTCTTTCAAAAGGGGAAGAGTGCCTGCTTTCCTTTGCCTAGGTACCTTTGATCTCAAGTTAATAATCAGGTTCTTTAAAAATGCTTTCCAAACCTGACTCACTGCTACCACAGACTCAAGTGAGTTCTTCATCTCCTCACTTGTTCTGATGAGAAGCATCTTCTCACAACGTCTATTTAAACAACATCCTCGCTAGCTTCACCTTGCTGAGAATGAGTCATCTGCTTGGAGGACACAGCTGTCTCTGGTAGGAAACTGATGCCCATGAAAAGTGCCTGCTGAGGGATAATGAAATCAAGCTGTAGTGTGATACCATTCCCAAACCATCATTAACACATTTTCCTCATTGAAAAAGTATTTTCTACATCACAAATGCCTTTCTTTTAAAGTTACACTGGGAAATATTTCCCCTTTTACTTTTAGCCTGTCATACTCTCTAGTAGATGACAATGAGAAGTGCTTCAGCAGACTGTGTTCCCATTGCTTACTGAAGCAGAACATAAAAAATTATACCAGATGATTGCTATGAATTTTTAAGCACACATTTACTTTGGAGAAGTCTTAACAAAGCACTTGCAAAGTGCTAGTACACTTTGTTACTTGCAAAAACCATCATCCCCAGTGTAACAACTTCTGTATGATTTACTGTTGCCTGTATTACGTAACATAGAGATGCCTCACGGTGATCAAGGCTTGTGGTACTGACTGATGCACACACAGCACAGCCTCCACCCTGAATTGTGCATAGTAGAAGCAAGCAACCTGAGAAGATGAACACGTAAGCAGACATCAAATGATATGCCAAAGGTAACACTGGAAAAGAAACCAGGTCTGGAGCAGGTCCAGGGGAGGGCCACAAAAGTGATCAAGGGGCTGGAGTACCCTACAAAAAGGACAGGCTGAGGGAGCTGGAGTTGTTCAGCCTGGAGAAGAGAAGACTCCAGGGAGTACCTGAAGGTTGGAGAGAGACTGTTTACAAAGGATCAGGGGCAATGCTTTGAAATTAGAGAAGAGCAGATTTAGGCTGGATATTTGGAACAAGTTCTTTACCATGAGGGTAGCGGTTGCTCAGGGAGGTAGTCCCATCCTTGGAGATATTCAAGGTCAGGCTTGACAGGGCTCTGGGCAACCTGCTCTAACAGATCATGTCCCTTACAGCAGGGCAGCTGGACCAGATGACCTTTGTAAGTCCTTACCAACCATTACAACTCTATGATTAGTGTACAACAAAGACTAAACTACTACTTTAAATCTACTACGAAATAGGTTAGAGTTTAAAATATATATATGCACATAAATCACACTCTTCATCAACATCCCATTTACTGCAGGAAATAGATACTTGAGATAAGATGTCCTGAATTATGGGTTAACACACAACACAGAATGGACTCATCTCTGGTTTTGGTTTCATATATTGTGGTTAACTCCAGCTTCAGTTAGTCATTAAAGTCACACTTGTGACACTTGCATTTGCAGTGATGCTAACACCACCCCACAGCAGTAAAAACTAAAAAAAAACAATAACTTAAGCACAGGTTTTATAGTACTGAAGGTGACTTCATCATAAGGTAAAATTAAAATGCCACTTTCTAAAATGAAACAGCAATTGCCCAAAAATGTTACTACTGTTTTTTCTTTTATATATGGCAAGTAGAAGAGCCGAGGGCAGTGCCAAGCACAGACAGCTCCGAGTGGTTCACTCCCTAGGGAGGATCACACAGGTCTTCCATGCAGAACAGGCAGATTTAGTGCTGGAGATTCACCTTTTCCTCCAAAATTATTATTTATGGCCAGATCACACTCTAGGTTTTGAAGGAGTGAGCTTTCCAAGCAGCACACTGATGTTATGATCATAACTATCTAGCCATTCCGTAGAGCTACTCCGTATGCATCCTCCTCTGGGTTTTTAGCTCCTCTCAGAATTACCTAGAGCAGTACTGCTGTCAGTACTCATTAGGAACTGACATATAAAGCTGCCTCAGCTGATGGGTTTAATAGCTTTCCTCACTACATTTATTCTTTAGCCTTCTTCCAATTTGTAGATTTATTATCAGTACTAATTGCCCATAGTCTTAGGCTGATTTGTTTGCTGGACAAAGTTAATTTGGTAGCACTCTACAGGTGCAATGAAGTGTACTGCAACGAGATGTACAAAGAAGCCTGAGGGGGGAAAGTACTACTGTTTTTCACCTCTCTTCTCCACTTAGGGCAAGTAACAACTTCATCCTCTTTCCCTTTACTTATCCTGCTCAATATCTCCTGTAAATCGGGTTAGCTGATGGTTCAGCACCTTCTAGAGTGAGTTAGAGATTAGCTACTGCCCAGCAGAGTAGCAGAAAACAAAATCACTTAGCACTCCCACACCTTTTGCCTCAGCCCTGTGCTGTACAGTGCTCTGCCAGATCAAATGTGGCATGTCACATCACAGTAAACAGACAGAAATATCTTTTAATGGTGTAGTAGCTACAAAAGTATTTAAAGCTACAAACACAGCAATGCACACAGGCCAGCCTTTGCAAAGCTGCCTAACGCATTCAACCCACCAACTCCCCAGTACTACAAACAGAAATTGTGCCCAGCTTCCTACTTACCTGTGAGTGCCTCAGCATATACATGCAGCAATGTGTCACTTTCTGAATGTTAATCTCGCAAGAATAGTTTATTTTTAGTATGGTTATGATTTTCCCCCCTTATTTGTAGCCTGCTGGGTATGAGGGCAATTCATAAAAGCATTCAAGGACAGGGTCTTGCCTTAAGGCTCTTGTTTTTTAACCCTCACAGACTGTACACCCAAAATGATGCCTCTGATTAGAAAAGCATACGCACACACATGGTGAAGTGACAATCAATTGTGGTAGGTCTGCTGAAGACAGTGATGTTTACTTGTAACAGCTCTGGGAAGTTCACAGAAGACCTAAGTGATCCTTATTTTAAATGCTGCTAGTTTGTTGCCTTTCTGTCCCATAGTGACACTACTTTTTTTCTTGCTCATAGTTTACCCAGCTACTAGAGGTAAGTAGTCAGCAGTAAGTGTAGTTCTTCTCTCTCTGAGGACCCCAGAAAACCTTCCTAACAGTAGCAATGCAGTGCAGCATTTTCTTCCCCCTTCTCTATTTCTTCAGGTCCGTTATCAAGCTATTCCCATTTATACTATGACTGATAATACACAGCAAACATGAAACTCCTTCCATCAGAGGATGTCAAAGTCTTATAGGAACAGAATGCCACAGGCTTCCCACCCCAACTGCTGACCAACTGTTTGCATTTTCTACTTTATAGATAACACGTGTAAAGATGTAACAGAGTATCACAGTATCACCAAGGTTGGAAGAGAGGTGACACAGAAGGACAGGAACAGGTCCGTTAACACAGCCTCCATCCTGTAACCTATCGGTATTGTCTGAACTGCTTTCACAATAGCTCTGTGCTAGTCAGATGCAAGAAAGGAAGATCTGTGTTTATTCACACAGTGCTCCTACTGTGTTAATGTACTACCATGCATAATTCCCTTCACTCCCTGTCATATCAGTCATTCTCTTTGACTTTACTGGTGTTCCTGGGCTGATAGATTTATAGATACAGTAATAGGATTCTGAATTAAGACACAATTTAAGAACACAGTTTCAATTGCAATGATTTGTGGATATGAGGTCATTTAGACCAGTCTACTTTCCTCTTGCCAGAGAAGATTTGTAACTATTATTTCTCCCCCCCTTCATCAAAGCAATGATCACATGCTGTTTGCTTCAGCACTGGATGCTGCAACACTTCAATGAATAATATACAAGAAGCAAAAAATAAACAAATCCACTACGCCTGGGGATAATGTGTGGTGTGTTTTTCTTTAGGATGATTAAATGTGAATGCATGTCATAGGATGTAGGGATTGCTTTGCTGGGAACTCCTGAGTCTAAGAGCATACAGGCCTCTGTCTAACCAGGCAAATGGCCATGGAGAAGGTTAAAGAAGCCCCTAGGCAGACCCAGCACATGCACTGGCTGCTGTATTCACATGGTTTTTTTCCCCTTTGAGATACAAACACCCCACAGATTCCCAGATCAAATCCCATAGTCTCACACACCCAGGATGATTCACTGAAGATACCATATTTTTATCATCACAAAAGCAGTAACCTCATCTTGGCTTTTCCAACTTTTCACTTGCCCTTGGCCACCAACCTTTGCAGCCAGCAGAACGGGCCACCAAGTTGATGATTCATGGGTTGGTGCCACATGACTGTCACCAGTGGATATCAGCTCTCCCTTCCTATTGCAGTGGTCAGGAAAACAGTTTAAAACCATTCCCTTTTGTTCTACATGGAATTGCCCTCCTGTACACATTAAGCAAGGCTTTCACCCGAAGCCTTAACAACAGCACGCATCAGCATCTTTGGTAGATACAAGAGACTGACATGCCTGGAAGACAAAGTTTTCAAAATCAAGACTGCTTTGAAGCACCACATTGATTTTCTTACCCTTAGTGGTGAACAGAAGGAAGCACACTGAAGTGTCAATTTTAGACCGTGACTAAGCTCTACACTAGATCTCAAGACACTGACCACCTACCCCACACTAATGGAGGCAATTTGAAACAAAACAACAACACATCCTTGGTTTCTTCAGCTTCTTGTGTTCAGTTCAAAGGGGCTTTCCTTTTTTTTTTTTTTGTTTTGTTGGGGGTTTATGGTTGGGGGTTTTTTAAATGCAAATCCCCTGTTCACCAAAAGGATGTTTCAGCAACAGAACACAACCTGAGCTCTGGATTTGTGATAACACAGAATAACCAATACACCAACAAATGTCAGACTATTCACTTCAAAGAAAGCAGTCACCTATTCTTAAAACCAAAGCAAATCCATTCTGTCCATAACAGCAAGCACTGATGTCCCACGTTACCATCGCTTTTGCACCTCTCAGCTTTCCAATGATAGCCCTGCCCAGGCAGTCACATTCATTTCTGAGCAAAGAAATACATGGCCAGATTTCAGCAAGCTTGTTTATCTTCAATCACTTTTCAGGAAAATCAGGACTGTGACATAGACCTTCAAAGGGTGATCCCCCTCTCCCATCAGCCTCTCACACACCCAGTTCACTGCCTTTGGGTTCTTTTTTTCACCACAGATAGGCTTGTTACAGGCAAAGTATTCTGTTTCTGCTGTTTTGTGGAAAAGGATTTTCAATAAAAGAGAAGCAAAAATGTCAGAAAAGACTTTTATAACAGAGGTTTCACTCACAAACAGGTGTCTGGGAGATTATCTCGCCAACTTAAAGCTGCAAACATCAGAACAATTCTGGGATGTCTAAAATCCCTCTTTTTTAAAATAAAAGCCTTTTATCTGCCAAGCGACACTTCCTGTTCTAAAGGCTATTCTCCTGGGTAGTTGTCAACTATGTATTAATCTAATTCATATAAGCCTTAGAAATAAATACTTTCATGTGCAGAATCTTTTTGGGAAACTCTGATTCCCTGAGGCTTTAAAGAGCAATTGTTGCTTATCACCGTGGAAATTTCCCTTGAATTTTAAGCCTGGTAACAAGGAATAATAAAAAAAGAGATACATCAAATATTTCACTGATTAACAAGTTTCCCAGTCTTTTTCATCCTCCAAGGATTTTCATCTGATCAGTAGGGAAACTGCTAAAGGAGAAAATGAAAAGAAAGCGATCTGACCCAGTGAGGCAGTTATTGTGTTCCCAGGTCTTGTATTAGCTGCTCCTGTCCAAAACAATGGCACCCACTTCTAACAGTCCCTTCCAATCAACACCAATATCAAACACATTGGGCCTTACTTTAAAAGGTAGACCTGCTGGCAAAGACAAACCCTACTTAACTACCAGCAGATAGTTAAAACACCTCTCTCAAGAGCTCACATAACAAAACCACTCTATGTGGGAGAGGCAAATCACCACGAGAGCGCTTTACAATTGAAAGGTAATTGAAGTTTTGCTAAGTTTAAGCTCTATGCCTGCGCAATAAAAACCTGATTTTAAAAGCCCTGTAAAGCAGAGATCTTTTCTGGTTCCTCACTGTTTGTCAGTGCACAGAAATGGTCCAACTAAAGCAGCAAACTGCCATTTTGTTCATTGTTGCATAACGTGGGCATGGGATAAATGGCATGGCATACATGGTAAAAGACTCCTAGTGATGGAGGCTTTCCATCCTATTCACAGCCTTCGAGGAGGAAAATAATGTACCTTAAGGCCTAGGAACAACCTTCAGTGCAGATTAACTTCAAACTGGTTGAGATTCATCCCACGTCCTCAACATCTGTGTGTGCTACCACATTAGAAGCATGCATAAACAACCTACTGTACCTGAGGATGAACTGATCCACTGTGGAGTTGTTGGCAATCGTCACATAAACGTTCACAATCTCTCCTTGCTTGACAGGCTTCGAGGGCAGCCAGACAACAATGCTGTTATCCAGCCGCAGCTCCGTTAGCCGAGAGGTCTCCTGGCCTCGATAGAGGCTGACAGATCCAATCCTCTGCAAGTGAGACATGGTTTCATCCACCCCATCTTTTCCTGGCCGGATAGCATTTCCCTTCCTTATATCCTCTGCAGTACACTCTCCCTTCTCATCTCCCGGTTGAATAGTATAGTAAAGCTCCACAGGGCTCCCTTCAAACTGCTCCGGTGATTTCTTGCGGCCCGTGACAACCGTAGGGGGGTTAAACCAGCTTGGCAGGAGCTCCAGCTCTGCCACACACAGCCCCAGGTCCCCTTTCAGCCTGCAGCTGCCTCTGACTTCCCGCGTCTCTCGGAAGGCAAACACCCGCAGGCAGGGCAGCCGTTCCGTGGTGCTGTAGTCATCCCAGTCCCGGCCCACGATGTAGAACAGGACCTGGACTTTGGGCTTGCTCAGGTAAATCTTGTTGCTCATTATGTAGGCCTGAAGTTTCCAGTTATAAGTAAATTTGTTTGCAGATCCAAAAAAGTTGGAAGTTAACATTAGGTCCTGGGGCACGACTTGTTCCACAGAAAAAGGTCCATAGCTGGCATTTAATATAGGTGGTCTCTTGGCTTTATATGGGAAGAATGACTCCACTCTGGACTGCAAACTGGAATTTCTCATAAAGTCCTGGTTGGCTTCCTTGAGAAAGAAAGTGGTCTCAGCACTGAAGATCCGATAGCTGACAGGTAGGTATGTTGGTAATGAAGAAAATCTCTGATTATTGTCCGAGACCCCTCGGCAGTCTGTCACTGATAAGAGAAAAGGTGATGCAAGTTAGAGTAGAGCTGCTTGTAGTTATAAGCTAGAGAAACCCATTAATTCATGCAAAAAAAAAAAAAAAAGGGTGCAAAAATGTTCGGATGTAGCTAATTCTTCTTTACATTACATTCACAAAAGGAGAAAAAAAAACCCTGACCAAACAAAACCAACAAACAACAGAACAGGCTTTAATGCAGCCTTGCATTTAACTGTGAGAAATGTTTTGTGACACAGGTGATGTACAAATGGATGTCTTCACCATCACCAGGTATGTGTAACCATAGAGGAAGCAGGAAGAAGGCTCACACAGTAGTGCTTCTCCCACCAGCCACTCCCCATGGCTGTACTGAACTGCTGCAGTGCTTTACTAATATGTACCTAATCTATAGAACACTCATTGAATATTCTGACTATGGCTTAGATGAGAAACAAACAGGTTTCTTGTCACTCCTATGCCATGTCTCACCTCTCTAACAGAAGTTCAAGCAAAGCTTGTGTAAGTATGCACAACCAATTCTCTTAAGGATTGGCCATAAATCAAAGTCAAAGCCTTCCAAAAGCAATTCCATAAGTAAACACGTGCTCACCTTCCCCATTCTTTTTCTGGTCATTATTTCATTGAGCTATTCTATTTCATATTGATTTATTCACCTATTTCATTTTCTACTTTCATTGCCATCCCCTTTTAAACTTTCTGCCCACCTAGAAACTTCCCTCCTGCCTTTCCCATGTTTCTGCTCAGTTACAGCACGGACAAGGCATTTGAAATGTCAGTTTGCCTCACTGAACCTCAGCCTCCGAAGGACTGCTAATCATTGCTCCTGCAGGACACTGGCCAAGAGATCTAAGGTAGTTTCCTGTCCTACAGACAGAAGCTGCTTTTCTAAGAGCTGATATAGACACACACCACCAGTCCCACATTTCCCTCTCTTTCTCCATCAAAAGAACCTTCCTCTCATATTACTGCATCTATGGTCTGCACCTCTCTAGTTTCAAATAATCAGTAGCTCAGCCTTCAAAGTTATTTAACTGCAGATGCCCATCAGAGGATAGAAATATTTCAATGAGTATTAACATATAAAATGCAGACAGAAATCAGTATATACTTGGCTGATCTCAGGTTTCAGCTGAGTGTCAGATTTCTTTTGACTTAAGTCTTATTTTCCTGTTATAAAGATTAATAATGATTGCCAAAAGATAAAATTACCTAAATTAAGGTAGGCAACAACAGAGAACACAGTTAAAATACATGAGGATTATATAATACTACCCACAGCCCCTCTTCCTAACATACTGAAAAGATTAACTGTAGGTACAGCATGTAAGTGAAGGATGATGCTTCTAGTGTTAAACTGCACTTAGTATTTAAAAGCAGACCTTGCCCTCAGTTTTAAAGTCTTTGGGGAATTCTATCAGCCAGGATTTAAGGTTCTAAGTTTGACTCCTTTAAAGAAGAAAAGCAATGATAAGGACAGTGCATACTACGCAGGAACACCTACAAAGCCCTACAGAGAGACTCTCAGCAGCTTTCTCACAAAGGTCTGCAGCTTGAGGATTTGCAAATAACAGACTCGCTCTCCTTCTAGCATATCTGGCTGCTAGCATGCTAATTACCTAGCCAAACTCCAGTAAATGTTTTCAATTAATAACTAATCAATATTTGTCATTACACCAAATGACTACTGCTGACAGACTGCATCACTACAGTCCTGTTGGGTGTGCACACCACTAGGGCACCGGCACCACTGGTGCTAGCTTACAGACTGCTCTGGAAAGCAGGTGTTAGGCAATTAAGGAAAAAGGAAAGGAACAAACACAGAGGAGAGGGAAAACAGAACTCCCTGAGGATGGCAGCCATAAATTTGAAATAAGAAATTAAGACATGTTCACTCATGTTTAATTCATGGATGGTAGAATTAGTTCCCCTAAATAAGCAAACTGCAAGGAGTGGACAAAAATAAGTAACTAACTGAAAAATTAAAAGGCAAGAAGAGAAGAGGGTAAGAGGCCTCTCAATGAAACACCAGCATGTAGGGAGTCAGCACAACACCTTCTCTGCCAAGTGCATTCACATTTAAAACACAACATCAGATCAGCACCATTACAATCCTGCAAGTCTCCAATCCTTGGCATAGATTCTGCTTGAAAGGAATCTACAAATGCCACCTCCTGAGCTGACTGATTTCCCCTTAGCCAACCTGAAAGATGAATCTCTTCAGGTTACATCCAAAATTGCCGTTACACTTAAATAAGGAACGCAAAGAAGATCCACTATGGACCACGGACCTTTTGAAAAAACCAGCAAAGTTCACATATTTCTTCTGGCCCAGGAAGAAAGCAAGAACTTGTTTCAGTAAAACAGCAGCAGTTTGGTCTCACTTTCCTCTCTAAACTCCTTTACTTGCCCTGGATGAGGCTGCTGATGTTTGGTGCAGTCCTTCCAAAGAGCAACCATGGATACTGACACGATTGATACCACCACTCTTTCAAAAACACTACAAGAGAAATCAGCTTCTTCTGGTCAGTCTGGCTACTGAATTTGATTTGACAAATCGTTACCATTTCTTTATCAGGTATCTCCCTGTCTCAGGCCAAGGGCCAAGAATTTAGGACAGCTTGCTCTAGTTAAAGCAAGCACAGGCAGTACCTGACTTGAGCACACAGGTATATTTTGCTGAAGTGTTTCCAAGACTAGAGACATGCTGAGTTTGGCACCACTGCTACCCAAGGGAGAATCTTTGGAAGAGAGCTGCAAAAAACAGAAATAAACTCAGCAGGCTGTGGAGACGAATGAAGCCCTCTGATTTCCAAGGGCTGTTGCTCAGGACCTATGCTTGAAACTGAACAGCTGTTTTCCTGAAACTCCCAGGACTTCACGTAGCACATTGTCCTCAGACAGACTGAGGTCTCATTTTCACAGGCACCCCATTTATCTCAGATCAATCACGTGGCTGAGGTATGCAAGACTTGGCCCAATACTAAGAGAAAAAGCTATGCAACTTCTGCTTTAATAAGCTGAAAGCAACAGCAAAACTTATGTGGTCAGACTGACAGCAGAAAGAAGAAAAAGCTTCACTCTTTTTATTGTAGTCTGACGACTTCCACCCACTTTCCTGCCACAGATAATGGAGTGCTCTATTTCTATACTGATGGCTGTACTTCAGACAATTTATTTAAGCACTTCAAGCCTTTTACTGATAAAACTGAGAGTTAAAATTGTCCATTTTATTTCAGAACCCAAATCATGTGCATCAGCAACTATAGACCATCATTTAAGTGATTTGTTCTATACTCTTCATCTCTACCCAGTAACCTTCATGTCTTGGTGTAATTAATTACCAATGTTTTCAGAGAACGTTCCTGTATGCTTGATCAGCTCAGCTACAAAGTCTTTTAATTTATCAGAGAATCTATTTAAAGAGGAATGCCAAGGCTTTGCTGAGTTTCATAGAACAGGTTATTATTTTAAATAATCTTTAAACATGAGATTACTTTGCCTGTCTGAAAAAAATAAATGAACTGCTTGCTGGAGGAAGAAAAAAACAAGGAAAAAGGCAGCCATGCCCATGAGTGCTTTCAGGTGCTTGGTAAAAGATTTCTCCAGTTTAAACTTTCTTTCAGCTCAACCTCTGAAACACCTTTCCAGTGGTTTATGTTAAAGGAAGGTGCAAATTAAAGCATTTTATCCCTATGACAGTACCACCTGTGGGAGCAACATTTCACTGCCACTTCAGTGTCTAAAGTGGGCACAGTTCTATCAGTGAAATGGAACTGGGGCTCTGTGTCAGCAGTGCTCTAAGCGCATTTATACAAACAGAACTTACACCATGAGAGCTGAACTTCCTCAGACTGTTTAACTGTGTAAGGGAAGGATGTCAGTATCCTGGGAAAATCACAGACTCACAGGATGTCAGGGGTTGGAAGGGAGCCAAGGAGATCATCGAGTCCAACCCCCCCGCCAGAGTAGGACAATACTGTCCAACACAGATCACACAAGGACACATCCAAACAGGCCTTGAAAGTCTCCAGAGAAGGAGACCCCACAACCTCTCTGAGGAGCCTGTTCCAGTGCTCTGTGACCCTTACAGTAAAGAAGTTCCCCTTGTGTTGAGGTGGAACCTCTTTTGCTGCAACTTACACCCGTTGCTTCTTGTCCTATCATGGGGAACAGTGAGCAGAGCCTGTCCCCCCTCCTGATCCCCAGCCTTCAGATATTTATAAACATTTATCAAATCCCCTCTAAGTCTTCTCTTTTCCAGACTAAAAACTCCCAAGTCTCTCAGACTCTCCTCATAAGCCATGCCCACCAGTTCCTAATCATTCTCATAGCTCTCCACTGGACTGTCTCCAGCAGATCCCTGTCCCTCTTAAACTGGGGAGCCCAAAACTGAACACAGTATTCAAGATGAGGTCTCATCAGGGCAGAGTAGAGGGGGAGGAGAACCTCCCTTGATCTGCTGGACACACTATTCCCAATACACCCCAGGATCCCATCAGCCTTCTTGGGAATTGCTGTGCCATGGTCAACTTGTTATCCAAAATGCTGGATCTAAGAGTCCTGATCCTTAAAGAATGATGCTTGTTGGCTTTCCAGTTGGGTTCAGGTAAGTGAAACTCCCATTTCATGAGGCCCTTACAAACTGAAATGCAAATGATGAATATGGGCAAAGGTAAGAAAGGAAAAAGGGAGAAAGATGTTTCTGTTCTGGAGACTAACTCCGATTACATCAGACCTGATTTGCAAGTAGGCAGCAAGTGCTTTACTCTTCTGCCTTACCAAACAACAGGTACAAGTTACCCAGAAATGAAATCCAGCATGGAAAAGATTAAGAGCCATCAAACAAAGCTGGTATTAGCCAAGAACAAAAGTTAAGGCTTACAAGTAATTACTCCTCCTTTGTAACAGCCTGCTGACTTTTTAATCCTTCTTCTGGCATCATATGCCTCTGCAGCACTTCATCTGAACCCAAAACAGCATCTGTTAAGCACATCACTGGCTCCAGTGTGACAGACCAGCTCAAATTCCTGTAACCTAGCAAGTTCAGTTTTGGAGCTGGATAGGAAATGATAAATTCTGATCTGTATCATTATTATTTCTTGGATTCCTTTGTAAGGGGAATTTTCTTCAGGGGTATTGCATATGGAGCTGGAGCCCTGGGTGCTGGATTCACTGGAATGGTCATAAAAGCTTAGTATTTTAAAGCCATTCTTTTATGAGATTGGTTTGAAGCAACTTTCCTTTGGACTTGGAATTAAGGGTTTAGGTTGTGGGTGGGAGATTACTGGCCAGTGGCCATGCATCTTAGCTGACTGATGTTTGATGAGCCACCGTGCCTTCAAGGAAGCCATCTGCCTGTCCCCTCAGCCAGAAGGCTCCTAGCCAGAGCAAGTCAGTGAGAAGCAGAAAACATCTGCCTATGCAAAGGAAGAGTAATGTGAAAGCTTTATCTGCACTTTGTATGGCCCTCAAAAGGCACTCTATCACTCTTCCAGGTGATAAAGAAACCCACAAGAGAAGGTGCTGTGCCGCATTTGGTCTTCACCGACAAGGAGGGGCTGGTGAGTGATGTGAAACTTAAGGACAGCCTTGACTACTGCGACCATGGAATGACAGAGCTTAAGATCCTCAAGGCAAAGCAAACTCACTGCTCTGGATTTCGAGACAGCAGACTTCATCCTCCTCAAGGATCTGCTTGGCAGAGTGTCAGGGGATAAAGCCCTGGAGGGAAGAAGGGCCTAAGAAAGCTGGTCAGGATTCAAGAAGCATCTTCTCCAAACCCAGAAGCAGTGTCTTCCAAGATGGAAGAAGGCAGGCAAGAGTTCCAGGAGGCCAGCATGGCTGGACAAGGTTCTTCTAAGACTTAGGTAAAAAAAAAGAAAGAGATCACTACAAAGAAACTCTCCAAGCAGTCAGAAATCAGGTTAGGAAAGCAAGAGCGTGGAGAGAGTTAAACTTGGCCAGGGACATCAAGAGGAATAAGAAGAATTTCTTCAGGTATACCAAAAGTAAAAAGGCAGTCAAGGAAGATGCAGGGCCTCTCCAAAAGGAGAATGGAGGCTTGATCATGATGGATATGGAAAAGGCTGAAGAGCTCAATGACTACATTGTCTCAGTGGTTACTGACAAGGGTTCTGGCTGCATCACCCAAGCTCCAGAAGACACAGGTGGGGAGTGAGAAAAGGAAGATCTGCCCACTGTAACAGTGGATTCATGACCACTTAAGGATCCTGAAGATACACAAGTCCATGGAGCCCAAAAAGATCCACCCAGAGGCCCTGCTTTGAGCAACCTTGTCTAGTGGAACATGTTATCTGCCTATGGTAGGGGTTTGGAACTAGATGATCTTTAAAGTCCCTTCTAAGCTAAACCATTCTAGAATAATCATGTTTTCTGACTAAATTTCATATTTTATTTCAGTTGGACAGGTTAACTTATTTCATTCAGCATACTGTTAAATAAAAAGTGCAACAATAATCTGTTAAATAGGCTTCTCTCATATACACAAAGCCTTGATGAAATTATCCTTTCTATTGTTACCGCAGCGAAATCTTCACTGAAGCTCAGCAGATATGTGTGGATTTAGCACAGAACTGAACACTTGCCCCATTCTTCTCCAGCACAGGCAGAACAGAGTCATTTCAGAACTGTCAGGAAAATGACAACGTAGCTAAAGCAATAAATGAAGAAAGGTACACCAGGAGCACCTGCTCTTCTTTAAAACCCAAACCCAAAGGCACAGTCACTGAAACTACATTATGGGAATTCTAAGGGATTAAAAATATGCTTCATACAGTGTGTGACTAGATGATAGAACTCATTGCCAGGGAGGAAGGCACAGAGGCCCAACTGATGATTTGAATGTTTGGAAAGACATGCAGACCATCTAGAGTAATGTCATTAACTACATGTAAAACTCCTTGTTTTGGTATTTATCTATTAGAAACCAGGATTAGAGCTCTGCATTATAAAGCATTATCCAACATCTGCCAGGTTGTTCCATTTTCTTCAGGATTACTGACACAACAGACACGCATATAAAGCACAAACAGCTGTTTCACAATTTACAGCCCAGTCACAAACAGGAAAGGGAACCTTTAAAGTCTCGTTTGGAACAAAAAAACACCAAGAAAAACTTTGGAAACTCATTTCTGATGTGCAGTTTTCTTACTCTTTCCATGACAGTCTACAAGCTCCAGGTTATGATGGCTGCTGTTGTGTCTATCTCACCGTTTAACTGCAGGAATCCCAAAATATCCTTTTATTTCAAGCTTGCCTTCTCTCTTGCCGCCCAGTTCACATGACTGAGATGTGTTAGTCAAAGACTGCCTGACATTCAGTGCTGAAATCTATAAACTCTTTTCTCAGACTGGTTGATGACCTTAAAAGTCTGTAAAACAGCAGTGTATGCGCAAAGGTCAGTGAAGGTTCCAGAAATCACTCCTGCTGACATTACTGACTGCCTGTGCTGCTGAGGCCAGATGACATATTTAAGCTCGTTTGCTGTTTAGAATCGAAGTTAAGTATCTGGAACTCAAATTCTCGCTAATGAAAGCTTTTGTTAAGAGATAAGGTTTGGAAACCTTCTCTAAAGACACCATTCAGGTACTCAGGCTTTCTTCCTCTTGCCAGAAGCTGCAAATGTCAGTGTCCTGTGAGCAACATACAGCAGGTAAAATGTCATATGATGGCCTTTCGTTCCAATGCTGTTTGCATCATTGTTGTAAACTCCATGGATTCTGTATTCATTCACTGTGTCAGCACCAGACGTCTAAAGCAAACAACGCTTAAGCTGATTTTGTCTGATTGCTATAGAGAAGAGGAGGATTTAGGACACCAGAGTTTGTTCCCAGCTCCATCAAAAACATGTTTGCCATAGGAAGCCTCTGCAACCCAGCTTCTCCAGCAATGAAATGAGAGAAGCTATCACTACATTTGATTGACTTATGATTAGGAAACACATTGAATTCATCAGACAAAAGACTAGGTAAAACACAGGCATTTCTTGGGTGAGTTTTTCCCTTCTTTCTCTACAGTAAGTAAAAATAACCCAGTGGAAGTCAGAAAGCAGGGAATAAAGAATATGGTCAAAGTTTCTGAACTTCACCAGTAACTTTTCAGAGATCTGGACTGTTTATATCCTGTTGAAGACCCTGCTGAAGAGGTCTAACTCTCATGGTAGCACAACCAGATTAAAGACAGAGGATGTCTCCATTTTAGTCCTACGAGATGACTAAAATCCTCACAGAAGATTATATCTTAGCCAGAATGTCACAACAATCAGTCACATAAATATCACAAATAGAAAAAATAACTAAAATTAAAGTGTAAGAAAAGTAAGTTTTTTGTTTTATTTTTATTATAAGAACACATAAGTTCCAAACACGAAACAAATGTTTTTTGCCTTGGCAGGGTATCAGTTCCTTGCCCTGTGTCCCTTCCTCTAGTTTTAAATAGCACTGTGCTTTCCTCTGCTGTCTTTGTTAGATGCTGATAGGCACTCACTCCTCTGTTTAGACATTAAATTGCTTTACACAGGCTCCTTGTTTAAAAAGAGATTAGGGTCCTAAAGCCTGAATGGTGCAATTTGCTCAGCACTCTCCACTGCCACAAAAATCAACAAGGACCAAGAGTACAAAGCACTGTATGAGTAGTGCTCAGATCCACGCAGCTGCATAGGTGTAGGAAGAGAACAAAGAGGATTCAATGCATGAATTACAAAGCCTTTCCCACTACAATCAGTAAGAAAAAGAGAGAATATTTTTTTTTGCTGTCAATAGGTACATTTTTAGAAGATAATTAAAACTAAAGCCAACCAGCAACACAAACAGCAGGACTCTGTATTGCATTAGTGCCAAAAGGCCCACACTGAGATCTAGTCTTCGTGGTGCTCTGCATTACACAAATACAAGGGATAGCACTCAAAGAGCTAGGTGCAACCTGGCACTGAAATGTGCCAAGGCTGAAAGTAAAACAAAAAAAAAAAAAAAGGATTTCTTACCATCAGACCTGGACCAGGCTTTCCCTGGGGTTAATAATGTACTTTTGGCACACATCTTGACATGTTCATAACTGACATCTCATGTTTCAGGGCCTGTATTTCTCCGGGTCCTGGACTCTGCCATGAAATAAACTATTCCCAGACCTATTAACCACCTCAGCAGTCAAATATACAACAGATGGAAGATTTTTTCCCACCATCTAGATAAGGAACAGTCAGCGTAATTAAATTGAGTTTTCCAGGGGTTTCTGTGAAGGCTAGGCAGAGAAGTCAGACATCTTTAGACTCATCTGACACAGGGATCCACTGACCTAACCCTCCCATTCCAAAATACCTTTTACACATCGACATTGTTGATACTATGATACTGTAACTGACAACCATGTCAGAAGCACCATCATTTCTTTTTCAAGAGGTTGGGCAATTTAAACTTTCTCCTGCAAACAGCCAACAATTTAATGAAAGCAAACAGAAACACTTTCCAGCAACAGGATTTCCTGACCTGTGCAGGTTTGGTTGTTATATCTGGGAAAGAACGGTTTTCAAGATCATGGATTTAAAGTACACCAGGAAGCCCAACACCACTGGAAATGATAAAATAAGGTTTTAGCCTTATATGGCCTCTTCTTCAACATAAGAATTTATTTAATGTTAATATTGATTAAATAGCTGAGCAGTGAATATTCCAAGTTGAAGAGAAAGGTCTAAACCTCCCACCAGGGGAGGTTTAGGTTGGATGTTGGGAGGAAATTCTTTACTGAGTGGGTGGTCAGGCACTGGAACAGGCTGCCCAGGGAGGTGGTGGAGTCACCATCCTTGGAGGTGTTTAAAAGGAGAGTGGCTGTGGTGCTCGAGGCTGTGGTCTAGTGATGAAGGCTGCTGGGATGAAGGTTGGACTGGCTGATCCTGGTGGTCCTTTCCAGCCATCACAATTCATAGCGCTTAGATGTTGTGCAGAGGGATTTGGTTTAGTCAAGGCCTTGTCAGTGTGAAACTAATGACTGCACTCGATGATTTTGGAGGTCTTTCCCAACCTAAGAAATTCTGTGATAAGCACCCTGTGTTTTACAGGCGATCCAAATTATCTTTAGGCCAAATAATGTACCAACTGTCACATGGATTCTCTGACTTCTTGTTCATATGGCTGACAGCTTGCCATGCTCCCACAGACTACACATTGGCAACCCCTAGAAACTTGCAACAGAGCAAAACCCCTCCTGGACAGCGTTTTCATTTCATCAACAACACCTTCCATAGGCCTGTCATCATAATGAGAACATTTATAGAGGAGAGCTGATAACTGACTGAAGGGGTATGTGACCTAGATTAGTGGTAGTTTTAAACAAATGTCTTCAATAAACCTTTCAGCTTCCTATCTTACGGTCTTGGAAGAGTGTTTTACTTTTTAAAAGAAGAAAAACATGATTAGCAAAAACTATTTCCATCACCCTGCTCACTACCTGTTGTCCAGTCCCTTGTTTTGCCTTTATTTGGGTTCAGAATCTGCAAACAAAGCTCAAGCTTGGTAGTAGACCTCTCAATGCACTTTTCAGTGTTTAAGATCTACAGATAGAACCACACAAAAGATTTTGATGACTGCCTAAGGTAGTGTCACACCACATGACAATATGGCTGGTTAGCTGCCTGGGAGACAGAACACAGACCACAGAACATAGTGGTGTTACACAGATAAATCCAACGAGCTGCATGTGGCACACAAAGCAGGAGACAGTGGTGTTACACTGCATCTGTTAGGTGAAAGCACCAGAGCAGGACAGTCTAAGAAGATAATTCAGTCTAAGAGTCTTACTATTAATGTACGAAACTTAACAAGGCAAGGTAGCAAATGCTTCCAAAATTAGACTCTAGTCTGTTAGCTTGTCTGAGAAGGAACCAAGATCCTTAGGACAAGGAGCAATGGGTGTAAGCTGCAGTAAAAGAGGTTCCACCTCAACACAAAGGGGAACTTATTTACTGCAAGGCTCACAGAGCACTGGAATAGGCTTCCCTGAGAGGTTGTGGGATCTCCTTCTATGTAGACTTTCAAGGCCTGTCTGGATGTGTTTCTCTATGATCTGTGTTAGATAGTATTGTCCTGCTCTGGCAGGAGGGTTGGACTCGATCTCCTTGGGTCCCTTCCAACTCCTAACATCCTGTGAGCCTGTGATCCTCCATCTCCACTCCCTGGCATCTCCAGGAATCTATGCAAATTTACTGTGAAATATCTAATTTGTAGAGAGAAAGACCATGGAATTACTGACTCAGATCAGCCTGAACCACTGCAGAATTTTACTCTTCAAGAAGTTTCACCAGTGCTATAAATCAAGCAAGTTCCATAGACGACAAAGAAAATGACTCCATGCTACATTGGAGCAACAGTCCCAGCCCCAAAAAACTTGTTCCTAATGGCTTTCTGGGGAAAAAAAGGAGTATATTATTTATAAGAAAATTTAAGGGTGAAGAGAGAGACATATCTTTCTCTCTCCTCCTTCTCCATGGAGAAATCTGGATGTAATGGATGCACATTTTTAATACCTGTATGCATTAAATACTGGCACGCAGGCATGCTGTGACTTAAACCATGCCAGGATATCCCAATATCCTGGCTACAACTCTGCTAATCATCTCCATTTCAAAAACGCAATGAGGATTTATGAGGAGATTAATTGAGAAGTGAGGCCAAGGGGGTGGGGGATAGCCTTGCCCATTCAGGAAATGAACTCAGTGTCACCTTTAACCTCCAAGTAATTCTTTGTTCGGAGCACAAAGCAACTCATCATACCAGAACAGCAGCAGGACAGAAAGCAAGCAGAAATCTATCTAGTTAAACACCTTCTTTCCCAGGGATTAAAAGGGATGGTTAGAGCACTGGTGTTATTGTGGTCATAGTACCTCTAAGGGTTGGTTTTAAGGTGATAGCTCCTAAAATGTGACCTACATGCTGCTTTTAGCACAGGCAAAGGCAAAGGCCAGTGGATACCAGGATGAACAACAACCTCCCAAAGCCCAAACTCCTCTTTATCTCAAGTCAAAACCTTTGTGGCAGCATCCCAGCTCTCCACAGCAGTCACTGTTCAGTGACTACTAGTACTGAGGGGTTGAAGAGGGAGGACAGAGTCCTTAAGCCCCAGTTGCCACAGCAGCTGAACTTCAGCCATTCTGTGATTTCTTCTCTCCAGTCTGCCTACAACAAAGAAGTGAGTGGGTGAAGAAAAGACAGAAGCAAAAAGCACTACAGCAGTTGTGTTAGCACTGACTAAAGGAAAGTCAAAGACACAAGAGTGAGAATGAGATGCAAATGAAGGAATACTCCAGGGGCACAAGTAGACCTGACAGAATGCTAAATCATAGTGAGGAAATTCAGAAGATTTATCTACATGTGTGTTTAATTCTGTATTTATTCTGGGTTTATTTTTTAAGGTAGCCTTCAGAAGGGGACTTCTAACTGTCTGCTCTAATAGTCTTGCTGCCTAGAAAGGGTCAAACCAAAATACACCACCTGTGCCATACCTGAGCAAAGTGTCTAGAAAGAAGACATCTGGCAATTCCAATTTGGGAATTAGAATGCAGAAGTCAATGAGACTAAATTCATCTTTCCAAGACAAAGTTTGAGCCAAAGGAATACATTTAGAAGCCAAAACGAAGCCATGCCTAAGATAAAGACACCTTGCAAGTATCTGGATCAAGTGTACAAAGCACAGCAACAGCCAGGTAAAAGCTTCAAGGAGGAATGATGGAGTATGGTATTGAAAGATGCAAAGTTGGCCTACACATCTCTGAAGAGTATATCTGTATTTTCTGGGGCCAGCAGAAAACAGAATCCATATCCGAGAATCCTACCTTACTCTTGCTTCTCAAGTGTCCTTAAAAGTCACTGGCAACGACAAATGATGATGATGAATGCAAGTTTGTCGTGCTGAGCACCACAAAATTACATAGAAAGATGGTACAAGTGTCTTGCTCTAAGAGGTTGAATGTGCCGTGCTCCTAACATACTGTTGCTCAAGAATGAGCGAGACCTCCCTGCAGATCAATGAACTAGAGCTTTGCTATATGTTTTGCAAGGTCTATTTTTGTCCTTTCCTAATATAGTTTCCAAACCTTTCTCCTCCCCCATGTCCCTGCCACATATCCCTGATTTGCACAGCTAAAAACACAGAGTGCCTCCTACAATTTTTTCCAACAGGTGCAGTCCTTGGAAAAATTAATTTTCTCTTTCTTTCTTTGAAAATCATCTTCATTCAGCCTGGCTCCTAAGGGAAATTAATGAGCACTCACTGAATATGTTTACATAAGATCTCCTCAGGATTTATGCTGTTAAGCATTAGGAGTGTTTTAATCTGCCCTCTGAGGGACAGAGAGGCTGACATGACTGGCTAAATATGTCTCAATACAATGAATGCTGTCCACTCTCTACTGGCAGCATCACCTGCTCAAACACACTGCTGGCTTTGCAGCAGGCAACCATACTGGCCCTTCTGGCAGAGACCAGCAGCAGAGGATGGGGTTACACTTGCACAAAAGCTACTAATTTAATTAGAGGTGTTCTGGGCTCTATTGCTAGCGAGATGCCACAAGACCAGCACACTCAAAGCCCAAGAGGCTCGAAGACTCTGGCTTTGAGCACATCTCTCCCTACAGCTGGCCTTTGAGCCATCATCCAAAGCTGTCCCTACTGCCAGCATCAGTGATTTCCCCTGTTAACAGGAGGAAGGCCTGTTGCACTCCTATGGTAAGACACAAACAAGCCTGTCACATGTTTGTGCACACTCACATGTATTTTCTGACACTGACCTATCTATAGTGGACTGCAACTGCTCATTCCCAGGCAGTGCTTCTCAAAAATCTGACACAGGAATTTTATCAGTGGGTTCAAGCTCATGGTGGACTCCAAAACCACTGCTTGGCCTGCACTATCAGACATAAGCTCCTTTGGAGTCAGAAAATGTCTTTTGTTAGTTCCTATTTTACATAAAAGAAACAACATAGTTCTTTATGTAATGACAATGCATCATCAGAATGAAATATGTACCTGTGCATGTGTGAGCCTTCATGCAACATATACTTGTACACACACATAAACACAATTCATTTCTATGACAAACCATAAATCCCACTCTTGAACTCTCAGACTGACTGGTCACATCTTGTCTGAGCGAGGAAAAAGCCAGATCTTCCCCCTGTTGCAACTTTACTGAAGCCAGATGTCTTACATCAGAAGTCTGTGGTCTAGCAGGGCTGTTGGATCGAGACAATACAATTTCAGCAATAATTAAAGATGCCTGTGGCTTCTGGGCACACAGGAATAAAGGAAACCTTTCTGTTGGAAAAGGGCTTAGAGAAAATTCACTGTGGACTCCACATCTGCAGTTCTGTCTCCTTTCTGAGTTAACAAAACAGATATAGACTGAGTAAAAAGGAGATCATTACTATACTGACCAGTTTACAATGCCTATGCTGCAATTCCTATGCTGCAATTCCTGTTGACTCTGTGTTTCCCCAGATCAGTTTAGCCAGCTGAAGCACAGTGGTACAAGAGCCATTATGACATGCAAACTCAAGACCAAAACTTTAATGGAAATAATTGTTTGCCTTCAATAAAGAAATATAAAGCCAATGCCACCCTGAAGTCTCAGGGTACTGTATCAACACTCTTCTCCGCTGTAGGGCTTTTGGACTGCTATATATTTTCTTTTATAAGTCTATTTAAACCTGTCCACATTTTAGTTTGCTAGGGCTGTTTAGCCACGAATGAACCTCATTCATGGCCAGATGTAATAAATGTCACATGCTGTAACCCAAGCAGGCAGTTGTGCTAGTTTGCTGGGGATCTTCACAGAGAAAATGAAAAAGGAAGAGAACAAGAGTAAATTTAGAGATGCTGTAAATGTTGAGGTGTTCACTGTAAGCACTAATGCATGGTACTTGCTCTCCACATAAAGAGAGACCTACCAGTGGGGTAGGGGGTAAGAAGGGAGCCTGTTTTCACCAGACTCCTCTGAGCTAACAACCTCTCTGTGATGTTTTACTTTAGAGGCAGTACCATGCGTTTGATTTAAAAGACAGATATAAGTGTCTTATCCCTTGATGGATACAGAGCAGACTAAATAAAATCCTTGCCTTGTGGGCTGCATGGTAAAGAGCAGAGCAAATCTTTTCTCAGTATAAATTTTAAGGGAAGACCTACAATATGGAGAAATCTTCAAAGGGCAGTCAGGTTTCCAGTCCAACAACTCTGCCAAGTGTTCCTTTAATCCTTTATTTACCAGTAAATCTGCCTCTCTGTTCAGCAGGCTTTTACTGGTATTGGGTTTCAGCCTGAAACCCAAAAGCTGTAAGCATATGCTGTGTAGCCCTAATGAGAAACTCAATCTATTAATGGGCAGACCTTCTCCACAGGACCAGGTCTTGGCAACATGAGTCAGTTCCTGAACTTTCACCTCCCACTTGGCAGCATACCAGACTAACTCTACATCTCTCAGCTGGCTTACATTATCAGCTCATTATTAACATACATCAGAGCCAGATCTCTTTTACATGCACCCAGCAAACAGGAAACTACACAAGGGGAGGGCTCCTCATTTTTGTCTGACTCTGGAGCTCATAAAAATGACTAATTAGAACCAGCTACAGTGTAGGCACTCTGCAGATTTGCTCGCATGCTCTCTGCCTGTGAACCTTAGTCCTGACTTGGGATAAACACCATGGAATGCTGCGGCAGTCCATGGCTGTCTGCAATGATCAGGCATCCCTTCCCTCAGCCACAGTACCTTACAGTTTTTATCACTGGCAGCTTACATGAGGCAGAGATGTCCCATTCTCCTTATTTCACAGTAACAGAATCATTATGCAGACAGAATAACTGACTTGTCTAATGTTACAGAGACTCTACAGCAAAGAACGCTGGGCTTCCTGAAACCGGTTCCTCTGCATGGTCTCCCCCCCCGCAGCAAAGAGAGCTGTGGGAATTCTCTGCAGCCGATTTCAAAAGAGAATGGTGTGTATTTTAGATGTACATGCCCGCATGGATTCAGAGACCTGGGTTCAGAGTTTCACTTTGAAGTGGCCTGCAAACCACCAGCAATGTACACACCACGCTTTGGGAAAGCATCACATGGAGCCTCTCATCAAGCATGGAAGATGATTCTCTCGCACAGTAAGCACTATCTCTAATGACATGTCACTACTTGCTATGAATTGTCCCTGGCTTTTTTCACCTTCCAGAATTAGGATGCTTTTGTCCTGTGTCTCTGCTCCTTACCGGTCATCCTTATGCTCAGAAGATTTAGCAAAAAAATTTCTCTCCTCTGAGCGTCCATTTCAAACCCAGTCCAGCCAGACAGTAACTGAAAGTTGTATCAACCTGGTAACTGTTTCCCTATCACCTGAGCACAAAGGCCAGTGCACAATCTGTGCCACATCAGAAAAGGTAAATGGAGACACACCTGGGGAGCAAGAAAGGTCAGAAAAGTCTCCTAAGGTCAGGAGAGGGGGAGGATATTAGTAATGTGGATTAAACTAATACTGTTACACAGCATTCTGTACCTGTAATCAGATTAAGGTGTCTATCTCGTCGTCATGCTTGGAGCTCACACCTGCTTTGAAACAAACTTTGAAGAAAACCTTCCTTAACATAACTCAGAATAAACTCAGGCAAAACCCCAGAGTCTACCCAAGCCTCTAATTTTCCTCAGCTGCTCAAAAGGCAGCAATTTGTATTCCTTGTTTAAAATTAGCTGTGGTTAGTGTTATTTGTCAGAGCTGATCTCACTTCATAACCTGCCTCTTATTCAAATGGAATTTATGCACAAATGCTGAGAGCTAAAAAATCTGTTCTCATTTGCTCCACAGCAAAACAGGTAAAGAGTAAATATATTCCACACAGGTTCTTCTCTTGTTGCTTCAGCCTCCCATAGCACAGCAGTAAGCATGATGAACTTAGTAGCTGCCAAATGACCTGCTGTTCCGAGACAGTTTTGTCAGCTCTGCTCCTCTCAAAGTTTTCCTGCTGGTTAGCAGAGGAGAATGAATACAAAATATTCTTACAGGACCAAGATTTTTTTTATAAGCAAAAGAGCTGGAAAGACATTTTTAACTATTTAAAATGCACAATCTTTTCCCAAACTATAGTTCAGAAACCTGCAGTGATCAAAAGCTGAGCAACTGTGCAGAAGCAGTGGTGTTCATCAAAACCAGTTTGCTTCAGATCAGCTGCTCAAAAATAAACTATACAACTCTCCACTGTAATTTCACTATGATGCTAAACTCTGAATTCAGATAAAAATTATGTTAGATGCAATAATTTTAAAGTAATCCCACAACAGAGACACTGCAGTTCTAGATCTGCTGACTTAGTCCTAGGCCACTCATTTCTGAGCAGACAGAGCCCCCCAGTAAAATAAGAAAGAGTTCTTTTGCAGAAAGAAATACCTAGAGGCTTAACAATGGTTTGGGACCTTTGAAAGTGTCATTATATAATGGGAAGTGTTGTTATTATAAAACCAAAATATATTAAAGTGCAGAGGAGGCTCAGGGGTGACCTTATTGCTGTCTACAACTACCTGAGGGGTGGTTGTTAGCCAGGAGGAGGTTTCTCTCTTCTCTCAGGTGGCCAGCACCAGAATGAGAGGACACAGCCTCAAGCTACATCAGGGGACATTTAGGCTCGAGGTGAGGAGAAAGTTCTTCACTGAGAGAGTCATTGGCCACTGGAATGGGCTGCCCGGGGAGGTGGAGTTGCCGTCCCTAGAGCTGTTCAAGGCAGGATTGGACGTGGCACTTGGTGCCATGGTCTAGCCTTGAGCTCTGTGGTAAAGGGTTGGACTTGATCTATGAGGTCTCTTCCAACCTTGGTGATACTGTGATACTGTAATATATTATGGTCAACACAAAGGTAAAAGTTTGTATTTGAACACTTCCATAAAACTTTACTTTGTTCAGTTCATCCCACATTATGAAGGATGCCAATATGAATACAGGCTGAAGAAGAAGAGAAACTAAAATTTCTGAGGTATTTGACGCCAGTTATTGAGAAACTTCATTCTCATTAATGTTTTATATTAGGCAAAGAAAGTCTGACTCCTCTTAGGGATCATGGTGTGATGCCAATCCAGTTAAGCTGATGAATTTACTCCTCCTGACTGTCTTCTTGGAACTGAGCTGTGAAAATCTAGGCAAGACAAATTAAAAACCCTCCCCAACATATAAAGCTATGCTTTCTTCTCACAAAAATAATCTGGATTCCAGCAGCATTTCAAATGTTTTCTCCAAGACTACTCTGCAAATGCAACTCATGTGCTCCCTGGTAAGCATCCACACCTAAGAATGGGACCAGCCTCTGTAGAGTAGGGTGTCACTGCCCATAGCAGGGGGGGTTGGAACTAGATGATTCTTATGATCCCTTCCAACCCTGACTAAATCTATGATTCTCTTTTGTCCTAAACATCTGCTTAGGCAACCTGGCTGTAGACACTGAGATCCCTCAAGTCTCAGCAAAATTAGCCCCATTAAGAAACAAATCAGTGTAGTGCTTGCACAGGCCTTTAGTGATTTTACTTTAGGCTACCCAATTAGAAAAGCACTGGCTCCTTTCTTTTCCTAAATGCTTTCAAATGGATGAAAAAAAAAATCCACGTAGAAATGGTTGAATAAAGATTGGTGCTTGATGGAATTTGCATATAAATCTGCCCACATTCAATTAAGTAGAAGTAAACTTAGGCCAAATGTTTACTGCTCAGCATTTCAAAATGCCACACCAGCCTTATCTGACTTTTAAAAGGTTTTAGAGGCGCTGATACTTCTTTTGATTAGTTGATAGGGTTTCAGTTTGGAAGCTACAAACACTGTTTTTGGCTGAATAAGGTACCAAATATCATTATTAAAGGTGTTTGCCCTAGCACCAGACAGAGCCAAATACAACAGATGAAGTGCTGACTCACAGCTGCCCTGTTACCGTTATCTCCTCAGTCTCTCTTAGGCCCTCCTCACTGCACATTTGATTCTGACACTGACATGGCAAGAAGACAACTGCTTTTGCAGCCAAGAACCTATCCTGCCCTGGCTTAGAGCCCACAGAGAAACCCTCTAACTCAACCATCAGCCTTCTTGCAACACCAAGGTTACCTCCTGAACAGGCCACATGGCAAAATGAGCTGGTCCACCTCCATACCTCTAAATCAGACACATCTTCCATCAATTATCTGAAAGGGAGCACTGGTACAAAAGTTAACCCTTCCCCTGCTCCAAACTGCCATGAAGGGATCTCTGCACTTCTTGATGCTGCAAAGTACTGCTGTATAATGACTGTTCATGCAGGGTAATCTTCTGGTAGCTAACACTTTTCTGTCTGCCTGCTCAAGCTCCTAGCAGAGAAGGTACGCTTGGTCACAAAAACCACAGCAACAGTCATTTAATACCTGATCTCCACTAGCTAGAATATAAGAAAACTGCTGCTAACATGTTTAAGAAAGCAACCTAACTTCAGAGGAAGTTTCATAGGCCCTTGTTTCACTTCTCATTTCCTTACAAGGCCAGAAGAGATGTAAGTCTTAACTGTAACTAAGCAGCAAATACAAGAAAATAAACATTAATCAATTTATTTCCTAAGCCATATTATTACTGATGGATGGAAATCTAAGAAACAACCTCTAGGCTAGTCTTAAATGCATTAATCTTATTCAATACATCCATATTGACTAGTTAAGCATGGTACTGACTTCCAAAAGATTAATGGCACTTGTCAGAGCTGCCTGTAAGCTTCCACACAAACTGGATGTGTATTTTCTGAAAGAATTTACCAACCTCAACCATGCACAGCCAGGACTCAGCTTCCTTAGTCATTCCATCCATCTAGAGTGGTTCCTGTACATGCTGTATCAGATGAATGTGTCTGCTTAGAATGACAGCAAAAATCCTACTGAATATTTCCTGGCAAATATCTCTGTTCTATAGCTGCAGTTAGAGGATCATCTCTTAGCTACCACACAAACCAGTATTTGGATGTGATGTGGGCTGGATATGTCTCCTAGGAAATTTTAGCTTCACTTCCTGTAGGAAAAACAACTCTCCCAAATTTCCTTTATTCTTACAGACCTGAATTATCACAGCTCTTAATCAGCAACA
This sequence comes from Pogoniulus pusillus, assembly GCF_015220805.1. Classification (NCBI taxonomy): domain Eukaryota; kingdom Metazoa; phylum Chordata; class Aves; order Piciformes; family Lybiidae; genus Pogoniulus; species Pogoniulus pusillus. The sequence continues at coordinate 7,772,120 of NC_087293.1, forward strand.
AGCCATACCCACAACAGATTAATGAAATATTGATCATAGAATCAACCAGGTTGGAAGAGACCTCGAAGATCATCCAGTCCAACCTAGCACCCAGCCCTATCCAATAGAATCACAGAATCAACCAGGTTGGAAGAGGCCTCGAAGATCATCCAGTGACACTATTAGTGCAAACAAATGAGTTTCTGGTAGCACTTTAAAAAGTTACTAATACAACAGCAGAAGGAATGCCCCTTGATGAAATATTATGATGTAGTCAAGTAGGGAACTTCCTGGGCATACTTAACTCCTGTAGCTGCAAATAATAGCAGTAACAACTTTGTCCTGTTAAATCTCCTTCTCCTCTGCATTTTGCATTCTTTTCACCAGTCTCAACACTATCACCAACTCAAAGAGCTTCTACTGAACCTGTCCTGGAAGTCCTGTGTACCCTTAAATTCCTCTCTCTCCATGGCTTGAATGGGAGGGAGAAAGCCACCTGGTTCCCCCCCCTCGCCTGCCCCGCAGGCGTGAAGGGGGTGAGCAAAGGGGCCCTGCCCACACGAGGAGTGCCCCGTGCAGAGCCCGCGCTGGGATCGAGCCGGGATTGGCTGTGCGCTTTCGCGCCTAAGGTGTGGTAACTCTGCCCTTTGTCTAGTGAGGGTATAAACTGGGGGGCTTCCCACCTTTGGGGGTTCCTGCCTTGGATTTCATCCATGCCTGGACGTTCGTGTCTGCCTGAGACTCCCCCCGCCCCTCGCTCACCTAAGATGAATACAGAAAGCTTCAAAAGGATTGCTTCTCCATTGACACCTTTGTAAGAGCTGAATACCTCTTAACAACTCTCCGACAGCTTCTGCAGGAGAACGAGAGAGACAAACCTTACCAGGAAGCTAGTCTGATTGGGAGTTATTTTGGCTCAACTTTATTAGTAAGAAAACCGCTACTAATTAACAGCTAAAGCCTTTTCCAACTTCTGACTTCCAAAATAGTCAGATTATTGATGGTATCCCTGTAGATGATTCTCATGCAACTGAATCTGCGAATTAAACTAAATTAATCTTTGTATATATAGTTTTGAGGGCAGGTTTTTGGGAAAATAAAATAACTATTTTTGTATAAAACTCCCGACTCGGCCACACATTAATTCCTGCCTCCACAACAGAACCTTAACAAACCTCACAGCAAAAAAAACTTCAGTAATTGAAGAAGATAAATGTTCCTTTGGCTTTTTAAGCTTCTGCAATTCTCATTAGAAACACTGCCAATGGTCAGCAACAAACTAAATGGGCACAGCGAGATTTTATTCCTAATAGTTAGGCTGTTCACTAAAATGTTAGGTACTGGTTGTTTCCAATCTCATCTAAGGAATAACTACTTGAAGTCAGGATCATGCTCTTCATGCAAAGGATGAAACTCCTACCATGACTGACATGTAACAAGTAACAAATGTCCTGCTAGCATGAGTTAATACCCATCCTAGCCATCGCTCCGTTCATGCTTTCAGCAGGCTGCAGGAAAGCAAGCAAGGACACACACAGCACTACTACTGCTTCAGAACAGCCTTCCCAATAGAAAACAATGCATTCTCAGCAGGAAAACATCAGAGCTAAGCATTTCACCCAGTCAGTATTGCTTTCCAACTTCCCTCAAATCCCCCATTTTACACACAAATCCTTATACTCATCTCTCAGAATTCCACTGCATCTACAATGAAAGCACTCTGGAACACTTGGGAAAGCAAAGCAAAACAGTTGATCAAAATCATGATTAAAGCAGCATGTTTCCATGGTGAGTTTATATTTGCCTGGGTTTTCATAACTACAGATGAGAGAGGGATTACTTACCAGATGTGACACTCAATAGCAAAGAAGAGTTCAAGAAGCAGAAAGAGGGCTGCTTCAGGAAAAATTAAACCCAGACCCAAGAGTAAAGAGAATGAACTTATAGCACATCTCTTAGTTTTCAAAGTGCCTGTGAGATTTAACAAGGCACACTTCTAATGGATAACATTTATTTCTGTTACAGTATGTCTAACAAAGAACTTCTGAGAACTCTGCATTCAGTGTTTCCTTATTTAGGCATCTGAACTGTAAATGGAACTAGAACCTTGGTAAGATACTAAGAAAATTCAAGACTCAACTGCAAGACTGCCACCAAAAGTAAAATCCTGTCTAGTACTCTGGGATATAAAAACTGAATCCGTGGCTTTTTAACTTCTGCTAGATGGAGAGACAAACATGCACACTGCTTTCCAGCATCAATTCCAGGCTTAATACACACAGGGAAAATAAGTGTAGATCCATTCTACAGAAGGACAGATATTTTTCTTAGTGTTGTCTTTTGCCCATTGTTTTTATCTGTCTAAGCTCTCCATACAGACTCTGCTGGAATAAATCTATTAGCAAGTCTGCATCTCCACAAAAAGGAAGAGCTCTGAAATAAACACATCCTTCATTTGTTTACAAGTTCTGTTAAGACATGCTATTTCACTTTCAGCTAGGTACATTCGATACATCAGCTGTACTTAAGAAACACAGACCTGATGCAAACACTTGCTATGCTTCAGCATCACCTCCCCTCCCAGTGTAAGCCAGAAGCATTTCTATAATTCTACAGACTGAAGAAACAGAGGAAATCTTACCCAGCTCATGGCAGTAACAAGACCAAAATCTAAGTAGAAGCACAGGATGGTAGGACTGACACAGAAATCACTCAAGACTTCCGATGCCAGGAAGAAAAACAATGGTTTGAGCAATTGCTCTGTTACCCAGAGGACAATTATACTCATACATACCAAAATCATAGAATGGTTTAGGTTGGAAAGGACCTCAAAGCTCATCCAGTTCCAATCCCCTGCCATAGGCAGGGACACCTCCCACTAGAACAGGTTGCTCAAGGCCTCATCCAAGTTGGCCTTGAACACCTCCAGGAAGGGAGCAGCCACAACCTCCCTGGGCAACATGTTTAGTGTCTCACCACCCTCACTGGAAAGAATCCTTTCCTAAAATGTAGTTTGAATCTCCCCTCTGACAGTTTAAACCCATTATCCCTTGTCCTGTCATTACAAGACCTTATAAATAGTCCCACCCCAGCCTCCTTGTAGGTCCCCTTCAGATACTGGAAGGCCACTATGAGGTCTCCTCAAAACCTTCTTTTCTCCAGGCTGAAGAGCCCCAGCTCTTGTAGCCTGTCCCCATAGCAGAGCTGCTGCAGCCCTCTGTGCATCTTCATGGTCTCCTCTGAACTCATTCCAAGAGTTCCATGTTCTTCTTGTGTTGGGGGCTCCAGAAGTGGACACAGTACTCCAGGTGGGGTCTCACATGAGCAGAGTAAAGGAGCAGAATCCCCTGCCTTGCCCTGCTGGCTACACTGCTCTTGCTGCAGCCCAGCACACAGCTGCTGTCTGGGCTGTACTCACACTGCAGGCTACTGTTGAGCTTTTCACTAACCCAGACCCCCAGATCCTTTTCCTCAGGGCTGCTCTCAGCCATTCCCCACCCAGCCTGGAGTTGTGCTTGGGAGTGCACCAACCCAGAACCTTCTGGTGTTGGGGGCTTCAGAACTGTACACAGTATTCCAGATTTATTTCACATGTAACACACAAAAACCTGTAGACAGTCCTTATGCCCAGGGAAGTCAACAGCCAGATTTAAAATCTAAATCCTATCCCAACTATTTCCAGAACTCTCCTTTTTCTTTCTTTAAGGACATCCAAGGTTACTGCTGCTCCAGAACTTTGCTAAATTCTGTCTTCTGAGTGTGCAATCACTGCACATTAATGTGCCAGTGAAACAGAAGGCTGTTCCTGTGTAAAATTCCCTAGTAACTCAGATAAGTGCTTTCTCTCTTCGTTTGCTAGTTGCTAGGAATCTGAAGGTTCAGTGGTAATTGCAGCGGTTAAGACTCCAATGTTACTGGAAATGAACAAAGTCTCTCAAGTGCAGCAGAAGGTGCAGACTGGCTTAGTGTATTTGCTGCTCATGCTGATAGTTCCCTCCCATCATTAATGATTTCTTTTTTACCATTTCTTTTAATGGAAAAGTCTTTGCCTTGACATTAAGTCATCCTAGATAACACAATGGCTCCTTGCTGCAGAAGACATGCTCAGGAGATCTGGAGAAAAGAAATATTCTGAAGGTAGAAAGAAATATTTTCGAAATTGTGATGGTTTGGATGTTACCTGCACCTCCCACACTGAAGAAAATCATCCAGACTAAACTCAGAGGCTCTGGAAATTTGAATGAACCTTTATATTTACAGCTTAGCACAATGTACAGAAACACAACAGCCCTCCCAGAAACTAGAGTCCCCAGGAGAGGCTCCAAACTACTCTTCCACCTCCTTTCCACCTCTCTTCTTTATCCCAGACTTTGCCTTACATTCAAGGTAAGTTTGGAGGGTTGGAGAGGGAGGTCAGGAAGCAGAAAGATTAGTCACACAGAGGGCAGGTTAGAGAAAAGTTCATGAAGCCCCAGAGACAGAGACTCTGTCTGTTATCTATATTTATGTTGTTGTTCTTATACATCTCAGCAAGCCTGAGTGAAGCAGACATCACCATTGTTCCCTTTTCACAGTCTATAATCTAATTCTTCTCACCAAAATGTCCCAGCTAGCTTCAAACCAGCACTGAAATTAAGGATAATCTGATGATTAGAAGGGAAAGAGCACTACACAACATTCATTTTACTGCTATTTTGGGGGTTATTTGTATTACACCCTATTCAAATAGAAAAATTAGTCTCTACAGATTTCTAGGACCCCAAACAACTGACAACATATTTACATTCAGAGTGTTCACAATAGGGTTTTGCCCCTCTTTTTCTATGCTCTGCTAGCATAAAAATCATTCCTAGCATACATGATCTGCTCTACACATCTGAAAGAAAATATTAGAATTCACTAAGAACCTCATAGCACCTGAATAAAAATAATAAGCCCAGTACTACCCACATAAAAATGAAATTAGAGGTTATGGTTGCATGCATGCTACAGAAGACAATAGAGAATCTGTATTTTAAATTACACCTTAAAATGATGCCAGAAGTGACAAGATCAATAAGCTAGGAAGTGCAGAGTTTGATCTACGTGCAATCTTCATTTCCCTATGCAATCCTAAATTATATGACTACCCACCAGCTTCACAGTACCCAGGTGCATTGAATAAAGACATGAAAACAAACCCTCCCACCACTTTGAAATCCCCTTCTCTTCAGGATGCAAAGCCTTTGAAGAGTCTCAATGACAAGTTATTAATCAAGATTTATCAGACTACACAGCTTTCCTCCAACTTCTTCCTCCAGCTGAATAGTGCTCACTTTTTAAAATGTAAAATTCAACCAGAAACAGGTAACTGGTACAGAAAATTTTGTCTCCAGTTACGATGTACTCGGACAACACAGAAGGGTCCAGTAAGATACATCAGGCTGCCTTGACTCTAGATGGCGTTGCCAGATCCTCTTAGCATGCATCAGTTTTGCTCCAGGGTATCAAACTCCTTGTAATTTAGACTGTTAGTCTTACTCCAGTCAAAAAGAAGTACTTTTACTTAATTGATTGAAGAATTAGAGAAGTCTGTGTTTAGCAGTTCTAAAAGTACACACTCCTGTTGTTGAGAATTACTATTATATTAACTAAGAACTCTGTATTTATTAGCTATTAGAAACTGTTTATATATTAGTGCAGAAAACAATTATGCCAATAGGTATCAACTGTGTGAATGTTCATAATTGCTGCTACACTGAGTAGGCAGAGGTTAAATGGTTTAATTTCACTTCCTTGATTGCACAATTCACACATGTCCAAACCATGAGTGAACTGCAAATTCCTCAAATAGGCTATTTGCGTTTTCTATTCCCTGACTGATTTGATTCACCCAAGCAAGAATCCCAAAATACCATCATTCCCTATAAATGTAACCAACACAGATGCTGAACAAAAAGTCTGATTTACTTCTTATATATACTTATTGCAAGGTGATGTCTTTTCAGAGGTACAGTTATGTATTTCATCTTTGCAAGGCTCATAAATTTCTATTTCTGCTGATGCTGCTACAACGCAGGAAATAAATGTAGTGAAGGAGAAGCAGGCAGGACATGTGCTTATCACGTTTGGAAATAGAGACTTCCAGGACAGCAAAAGTTGGAAGCTTGGGACCTCTGGCAGCAGCAGAAGGGCTGGGAAGTCTGCACAGCAAAGCATCAGAGCTCGTTAAGACCAAACCACAGTGAAGCACCAGATACAGTGAAGAATGTGTTGGGGTAGGGACAGGGTCCTCCACTAGCCAAGCTGAACTCTGGTCTAGGGAAATTTGCTGCTTTGTAAGAGACTTGGAATTTGTGGAAGAATATGTGCCTCTCACACAGGCACCCACTGCTGCTGGGAGACCTAGAATACATCACGCACCAATACACCACTCTGAAGATGAGGGTCAATGGAATTTCATTTCTCGATCACACCAAGGGCTTGTCAGCAGGTTGAGGGAAGCAATCCTCTGCACCAGCGAGACCAAACCTGCACTACTGCATCCAGTTCTGAGTTATCCCAAAGAACACAAATACACTGCAGCTAGACCAGCAAGGGACCACTAAAATTATGCATCTGACATTCACTGACTACTGCTTCCAGACACTGCATTGTGGCCACCTTTGCACTGACCATTTGATCTCTTCACAAAACAATTTGGAAGTTCCCACCATTACTCAAAGCTGTCTAGTACCCACTTCCCAAATGAGTGGCAGTATCTCTAGCAACTCTCCATGAGTTGGCTGGCTGCTGATCAGTAGGAGATGAGTACACAAGAGGCAAATGCATTCCCAGGATCTAAAAGTGAGTGAGTGCTCGGAGCTCTCAGATGTCCTAGTCAAGTCAGAGAAGCATACAATGTAATAGTGCCCTTAAGGCACACAATTTAAAAAGAAAGAAAATGTAAATATTCCCTCAGTTTGGCCACAACATTCATTGTTTTGAATTTCAGACTGCTCTGCTGCCACAGCTGAGAATCTCTTCTCTATTGAGACTCAGTGCAGTAACAGAAATAGCTCCTACTGCCAGCCACAACTGACACGCATCCTTCGCACGTGTTCCCAGGGTAGATGCCAGCAGAGGTCTGGCTGCCTCACAGTCTCACAAGTGACATCTCTCTAACTTCCAAAAGGAAGAGATAAATCATGGACAAGGAATACCTGGCCACTCAGGTCAGTGACTAAGATCTAATGCACTTTCTGTTCTGTCTGGGAGGGGAGTTCTGCAATTCTGGCCACTGCACAATGGTGCCTTTGATACTATATTAAAATCCTGCTTAAGCCTACCTCTGTGACAACTCTTTATTTCAAATGATTGTTTGTGAAACTTAATAGCAGCAGTTCATTCCTGGGTGATGGTGTCTTTGACACAGAACAATTAAAATGAAATGTGAGTGGCATTTTAGTATGGCTCCTGTACTAAACATGATAGCATCCCTGGCTAATTAAAGTGCAGATGAGCTGTCATTAGGTCTCTATGAGATAATTGCCCTTCTCAGGGACCAAAATTAAAGCTACAACACATCTAGGGTGCAATCTTGCAGGTATTAACTTGCATTGCTACATTTGGAGTTCAGTAGCAGCCAGCACCCAGGGGCAGTAATTCTAAAACTCAACCTAAAGGGCTCTAGATATTTGGTCATTTTTTTCAGTGCTCATTTGGACTATGCTCTGTTGAAAATCTGCCCTCCAGGCTTTCAGTAAAATTCAGCCTGTGGTGTAAACGCCCTGTTTTGCAGCTGAAAGTTGATATAAATGACTTTTCCACACACTGAACAAGCAAATGACATTCAAGGAGTCTCCTCACTATAAAGAATCTGAAGTACAGAGAAGAATTTTTCAACCTTTCTATTTATAATCTTCCTAATCTTTTGCCATATCTCCGTGAAGGAGGCTGTAGCCAGGTGGGGGTTGGTCTCTTCTGCCAGGCAATCAGCAACAGAACAAGGGGACACAGTCTCAAGTTGTGCCGGGGTAGGTCTAGGCTGGATGTTAGGAGGAAGTTCTTGAGAGAGTGACTGGCATTGGAATGGGCTGCCCAGGGAGGTGGTGGAGTCACCATCCCTGGAGGTGTTCAGGAAAAGAGTGGATGAGGCACTTAGTGCCATGGTCTAGTTGATTGGACAGGGCTGGGTTCTAGGTTGGAGTGGATGATCTTGGAGGCCTCTTTCAACCTGGTTGATTCTATGATTCTATGAAAGCGAGCTCAAAAATACGCTAAACTCATTCAAGTTTGGGTTTTTATGTCTGGGCAAACTTTTTCCTTGAAAATAGCCTGACTACTCAGGTAAAAAAAAAAAGGCATTTTTTATTTCTCATCTAGATGAGAAGCATAAAACCATTTATATGAGAAAAGCTAAGAAAAAAAAATCATCCCTCTAGTACCAATAATCAGAACTCAATCAGTAGCAAAGTATGAAGAACAGGCTGCAACAAAACATAACTGTAAAATGGTCAGGTTGTTATGCAGACTCAATAGCTCGTTCTAAACAAGTGAACAACTCCTCCCTGCTCTCCTTCTCCTAGATTTTTGGCTTGCCTTTTTCTTCCTGAGAGCATGAGTCTGTCACAAATTATATCCATGAGAAAAATCACTGCTGCAATTGTTCAGGGTCTTGGCAAACAGAGGAATTTCAGAGAAATTACAGACAAAGATTGTTGTCTACTGAAAAAACTTACTATTTACAGTAGTTTCCTGATTATGAGCTACTTCCCATCCCTGGAAGTTTTTAAGTCCAAGCTGGATGGGGCTCTGAGCAACAAGATCTAGTGTGAGGTATCTCTGCCCATGGCAGGGGAGTTGGAATTAGATGATCCTTGGGGTTCCTTCCAACCCTGACAATTCTATGATTTTACTTTTAACCACAAAACACACACCTCATAATCAAACTTCTTTTTTTTTTTTTTTTCCCCCTTTCTCTCCATTAAGCTCCTTCTCTCTTGATCTGGGTGCATGCAAGATATACCAAGTCAGAGGGAACCACACCAATGTCTGGACACTGGTGTTGCCTGATGTTAGCCTTTGTAAACCGTATTGGATGTCAGCTACTTGATGCTACTTCCAGTGAATATTTAGTACATCCATCAGCACCTAAATCCACTTGGCCAGATTCATTCATTTACTTTTAGTCTTGCCTTTAAGCATCTCTCTAGATGCCTGAAAAGAAAGAGATAAAGCAATTACTTGATTTCATCCTTAGGATTTTAGTGCTTAGCCTCGGCATGGTGCCTCTTTAGCGCTTGATTAGTGTCTAAATTCTCTACAGATTAAAGAGGGTTGTCTTCTTTCTCAGTGCATTATACACATAGAAGAGAAAAGAAAAATCAAAGGGATCCAAACTTCACTGGGTGTAGATCAGCTTAGCTTCTTTCCGCTCCGGAGACACTGTGCCAGTTTACACATGGTAAAGACCTCTCCAAATATTTTTCAATCAGATATATACATTTAAGTATGCTATAAAACCTTAGCTATGATTTTAGAGTCTAAATTCATTCCACAATAAATAGCCTCTTTGAAAGACATAAATATGCTCTCATCAAGTCAGCTTCTAGAATAAATTCTACAGGATGTTTTGAATCTGTGCCCCAGAGATCATTGACTATAAATTGGAAGAAGAGAAATGGTTTGCTCAATACATGAAGTAGGGCTAAGCACAGAAAAATAATTAGGGAAAGCTACTGTTGTAGTTCTCCAGTTTATTTCTGTCTGAAAGTCCTTGAATAATGATCCAAAACACAGCACTGGTGATTACTGTTTCCCAGTGATTAATCAGCTGCAAAGTCATGGTCTTTTTTTCTTCCTCATCATCTCCCTGAGAACAGAGGAGGAAGCCATGCAGTGGCTTTTTGAAATGAAGCATTTTGTTCTGCTGCTCTGTATGAATCCTGCACAGGGGGCATACATTTCAGACTTCAGCCCTCCTTCTGGTCTGAAATCCTTAATCTGTGAATTATTTGTACAAATGGGGATTAAAAAGAATTTGCCCTCTTTCCCTCAGTCTCTTCAGAGCCTGCATTTTAAAAGACAGCTTTCAGAAGCACTCCTTTTCTGCTCTGTAAAATGTATGTAACAAAACTTAGGTGTGAGAGGGGACACCATAGATAAGAACTCTCCTGAACAAATTCCAGTCTCACAAGAGAGATCAGAGCTGACCCTTCCAGCTATTTCCAGGTCTCTCCCCACCAGAGGGCTGTGGCATAAACACTTCAATGAAATATTGAAGTTCCCAAACTTTCAGGGCCCAACTGGACTGGTTCAAAGGACTGCCTAATTTACACCTGCCATCTGGCTGAAAATAACAGTAATAAATTCAGATGTTTTCCTCTGCTAGTAGTATTCATAAGTACCAACCTATTCTGCTATAGTTATCATAAACACTTTAGCCTAGCATCAAGGAATCAGATCTATACTTAGGCATATTAATAGCAAGCACTACTTGAGACATAAGTTTGTAATAAATATTCTAGCACAAAGTTGGTTTTCTTTCCTTTTTTTCCCTATGTTGCTGTGAATAGTTTCACATCTTTTAGAAAGCCCACCAATGAAACAAATGAGATTATACATGAAGATGATTGATCCAAGTGATAGAAAAGCAGAAATCAAATGTGAATACATAAAAATGAAGCAATGCTAAGCTGCCAAACAATTCTATTTGATAAGCAGCATTTTAAGTGAACTTACATTGTATTTTTCATTTTATAATCTCTTTTTATCAAACAAGAAGGATCTTACTGATGGTACATCGAGATGCACTGTGTAAGCTTTTGTTACAGAGGCTGGGGTGACACCACTAAAAGCATTCCTACCCAAAAAGATGCTCCAGCCCATAGGTACAAGGCCTTTGCTTCCTGACAGAAGCCATGCCATGTTTTCTGAACAGCTGTTGAAATCAAGTGGCTATAAATTCAGACTCTAAAATCCTTATCTGCAGTACAGTTTCAGATAGCTAACCTGCATACCTGTCAGAGCTCAACCCTGCTTTGCTTGCTGCCAGAGGTACAGGCACACCATGTGTCCTGGGTTAACACCTTCTGCTCTCCCTCTGATGAGGGGAGAAAGGGCTCGGGATGCAGAGTTGTTAGTTGAGATAAGGACACTACTGCTCTATTGCAGGGATATCAGATCACACAAAAGAAAAAATGGAAAGAAACACAGGCAGGAGACCTACAGAACTCAAACCAAGCGAACCGAAACAAACAAAAAAGGTCCTCACCCCTACCCGTGAAACCATAAAAACCTGGAAGAGGAAACTTTACAAGCTATGGAATGTATTTCAAGTCTCAAAAGCCCTGGGCAACCTCTTCCTGTCACGCAGTGAGCTGTCACTGTGTCAGTGTGGATATGGGGATTGCCCTGTCCCTTGTGCCTTCTAGTGAGGCCAGCCAGCTTAAATCAATGCATCACAGAAACAGAGAAGAACCACATTACCCTGAAACCACATCTCTGACAAAAACACTCAAAACCCCCCAAACTGGCATTTGGTACTCTGTCCAAGTCAGTCATTTGTTAAACAGAAGCAGCGCCCATGCTGAAAAGCAAGAAATCCAGACCTGAACTTTATGTGGAAAATACAGGATGCAGATTTTAAGAATGAGAGTAAGTTTGAGAATCATTTCCAGCTCCACAGTGCAACATTACCTGATGCTTGCCATTTCTAACAACGACTGCTGCAGTTAACATGTTCCAGCTGGGAATTGGTAGTGTGATGCTCAGAAACTCAGCTTTGATGTCCTGGTGAAACACAGCTTGGATTTCTTTCTACATTTGCAAGCTACCTTTACAGAGCACTGTTAGGTGCTCCAATCAGTCAGTCCTTTTGGTCACTTCCAGCTGGGACTAGAATTACACAGCCACAGGATAACTCACTCCTTATGTCTGGAAGTATAAAACCCAATAAAGGTATGATCTATGGATAAAGAGAAAAATATGGAAAACTTAGGCTTTTAAAACAGGTCAATAAAACAATTAGAGTTCTAGTTCAACAGCTCTGACTCTAGATTTTGGGAGTTTCGGTTTGTAGAGGGTTTGGGGTTTTTTTTGGTTGGGTTTTTCTTGGCAGGTGCAGAATGATTTAATTCACAGCACCCACATTAACTGCCCTAAAACATTCAGAGGTGTTGTTCCTTTGACACTACAATATACACTTCAGCTTGTAACTCCTATCCATGAAACAGTGATAAAAAACTGCAAAACAAGTTTTCTGGACAGCTGTTGACAGGATATTGGTTTATTTAAAGACAGACCCATACAAACCACAGAGAACCTCTGTGCCTCTCTCCCTTCGTAGCATAACTTGCCCGGAGAATTCGAAGGGGTCAGACCACACAAATACATGAATCACATTTGATCCTGGTTTATATAAGTCAATGGAGTCATACCACAGATGGCCTTTAAATCTGCTCTGACCTTAAGGACTGATCAAATATACTGGTTAAAGTACACTGGGTATTTTTTCCTCCACTGTCACGATAATATTTTAATCTTGAACGTGCTTAGTTTCAAAGCACCCTCTATGAGACTATATTATGTCTTCTCATATCAGGTGAACACAGACATGATTTTGTGGTGGCAGAGCAGGGGAAATGGCTAATTTTACATTTACAAATGTAACACCAGCAAAGGTAAGGGAGATACAAAAAATTTCTCTCACTCACAGTAGTGACCTCTCATAAAAATTGCTCATTGGCATCATACAGACTACCTGAGGACTATGACAATCAGACTAAGAGGGGGTCAACAGCTTACACTCTTCACACATGAGTCCATAGGCACATATCATCATTTTTATTTACTATAATCTTCGGAAAGACTGCTCCAAGCCCTGTAAACAGAATCTCAGAGTCCAACTTTAATTATTCATTCCAGGACAAAGTACCACATGAATGAGGTAAAAATGTTAACTCTCCATCATAAAACTTAGCCAAAATGAGATCTAACCTAAGAAAAATCAGAAATTGAATATCATTTAAACTCAAAGCCACAAACTCAGATCAGATGCTTTTATACCTTAAGGGCAGTCCAAGTTGGAAATCTGTGATGAAACCTGAAACCAGAGAAAGTCCTCTATGCTGTTGCCAACACAGTCAAGAGAACAAAAAGCCACAGAAACTACTGAGCATTTAAAACAAGAAGAATACTGTAGTTCCAGAACTGCATCAGCATCCATCCTTTCTGAAAGGAAAGTCCATGTGAACGCTGCTAAACGGGAGACCAAAGGGAGAAAAGAGGAGGGGGAGGGGAAGAAGGGAACTGGAGAAACTTGATAAAAGAAAATAAATCCAATTATAGAACAGAATTGTTTTGGTGTCACCTCCCCAGTTTTAGCCATAAGGGCAAGCAGGTCCAGCAGCTTTCAGTAAGAACTAGGTGATATAATCTCTGCTAGACTCCCCTAGAAAATTCCATCCTCATCTTCTCTGCAAGTTCCTCTACTTAGATCCCAAATGAATTCCAAAGATTTTGTCTTCCTTAGTGTCTTTACTGAAGACTTGAGACACCCTCACCCCATTTTTTGCTCCACTGAGAATAGAGGGGGGAAAAAAGTCCTCGGTTTAGTTTTGCCTTTTTTAAATCCACATCTTTCCTCCCTGCACTCAGCAATGGGAAACAGATTCAGACAGGCTTAAAACACTATCTCAGCAACAAAGCATGCAATGTGCTCCATCTCATCTCTCCACTCCAACTGAGTTTACAACAGTGGGTGGCTTTCAAACCTAACATTTGATCAAAATGAAAAACCGGGCATTCTTTTCACCCTATGACAGGCAGGCTGATATAAATCACAGCCTTCCCAGCAAGGGTTCTTCCACAGACAATGAGTTGTGGCAGTGTCTCAAAGCTCAGCCCCGGCCATTGTAAGAGAAAGTTTCAGGTTGTTAAAGCAGGCCTGGACTTTTTACAACAGCACTAAAACCAAAAGAGGGAGAAAATTTATGGTGTGGTTGTTTGAGGGGGGGGAAGAGGAAGGTGCTTCCCTTTCAGAATCATATTTTCAGTGTGTTGCTCTTGGTAGGTTTGTGCCAGTTTGTGCTTTTACTCTTTGCATTTCACTAACGCTGAAATCTCCTAACTGGGGCAGGCTCACAACATTTTACACACACACTCTCTCTTACAGGAAAGCCAGAGTTCATGCTCCTTCACTGCTTTATCAGTAAAAAGAACTGCTCCATTAGCCACTATCTCCAGAAAAAGCTCTCAATCTGCTTAAGGAGATGACTGTGTTGCAGACACCCTCTGGTTCTGATTTAGTAATATGGACAATGTAGGTATGCATTAAGCAGTAGCTATTGAATTCACGTGTGTGTGTGCACAACACTACAATATCTGATCAAAGCACCACTGCTTTTCCTTGCTAACCCAGTAACCTATTAGAAATGCCCTCCAGTCTCAACAATTTTAAGCCTTGACTTCAAAAGATCAGCTTATCCTTCAGGGCTAAGCTGACTGACAGGTAGGGGTCAGGAAGAAATCCAGTCCCCTCCCCTCCAGCCTGGTCGTATAGAGTTGCACAATTGGCTGGGCACGTTAGGGGGTTTCTTTTGCATTCCTCCAATACCTTTGAAAAAGGCCACCTCCAGAGCTTGGGCACAGGATTTGATGGGCCACTCATGTGTTCCTCTATCCCAGAATCGTGTGACAGTGGCAAAGTTTACATGGAGACTATACCATGAAGAGACAATACGTTGGTGCAATTGTAGAAGCTATTATGCAAAAGAGCTGCAGCAGTCCAGCTCACTTTAAAGACCTACATACCTGCCAGAGATGGTGGATGTAAGCGAGGCTTGAGCCACACTGTGTGTATCAGCTGGTCCCACTTAAACAGATGTTCTTCTCAAACCCTGGGGGAATCCAGCAAAGTATTTGAAAGGATACCTGCCCTAGAAGTCCACTGTACCACATACCAGTGAGCATTAATAGCACTAAAAGTCCAACGTATATGATGAATGTAGATTAAAAGAGGAATTGAAGGAAAGGCAGACAGCTTATGGATGTGAACTGAGGGAAAAAAAGAACCAAACCAACCAACCAGTGCACACAGAACAGACAGACAGGATGTGGCACACATGATCTGAGTGCAGAGAGCTTTTGGAGACATCCATCGAGATGCACACAGAAAGGCACTCAAAGATTTTTCCCCTTTGGGTATCTGTATCTCTGATCAAAAGGTCAGGAACTACCGCAACAGACACTATGGCACAACTGGCTATCATCCTCACCCCCACAAGAACAGTCCCAAGCAGATACATAGAAGTCACACCCGGGCAGTGTTAACTTTTTAAAGAGCAAACAAACAGCCACTACCGAGAAGCTCTAACTGCACTTTCCCCCCCGCCACGCTCTCTTTTTAGAGAAAAGGCATATTAGGACAGGGTAAGAATCTGATGGAGTTGGAGACTTCTGAGCATTGAGCTGTTGAATGTTCCTTCCTATCAATTATATTTTTACTTCCCACAAGTCTATCAGTTCCCTCGAAGCAGTTAACCAACTGCACAGAAGCAACACAAGAGCTATATCTATCAGCCAGGAAGGCACTTCACTACCTCACCAGGTTTGGCCACCTTAACTAGCATTCAGGTAAGATATTCTTGTCCAAATCATTTGCAATACAAAATGCATACACTTCAAATTCTTTTTTTCTCCACAACAACCTGGATGTTAGATTTACCTAATAATTCATGGGATGTAATCCATGCAAATACGACTAATAATTACCTAATGAACATAATATGCTGTTTCTCAGAGACTAGAATCTGCTGAACAGAAATCCACAAACCTATTTTCTGCCACCAAGTACGGGAACGTAGAGATGATTTACTCAAAATCTGTCTTAGTGAGGGCAATTCAAAGTGACAAGGAAACCAAGCTCTCCATCTTTAAAAAGTAGATGCACACAAAGCCACCTTTAAAGCTGTTCTCAGTCATAAATTTGGATTTCTATGGCCCACTGCTAGGCAAGCCAGTTCACAGTTTTAAATTCAAGAGCCAAATGACCAGTACCAGAACTTTCCAAAATTCATCTGTGTGTCAATGCTGTGAAGTCCCAGTGTTAACTAATGCAGGAATCTAAGCATAAGTCTTGGAGCAGCGAGCTCAGTGTCCTGCAGTCAAAGGCAGCTGTGCCAGAGTTACTTGAAGGTTCCCATGTCATTGCAAATCACCATACATGTCTTGTAACTGATTTTTCATATGTGAAAAAATAAGCATAATGAGCCACAGGAAGAAAGCAGGGGAAAATCCCACAGGCATATGACAAAACCAGCTGATCAGTTTAAGTTCTGTGACTGCCAGCATTTTGAAACTTAAGGAACAAATATGCCAGGCTCCCTCAAAACTCCTGGTAATAAGGAAAGAGAAGAAACAATACTTGTTTGAACTCAGATTTAACCATGTTTAACAATAACATTTCCCCACTCATATCAGCATCATGTCAATACAATCCGGTGTGTGAATTGATGCTAATCTACAGGACCAGATCTTCAGGTGATTTACATCACTAACTTTAAATAACAATGCATGAATGAACAAAGTGCCTGCTTTATAGCATCCTCCCTTTCAGCTTTCCCCTTGTCTCAGTTCATTTCCCCGTGGCATGCTTTGTTCTTAAAGCAGTCTTAACCACTCATACATCAAAATATTTAATCAACATTTCTTAGTCGGAAAATAATCCTGCTTTAGACTGATTCAGTGGGAGACTCTGCAGCGGATTCAACCTTAAAAAAAAAGGGTCAGAATGCACTTCCGAGGGTGCTTTAGAAAAATCAATGCTGACATGTTTTTAATGAAAATCGCTAAGTGACATTATCTAACGAAACAAACATCCAGCGGCATCACGGCCCGGCCATTTAGGCAATCACTTTCGGAAGCAACCAGCGAGGTTAGCGCTTGAAAGCGCAAGAAACATGTGCTTAAATAAAGTACTGCTTTTCTGCTTTAAAAATGAGAACTTCTAAATCTGCTTCCTCTGCACAATGACTCAAGGGCTTACAATTTCCCTTCTCCTTCCCTCACTCCTCCTAACCCCCCCCCCCACCCCACCCCCCCCCACCCCCAATTCCAAGTAAATCAGCCTTAGGAACCAGTGTCACGGTTCCTCTAACACTGTCTCTCCATTGGGAGCCACTGACCCGTGGAGCCGCCGCGAATGCTTTGACAAGCTGCGGTGCAGCCTCAGCAGGGGAGAGAGATCCATTAAAAGCTGAAGTTGTGAAACTCTTTAGAAGAGGCCTGTCCCTTCTCAGAGTAATTAATTCTTTGACTGCCACACTGAGACGCAATGAATGAACACATACTCTCAGGAGTAACAACTATGCTAATGGGGAGAAGCTGTGCAGACAAAGAATACAAGTGCTCACTTCAATTGGGTTAGACTCTCTACATGTAAACGAAGGGTGCGATATACATGCCTGATAATCAACAAAACTGGGAAGAAACCTACCTCGTGGACCCATATATACAATAGACATTAGTTTACACTCATGTATTCTTTACCTACATCCTGTAGGAGCTACCAGTAACACTTCTGTACAAGCAACAACCGTTTCATCAGTTTATAACCCAAACAGAACATTCCCAGCACTCTGCGTGTATGGTCACCTTAGTGGGACCTCAGCCTAGCCACTACTCCATCCAGACACAGTATGTGGACCTGCTGATCAGTGCAACATGCTTAATAACATTGCTCTGGCCATGCGTATAAGAGGATCAGAACTGCTCTCAACTACCTTTCAGAGAGAGAAGGGAGGGTTCCATTCACTCTGTGTATTTGATGAAGATTTGAGTGAGCCATTCTCAACACCAAACAGTCTGAACTTGGTTGACACCTTCCTGTGTCTAACTGTACTCACACAAAACCACATGCCCTTTTTGCAGGTTTTAAACCAAAGGTAAAAGGAAATCAAACAAGCAAACAAGCAGACAGCTTAGGAGCAGAAAATAAACCCATTTGAAGAAAAAACACATACGAAAGTTGTTCATCAGAACACAAAAAGAAGTGCTCATATGTATTAAAAGACCCACCAAGAAACTGGTGGTTGGTAGAAAGAAGCCTTTCCACTCAAGAGATACACACCAACCCCTCACCTCTGTGCTGTGACTCAGCTTAAAACAAAACAAACAAAAAACCTACAAAAATCCTCCAACAAAACCAAAAAGAATCATGAAAGAAAACTGAACTGTATCATATAAACAGTCAATTTAAAGCTTCAGAGAGATCCACTGTTTTACATCACAGAAGGAAACAAAGAATTTCTCTAAAGGGTAAGAAGTGCCCAGGCTTTCCAGGAAAGTTAGCAGAGTAAAGCCAAGCACAAATGTAGGATGCTTTGCATGTTTCAATGCAAAGTAGCAATATTTGAGGACAGATTTGGAACAAAAGCCTACCCATGGAGTCAACAAGACGTCTGCAAGATTCATTACAAAGTCAGACATGGTGTTTTGGCTTCTGGCTGGACAGAAGGCTGTAGCATTAACACATGGTTCATTACAGCAGAATTAGAGCCTGGTTATTCAGTACTGCAGAAATTAGGGATGGTACACATCAAACGGATTTTCCCATGAAAACACAGGGCCTCCAGTCCAGCCCTAGAAAATCACTAATTATGGTGCAGAACCTATTTACATTCACAGAATACAACTTCTGTTTGGCAGGTCTTTGTCTTGATTTTCTTCCACTGCAAAGGATTTCAAAGTCATCTTTATGAAAAGATGCAATTGAGTATTCTTTATATTACAGCAGAAATTTGACCAGAATTAAGATATAAAACAGCACAGTAACAAGAATGAATTTAGTATTTTCTCTTAGGAAGCATACAATGATGTTTTATTAGTGGGATAAATTACTTTACACCTCATAAGCAATGACTGTTACATTGAATTACTGTTGCAATTCAGACAGTTACATGTAATCCATCAAAGATTTTAAGTCGTTGCTATTTAATAGCTAATTCCTCAAAACACAAAATAGGTGAACTCATGCAATTAGTCTCCTACAGAATAAAGGCAATGAAGATGTCACAAAATAAGTAAATGTTTGAAAACAAAGCAAGCCAAAGATCTGGGGGGGAGAGGGAGGGGGCTTCCTTAGCATTAAAACACTTCCAAAATACTTATTAATGAGTACAGAATCCTGCACTGATTTCTGCTGAAACTCTCCCAGTGAAATATGTGATATCAGGATAATGAAAAAGACTGAAATCTCCCTGAACAAAAAGGTAGCATTCAAAGAGCTTGTGCTGAAAATAGGTTCAAAACTAACCAAAAGAGAAAACATAACTGTTATGAATGTCTCCATTTTCTTAACCACTATTTATAGCCAATTATGATATTTTAATGTCAGCAATTAAATTGGCTATTTTTATGCAGGATTTTAAGTGGAAGAGGTCTTTTTTTTTCCCAAGTATCTTCCTTATTGGCAGCTTTTATATCGCATCAGATTCTCAACTGGTCTAAGTCAAAGGGCCCCTTCAATATTAACAGAGACATCATATTTTTTTCTTCCAGCTAAATTTTTGTGGCATTTTAATTATACACAAGGTTTTACAGAAGATACAGATAAATGAGGTAGTGTCTCAACAGTTTACTTGTTCTCCACTTCCATTTGAAAAGAAATAAATCATGGTTTTGATGCTGCTAGCAACCTAGTTTTTGCTATTCAATTTCCACTGAGCTCATAAACCCATTTCTGAGTGCCACTTTTGGCTTGCAAATCCTCACCCACATCCTGACTGATACAGAAGA
This sequence comes from Pogoniulus pusillus, assembly GCF_015220805.1. Classification (NCBI taxonomy): domain Eukaryota; kingdom Metazoa; phylum Chordata; class Aves; order Piciformes; family Lybiidae; genus Pogoniulus; species Pogoniulus pusillus. The sequence continues at coordinate 7,791,854 of NC_087293.1, forward strand.
AGGCTTGGGTCCACTCTGACAAAAAGAGGATAAAAAACCAATCCAACCAAACAATAATGGACAGAAATGCAGATGCTTCCATGCTTCACTTATACAGTTATCAAGAGTTTTCTTCAAACTTAAGAGCCTTTAAAGAAGGTGAAAAGGGGGTAGCTGAGAGGTAGCTAACAACACAGAAAACAGTATGAATGAAAGCAGTACGGGAGCTGGGAAGAAGTGGGCTCAAAACCTTTCCAAACTAATCCACATGCAGGTATTAACATGAGGGTGTAACTGCACTGGAACACGGTGCTGCTAAGTGGTTAGAATTTGAAATGACAAATGCTAGTTATTTTTCTTGCCAATGATTGTTTCTTTTTCACATAGCCTACTTTATCTAGCAGCCACTTGGTCAGTTCTCTCATTGACACTTGCTAAACTAATCTGATTAACTAAATGAATCCCCAGAAGCAGCTAGCACATTTTCTAAATGGCTGGCTAGCTGGAAGGTTTCTCCTGCCTTATTGCTGTAGCTGACTCAGCTGGATGGATGGCTGACTCTCCCCAGAGGACAGCCAAATGAATGGCTTTATAGCCCTCGTTCCCCTGGCAATCTGTCATTGAGTTTAAAAGCAACCTTCCGATTCCTCATCCCTACTGGTTGTAAACCAGTGCATCATTAAACAAACAAAGCTGCAGTAACATCCCTACCACCTTTCAGCACACAAACTTGTTCATGTAAGCCAGACACAGTAGTTCACCAAAATATTTTCATGTGCTTATTTATACATTACATATTTTGAATACATACACAAGGAATTGTTTTGCACAAAGAGAAGGAGCAAAGGGAAAAGTCAAGGGTACAGTTTATGTACTTTTAGCATTAAAAAAGGTCAAAGTAAACAGGTAAATTAATATTTTGGTTTCCCCAGCATAACATAGCTTCATTATAGTAAAGGAAAATGAAGTCTCATCCTTTACGTAGGGACTTCAGCAAATTTACTTACTCCAATGCAACATGTAATGTGTACACTCCTCTTGCAGTTTAGGTTTTACTTTATTTTCAAGGAAGAGCCAGACTATAATATCTGCTATTCCAAAGCATCACTTGCATCTAGCAACTCATCGACAGACCCAAGTGCCCTCTCTGGATCCAGGATTCCCAAGGTCAGACCCTCCTCAGAGCTCATTATCTTTCAGTATCAACACCAAAGCTCTACAGACTTCAAAAGCTCTACCAGTTGTCAGCTTGGTGGTATACTCCAAGTTATTTTATTAAGCAGTAGCAAATAATTAAGTGCACACTGGCAGGCAGAAGTAGACTCAGATTTTCCCTCTATCTTCCTTCTTGTCAATAACATGATTCCATTTCATAACAGATCAAAAAGGGCCTTATACATCAATCTGTACCAACAAAAGTATAATGAAAAGGTAGTCAATTCTTCACTTACTGTGCAGGAACATAAATGAATTCCACAAAGGAACAACAGACAGCAATCAGATTCACTTTGTACACAGCTGGGAGAAAAGCAATGCTCTTAAGAAATGATTTTTTAAAAAACCCTATAAATTGGCAGAAGAATCATCATAATAAATTATGTGCTCTTCAAAGTCACTCTAAGAATGTCCTCTAGGCTTCTCAGGGGTAGAATTCCCTTCACATCAACACAGTCCTTTATCCACTGCACATCAGTAACCTTCTCCTCACACTATGGCTGGACAGAGGTAATAAAAAAACAAACTGCAAGCTAGATACTCAGCTTATACCCTGTCTCAGAACTAGTTACTAGATCAACGTTCATGCAAGACATTTTGGAGAATCCTCTCAGACTCCTGTATCATGCACATGGTCACAGCACAGCATGCATCAGCTCCACAGCTGAATGCATTTGGACAGACTCTCCTCAATGGAAGCATCTCTACTTTAACTACTAAGTGTGCCCAGCAAAGAACTCTTCTAAACAATTCCAGTAGTGCCCTTTTAAGAGCTTTCTGTACTTGGCAATTTGATGTGAGGTGAATACTCAGCATCTCTCTAGATCACACTTTTAGACCTAGCAGGATACACAGCCCTGGCTCACATGGCATGAAAATACTTGTCAGAAAAGGGCTGAAAGACAAAAATCAAACAGCTGCACTATTTGGCTACTACTAACACAATTAGCTTGAAGCAATTCACCAACCTCCTTGGCCTCCTGAGTCACCATGTGGAAGACTCAGCAAGAAAAAGACACCTGCTGATCATTCACACACAAAGACTGATACCTTGTCTGCAGCCTACAGGATTTATCTGTGTTACCCAGGCCAGTCACACTGCCAATCTGCCTAGATACCGATGACTGATACCTTCATGGAGTGAAGGTACTGAAAACCAAGGAACATAGACTTGCCTCAGAACTGCATCAAAGCACGTCCCTTGATGCATAAACTTCTGAAGGAGGAGCTGAAGGTCAAAAGAATAACTAAAACCTACTTAGCACAGACAAAACCCACAGCTTAGCTCACACCTAACTGTGAAAAGCACTTACTAATGAAATACTCCATGGGAACAGAGTAGACCAAGTCAGTTCTTTCCACACCCGATTCAGACTTCACTAAAGAACATACTACACCTGGGACTGTAAAAAAAGAGCATTTCGCTTTGACTGAATAGTTCCTACTTACACCACTGTCACAGATGGAAGATAGGATAGTAATTAGAAGAGCATTCATCCATCATTTTTAAGAACAGTGCTAAAACATTCCACCAAGAACCAATGATAGCTTTAGACCAGCTACTGGCCCAGTCAAGTGGAAATGATTGCCAGTTAGTATCTGTGTTGTGTTTCCAGATGCCTTGCCAACACCACACTAACCCTCTTCCCATTGTTTGCCCCATAAGACATCCAGCTAGTAAAGAATTAGAAGGAACTGGCAGATGATTAAGTACTCAAACACAAGAGCAGAAGCCTTGTTTGAGAATCAGAATTGGGCAGACAAAGAGGAAATTTCTATTCCTCACACAACTGTTACTGTATGTCACACGCAAGCCACAACTTAACTATACAAAAGTTTCTGTAATCAGCTACCGAGTTTAATTTAACCATCACATAGATTTTGACCTTCAGCTGGTGGCAGACATCTCAGCAGCATGGGATCAGACTCAGCAGATTGTTTCTCTGGTCTTTGTTTCCCAGTCCTATGCAAGTTACAGGAAGGATTTGTGCCCCTGACAAAATTTTCTTTCACCATCTGAGGTTCCCACCACTCCAGGTACATCCAGAAGAAAAAAAGTTTTAAATGGCAGCTCATACAGGGCTATGGAAGAGAAGAAAACAAATTCTGCCAGGAGAGTAGAAGAATAGAGCTGGAGGAGGGGAGATGATAATTTCCAGTAGAGGGGGTTAGGAGGATGAAGCGGAATTCTGAACTGTTAGAGGTGAAGGGATCTGTTATTTAAGGGATATCTGTAAGAACACTGTTGATGAAGGCACACTGCCTTCCCCTATCCCTCTGTACCTGGCAATATTCCCTAGACATTCACTGACTGCCAGAAGAGAGACTACCAACTAGGTGCAATCTCAGAGGAGAAAAAGGGAGAGAGGGAAAGAGACAAAATTATTTTGGCATTCAAATGTGAAAATCCAGAGATATCCACGGGTACAAGTAAGGGCAGAACAGAAACTTAAATGTTTAGTCTTCTCTGAAGCTTTCCCACTAATCATTTAAACCAAGCCAACCTCTTAAAAATCTATGGAATTATCCAAAGCCTTTCTGTCATGCTAGTTCTAAAGACACATGCAGTTTCTCTCCTGCCCTGACATTACACAAAGCAAATCAGGCATCACTTAATAAATCTAAGCTCTTGTGATAGATTTCATCTTACACAGGAAAAAAAAAAAACAAAAAGGCTGGACAGGAAGCTGAGAAGTAAGAGAGGATCTGAGGAAAATCTATTCATTGATCAGAGGAATGAGAGTACCAAATTCAGCTGGCAAACAGCAGCCTGGCAAAGGACTCATCGAGACCACTTCCAAGGGTACTGTCACAGCTTTGTCCTGTATTCAATCAACTGAGCCGCCGAGAAGTGCAGCAGATTTTGATACGTGCCTGTCCAGCACTGCTGTAGCCAGACCACCAAGATCCAATTTCCTTTAATTCATTCTAAGCAGCACTATCTTGTGCAAATCCAGGCTCAGGTTCTAAAATTCCTCGGTGCCAAACACGTGTCAAATGACTGCTGCATCTGTAACTGGCGTATCGTGGTGAAAGCCCAGTGCTCTGTAACAGAAGGAGGCTCAAAGGAAAGGAAAGGGTCACTCACTTGTCACTCAACTCTCTAACACAACTTGCAGTGATCTCACATTTTAAAATAAAAACTAAGGATAAAATTAATACAGATACATTTAAAAATAAAAAGCTAAAAAAATATATTAATAAGCATACATTTTAAAGTTAATCTTAAAAATTAAATAAATGAAAAACAAAAAATTAAAATAAATTTAAAATAAATAAAAGCTATTTTTAAAAAATTATAAATAAATTTACAAGTAAAAATAAATTTTAAAACTAAAAATACAATTAATAAAAATTAAAACAGGATTTTTTAAAATTAAACCAGAATATTTTTAAATCAATAAAACTTTAAAATAATAAAAAATAAAAATAAACCAATAATTTAAAAAACTTAAATACAAATTTAAAAAAAAATAAATAAAAATAAGAAAAATAAAATAAAAATAATTTTAAGTAAAAAATTAAAAATAAAAATAAATTTAAATATTAAATAAAAAAATAATCATAATTAAATATATAATAATAAAAATAAGATAAAAAAAGAATAAAATAAAAATAATTTTTAAAAGAAAAAAATCTAAAATTCTAATTTTTAAAAAAAATATTTTTAAAAAATAAAAATAAAAAATAATAAAATAAAAATAAAATAATTTTTTTTAAAAAATAAAATAAATGCCATAAACCAAAGCAACTTTTCCCCTTGCTACAGAGAATTATGCATAAATTCAAACACAGATTTAATGAAGAGTGGAAAGCGTTAAAATCCATAATGAACAAGCAGGGTAGAAAGCACTGCTGCTTAATGTTACGAACACTAATTTCAGTCCATTTGCACATTCAGAGGCACTGTGGTTTGGATTTCTTCACTGAAAACAGATGTCTTCACTGGTCATCTGAATGCATGCACTAATCAGCCTGCCCTGGGCACAAGCTACAGCCTGCTTCGTGGCTGCAGTGCTTCTGAAGAAATTAGGGAACCTCAGAGAGAATGCAGGTAAATGCACATCCTGACAATTACTCAGAAACACAGCTTTCAGTGTGGAATTTGGGAAGTGAGGGAGTGAAAAACGACATCACCAGTTATCAATCCTAAACAGCATCAGAGTATGAACCCAACCAGGAAAAAAAGGGCACATAACCATGAGACAAAAAGCTTCCCGGGGAATTAATGCTCCTCTGGCTGCTCTGTCATTGGATATAATCAAATAGATGTTGTAATACTGAGGCAGCATGTTACAGAGACAGCTGTAATAATTAGAGCTCTAACAAGCTCTAACACAAAACACTACAACATGGCAGTGTCATGATCATCTTCCCTCTCAAGCTGTCCAACTGAGAAGGGAGGTTGTGCTTATATTAGCTTATATTAGCACACCACTTATCTAGTTTCTGAAAGCAGAATTAAAACCTTCTGCCATGTGCTGACACCTGGCTGCTGTCCAGACTTGTACTTCATTTAGTATTATCACTGAAAAATGGAAGGCTTAAGCAAAACTGGAGGGAGACAAAGACAGTTGCCCTCTGTTGTCAGTTTATTCCACATGTCCACTCCTATGGCCTTCAGAAGACAGGAACCCTCCAGAAATCACCTGCCAGGAAAGACTGATTTTACTGAATTCACCAATTCAGGCAATTGCTTCCCCTTAATTTTTTTTGTCCTTAAAGCTTATTGAAACATCGATTCTGCACAAGCAGTCTGCATGGAAATTTCAATTATCATTTTTTTGGATCTGTAATGCATGTTTTGTGCATAAGCAGCATCCCTGCCATATACCTCCTGACTTGAGGTGAGCCTTTTTCTGGAAGTGAGAGCCCCACATGTAGGCTTTGTATAAGTGTCTAACAGTGTTTCTTTCCAATCCTGCAACACTACTCCAGTGCTATTCCTAGCACTGAAAGTTTTTCAGCCCTATCCCAGGCTTGATCCAGTTCACTCTAGGCTAGTCTAAGTGCACTAGCTCAGTGACAGGTAATGGTTTCTAGCTCAAATGGCTTTTCATTTTTCTTAACCACAGCATATCTGCTTCACTGTTAACTCCTCTTTCACCTGTATTTGCAGGAATGTGAGAAATAGTAATATAAGAATTACCATTTCATCAGTTTGTGAGCCTCCAGTAGCCCTGTTTTCCACATTCTAGAAGTTCCTGGAATCTTGTCAGAGCAGTAGTGTTACACACTAAACCTGTCTAGATGTGTTACATGACGGTTTGTTCATCAATTTGCATACATATCCCATAAGGGTAATATGAGAAAAAGAAGGAACAAAGACCAAGACAGTCCATAAAAGAAAAAATGAATAAAAGATTGAGCAGGCAGGGTCATGTATTCCAGCAAAGTTTCCTACTGGTTTATTAATTGACAGCTTTTCAGAAACCTTATAGCAACAGGGGTTCTCATTTATTCAACATGAACACAACTTTACTCTTGAAGACCTCTACCTGAGAGAAAGAATTTTTGATGTCAAGGCTAAAAAAAAGTGAAAAATCACACACTTCCAAAGACATGAAAAGAGCTTGAAGGGAGGGAAAGAAGTTAAGAGGAACATTATCTTAGTCTGTTATAAACACATAATGGCCCTACACCAAGGGGAGCAAACCTCCTCATTGTTAGCTCCACACTATCTGACCTGCTGGATTACTTACTCCATGAAGCTAACCCTTGGCAGTGGCCATTCCCATGAAGATTCAGCAAAAAAAGAGGAGGAACTGCAGAGTACACAAATTCTGACTTCTCTTTCCATCAGGAATGCCATTCATGGAGAAAAGAAGGAATACCCAAGACTTACAGTTTATCATTCTTCTGACAGTCAGAAAGCAAGCTTGAAGTCCACTCCTTCCATCCAGTCCCACCTTTTCTCTCACTGAGTCTGTCTAGTGTATGGAGGTAATGAAAGTATTTTACTACATGACTGATGGCCCAATGCTCCAGGAGCTGCAAAGCCATTAAAAGGCACAGATATTCCAGAAGGAATGTCAACACAGCCACAACAAAATATTCAGCAGTCACCGTCCCTGGAGGTGTTCAAGAAAAGCCTGGATGAGGCACTTGGTGCCATGGTCTAGTTGACTGGATAGGGCTAGGGGATAGGTTGGACTGGATGCTTGGAGGTCTCTTCCAACCTGGTTGATTTTATGATTCTATATGAGCACTTCTAAAAATCAGGAAACACTCTGCACAACTTCCTCTCCCCTCTTCATAAATTTTTGTATTTAAAAGACAAATCCAGTCTCAAGTGAAGATAGATAAGACCATGAACGTTCTCATTTTCCTCTAAGCATTCAATTTGCTAAAGCATTTTAGCTAAAATTCCTGCTTAGTCACGCCTGACACAATCTAGTCTTTTAGGCAAACATTCCCTCCATTCTATGTGCTATGGCTGCCAGCCAGTTTTCAGCTGATGTACTCAGTGTTTTTCTGCTTGTGTCCAAGCACAGCGAGATCTCTTAAACCTGCTCTCAGACAGCAGTTTTATCCTTGCAAATGCTCTCCATCTATCAACAAAACATATGTATATTTATCTATAGGAAGGTCTAAATCTGTGCACGTTAATTTTAGAGATACAAAAGCCCCTCAAGCTATATGCAGGAAAGAACAACTCTACATCCTGAAGCAAATAAATCTTTCTGCAAAGAGTAAACGGATGCTGTTCTTCACCCTGGGATTAAAGCTGTGTTGCAGGTTAATGTAAATGAAAGGCTTGCCTCTGAAAAAAAAAATCAACAGAAATAATCATCTCCATTAACAAACAAAACCAAAAAAGCTAAACCAAAACACAGAAGTAAACAACTTTCCAGGCTTCTACAAAAAGAAAGTGAAAAGTAGTAACAGATTCAAATCTTCTGATTACATGTCAGCCTTAGAAATTGCCACTGAAAATACTGCTCATTGGCATCTCCTCAGAAAGCTTCTTTAAATTCTAAGACCACAGACAAGATTTTTTAATCAAACAGAAGGAGAAAAGATGCCCAACACATTGGTCCACTAACTGACCACCATTCTCACTACCAGGTCCTACCTAACTTAGCTAATTAGTCTTAATATTGACGGCAAGAGTGGGCTAACATATTCAGAAAGAGAGAAAAGAGGAAACATTTTTTCCTCATTACCTGCAGTAGTGCTCCCTGGATGGCAGATGACAAAGCAGCTTCCAAAAAACTTCTGCCACATCCACATAGGCAGAGGGAAATTGGAAAACCAAGGCAGAAAGTTCAGCAAGTCCAACTCACAACCTGCTCTCACTAATGCAGAGGCAAAACTCTCCTGCTCTTCCCAGGCAGCAGGTGATTCCACTGAAGTCAAGAAAAGCTGGGAATGAACTTCTCCGCCCTTCAGGCCACCATTAACCTCTTCTGCTCCTGATACAATAGAGCCATACCCTGCCCTTCCCAATACTCAGGCAAATTATTAGATCTCAGTTCTCTTCCTGTGCTGTTCTTAGGTTTCTGATGCCTGGAGCTGCAAGCGAATCAAGTTCCCTTAAGCTGAAAGAGAACTGAGAAGATTTGAATGTTCAGAGACATTCATTTTCTTCTAAGAACAGCAAGTCCTTTCTTCAGTTGTGCCTGCTCAAGGTTTTTCCAGAAATGCAAAATAGTTCTTGCTCTAGAAACAGTTAATTGTTCCCCAAAATATGATTAATTTCTGAGTGATTGTTTTAAGATAGTTGGTCCATTGCCTCAGCTCTAATTACATTTCTCATGTCAATTAATTAAAACCATGCTAAATGAAATGGCAGGTTTTATTTAAAGTTTAGGAGGAAAAAAGTCATGGGACACAATTAGATGTTACCAGACGTGATCTCAGCAGGTTTTCAATTATTCTATGTATAATAGGTCCCTAATTCAATACCAAGCTGTAATTAAGAATGTAATTAACTTGCGGCTTTCTACTGATGTCATACACCACAAGAACACATAATGAGCTACAGTTTTTAGTGCAGAATCCTTAATGGATTGGTCTGTTTCATTGAGAACGAATTAGGTACATAAAAATAATTTACTATGGGCACTTGGCCAATGTAATGGACACTTAAAAACCAAGCAAAGTATTTAAAAAAAAAGGCCAATACCCTTTCTATTCTCAAGGACAATGTGGTCAGAACCCAAAGCCCAACCTGGCACCCATAGCATGGAATTGGTGGACACAACTTCACAATTGAGAACTCACCAGCTGTACCTGCACAGCTCTTGAATCTAGGGATTGGTAAGAAACACTGCCATGTTTGCAAGTCTATCTGGCTGTGGGTACCTTGTCTGAATAGCAATAGCTGCAAATTAAGCTGTCTGATGTTGGTGATACACTGCTATGACACAGCAGACAGTCCCATGTGCTTTGCAGACCATCTTCCATGCTTGCATCAAGCAGAGACTCTGGGTTCACTGTCTACATTAAACTTCTGCATTTCAGCCTGGCTTTGACAATAAACCATGATGCATCCAATCTCTGTGCTATCACACCATTCACTAAACTTATGAGAAACCCTCCAGCTTACTTCTTATTATAGGAAAGCTTGTGCTTTTGAAGCACAGACTGTATTGCTGTTCTTGTCTGAACCAAAGATTTCTGGCCTCTGTTACGATTATTGGATGCCATCATTTCCTTAGATTAAAAAATATTAAAAGAAGTAAAGAAGGCAAAGAAGGAAAATTATATTTAAGATTATTCTCCTGAGGGAACCAAAACAAGTTCCAGAAACAAGGCATCAAAATGACAAGTAACTGGTCTGTGTTCACACAGTCAAAACAAGAGCCTACAAAATACCTTTTTTTTTCTTTTAAGCAAGCACTCTTGAAAGAAGGATAGGAGAATAAAAGTCAGATTTATCAGCTAAGGGATCTCTTGCACTATAGTTTGCTGGTGATGTATAAATAAACAGACTAAAACGTAATCATATAAGTCACTAACAGGAACTCTAGAAAGAATCCAGGAGCTCTATAGTCATTGAATAGACTCCTCCGACTCTTTAAAAGAAGACACCTCTGTTTTTCTCTCTCTTTAAACACTTGGTATTTCCCTAAAAAACAAAAAACCAAAACCAAACAACAACCACCACCCAAGCCCTGAAGCAATGGAGTGTCTTATTACCCTACTTCTGTTACCTGCTGAAGGAAATTACCACTCTGACATTCAAAGTACAAAGTTTTGGTTTGTAAGCTGTTAAAAACTTTTTCATACAAGACAAAGACATTCTCAAAACATTAACCACTGTATTCAAAAAACTGTAAAGATATTCTTCCAAAAGCCACTCTAAATAGCTTAATTAGCAGGAATATTTACAAAGATCTGAAAGGAAGTTTGACTGCTTTCTTTGTAAGAGCCTAGGAAAAAAAAAAAACCACGTTTCAATGCAGACCTAAAAAAAACCCACATCAGATTAAAAACTGGGGGAAGTTCTTGTAGCTTTTTTACCAACCACATCAGCTGCAAAGAACCTCTAGAGGATTCTAAAGCATCTGAAATCTGGTGGAGAAAGAAAAACATATTTCTTCTGCACGCAGTGTGACACAATGGAATGCAATAAAGTGGGAAATTATAAACGCCCGCAAAAATTAACTCCATTAAATCTATGCATTTAAATTGGATCCTCTTTCAGCATTTCATCAAGGAAGAAACAAGGATTTTTCCAGAAAAAGTCAGGAGTCAGATCTCTGCCAGCCTCGTTCACTATCCAATGTTGTCTTTCAGGCAACCTTTCAGTGTCCTCTTCTTTTTAAATAAGACAGCTCTTTAACCATACTTCAGTTAGTAACTAAAATCAACTGAAAAGAATCCCCTAATCGCTCAAAGATACAGAATTACAGCAGAACAGCAACATAAATTGAACTTAAAGTTACTAAGTCTCAGCCACTGCACTATATTAGCTGCAGGTCCAATATCAAGATCATTGACCTTGACAAGACAATGTCGAAGCAGCAACTTTGGCATCAGTGCTGCCACAGAATCCAATTCCATTCAATCCTAGTTGCCCAGGCAGGGCATGAGAAAACATTATCTGTTTTCTCATAAGTCAGTAAAGCTACACAGGTAAGAGAAAAATAAAGTTTTGGCATTTATTTGTGTACAGTTTCTGCTGCTCTGTCTCATCAGAAAACTACTGCAAGCCACCACATAAAAGTGTCCCTAAACCAGAGCTACCTCCAGCACAACTCAGAACACATACAGCAAGTCATAAATGTGGCCACATGTCTGGTTTATAGGGAAACATCACTTTGATTTCCTTTTTTTCCCAACACTCTGTCCAGAGACCTACTAAAAAGATGTCACAAGTCCTTCTTACACTCAACTCTTCACTTCCATTTTCTTTTGTTTCTTCACAATTTAATTCTCCTGTGATAAACTGTCAGCAGGTGAAATGGAAACACACACATTGACCTATCCTACCTCAGGACAACATTGATTGCTTGAATGCCACAGGATGTCAGGGGTTGGAAGGCACCCAAAGAGATCATCAAGTCCAACCCCCCTGCCACAGCAGGACCATACAATCTAGTTCAGGCCAGGCATCCAGACAGGCCTTGAAAGGCTCCAGAGAAGGAGACTCCACAACCTCTCTGGGGAGCCTGTTCCAGTGCTCTGGGACCCTTAGAGTAAAGAAGTTCCCTCTTGCGTTGGGGTGGAACCTCCTGTGCTGCAGCTTACACCCATTGCTCCTTGTCCTATCCCAGGGAGCAAGCGAGAAGTGCAATATACTAATATAAAAGTGCTCTTGAGCTCATCCACAGAAAATATGTTCTCTAAGTAATCACCACATACAAATGTTCAAAATTTATTGAACTAAGGAGGTTTCTCAGGTAAAACATAACTCAAGTAAACCGGATCCAGATGCTGTCTTTGAGCACTTCGTCAATACTATCAGTTTTTAACTCAAAACGGAACTGATTGGATTAATGGCCTTAATTAACAGTAAAAGTTCTTTGAATCACAAGATGGCTCTTTCACATCAAAGTGGCACACTAAACGCCTGAGTTCAAATCTATTGCCATGTAGCCAAGGTCTTTTCTTTAGGATTCTTACTTTTTTTTTTTCCAAAGCTCAAGATGTTGGCACTTCATGAATCAATCTCAAAGGATATTAAAAGCAGCAGGAATAGCCTACAATGAGCAAGAAGGTTCCTTCACAAAAAAAAAAAAAGAATGTTAAGTTTGCCAAGGAAAGCACTAAAAAAGTAATAAGGAAATCCAGACTTAGACTTAATTCATCCCCACATGCATATGCATTAAGACACAGCCTTTAATGACGTATTATTTGTTCCAGAGAACTTCTCACTAAGGCTGACAGAATGGACAGCTGCTCACCATGCCTTTATGATTTTGTACAGCTCCACACCTTAAAGAGACAACATTCGAGTGTTGCACCGTGTGATGGTTTGGGTGTTACCTGCCCCCCTCCCCCCCACACTTTGGAAACCACCCAGACTAGACTCAGGCAGCTCTGAAAATTGAACGAAGCTTTATATTTACAGCTTAGCAGAATACACAAGCAGATATTTACAGTATATACAGTTACATACAGTAATATATAGGTAAAAGGTAATACAGAAACACAACAGCCCTCCCAAGAACCTGAGTCCCCAGGAAGGGCTCCCAAACACCCTTCCACCTTCTCCCACTCCCCTACCTTACCCCAGATGTTGCCTTGTGCCCCAAGGAAGAATGGAGGGTCGGCCAGGGGGGTTAGGAAGCAAAGTGAGAGATGGAGGGTGAGGTTAGAGAGAAAAACGCAGCCCACAGCCCAGACAAAGAGCAACTCCCTTATCTATATTTGGATTCTTGTTCTTATACCTCTCAGCAAGCCTATGAGTGAAGTAGACATCAGCACTGTTTCCCTTTCACAGCCTGTAATCTAGTTCTTCTCACCAAAACACTCTAGCTAGCTTCAAACTGGCACACACTGAAATATTAAAATGCTGACACACTTCCACAATTTAGCATGTACTGTACAGAACCCTTCAGAAATATGAATACAAGTACTTTTGCAACACTTTTTGGAAAAGAGTTTTGTATCATTTTAAAAGGGGGACCTGCAGCCCAGCAAAATTCATAACTGTGTTCTAGGAAGCAATTTCTGATTTAGAAAAACCCGTGCCTTGATTTTCTGAAGAATACAATTTTAGTGTAAGTTCTGAGCAAATTTCTTGCTTATGTTATGGACAGTTGTAAAAAAAATATGAAGGCATAACAAAAAAATCTGCCCCTCCTGCCCCCTTCTCCCAGCACAGCACTAAACTGGGCCAAGAAGAAGAACAGATTATCATTTCCCAGAGTGCTACTGAACTCCTTTTTATCTTTCTACAATCTTTGCTCCTTCTATGAGATACATGTGAACCTGCAAACTCATCCAGCATGTCTGGCTGCAGCAAGTAAAGATAAAGGAGAGATTTGGAAAATGGAGCCCTGAATGCCAAGGGAAGTTCCTGAGAGGTTAACACAGGAGGCTTAGAACCAGATATCCTCTGCCTATCTTCTTCCTGTAGTTTGCATTTGATTCATGAAAGCAATCTTATGGTCTTTGAAGGGCTACTAAAAATATATTCTATGAGTAGGAAAAACAGTGACAGCCACAGAGGCTGTTTATACTCAAAAATGTCAATGTTCCTTTCCGTATAGTTTCAGAGGTTAAACTCTTGCTGAGCCTGTTACATCTACACACCTTCCAGCTTCTGCAACAAATGAAGCTGAAGTCCACAGACAATAACCTCCTTCAGTACAAAAACTGGGATTTTTTCCCAGGAAGCTATCCATCCTGTGTACAAAATGAGGCAGCAGTCCCGTAGATAACCACCTGTTCTTTAACCCTTGTCATGCCCAGAGATTGCTTCCTCCTCCTTTTCTGCATGAAACAGAATAGAGGAAGGGAGCATTCTGAGAACATGTAAGAGCCTCTGTGGCCTTGCAAGCTTTTAGCCTGGGCCCACGACGGTTTATGACAGTTCAGCAGGAACATACCCCATAAAAATCCATATGCGACTCCAGTATCCGAGAAGCAGCCTGCTCTGCAAAGACAAGAATAATGCTGCTGCCACCCTCTCAATTCCACATTAAGAACTGACTAAACCAAATTTTGCAGACTTAGAAGTCTGGCAACTTTGCACAGATTTTTTCATGTAATTAGACTAAAAGCTATGTGGCTTCCAAAATATTTTTATCTCCTTTTTCATGTGCCTTTTCTAATGCAGGAATGTGTTTGCAGGAGTTATCTGCAGTTCTGAATCTTACTTAGCAAAAATGAATGCCAGCATTCATACACCCTCATCATCACTTCAGGAGGAGAGAATAAGGAAAACACCATCTATCTTTGTCTCTAACAGTGAAAATCACAGGATTTAACCCAGCTGGTGCTGCTCAGGGAAATTACTCTAGCTGGCCACAACTCAGGATTTCTAGCTGGCTTTGTTCTCAAAAACAACTGAAGCACTTCACAGAACTTTCCCAAATCAGTCAGTAAATATGCAGCACTGAAAACTTCAGCTGAAACTGCTGCAGCCTGAGAAAGTTCCATTTTAAAGGGTATTCTAGTGACAACTGTTGAGCAGCTAATCTAGGTGTGATTTTCTGATACACAAATAGCTGCCACTTTAGAGAGAAAGCTATGATTAAACTTTTTTACTAGACCAGATAAACCCTCAATTTTACAGCACTTCCCTCACTTCTTTTTCAATACAACACCGGGAAACATCACATGTGCAATGAATTAGACCACAGACCTTTCATCTCCGACTGCTTTGAAATGTCACTTGGTAAAGCCACTGGAGTTCGTTTTTCCAATAATGAAGACAGATTTCTCCTCAAAGTCTTCACATGGTGACTATAGCATGTGGTTTGCATTTTCTGTTTCTCCCAAACAGTTTCCCAAAAGCTCACACCATTTGATTTCGTTTTCAGTTAAGAGGAGCTAAACTCTGAAATGCAATGAGACTAATTCAGAATTACAAGGTATAGTGGGGTCATATTCACCCTGTATTTACGCAAAGTGCCATTTGCTTTTGGGCCACGTTAGCATAGAATTTAAGTTTCAATATAAATCCAAGTGTATTTCCTCAAAGAGGATGAGAAATTATCAAAATCATAGGCTGGCAATCCACAACTTGCTTTTCAAGAGGGTGGAAGGTTGGATGACATATATCAGAGTATCAGCTTTGGATAACCAAATCCAGAAAACAGAGTAGAGGTAACAGAAAAAGGAGCTTTCCAGCTAAGTCCTTTAACATTTAATGCACAGTTTCATTCCTTTTGAAGCCTGGGAGATGTTCTGTTGTGTGTGTCCAACTTCAGTCACATACACCCAGATTTATCCTACAAAACTGTGGCATCTGAAAGTAAACATTACTCATCAAGGATTTTGATGATGAAAGAATAAAGGCCTTTTGAAGTCAACACAACAGTTTGAATCACCCTCTAAAGGTATTTCTTACTGTTCTGTAATCATAGGAACATCAGGTAGTTTAAGATCTTAACTCATGTGGCCTATAGTAGAGTTTAAATTTGTGCAAGGGGGATGGCTTTCCAATAAGTGTTGATCTCTTAACAGAAGATGTCCTTTACAGGACCATCTACTCTGAAATTTAGAATCATAGGGCTCCTCAATTCAAGAGAGATGTTGAGATACTGGAAGGTGTCCAGAAAAGGGCAACCAAGATGGTGAGGGGCCTGGAACACAGCCCTGTGAGGAGAGGCTGAGGGTGTTTAGCCTGGAGAAGAGAAGGCTCCAGGCAGACTTCATTGCTATCTACAACTACCTGAAGGGAGGTCGTAGCCATGTAGGGGTTGGTCTCTTCTGCCAGGCAACCAGCAACAGAACAAGGGGACACAGTCTCAAGTTGTGCTGGGGAAGGTCTAGGCTGGATGTTGAGGAAGTTGTTGGCAGACAGAGTGATTGGCATTGGAATGGGCTGCCCAGGGAGGTGGTGGAGTCGCCGTCCCTGGAGGTGTTCAAAAAACAACTGGCTGAGGCACTTAGTGCCATGGTCTAGTTGACTGGCTAGGGCTGGGTGCTAGGGTGGATTGGATGATCTTAGAGGTCTCTTCCAACCTGGTTAGTTCAATGAACTGCACCTATCACATATAAACATAGAATAATTAGCAGAAAACGAGAGAGATTTCCAAAATCACTTCAACTGCAACAGGGTCTAGCAGTGCCAAATTCTATATGGCATCATGAACTAGCTCCCTCTTGCAAAGGGATATGTAAATGCTGTAAAAGAAGAATTCATACCAAACTATCCTTCACTTACAAATAGCATTACAAATGTTGTCTTCATCAAACCTGTTTCCCTTCAGAGGAAGCGAAATTGCATGGTAAAATGAGGCAGACTGAAGACACCTTACCAAGCAGACATGTATTGTTAGATAAATATATAGACAGAGCAATAGATGTGGGTTGAATTCCTGATGAGCAGCAAGTCTCCTACTGAAATAAGCAGAACCAAGTCTCCATTTGCAGTATGTAGGGCATGACAGAGTGCCCACAAAGCAGAATTTGCTTCACAACAGAAGAGCCAGAACTTGATCAGCTAACAGCTTATGCCAGCGTCTTGGCAGTTATTCATTTAGTGTTAGAACACAAAGTACAAAAGAGGTCAGTACGTTCTAAAGGTTGGTTTGGACCACTGTTAGTTTGATTTCAAATACAGAGTTAAGAGATAAATTTTAGGATCTAGGTCAGGATCCATAATTTTATGGGCATTTGGAACTGTAGATTCAAATCCAACTCGACAGACCTGTGCTGCTAACAGAAGTGAAATCTTGCCATCTCCTCAAACCAACCACAATCAAACCAATACAAATACTCTTCAGATAAACTATTTGCATTTTGTGACTTTTCTGAGCAACAGTGCCCTAAAGGCAAGATTTTTACCTCGCATCAGTTCTGACATTACTGCGCTACATGATTGTGTTTAAATGTCATCTGATGGTTCCTATTACAAGTGCCACAGTTTCATCACTACAGCTAATTTAATTCTAAATGAATTTTCAAAACCAAGACTAAAGTTCAATAGAAGCCTGAAGCTTTGTGGACTTGTGAAGCTTTGAGCCTGAAATACAGTGATATCCAACTTCAATCTGTGAAATAGCCAAGGCAACACCATGAATCCACGGTTCTTTGAGCAACTGTATAATGTAATAAAGTAAGATCTTCCAGACGGGCATGGCACTACAGGTGTTTCCAGACCTGCCTTTGTCTTTCAAGACCAGTCAGCATACTGCTTTCATCTCCAGACTGTTTGTAACACTCCAAAAGGGAAAGAAAATGAAAGAAAGAGAATATACTAATTCCATTATGTCACAAACAGTTGGAAAACTTCCTATTAGTTTGCTGATATTCCAAAGCACAATACATTAGCTTCTAGAATCAATGTGAAAATATGACTAATAAGCACCTCCAGTGAATTGCTGAGTATCATCATGGTCTTATACCAGTGGGTCTTCCCTAGGTCAAAATGGAACTGTAATAATTCACATTAATATCTAAGCAGTTGCAGGTATTGTTGTAAAAAGAACTTGTAATTTTATCCTAAAAGAAGAACATTTTTTTTACCATAATGTGGGTAAAAAAGTAACTAAGTGTTATAGTCACTCCCATTCTACCAACGAACAAATGAAATCAGAGAGGTTACCTAAGCATTTACATTTGCACACACAGCTGGAGAGATGATTAAAGAAAAAGGGAATCCTACTCTTCCCACCAAAACAAAATAATCTAAAATCCCTTTTCTCCCCAAGATAGAATGGCAAGAGAGCATGCTAAACATAAACCTATGGGAAGACAGTTCCCTATTTCTGGATTCCTTTAATAGATTTCCTTCTGAAATTGTTCATGGGATGATTATGAACAACAGAAGCATAAAAGGCATTTAAAACAGTGTGAGCTCAGTAGCTTCTCTCATAAAAACTCTGTTCTTTTCCGTGTTCAAAAATAGAAAACAGTAAGTTATTCTGACAAAGAAACCACAATTTACTATTTTTAATAGTAAGCTTTATCATCTTAGGACTAAGATTCAAAGACATACAATAAAGATATACCAGGACAGACACAAGAGAGCCAGTCAAGAGCAAGCACAAAGTCATGCAATGCCACATCTGCTTCTCCAAGAGGCACAGGCTTTACACTTACGTTAGGCATGTGCAGCTCCCTTTGGCTGTTAGTGCCACAGCGTGCCACATAGAAACTCACTGAACAAGCGTTTTAGAACACAGATGCTGTCTTCAGAAAACGCAGAGCCTTTTCTCTCGTTGTGCTACCCATACTTACAGCCTCAAGTTGTGCCAGGGGAGGTTCAGGTTGGACACCAGGAAAAACTTCTTCACGGAAGGGTTTATCGGGTGTTGGAACAGGCTGCCCAGGGAGGTGGCGGAGGCACCGTCCCTGGAGGAATCTGAAAGACGTGTGGATGTTGTGCTAAAGGGCTGTGGCTTAGCGGTAATGGTTTAGCAGTAGCTGTGAGATTGACAGCTCTAGGCAAGCAGCTGGATTTGAGAATCTCAGAGGTCTCTTCCAACGTCAACAGTTCCACGATTCTGTGATTCTACCCTCTTTATCACTCAAGTCCAAATCCTAAATTACAGCTACGCACAAAGCAAAGCATCTTTCCCATCTAAAGTGTTCGACACTGCACACCTGGAGCTGTGAAACATCAAGTTTCAGAGCACACAGGAAAAAGGAAAAAAAAACAAAGCAGGGAAGAAAGAAATCCTAAATGAAATTCACTAAAAAGGCAGCAACATGAGGAATGCCAACCTAAAGTCAGCAGGAAGGATGACAAAAATGTAATACAAATTGTTCTTCTACAAGTTTTTACATAAATATGCTGCAAAACTGAAAGCTTCATGAGTTTCCAGGCTGATACTATTCCCAAGCAGGCATCCACCCTCACTAAGGGGCAGCCAAATTCAATCTCCCTCTCCCCTGATGTTCCGATCAGTGAAAATTAGAAGATACTGAGAAGTCAATACTATATTACCTTCTCCACAGTAGTTATTTATTGTATTTGCTACTCTTTAATTTCATGCCAGCAGAGTGATAGGCTATTTGATCCCACAGTGCAGAAAAACATTTTGGCTTTTTCCACAGAGACATGAAACCAAAAAGAAAAAGACAGAATCACAGAATGACAGGGGCTGGATGGGACCTTGAAAGCTCCAAGCCCCCTGCCAGAGCAGGGTCACCTATACCAGATCACACAGGAATGCACCCAGGCAGCTTTTTAGTCTCCAGGGAGGAGACTCCACAACCCCCCTGGGCAGCCTGTTTCAGGGTTCTGTCACCCTCACAGGGAAAAAATTCCTCCTCATGTTTAAATGAAACTTCCTATGCCTCAGCTTCCACCCATTGCCCCTTGTGCTGTCATTGGGCATCACCCAGCAGAGCCTGGCCCCAGCCTCCTGGCACTCACCTTTACATATTTATAAACACTGATGAGGTCACTGCTATGAAGGGGCTAGTTGAAAACCGAGTTTGGGGTGAAGTGAGGCCGATTCAAAAGTTACTAAATAATTTATTAATATACACACAAATATAATTCCCCCAAACTTCTTCACAACTCTCCACACAAGCTCTTGGGTGCAGTTAGCAGAACTCTGTTACAGAATGTCTCTGTGCAATGGGATTTTGAAAGGGTTTAGACAGAGTCTGGAGGCTTCATTCACCGCTTGTGAGGCTGATTAAATTCCTTTAGCAAGCTGAATAAAGCACTCAGAATACTCACCAGTGCTAATGGCTGTGGCCCAAAGCACAGGCAGCAAAACATCCAACAGAAGAACTGTGGTGAATTCCCCAGGGCTGCCATGTGGCAATGGCTGCTGGCTGAGGCGGCTGAGGAGCGGCAGGTGAGGGAGGAAGGAAGGAGCAGGCAGCTCCTTATTCACCTGTTCAGCCCTGTTATAGGCCATGGCCGAGGCGAATGGTCTCACTGGCCACACAATCACCCAACCACCTCTGGCAGCCACCCAGACAGACCCAAACCAGGCAGCACCCACAGGCTGCTCTGCTCCAAACATGGGGGCGCATTCGCCTGGCAGGTGGCAGGGGCGTGGGCCCTGTGAGAGCCCTCTCAGGCGACCGGATTGAACCGGACTGGGCTGCCTGCGCTCCCTCTGTCCTGTTTTCCCGCCTCGGGCTGCAGTGCAGGCAGGCAGGTAAATGTGTCTGGACAAGACAGGACATGCTCAAGCCCAATTTGTGCCCTTTGGGACTCTCCACCACAGTCACCTCTCAGTCTCCTCCTAGCTAAGAGCCCCAGCTTCTTCAGATGTTCCACTCCCTTCAGCATCTTTGTGGCTCTGCGCTAGACACTTTCAAGCAGTTTTCTGTCCCTCTTGAACTAGGAGTCCCAGAACTGGACACAGTACTCCAGATATGGCCTCACCAGGGCAGAGCAGAGGGGCAGGAGAACCTCTCTCTACTTACTAACCACAGCCTTTCTAAATCACCCCTGAATGGCACTGTCCCTCCTGGCCATCAGAGCACACTGCTGCCTCATGATCAACTTCCCACCAACCAGGACTCCCAGATCCTTTTACCTTTTGCTGCCTTCCAACAGATGAATCCCCAACCTATACTAATACCTGGGGTTGTTCTTTCCCAAGTGCACAACTCTACACTCGCCCTTGTTGAATTTCATTCAATTCCTTCCTGCCCAGCCCTCCAGCCTGTCCAAGTCTGGCTGAATGCCAGCACAGCCTTCTGGTGTGGCAGCCACTCCACCCAGTGTGGTATCATCAACAAACTTGCTGACAGCGCACTCTGTGCCCTCATCCAGGTCATTGAACTGGTCCCAGTAGAGACCCCTGTGGGACCCCACTAGCCACAGGCCTTCAACTGGACTCCACCCTATTGACAGCAACTCTCTGACTTCTTTCCTTCAACCAGTTCCCATCCATCTCACTGCCTTATCATCCAGACCACACTGCCTCCGCTTAGCCAGAAGGATGTTGTGGGAGGCAATGTCAAATGCTTTACTGAAATCAAGATAAACCACATCCCCCTGCTCTACCATCACCAATCCACCTGGTTATGTCCATAAAAAACACAACACATCAAGCCACAGAAAAGTAAATCAAGATTGAAAGAATAAAGATGGATAAAGTGTAATTACTTTCTTCACCAGCACACACACACACTCCACCAACCAAGCAAACCCCACAGGTAAGTGTAACAAAAATGCTACAGCAGCCCAGTAAATACAGCTCACTGGCCAGCTAGGGTTTCACTGTCTCAACACAAGTCTAATGGCATTGTACAATGACTGATAGAGTACTTCAGCTGCAGACAACAAGAATTAAAAACATTAATTAAATGAGGAAACAGTCAAGTCTGACTCCACACCCCCTGACCACAGCAAAAAGGTTTTAGTCAGATGATGGGCACTGGAAGAGGAGAAATTAGAGTTGGACAGATGGTACAGTCCCACTGTTTCTCCTCCATATACAACACAGCACTGCTACAGGAATGCAATTCTTCAGCCCAGGTTCCAGCAAAATATCAATCAACCAAATGAACAACTTACTCTAGCAGCTCTGTATTTTCAGACCCATTTTATTCAAACCTGAATCATTTTTTCCCATCATCAACCCATGACTGAAGTTTGCCTATGCTCTCTAACATACTTCCGCTCATTTTGTCACTTCAACTTCCCAAAATGTTCCCTTACCTTGATCTTTTTCTCAGTGTTTCTCTCCCAAGGTTCTTACCTTTCTTCAAACCCTCATCCTCACTTTCCCCACATCACCCTTCTATAGACTCTTCCCCCATTACTCAGTTTTCCTCACCCTGAAAGCATCACCCTCCCTCCCACCTGTCCCCAAATTGATTCTTCTCCTGTCAATGTTCAGACTACGCTTTTACCCATTTCACTTCTCACCTTATGCTCCAGCCTTGTCCTTTATTTATTCAAATTAGGCAGACTCCTTTTCCAGAGACTCTAGGGAAGAAGATGGAGTATAGAGAGCACAGGAATGGACACTACCCATACCCTCTTCTGGTTTGTCCAGGCCATACTTCCACAGTGAAGATCTGTAACTGTGGAGCTCACCCCGGCATGGCATATGCCCAGTGCAAAGCATTTCTGGTAAATTTAGCTGTAAGGACACATCAAGTCCTTCCCTGTCACAAGCAAATTCATTCTTTCAAATGCTGGTAACTTGACATCCCATGAAAGCAACTGTGAACTTTTTTCTAGTAATGCCACCAGTCATCTCCTAGTAAATTTCATCAGGGTATCAGTGCTGCACAAATAGGAGGCTGGCATCTATTTTTAAACAAAGGAAAATCAACATTTCTCCTCCCACTCCCCAACTAGATCTGTTATTATAAACCACTGAAGTCTTGGCTGAAGTTCTGGAAAAGGAAAATAAAATTATTCAGATCTGTGGCAGAATATTTTAGCCAAAACAGTTAATGGTTGGGGAATTTGTAAGAAACTAAACTCAAAGTCTTTTAATGGCACTTCTAATAAGAAGCAATGCGACCGCTCCTGTTTATAATAGTAGTACAAGAAAGTTGAGGGTTTGGAGGAATATGGTAATGAGGTTTATTTAGTTTGGTTTGAGTTCAGGAAAATAGTTCTAGCTTAAGCACCAAAAAGTGTATTTTACCTGCATGAAAAAATAACAATATATTAATGTAAGCCTCACTTAATTGTCAAAAATGTTACAGAAGCAGTAAAATGGGAGAAAAGACCCAACACAGAAATCAAAGCTGTGTCATTTACCAAGTGCCTCTTACAGCCTCTAAACTCCCAATGTTTCGTGTCCTGCATTATATATAAAATGTAAGCAACTCTCATAACAATCTCTTTTTTTTAGTGTAGTGTTCCACAAACAAATTAAAGCCATCCGGCTGCAAGTGCTGGGCTGCAGGCACTGTACTTGTTTAAGCCATCCCTCCCCCATTAAGCCCATTCCCTTTTTTGCTTACACAAGCAGCAAGTTGATCCCAAGGTGATACAAACTCACCCTTTATATTAAAAAAAAAAAAAAGTATTTTATGTGCTTTATCTCCCTGAAGCAGCTTCCAGAGGAATTAGAAGCATGCCAGAGTTGGCACAAAAAGAAGGTTGCTCAGTTTGGGAGAGGGCAGAAACCTGGCAGCATCAATTTACATTGGCTCGAACTGGTAAGGAACTGCATCCTCAGGCAATGTAACTGCTTGAAAAATGGGATTTCACAAGGACAGAAATGAACATTTTGAAGTGTACTTGCATTGTCAATCACACCCAAAAAAAGCTTTATTTTGTGAGGTGTTACATAAAGTTAAAATGCTCTCCAAAAGTCATTTGGAATGACAAATCTTTTCATAGCACTCACAAGAAAAAATGGTTCATTATTTTAATACCAAAACTATACTACAGAAAAATAATAACTATGTGTTCTACAGAGTATTTCTGCTATCAGTTTCTACTTCAATACACTTACTACTAGGCAAAATGACAATATGAAGTGAAATATTTGACTTCCCCAAAGTTAATTTTATAACTAAGTAAATGTTAGATGCAAGTACAATTTTAAAGCACATGGCCTTATAAACTGAATCAGCTCCAAAAGTATTTTGAAGTTCAGATCTGCTCAGTTAAAAAAAAAAAAAATCAAGCAGAAAAGTAGAGCTATAACATAAGCAATACTACATTAAATGTGTTGGTGGATCTATTTCCACACCTACACTCAGTGATCGTGTGTTAACAAATGGAATCCAGTGGACCCACCCTCTGTTGCATCAGTACCGTGAGCTATCAGCTAAGATTTTCTGTTCATGAACAGAGGAACTGATTTTTAGATGTGCTCAGGAGACCACTAAATCTTTTTTTTTACAATTAGGCAAGCTTCTCTCCTTTTACATTCTTTCTTTTTTTTAACGTTTTCATATAAATGTCAAATTCTTAACCACTGTTTTAAGGCTTAACATTTGCTTTGCAGTATTGAAAAGGGCAATTCACTTAGAGTCTCCCCTTGCAGAACGTTTGTATTTCCTGATCTTAAACATATGACCAAAGGCATCAAAAGCAGAAATCCTGCTCTTCACAGAGAGAGTGATTGGCATTGGAATGGGCTGCCCAGGGAGGTGGTGGAGTCGGCACCCCTGGAGGTGTTCAAGAAAAGACTGGATGAGGCACTTAGTGCCGTGGTCCAGTTGATTGGACAGGGATGGGTGCTAGGTTGGACTGGATGAGCTTGAAGGTCTCTTCCAGCCTGGCTGATTTGATGATTCTAACTGTATTTATGCTAAAAATTAAAGTTTCACATTTCCACAAAATTCTATAAACTCTGTAACAACTGCAGAAGAAAACAGAAAATATGTGAGAAGAAACAATTTTCAAAAGGTGTTTGCCCTTCCACGTGACACTTGTAACACCAGGGGATGGCAAAAGCAGATTAAATTCTTACTGCAGCATGGAATAAAAACAGTGTCCACTCCAGGAGACTTGTCCAGTCGTTTGCATCTGCACAGTTGTAAGTGAACGCTTTTGATAATGACAGTGGAACCACGATTAGTATGATCTCTGTTAGTCAAGCAAAAGAAATGCCAGAAAAGGTTGTCTCCAAGCACAGAGTTACTGACCCAAGACGTCAGTGATGCAACAGTAAGACATTAGCACATCTCTTAACTGTAGTGGCAAAGAACCACTTAGTCAAAATGTACTTCCCTAAAGAAAAGTTTGCCTAATTGACCAGTGCTGCAAAGATGCCTGTAATTTTAGTGATGGGGATGACACTTTGTTTATGGAATTCAAGCTCAATAGATTAATATGCTGCAGAATAGCAAAGAAAAATAGAAGAGTAGACTCACTGGGTCATTTCACCAGATACAGTTGAAAAGAAAAATGGTGACCTGAGGCTGTGTATTGACCCAAAAAAATGTGAACAAATAGATAAAGAGAGAGTATTTCCATTTGCTAACTAAAACAGACACAGGCACTACCGGACTGAAATTATTTCCAAAGCTAGATGCATCCGCAGGCTTTTACCAGATACCTCTAAGTGAGGAGACTGCAGAAGCTATGAACTTTCAATGCACCATTTGTCCGTCCCTGTTTCAAAGGGGTCACATCTGTCACTAGAGCCTGAGCCAGTCCACAGAACACAAAACAGTACAACTGCTTGAAGAGCTGAACACTGTGAAACTGTTATGCTAGGGGACTGAGTCTGTAAGGAAGACTGAATAAAATATAAAGGACTCAGGCCTTTAAGAGCAAGTCAGGACAAGAGTTTGAACCAGACATAAGCAAGTTTGCTGGCCAAAAAGTTTTTGCTTAGCACTGTGAAGGACAGAGCACTCAAATTTCAGCCAAATACCTTAACAATGGTATCAGAAAAGACTACTTGTATTTGTGTAACTACCAAGCTTAGATATTAAGCAAATAAAAAGCTCTCACTGGACAAAGCAACCAAACCAGAGTCAAGTCTTTCACCAGTGAAATCAGAACCACAGTAGATGAGAGACAGGGAGAGAAAGGAGGAAATGACTGATAGCAAGATCATGGTATTCCTGACAGTAGAAGCAAGGTCTGATTCATGCTACTCAGCTTTCCTTTCATTAAATTCACTTTCCTCTTTGGTATCAAATCAACTTAGCATACAGTAAATGTTTCACTCAAACTGATGGGCTAGTACTATTTTAAGTCACTCAGAATATATCTACTTTCTTTTCTGTCCTCAGTTTGGCCTTTTAACATCCATATTTGACAATTTTCAATTACTGTCTTTATACACTTAGAGTTCTTTCAACTCATTGCTATTTCACTTTTACATCTTTTATCATAATATGCATTTTGTTTCCTTCAGAATAGCTAAGGCACATCTACTGGAGCCTGCCAGTTGTGAACTACTGCCCAACTCTGTGCGGCAGCACAAACCTGCACACAACACATGAGTAAAGCAAAGCATTTACCAAAGAAAAATGGGATTTAGGACCACAAATCCCTGACACTTCTTCAATGGTGCAATCGCACCCTGAAGATTGTAAACTTATATTTGTTTATTTTGTCTCGATGGTCTGCCTTAGACATGACCCTAAGCACAATTCCAAACACCAGCTTGGAGAAATTTACTGTAGAAGGGCTTTACCTTGAAAACTCTACCCAAGGAACTTTGTATATCAACACTTTGAGCAGATTTGCCATCATACAGAGAGTTTCTGGCTATTCTTACAAGCTACCTCTCCAGTGATGCTGAGCTGATGCTTCGGCGGTAGAGTTTAAAAAGAAAACCACAGAACTATATCCCAATTTTCAGTACAATCCCCATCCTTCCATCTCAATGAACATAGTTTGTCAATACTTACTACTATTTATCCATTTAAGAAAACATAATGGCATGCTGCTCAGTACTTCATTTCATACAAATGCTTAGCTTCTCAATTCAAGGGCCAGACACATACTTATGCATTAGAAAAGCAATTACAGGTGTGACATTTTATATCGCACACTCATGCATTTAGAAGCATGCTTGAACAGACATTTATAATACAACTGCTGGGTATTTTACTAGCTAAGTACAGTGTCTAATAAACTTTAAGATCTGTTACCAAATATGAAAACAAAGTAAATTAGAATATTAATAGCACTATTTCCATTTTGAAAGTGTTATATCCAAAAGAGAGATTAGCCACTTACACAACTCCATGCAGCTATAATTTAGCATAATGGAAGTTCCTGCTGTGTTCTTTGCTAGCACCAATGTGATGAAATTAAGGAAAAGAAAATTTAGGAACTTTTCCCTAAGAGTAGAGTATGCCATGCTACTGAAAACAAAAGATAAGAAGTTCACTACTTGAACAAATGAAAATTGGAATAAAACAACACTCAAAGAGCCTCAACCAGTTTTGACATTAGTACAATAAAAACAAGGACTTAGCCCACTATGGTGGCATAAAGAAGGGCAGAATCAAAGTAGGTCTACCCACCTATGGATGCACAATTGTATTTCATTTGTGTCCAAAAACTTGTTAAGTACCTAAAACTATGGATGCAGCTTTAACATCTGCTCATGTTCCATACTTTCTTGCACATATGTACTTCTGCAGTCAAATCAATCCCCTATCCAGCCAT
This sequence comes from Pogoniulus pusillus, assembly GCF_015220805.1. Classification (NCBI taxonomy): domain Eukaryota; kingdom Metazoa; phylum Chordata; class Aves; order Piciformes; family Lybiidae; genus Pogoniulus; species Pogoniulus pusillus. The sequence continues at coordinate 7,819,143 of NC_087293.1, forward strand.
CCTTGAACTCTTTTTTAGGACTTACTAGATCATCTGTCTTCAGTGATTCTTGTTCCAGTTCACAGCTAATACGAAACCGAGGACTCCTACTTATCTATGCATTAGAGAATAAAGCAAATCTGTACACTTGTGTTGGCATTTATGCGCTGACTCAAGAAAACAGTTTTAAAACAAAGGAAAAAAAACCTCTTCCTTCAAGCTTATGAATACCTCCTATTGGCTATAAAGAGGCTTAAGCACATGCATTAGCACTTTGCTGAAAAGAGGTCATTTCCTGAAAGGAATATATATACACCAGGGATTTACTTATGTAAATATGATTTCACACACATTCTCTCCACCTAGGGAACAGGCATCCAATAATTGGTATGTAAAACATGTGCTCATACCTAAATACAGGAGCACTTTCACACACTGACTTTTATACATCCTGGCCTGACCAGAGGCATGGCTTAAATTAAATGCCAAGCTTCTTTCTTGAGATTGAATGAATTAACATCATTGGCCAGATAATAACCACAGCATAATGGCACACTGAGGCCTGAGGCAACATTTCAGGAGAATTTTCTTAGAAATTCAGGCCTGATAGGAGATGCTAATGAGTTCAGAGAAGTAAATATAGCTCTTTAAATAGCAAATGACAACTTGTCTATAATAGTAAGTTTCTCAGCACATTTACAAACGTTTTCGCTCACAAGCTATAAAGTGACTTTCATTTAGTTGGACTTTAGCTCTCAAGAACAATCACTATCCTAACACACCAACAAAAAGAGCTCAAATACGCAAGAGGAGCGCAAATGAAATGCTTGTTAAGGTCTCACAAGGAACCTATACAAACACCTTATTTAATAAGTTTAATTAACCACCTCTTTTCTAAGTCATACTGCGCCCAGCAATGCAAAGAGGCAATTTCCTACTCAGAAGCTCTGCTTTTCTTCCCTGAAGGAAAGTAGTATTTTCTCTTATTCTTAAAGAGCACAGCCCAGAAACCCTCAGCAGCTGCTGCTAGCAGTGGCACCACCATGGACTCTATTACAGCATGGCTGAGTCAACACTGACCCAGGTTCCAGCAGTGACAAACAGCTTAACGAGGTTGGGTTGTTTATAATCTCTAGCACTTTCTTCCACCCTCCAGAAGCATAACTTAAGAGTTTTTAAGAGTGTATCTCTTGGAGAAATATTTTCAGATAGAAAATGCTCATATATTAGTGCTCACCTCAATACCTTGAGTAAGAGGCAAATGCTATGGGAGAAGATGCATTTGTGACAATCAGATCTGCATGGCAGAAGAGATGCATTGCCTCAGAAAAAATGCCAGGTCTTCATCTCATGCAGTCTCTGAAGGTGAAAGCACGAGGCCAATAGAATTCTCACCTCCGGGTTGCTGCAATCAAAACTGCAACCTGCATTTCAACTTCTTCACATCAGCACTTTTCAAGCATGTCAAGTCACTAGGATGTCCATTAATTTTAATGTACTATATTAAAATGACCAGCATTAAGAGGCAATGCAATTTTCTGCCAAGCACTTTGTTTTCCCTACCAATCAGGGTAGGAAATGTCCCTTTATGAATTGCTACTGATTACACTCTTGTTTCACTCTTAAGATACTTTCAAATCTTTCACGGCTGCCTCTACAATCAACTACCCTGGGAGACACGTTGGCAGGAACGGACCAAACTAAACAGTGAAGAGTCTTTTATTAGCAATCTTCTTAGATCAGCCAAACAGCATTACTAATACCAAGAGGATAAAAGGAAAAATTATTTTCTTTTTCCTACGGATGGCAACAAAAGCAGGAATTGCTGAGAGCTTAGTAAGTTTCCACTCCCCCACCCCCCCACTCCCCCCGGAAAGGGGGAGAAGGATATGTCTTCAGAAAATATCCAGATCTATCCTTGCCTGAACAGGAAAGCAAGAAGCACTGAGGCACGGCGGCCACCTACAATGCTGCACGGAAATCCCTCTTTGGATCATACATGATTCGCATCCCTGAATCACTTTAGAGACGATTTGGCTTTGTCAAAGGGACTCTGTGATCACAGAAGTTCAGTGACAAGAAAGAACAGCACATCATTCAAACGACCTCTCTGCCAACACAAACCTGCTCTTCAGCTGTCCCTTGAATCAAGATAACAAGCATCTTGTCCAGTCCAGGTAACAGGGCTTCTAACCAGTCATAACTCAAATATAACTGCAAGGATGCTATTCCTGGATAGTGTCACTGTACTCCTGGTGCCTCTTATAGCTTCCACCACTCCTCATATTCCGATCCAAACTGGGACACTCTCTCCCATAGAATGGGTCCCTTTAACATCACCCAGTAAGAAAAAAGCATTTGTAAATAACATCTTGGCTGAGGCAGAAAGAAACTTTCCCTCTTTCTCCTCTTAGTCAAACGCAAGCTTGCAAGGTTTCCCACCATCCAAATAAGCAAGTGAGAAAAAATATGGAGGGGGGCATGCGAAATTTTGAAACAGCAGAGAGAAGCAGAGACAGGAATTAAAAGACAAGACGGGGGAAAGCAGGAAGGAATAATTTCGTTCACACGCCGCTGCGGTGGAAAACAAGACGCTGCTTCGGAGGGAGTTGAAGCCGCCGCCTGGGCAGCTGCACACCAGCCCAGCGCAGCCCGTCCGCGATCAACTGGTGACTCCGCTCCTCGCTCCAGCAGAGCACCAGCCAGCTCCCCCTCCCGCAGCCCTGCCAGCGCCCAGCGACAAGTGCCTCCCCGCTTACCGCCACAGAGTAGGACTCCGAGGAGCAGGCTGACAGCCGGGCAGCGGGGCCCGCCGCCCCGGGCAGCCCCGGCCATGCCGAGGACACGGGGACACGTCCCGGGTGCGGCTCGGGGAGCTCCGCCGACGCCGCTAGCTCTCCTCTCCCGCCGCCCGCTGCGGCCGCGCCATCGCCGAGCTCCGCACGCACACCTCGCTCCGGAGCTCAGCCCCGCGCTGGACTCCCGCCCATGCCGGCTCCGCTCCTTATCGCTGCACCTTCCCGCTCTCCTCGGCTCCTTTCCTTAGCGCCGGCGGGGGCGGGCTGGGGGTGCAGCGCCCATAGCGGGCTGGGAAACTGATGGACACCCCTGGCACCGCCGCGCTCCGCGGGCAAAACTTTTCAAAGCGAGCGAGCAAAGGGCGGGGAAGGGTCCAGGAGAAGCCGGCGTGGCCGGGTCGTACACCCCGAGCCGCTGGCTGGCTGCCTTGCCGCCCCGCTAGCCCGAGCGCCCTCCGCCGCGCCTCCAGCCGGCGCCGCTCCGCCAGCCTTTATCAGGGGCCCGGCCGCCGCGCGCACAGACTTTCCCCGGCGGAGGAGGCGGGGGGCGGGGGAGCGCCGCGCTCGAGCCGTGGCCGTTGGCGCTGGCCGCGGGGAGGGGCGCGCGGGGAGCGCTACCTACGGCCGCCCCCAGCGCGGGCGGGAAGCGGCGCTCGCCACCGGGCCCCTCGGCAGCGGCCGCCCGCTCGCTGCCCCGCAGGAGGAGGCTGGCGGCGTGAAACGCCCCCTCAGAGCCCCGGGGCTGCTAGGAGAGGGAGTTTCGCGTGGCAGGAGAGAGTGGAATCCTGCCGCGGGTGCGAGCCGGCCAGGGTCGGGGCTGAGGGCGGAGATCAGGAGAGGGGCACGGGATCGAAGGGACAGCTGGCCCTGGGGAGGAGAGAGGTTCCTCCCCGATACGACGGACCGCCGCTGCTCGCACCGCCCCGCTTCTGCGGTCCGGCTTTCTCAAGTGCCGCTGGAAAGCAGCAGCTATTCCAAAGAGGACACCAAAGGAACCTTACCAAAGCATCAGACTCCGCGCATATGCTTCCCTCCAGAGAGAGGGAGGCCCACTGCAAGCCCTAACATGAAGAAAACAGCTTGCCCTCGTGTATTTCACCCAGTTCCAACCCTGGCATCACCTCCTCATCCTCTTCTGTTGTTTTTTGGTCGGATGTTTTTTTTTTCTTTAGCACACCTGCATTCAATTTTCTAAACATCATCCCCAGTCCGTATTTATATTGGTATTCATTTAACTCGGAGCTTTCACCTGGGTATCCTGCATCACTTCAGCTGGCATCTTCCTCTTTGTGGCAACACATGCAAATATTTGTGGCCCAACAGTAAACATACTTTTAATAGTGTTTGCTGCAGCGGTGGCATAGAGCAAACAAGGGGCACTTTAGTCAGAAGTATTGAACGTTTGAAGTATTTGATTGTAAAAAGTACTGCCTGGAGAAATCACCCCTAGCAGGGAGAACACGCAAACACAGACATCCCTTGCTCTGAGACAGAGCAGTGCTTTCAAATGGTAACTTGTTTCGCAATCACCTGCTTTTATCCTGAGAAAGTAGGCTATGACCCTTCTAGTGAGTATGACCATTCCTCTATGGCTTGCTAATCACCCAAAATCTGTGAGCTTCTCTCCATTTGTGGTGTCAAAGTTTATCATTAGATACCACCTTAAGTAAAATGAGTAAAACATATTTTGGCTGATTCTAAAAAGCCTATTGTTCATTCAAGACATTATTCTTAGTTTGATAAGCCAAGGCAATGAGACTAGCTTAACCTAGAGATTTCTGAGGAGCTGCAGAGTTTTGTCAGGAGTATCCTTTGTATTGTCATTTACATGATGTTATTGTCAGTAGCAGCTAATGCAAATGTGGGAAAAGCAGGAAAAGAGTATCATAGGGATGCAATTTGAACATAATTTTTCTCATATGAATGTAAAGAAGCATTTCTCAGTCAAAAACTCATTCAAACGTGTGTAACAGCTTTAAGTCTTTTCTGCTTGATTGTAAATTCTGCTAGATGCTACAAATACTTGTTAGACTCTCTGGGAAGAACTTCCTCCTAACATCCAGCCTAACCTCCCCCGGCACAACTTGAGGCTGTGTCCTCTTGTTCTGTTGCTGGTTGCCTGGCAGAAGAGACCAACCCCACCTGGCTACAGCCTCCCTTCAGGTAGTTGTAGACAGCAATGAGGTCACCCCTGAGCCTCCTCTTCTGCAGGCTGCACACCCCCAGCTCCCTCAGCCTCTCCTCATAGGGCTGTGCTCCAGGCTTCTCACCAGCTTTGTTGCCCTTCTCTGGACACGTTTCAGTACCCCAACATCTGTCTTGAATTGAGGAGCCCAGAACTGGACACAGTACTCAAGGTGTGGCCTGACCAGCATTGAGTGCAGGGGCAGAATAACCTCCCTTGTCCAGCTGGCCACACTGTTCCTGATGCAGGCCAGGATGCCATTGGCTCTCTTGGCCACCTGGGCACACTGCTGGCTCATGTTCGACTACTATCTACCACCACGCCCAAGTCCCTTTCTGCCTGGCTGCTCTCCAGCCGCTCTGTCCCCAGCCTGTAGTGCTGCTTGGGGATGTTGTGGCCAAAGTGAGAACTCTGCACTTGGCCTTGTTCAGTCTCATCCCTTTGGCCTCTGCCCACCCATCCAGCCTGTCAAGGTCCCTCTGCAGGGCATAATAATAAAAAGGTAGAACTAACAGAAATACAGAAACGGCAAAATGTGGGTTGCATCTATACAACAAATATTTAATAAATACCTTAACATCCACTAGCAAATGAAAAGCAGTAAAGATCAGCCAGCCTGGTCTAGGGTAGGGTATCCCTGCCCATGGCAGGGCGATTGGAACTAGATGGTCCTTGTGGTCCCTTCCAACCCTGACTGATTGTGTGATTCTATGATTCTAGAGAAGTTTATGTATCAGAATGCAACAGCCAACAGTAAAACATGTCAGTTAACAAGCACTTATGTCCTGCACCTGAATTTGTGCATAATATGTGCATAGAATCCGTGTAACCTATGAGAGAGCAGATAGAATGAAGACAAATTCCATTTCTTTCCAAGGCAACTTCAACTAAGGAACCCAAACATCCTATCATCGTTTGTAAGCTACCAACATTTGTCTTTGAGTTGTGAAGAAAATTTAAGTGTCATGTTAAGTTAGCTGGAACATAAGATTGTTTGGGAATACTGGCAAGTAACATATATCCTGCTTATCATTTCTGAACTGGAGTGTTAGGCTACTTGCATAATGTGCTCTAAAGAAAGTTTTCAGAGTAGCACACAAAACCTACTGGTGGAGGCTTTTAAGGATGAGAGGCAGAGTTCAGACAACAAGATCATAAATATGGTAAAGAAGTCTGGACAGAATAGGTTTTGCTGCAACAATTCCCTTGAAATTTGGGTTCTTGTTTTAGGTACAATATTTCAGCACTGGAATTTTCAAGATAAGCTCTTCCTTAAGATGATGCATTTAAGCTAGCATTTTCAAAGGAAACCAAAGGAGTTAAGTACACAGCTCACACTTAAATTCAAAGAACCTAGCTCAATTTCTTTGTTAATGTATTTATAATGAAAACATAGATTGCTGCAGACAACTTATGACAACAGTACAACCAAACACAACACCGTAGAGGCAAAGGAAAGTGTGTACAGAGTCCTGAAAGAGGAAACAGGAACAGTATCACAGTATCACAGTATCATCAGGGTTGGAAGAGACTTCACAGATCATCAAGTCCAACCCTAACACTGAGATGTAAAACCGTGGAAAATGTCATTAGATACCTTTGGAAAAATCACATCTCTAAACATGTAAGTGAAGATATTCTCTGTATGTTAAATTAGATGTACTCCCGAATCTGGATTTTTGTGATGTGTAATTGCTCCAGAGTGGTTTTGTATATTTAAAGTTAGAGTCTGACACTGTATTAATGTTGATAATTGTGCTGCTTCTCAGGTTATCCAGCTGAAGTTAAAAAGGTTAGTTTGCAGAAACTTTGTAACATGAACAGACATGAATTTAGTCCTAGGAGTTCCACTGAATTCTCACTAAAGTTTCTGGAAATTTCATCCCCAAGTCCATGTCTTATCTTGTCACTTAGGTGTGCAAGAATTGATTAAGTATTTTTATATGCAGGGATTTTTGCCACTACCTTAGCCATAGACTTCAGCACATCCTAGTAATAATATGCCAAGGTATTTGTCTTCATTTGAGTACTGTGTAACTTAATTTTACATAGATTTTGTCTTTTTTTTTTGTTTTTGTTTCAACTTGCAGTAAATATTTTGACAGATCCATTTCATGTAGTCACAGGACCTTGAGGAATCTCAGGAGTTTAAGTTTTGACATCTTTATGGGCTCTTGTAGCAGGCAAAGTGGAAATCTTCAGTCTTGCCTGCAGGAAGGGTAAGGAAATAAGTAACATGCTAAGAAATAGAGTGACAGTGGGCCAAATCAGACTCCTCGGCATTAGTCAGCCTACTGAAATTTTCAGAAGTACCATACAGTGTATGTTAGGCTGAAAATACAACCTGCCCTGAGCTCTCTCACAACCCCTCTTTGTATTTTGCCAACCAGTGTTGTCAGTCATGTGCCAATTCACTGACCCAATGCTAAACTATACAAGCATAAAACAACATTTCCACCAAATAAAAGTCTATATTGTCATGTGCAGATAGCAGTTGATGGCAGAACTCCCCAGCCTATACAATTTGTGTTTTGTGGATGCACCTGTAGCAGAATTTCTGCATGGCCAATGTACCTCACTAACATTTCTCAGCTGAAAACATGATCATATGCTTTGAGGAGGAGCGTATTGTGGAGGTGATTGAGTGTTACAATAGGTACTTGCAGCTGTCCAAATTGCTATTTTTGTTAGAGAGTGAAATAGCTATAAAGTTGTCTTATACTGAGCATGAGGACATATAACATTCATCATCAAATGGAAAATAGTTGAAATACAAGATTTTACACATATGGGGGTTTTGTTTCTTAATGTGAAAATCTATTTTTGTAAGGGAGAAAAAGGACCAAATTTTGTGCTATGTCAACCTTCAAAAGAAAAACAAAACCAAAAGAAAATTAAAAAACCTGTCAAATAACCCCAAGGCTGGACTGAAAGCAAAAGTGTGTCTGAAGGAATAATCTAATAGAACTTTAGAAAGCAGATGCTGGGATTGTGATGTTGCCAGCAGCTCTGCACTCATGGCAGAGTATAACAGATATTGCAGCCTGTAGACTTGATTTTAACCATTCTGCAGGGAAAACTTGTCTTTGACCAATACTGTCTCATTTACCTAAAAACCTAGATTGCCCTCGGTACATGTGAGTGTTTTGGGATGTGATCATTCAGCACTGACCATGTCTGCTACTGGAAGGCCCATTTGACTTGTCTGTTCTAGCTAGCCATCCGTTATCACCCATGGCACTATATCATGCAAATGTCTCTGTCTTTCAGTGTGACCTTAAACGAGTCACCAACTCTATCCCTCAATGTCCTTACATGTATAATGAGATAATGGCACCAAATAGTTTCATCAAGTTCATGGGTACATAGAGGGAAAAAGTTATATATATTCTACCATTCTTTAATATGAATGGGCTGGGTGAATAAATCTTTCTTATTTAATGTATACCTCTCTGTTCACTCATTTGCAATTATTCCTAATTAGACTTTTATTCCTAATTAGACAGAATTTTAAATCCCTGGAACATGATTGTGGCCAGTTAGCTGCAGGTGTCCATACTGAAATCACATTCTTTACTGTTTCATGGCCACAAGACCCCAACAGAAAGAAAGGGAGAGTGCTGCACCACTCACTTCGCCAGAGATTGGAAATCACACAAAGGAATAGTGTGGAAAAAAATGTAAGTCATTCAGTTTTATCTCATCCTTTTACCTGGGCACATTATCATCTCTCTTCTGTCTTCCATGCTTTGTTTTGCAGTTAGGAGTATTGCCATTTAAAGTGATTTTATTATACTTCAGTGTCAGCATTTATCCTTGAAATAGAGACATAACTTGTATCTCTTAGAGTTATTCTCTTGTGCTGCCTGCAGACAGAAAGGCACAGGTTTATACTCAGTACATCTGAAATGCATTTCTCTAACATAGTGCCTGGCATTGTCATCTTTTTGGTTGACAAATGTTGTTAGCAAGGACTTAGGATGACAAGATACCATTATTTGCAAAAGGACCCAGTTCATCTGGTGATCTTTCCCAGTTATTATACTCCTGACTGAACAATGTCACAATATATATCTATTACATGGATCAAAAATTTGGGGTGCTGTGGCTGCATACCCTTTGGTTTTAGATGCAAAAGTACAGCTTTTTTGGCCAGGTCACTCCTCAAAATACAGCTGAGTATATAAAAACTCAGTAGATAGTCAAACCACCAACACCAAAAGGATAAAACATGTGGCATTCTGTCCCACCATTCAACACTGCTACTACAATAAGATGAATTTTGTTACCAATGGAGACAAAATGCCACATGGCTAACATGGGTTTAGATGTTTGTGGTCCAGTTCTGTTCACAAGTAGTTCATTAAAATAAGGGAACTGTCTTTCCTCTGACTCTTCCCTTTGCCAAATTGATCAGTGAGAAGCCTCAAAGAAGAAGGTCCAGGAAAGTAGCTACAAGGTGAAGGGTGTGTCATTTCAAATGGGGCACTTGATCAAAGCACCTGGAGGTCTGTGAATCTTCTCAACATTGTCATTTCTAGTTGCAAAGGCCTCACCTGACAGCAGCTTTATGAAAGTAATGCCATTGGTTAGATGCAAATTTAGTTTCCTGTATTTATATTAGCAAGTTACTCTATGTGCATGCAAAAGCTCTTCCAAAATATTCAGTAATTGAAATTTTAAAGCATCTGGTCCTTTTCCCTCAAAGTGCTAAGAATCTTTGCAATGTGCATCAGAGCTCAGGTTAGCTCTAGCTTGTTTCTGACAGCGGCCAATCCCAGATTCCTTGGGAAGAGTACAAGAGGGCAAATGTGCAGCCATAGTCCTTTCCTAGGCTCTAAAGATTTGAAGCTCAGTGAATTCCTGAGCCAACAACTGTGTTATTGTCTTTCATGAATTTTTCTCCCCTGAATTTCTCCATTTGTTTTTGAACCCATCTGTGTGTTTGAGCACCCACAAAACTGCTGTCTAGTCCAAGAACAAGTACTAGTGGGGTTTTGCATATATAGTGATGCCATTTTCCTTAATGGTTTTTATTCCAGAACAATATTATAATGGTCAGGTTTTCAATATGTCCACACTTGTAGTAAGTATCCAAATTAACAGTAACATTTGGGACTGTTTGCTTACAGAGACATAAAACACAAATATAACTTCATCATGTGTGGAAAGCAAATGTGGGCAGACTTTGAACAGAGCCAAGACTATGTATTTGTTTTTACACAACAAACACTGAAATCCCTGGCAGTACTTTTTCATCTGTAATGTTTCTTCCCTTTATTTCTTTGTTTTATGCAAACATTAAACTGAGTCTACACACTCTTGAGAAGAACTATGGTTGGCTAATTATGCTCTCTGCATTCTGTAACAACACAAGTCTATACCTGTGTTTTATACAACATTGTAGCATTTACATATCTGAGTAATGTTTGGAACAGCTCATCCACAAGTGTTTCTGAGCCCTCTTAATCCTTCTCTCATATTTGCATATATCAAGTAAAATCAAGGTTATCTTGACAAGCTTTCATAAGTTATAAAGTCATAGAGCTGTCGAGGTTGGAAGAGACCTTTGAGATCACCACATCCAACCACTCACCTAAGGCTTGCAATTCCAATAAATATGTACCCTGTGGATAATTCTGCTATGTTTTCTGCAGTCTTAGTATGTACCTACTGACTTAAGAAACAGAAGTTCTAACAGATACAAAACCTTTCAAAGGGCTTTGTCACCTCACTGCTGCATATTTTCGTTTGCTTGCAGTTAAGGCTCTGAGATGTTCGAGACACATTTGTGACAGCCTGCATTCTGAAAAACGATGTCTACTTCAGGGTGCTGTGCCCAGGATAAATTGCTAATCCAGGTAAGCCCCTTGACTCTTGATGGAGTTCAGCCATTCCTTTAACCACTTGCTAACTATTATTGGATTCTAAGGTTGTGTTCCACAACCAGATCTGGTGTGACCGCTCTTCTGAGCGAGTATATTAATACCATGTTCTCGAGCAGCCATAACCCAGGGCAGAGCATCTGAGCCGGAGTTCAGAGACATATCTCCTAAGGAGGATTTAAGCTCTAAGCTCTCCCGAGTAAGTTCAGCCCTGGGGTTTGGGATGAGGCTTTCCCAGCCGGGCTCCCGCTGTGCCGGGGGCGAGCGGAGGCTTTGCAGGGCGAGCAGTGCCCCCTCGTGCTCCGCGCCGGGGGGACCCGCAGCAGCAGGGCTGCGTTCTGCTCTTCCCACTGCCTTCCCAGTGCTGCTGGTGCTCAGGAGCGGTAGGAAAGCATCGAGTCTCGTTAATGTGGCATACAGATAAACAACTTTCGGCTCGTGCTCTGAGCATGATGGATTATTTGGTCATAACAAGCGTATTATCCTTGCTTAATGAATGGAACATGGCATTTCTTGCTAGCCATTGTCAGGCTTTGATTCAGCACAATTAGCAGAAGTTCTCATTTAATTACCTAGCATAACAGGACCTGAAATGCTGAAATTCAATCTTTCATGTAACTGCTGCTTTTCAACAGTCCCCTAGGCTAACGAGGATAATGTTCCAACCTAATGCATACTGTTTAGGAATAAAACCTAGCCAAAGAAATACTTCTTGCAGGAGTACAACGCTTCAAATCGCTTTAGGAGCTGTTGGATTGCTGTGGCCACTGTTGTACATTGGTCAAGATGCAATCAAATAGTCCTTGTTAAAAATTAATAAGAATAGGAACTTTCAGATGTTACTTCTGCCTGGTTTTGTTTGAGGTTTTTGGGTTTGGTTTGTTTTTTTATCATGTGAAGGAAACTGACAACAGAGGGGTGTGTAATGACATTTTAGCTATGGCTCTCTGTTTAATAGGAATGCTGACTCTTGCCTGTGTTAGGACAGGTTCAGAACAAAACAAAACAGAATTTGGAAAGCATTGTAAAACAGTTAGGCATTGAATGGATTAAGATAACAATCTAAATGGATTTTGAGGAGCATGTGCACATGGTGCAGAAAGTGTTGCAACTATTTGGCTCTTCTGAACATCCCACAGACTTTCTTTTATGTTTTGACTTGCCTATTTACTTTCAAAAATCTTCCTGCTGTTGCCTAAATCATACCATAAAATGAAACATTTGTAGAACTGAGATGTGACTGTCTCCAGAAAGTGGAAAACTTCCAGTTCATTACTGAGTGTTCACTTCTTCAGCACTTTTGTTAAACACTAATTAACTAGCAGGCAGGAAACAGGCTACAAAGTTTTTCTACTAGGGCATTCCAGTTCTCTGCAGAAACACTGAAATCACCTCAGATATGACTCCTGCCTCAGAGATTTGTGTTAGATGGCCTCCAGAAGTTTATTTCAGTCTAAAGTATTCTGTAGCTCTATGTTGTTATGTGAACCTGAAAACGACCATGCTCCTTTATAAGAAGAAAAAGATAACTGTGATAACTGTCTGAGCTCCCAGTGAATATGTCTCCAGACTCATTTACATGAACTTTGGGGCAGAACCAGAAGGAAACTGGTTGCATTTTGATTTGTAGGTGTCAGCTATCCTATGGAAATCACTGGCATTGAGGGTAGGAGGTTAAAGTGAGGGGAAGAACTTAACCTTGGAAGATGCTTCAGTGAAGCAGACCACTGCATCAGTGGTCTACAATAAACCCTGAGCATTTCTTGCAGAAACCGCCACCACTATCACTGTAATCACAGAATCACAGAACTTTAGAGGTTGAAAGAGACTTCCAGAGATCATTGAGTCCAACCTCCCTGCAAAGGCAGGATCCTGTAGGGTAGTTTGCTCAGGAACACATCCAGGCGGGTTTTGAAAGTCTTCAGACTTCACAGCCTCTCTAGGCAGCCTGTTCCAGGGCTCTGTCACCCTCACTGTAAGAAGTTTCTCCTCATGTTGAGGTGAAACCTTCTATGTTCCACTTTGTAGTCATTGCTCCTTGTCTCATTGCTGCTGAGCAGTGAAAAGAGATTGGCCACATCCACTTGATGAAGCTGGTGAGGGGCCTGGAGCACAGGCCCTGTGAGGGAGCTGGGGTTGTTTAGCCTGGAGAAGAGGAGGCTCAAGGCAGACCTCATTGCTGTCTAAAACTACATGAAGGGAGGCTGTAGCCAGGTGAGGTTGGTCTCTTCTCCCAGGCAATCAGCAACAGAACGAGGGGACACAGCCTCAAGTTGTGCCAGGGGAGGTCTAGGCTGGATGTTAGGAGGAAGTTCTTCCCAGAGAGAGTGATTGGCATTAGAATGGGCTGCCCAGGGAAGTGGTGGTGTTGTCATCCCTGGAGGTGTTCAGGAAAAGCCTGGATGAGATGATTAGTGCCATGGTCTGCATGATTGGCTGGGGCTGGGTGCTAGGTTGGACTGGATGATCTTGGAGGTCTCTTCTAACCTGGTTGATTCTGTGATTCCATGACATCCGCCTCTCATATGAGACTTAATTAAAAATGAAAAGCAATATGAGTCTGCAGATGAGCCACAGAATATTTATTACACTCCCATTAAATATTTGTGGTCTGAAGAGCGCAGTTTAGCATCCTCTGACATCCACAGAATTAGGATGTGCACTCCATAACATCCCCTGAGATTAATAGGAACTCACGAGGCAATGTGTAAGTCTGTCTGCAATTCCCTCCTTAGTAGCAGGTACATAAGACTTTGTGATTGTAGAAAGCAGCTCAATTTCCTGAAGTGATGTGTTTTATTTAGATTGAGCAGATCAAGGCAGAAAGCTCTCCACTTAACTCTTCTGTCAGTGCTCACTGCTTGTTTGCACATCTTTGCCAGCAGCAGTTAATAGAAAAGAAACTCAAAGATGCCCAGAGAGAAATAGACTCAGCTTCTAACTCTACAGCTAATCTTTGATGATCTAGGCTGCATCCATTCAGCAAATTGTGAGACTTCTAAGGCTGGTTCAATAGGGCCCATGTGCAAGGTAGACATACTTGTTTAACCCCTGAATGTCAAAGATAAGTCACACTCAGAGCAGGAGGACATTTTTCTGTAGCATCAGTATGGAAATTTGGCATTTTAGTCTATGGCTCACACATTTAGCATCCAAAATGGATCATACATGAAACAATTTTTGTCTGCTAACCTAAAAAGCAGTCTTTGTATAACAAAGACTCATGGGTGTGCTTTTTAAACTTTCCTTGATTTAATATCAGCTCAAAAATCTAAGCAAATGGCTGACTTAATGATTTTTATAACATCAGGAGTGTTGTTCCCCCTCTCCTCCTACCCCCTCATGCACAACTCAGGAATTGCCCAGATTTCCACAGCTGTGTTCAAAGATGTGTTAACCTAAATTAAAACTGCTCAGTGAGACAACCTTACATTTTACCTCTGTTGCCATCAGAAGTAGCTACAGGGTAAGAACATTCAACAGTTAAATTAAGGTTTGCAGTAAAGATGATTAAATGACATAAATGATGAACAATAAAGTAAAAGTAAATCAAGAATGTAATTAATTTTTTAATTAATGCAAGGCCAAAGAGCTGTACAGTACAATTACAAGGCAGCAACTTTAAAATCACCCTTATGAATAGGGGGCAAGCCCCACTGTTGGGGGGAGAGATTTGTAGTATTAAACAACCACAGGAGATTTATAGTGACAATATCTGAAATGACAATAGTAGAAGAAATTTTGCAAGCCTTCTTTCATCAGAGTAGGCCCTATGAGGAGAGGCTGAGGGAGCTGGGGGTGTTTAGCCTGGAGAAGAGGAGGCTCAGGGCAGACCTCATTGCTGTCTACAACTACCTGAAGAGAGGATGTAGCCAGGTGGGTGTTGGTCTTTTCTGACAGACAACCAGCAACAGAACAAGGGGACACAGTTTCAAGTTGTGGCAGGGGAGGTCTAGGCTGCATGTTTGGAGGAAGTTCTTGCCAGAGAGAGTGATTGGCATTGGAATGGGCTGCCCAGCAAGATGGTGGAGTCACCGTCCCTGAAGGTGTTGAAGAAAAGCCTGGATGAGGCACTTCGTGCCATGGTCTGGTTGACTGGATAGGGCTGAGTGCTAGGTTGGACTGGATGATGTTGGAGGTCTCTTCCAACCTGGTTGATTCTGTGATCTCTATGATTAACTACCTTTTAACCAAATAAATGATAGAACTCTATTTTGGGGGCGATTACCTTGTAAGAATATACAGCTATTCCTCAGGTCTTACTCTGAAGCACACATAAGATAGTTGAACTTCTTTGTCAATAACTTCCCAGTTTCATTGTTACTGGAAAAATATTTCATTAAAAATAGCACCCCCACCTCCTCCAAAAAAAAGGAAAGGTAACTTCCTAGGTTTTCAGAGCTAATTCATTTGTAAATCTACCATTCAATTGAATCAGTTGTCAACTACATTAACCTGAATCCCTTGCAGCAGCTGCTTCTGGGTTAAACTGGTGAGAGCTTTTGCTACTCTCTCCAAATTTTATGATGAGGTTTTATTTAAAGCCACACAGGACAGCATACCAGAATATGCTGTCCTATGCTAGATTGTGTTGTCAAAACAATAGAAACAATTTTAGTATTAAAAGATTAATTTCATTTTTACCACCTATTTTATAGTTTCTCTAGTAATATGTATAATAGATGATTATATATGGCAAGATCATGGAGCAGATCCTTCTGAAGGCTCTGCTAAGGCAAATGGAAAACAAAGCAGAGGTGATTGGTGTCAACCAGCAATGGCTTCACCAAGGGCAGATCATGCCTGACAAATTTAGTGGCTTTTTATGATGAAGCCACAGCAACAGTGGACAAAGGAAGGGAAACTGATGTCATCTACCTGGACCTGAGTAAGGCCTTTGACTCTGTCCCATATGACATCCAGGTCACTAAACTGGACAAACATGAACTAGATGGGTGGAGCACTGCTGGTTGAGGAATTGGCTGGATTGGTCAATTGGCACACAGAGAGTGGTGATCAAGGGCACAATGTCCACCTGGAGACCAGTGCCAAGTGGTGTCCCTCAGGGGTCAGTGCTGGCACCAGTGCTGTTTGACATCTTTGTCAGTGATATGGACAGAGGAATCAGTGCACCCTCACCAAGTTTGCAGATGACACCAAGCTGTGTGGCACAGTCGACTTGCTAAAGGGCAGGGATCCATCCAGAGGGACCTGGGCAGGCTGCAGAGGTGTGCCCAGGCCAACCTCATGACATTCAACAAGGCCAAGAGTAAGGTCCTGCACCTGGGTCAGTGCAATCCCAAGCACAACTCCAGGCTGGGTGGGGAATGGCTGAGAGCAGCCCTGAGGAAAAGGGACCTGGGGTTCTGGGCTGGCGAAAAGCTCAACATGAGCCTGCAGTGTGAGTGCAGCCCAGACAGCAGCTGTGTTCTGAGCAGCATGGCCAGCAAGGCAAGGCAGGGATTCTGCCCTTTTACTCTGCTCTTGTGAGACCCCACCTGGAGTACTGTGTGCACTTCTGGAGCCCCCAACACTAGAAGGACACAGAACTGTTGGAGTGAGTCCAGAGGAGGCCACCAAGATGCTCAGAGGGCTGCAGCAGCTCTCCTATGAGGACAGGCTACAAGAGCTGGGGCTCTTCAGCCTGGAGAAGAGAAGGATTTGAGGAGACCTTATAGTGACCTTCCAGTATCTGAAGGGGGCCTACAGGAAGGCTGTGGAGGGACTATTTACAAGGTCTTGTAATGACAGGATGAGGAGGAAAGAGATTTAAACTGTCAGAGGGGAGATTCAAACTAGATGTTAGGAAAAGGTTCTCTCCAGTGAGGGTGGTGAGACACTGGCATAGGTTGCCCAGGGAGGTTGTGGCTGCTCCCTGGAGGTGTTCTAGGCCAAGTTGGATGAGGCCTTGAGCAACCTGTTCTAGTGGGAGGTGTCCCTGCCTATGGCAGGGGATTGGAACTGGATGAGCTTTGAGGTCACTTCCAACCTAAACCATTCTATGATATATCTTATTTCAGTAGTCTTTTATCATTAAATCACTTGACTGCTTTGGCAGCTACAGGTTGATGTGCCATGTTTGCCCTAGACAGGGCACAAAACTGTATTTCAGGAATCTTAGACACAAAAGCTTGCAATCACCAGCATTGTGTTGTACTTTTGAAACACTCCATCAGCATTCTGATTTCAAATATCAAATGAAATTTCTTGTCCAAAGCACAGTAACTTTCATCCAGAGGAAGCAAGATCAACTGCAGGCTTGTAACATGTCTGTACATAACATGCCTGTATCTTTTGTGCAGGACTTTGTCCTGTGGGATGGTTTTGCTCAGCAGAGCAGGCAGTACAAAAATGCAATGCCCTTTTCTTTCTTCTGAAAGTAGCAGTCTGAATCTTGTTCTCCAAAACTTCTGTCGAATCCACGTCCCAACTTACATGGACAGATGCAAATCTGAAGTGTACTCTGTCTTCTAGAAAATCAGGTAGTTAAAAGAAGTGTCATTTAGTTCTTCTGATTGGTGACAGGGCCTTAAGCATCATGTTCTGATGAGCTTCCTATGTCGCTGCTTGGATGAGCAAACCAAACCAGAAACTGATCTTGTTGGCTTATCACTTTGTCTACCATTCTTAACTTCCTGAGTTCAGTTAATTTGAAATGTCTGATGGAAAGAAAGCTTAAAACAATATTTCAGCAGCTCAGTTCCCTTTGAGTACTGAATTAGAAAAGCCTGGACTTTAGGTTCTCTGCAAACCAGATCTCTACATTATAGTAACTAATTTGCTTTTCCTTATCTTGTCAGGTGCTGCAGACATTCTGTTGTGAAGCTTGCAGGTCTTGTAGCTGTTAGGGCTAGGTGCACATTTTGGATGAAGAAACAGTAAGAAGATAGCATGATTACCTTTAAGCATCTTCCAGTTTCATATCTTAGCTTTGGCAGTTGTCAGTACCAGAGAGGGTAATTTCCAAAATCTGCCTATGGTTCCCAGAACACAATTTGGTCATATTATGAAGTTAGAGTTTTATTTAATACAGATGGAATCTGAAGTACTGGGAATATCAGAAGTGTATTTCAGTGAACAATCTGAATGTGTCTGATAGTGACAGAAGAGAAAATAAAATAAACAACCTGCTCAAGCTATTAGCATTTACATATTTGGTCAAACTTATGATAGTGAAAAGTGCCCACACCTTTCAAGATGCTCCAGTTGAGGTTAATGTTACCCATAGTGCCTTATTAAGAAGCTTAAAGGCCATTCAAAGTGAGAAGTTATTCAGAGTCAAAGGTAATTAAGTACTTTCTTCTAGGTCAGACATTTAATTGGCTCTACCACTGGTAAAAAAGGGTGGAGAAATATATAGAGAGGGAGAATTTTGGTAGATTGGCTCAGTGACCAGAGAGAGTAGTATTTTAAAGAGGAAAATCAAAACTATAGGTTTACACTGTAGTAGGTGGTGAGGTATCTGTAGCAAAACAAGTTTCTCAGCTGTATGCAGGCTATACGAAGGGAAGGCTGATGAAGTCTGCAGCAGTTGGTATTCCTTTGTGGCTGGGAGATTATAACAAGTTGTATTCCATCATAGCTGGAAGATTATGAAGATCTGAATTTGAGACCTGTGGAGTTATCTAAGGCAAAGGATGCTTAGTCATAGTATGGCTTTAGTTTGTTTGCATGAGAGGCCTTCAATGTCTACAGTGCTAGCCGAGCACACACTGAAGCTGCTGAGCATGGCTGGTCCTAAGCAGAGCAACTGCCTACAGCCACAGAGCAAGCAACTGCCTTTAGCAACAGATTGTTGGTTGCTGTGTGTGCGGCAGAAGACCCTAGATTGGCCACCTGCTTTGATTATGGCCATGTAGCTATTGCTGCAGCAGGCGGAAGGCTGAGGCTGGGTGAGTGGGGAGAACTTGTCCCAGGAAGGAGGGCAGAAGGGTTGGCTCCTCCTTGCAGCTGCAGCAGTTGCTGCCTTCTCTCCTCACATCTTGCATGACAGCAAGTCTTACACCCCATGGTTTTGTTTCCCACCATATTTTTGTGACAGATTCACTGCTTTTCTTTACTTCTGCACTGCATGTGTCTCTTGGTTCCCTTCTGCTCAGGTTCGGTTGCCCCCCCAGTGGAATGATTCAGCTCACTTGAGCAGCAGAAAAAAAAAGATCTGATAAAGAAAACACAAATACTTTCCTGTTTGGCCGACAAATTAAATCAGTTCAGTGCAGTCTGAAAAAGCACCGTAGTCTGTGCAAGGGAGACACAGCTGTGAGCAGGCAGATCAGAAGGAAGAAGCAGAGAAGGGAAGAAGAAACAGGTCTCTCCCTTTTGGGTACAGCAAGCTGTTAGGATGCTTCAGCAGTAATGTGGAACTGTACCCCAGGGCACAATGAAAGGTCGAAAGAGTCCTTTCTGCAGCTATTCTAATGAACTGCTATAACTGTCAGCAGTTAACAAATAGAGAAGGAGAGAGAATTAGTTAGAATATTATTTCTTTTCTTTTCCCTTTCCTTTCCTTTCCTTTCCTTTCCTTTCCTTTCCTTTCCTTTCCTTTCCTTTCCTTTCCTTTCCTTTCCTTTCCTTTCCTTTCCTTTCCTTTCCTTTCCTTTCCTTTCCTTTCCTTTCCTTTCCTTTCCTTTCCTTTCCTTTCCTTTCCTTTCCTTTCCTTTCCTTTCCTTTCCTTTCCTTTCCTTTCCTTTCCTTTCCTTTCCTTTCCTTTCCTTTCCTTTCCTTTCCTTTCCTTTCCTTTCCTTTCCTTTCCTTTCCTTTCCTTTCCTTTCCTTTCCTTTCCTTTCCTTTCCTTTCCTTTCCTTTCCTTTTCTTCTTTTCCCTCCCCTCTCCTCATAGTTCCTGGTTCGCTTTCTTTTAGTTTCAGAGTAAAGTGAGGGAAATGTTTTCATCTGTCCTAACTGGACTCAGAACGGTGGCTGAAATGAGAGAAGTTTCCTCTTAGGAGAGATCTTTTTACTGTGTATTCCAGGTGCCTGTTCATTTTTCTTTTGATCATGTAAATGTTTTACTTCAACTTTCATAAACAAACATTTGCCTTAGATAATATAAAGAAGCCTTCAAGTATTATGAAACTGCATTCCAGCACTACAGAGCATTGTAAATGGTCACATTGACAAGGTCAAGCATTCTTGCCAAAAGACATATATTATTTAAACAGAGAAACAAAGGGTGAAAGGGCTCAGGCCACTGAAAAGGCTATTGTCTCTCTTTCAAGGGACTGTGGAGTTCAGTTTATGAAACAGAAATCAGATCAAACCGAGATGGAGCCAGATGGCTTTGCCACCTGACAAGGTTAGGCGATCTGTCTGACCTTGTTAGGAACCCAGAGTGAGTGGTAAATAATGCCCACTTGCCACTTGCTCCCAAAAAGGTTTTTAAACAATAGTGAAAACTGAACGTGTCAATTATGCAGCCTACACCACTAGAACTAATGGGAGGATAATTTCCTGACCTGCTATGTTTATGCCATTATTTCCACGCCTTGCACGGCAGAGGGCCCTGTAGTACAGCTGCAGATAGAGAATATTATTTTTCCAAGCTCCATTCATTTTCTGATGCTGAGATTGTTGTTTTAAGCATCTTGAAGCTTGCTCGTATTTGTCCGCATGCAGTCATTTTCTGTCACATCAGAAACACCAGCCATTAGTAGAATGATGAGCAAGTGCAGTTTTACTAGCTTGCATTAATTACTCTGTTGATAAAGAATGTTTTCTGGCTGAGGAAATTCAAACTAGGAACAGCTTCTCTACTAATTAATGCAGTATTTTACACCCATGCAGAATATACATAGTGTGTTAGAAAACCAGAACAGTGGTATTATTCCACCTTACCTCACTGTATAAAAAGATACAAGAAGGATGGGTCTTTTTTTGTCTTGAGTAACACAGAGACAAATCAAAAGTGGACTGAAACATCTGGCAAAATGTTTTTACAGGAAGCTGTGCAAACATATAAACTAATTTATCAAGTATCACAGTATCACAGTATCATCAGGGTTGGAAGAGACCTCATAGATCATCAAGTCCAACCCTTTACCACAATTCTCAAGGCTAGACCATGGCACCAAGTGCCACGTCCAATCCTGCCTTGAACAGCTCCAGGGACGGCGACTCCACCACCTCCCTGGGCAGCCCATTCCAGTGTCCAATGACTCTCTCAGTGAAGAACTTTCTCCTCACCTCCAGCCTAAATTTCCCCTGACGTAGCTTGAGGCTGTGTCCTCTCGTTCTGGTGCTGGCCACCTGAGAGAAGAGAGCAACCTCCCCCTGGCCACAACCACCCCTCAGGTAGTTGTAGACAGCAATAAGGTCACCCCTGAGCCTCCTCTTCTCCAGGCTAACCAATCCCAGCTCCCTCAGCCTCTCCTCATAGGGCTGTGCTCAAGGCCTCTCACCAGCCTCGTCACCCTTCTCTGGACACGCTCAAGCATCTCAATGTCCCTTCTAAACTGGGGGGGCCCAGAACTGAACACAGTACTCAAATATTGTATTATAACCAACTTCTGACTTGTGTCCCAAGACTGGAATTCTACACAGTTCATGACTACCAAAGAGGTTACAAAAGATTCTTTCATGTATGGATTGGGAAGATGCAGAGTGTAAAATGGTCCCAACCTGAGGCTTCAAGAGTTGCTTGGAAACACTAATCCCCAAAGTTTCCATGCTATGATCCTCACACTACAATTAAATTATGTTCAGGGGCCATTTCTATTTAGACACACAGAACTGCCATTGACATGTAGCTCTTGCTGCAATTTCTGGGGAGAAAAATGTTTGGTTTAGCAAATTAGTAGGTGAAGGACTCATGAAAGGGCAGAAGGGAACCATGAGTAGATGTGCCAAATGTCTGAACCATAGCCTGGTGTAGGAGAGTGTAGTCCATGCCAGTGAAAGTCCTGTTCAGCCCATCACCTGCTAGCAGAGAGGAGCATCTACTGCAAACAATACTTACAGGTCTCAAAAATTTGGCAAAAAAAATGCACTTGGACTGTTGTGTTCTATTTTTTGTAGGAAAAGGAGATATGGGAAAAGGAGTTAGATGAGATTAAACAGTTAATTCTCGCCCTATCTATGCACGGTAACATTTTAGACTTACTCTTATCTGTAGTTTAAAGGTTCCGGGTGTATTTTTAACCTGAACACCTGGCAAACAATCTCATACTGTCCCGGTTAACCCTTGCTACATGGAAGTGAAATCAAAGGTGGTGTGTAGAGTTCTGATAGCCAGTTGCTACTCAGCAAATGAGTATTATCAGTCTTTCATTCTCTCCTTTTTTGCCTTGCAGTTTCCTTTCTCCATTGTTACGTACCCAGAACTTTTTTCTTCTGGATGTGTTTTCCAGAATCTTCCTTATATTTCCAGTTATAGACAGATACCACATCCCAGATTTCTTCTTGCTGTTAGCATCTAAGTTTGCAGTTTATCTCCCCACTATGATGTGTTATTTTGGTTTACTCAACAGCCCACTTTCTGATTCATTCCATGTAATTGCATCCACAAGCTTGGCTCTAACGCCTGTCGTGTCATTGTGCTGTCATCTTTATGAATTTGCATTGAAGAATCACAGAAAACTTCCATATGCATCAGGCAACAGGAAAAAAAATAACATTAGTAAATACTGACACAGTCTTGCATCCTAATAAAGTCTGTAAAGTTGCATTAAGAAAAGAAAACAAACTATAGCTAAAAGTAAGCAAGAAGATTGTGTCAAAGAGTCTGGAAATACTGATGCTGATATCCTGCTTCTATGGGACAAAGTGAAAATGAACTTTCTGTTGTAATACTGAATATCTTTTTGATATGCTAAGGATCAGGTTTCATTAAAAAGACAGTGAATCATTACAGTCTTCAGACAGTGGGGAAGAGGATAAAACCAATTTCATCGTTGCATTATTTTGAATCTTTGTACTGATGCATTTTCACTCTTAAAGGTGGAAGGAGGTCCTGACCAAGATGGAAGTCTCACTCTAGCTGGCAGCTGGAAAATCAAGTGTACAGCCTAGTTAAAAACACATGAGAAGGAGAAACAGGGAAGTGAAGAAACTTCTACAAGATCACACAGTATTTCAGATAAAACTGATATAGAGGGTGAGAAACCTGACCCTGTTTTGAAGTGCAAGGATGCAACCAAATGCCTGGCTTGCTTCCTTGGACCTAAGATAGTGTAGATCTGAAATAGTTTCCTGGGGGATCTGAGGGTAATATTATTATTATTTACTAGTTTGGGACTGGACATGGCATCTTGTATGCTGCTTTCTTCACTACTGGGTAACAGATTGTTTACTTGGACTTTTAAGAAAAGTGTCTGGTGAAAACAGGCCTTTGAATAATTAATTGTAGAATTTTGCCTGATAGGGTCTGAAGAAGCCTAAAAGGTTGGGATAGAGTTCACTTAATGGATGGAAAAGTTTTCATTGACTTTCAAGAATATTAGAGCAGGTTTGTAGCTGAGGCATCAAGATTCATCCCTTGGACAGAGTGAATACATATCTTAGTTGATGAGCATCTGGATTCTAATATATTTTTCATTATGCAAATTTGAATACCAAGATGTATAAATTTGCAGATGGAAATAAATAGATTCTAGGCTATTATTTGTTAAACCTTTGCTCATAACACTGCAGCTTAGCTGCTTTTATACAGAACCACAGCTGCAGAGAGGCCAGAAGAATTCAGCAATCAGATAGCACACGAACAGTGATTTCCAAAACATCACTGTAGATGCCCATTTTACTAATTTCCTTCTCTTGTATCTTGCACTAGCAAGAGCAGCAGGAGGCTTGGACTGGATTCCTCTCTCTATCTCCAAAGGAAGTGGGGCTATTTAAGTATACCAATCCCTACCCAGTTTTCAAAAGCTAAATTTGTTATTGATTGCTGAAGAAAAACCCATCCCTTTGCTTTCCTTAAGCCATTGTTATTCCCTTTCTCAGCTTCAGTACTGGGTATGGGAAGCCAGTAAACTGAATTGTGCATTTTGTATTGGTATAGCAGCAGGTTGGGCAGAAGTATTCCTATGTGCTTTTGTCAACATGTCAGCTCTTCTAGAATCAGGATGTCTTCCAAATGAAACAGACATATCCAGTCTTCCTTCACTTCTTATGTTTAAAGCCTGGTATCTTTATCCTCACTCCCTAAATGTGACTTTGCTGAAGGGGACACTCTAAGTCAATAATATTTGCCCAAAGTTTATCACAGTCAACACAGGTTTTTTTTTTTTTATATTGTACTTCATGGACTTCAGATTAGTTTCCTAGAAAAGTGATACCCCTCTGTAATTTCACATAGACAACAAGACATGTCTGACCTCTGTCTTGCCTTTGTCTTATCTGTGTGTGCTAGTTTGGCCTAGCTACAACATTTTGGTGAGAAGAATTAGATGATAGGCTGTGAAAAGGAAACAGTGGTGATGTCTATTTCATTCATAAGCTAGCTGAGATGTATAAGAACAAGAACATAAACATAGATAATGCAGTTGTTTGCTCCCTGTCTTTGGGGCTGCACTTCTCTCTAACCTAACCTGCTGTCTGTGTGACTAATCCATCTGCTTCCTAACCCTCCTGGCCGGCTCTCCAAACTCACCTTGAACGTAAGGCAAAGTCTGGGGTAATGTAGAGGGCTGGAGAGAAGGTGGAAGGGTGGTTGGGAACCCCTCCTGAGGGCTTTGGTTTCTGGGAGGGCTGTTGTGTTTCTGTATTACTTGTCTATTTCTGTATATATATTGTAAATATCTGCTTATATATTATGCTAAGCTGTAAATATAACTTTATTCCTTCAATTTCCAGAGCAGCTGAGTCTAGTCTGGGTGATTTCCTTAAGTGTGGGAGGGGCAGGTAACACCCAAACCATCACACTGTGGAAGCCTTTCTGCAAGTGGTTTTGCCCTACAAAATGCTTTGCAGCTATTGCAGTATTAACATTACCTGAAGCTTCTGGTCACTTTAGAAAATGCATTTAGTTTTGTAATACAGAAATCTCTTTTAAAAGCAGTCAGTAATTGCCAGAGGTGTGGGTAACATCTGAGATACCACTGTCATCAGTTATTCTGAGCACAGCGTTGTTTAGTTCATAACACACCAAAAGCTCACAAGCTAACAGCTCAGACAAATCACTAAGAGTATGAGCTTAAAGATCTCCCTTGCCTTCTGATCCTCTCCTGCAGCTGTCCACAGATAGTGAGCACTGGGAAATTATTGTGTGCAGACTACAATAGCATTGGTGCTATGTGAACAAGAAAAGAAACACTTAAAAATTGTGCACTGACTTGAAAGAAAAAAGATATCTTAGCCATCAGGAAAGAGGCTTGTGGTCCTTTGTACTTCAAAGACACGATGATAAATCTCACTTTTTAAAGGATTACACATAAGTATCTTATGGGTACTGGGGACAACAGGTCAGGGAATTACTTTAAAAACAAAAGTAGCAAACTAAGGAATTACTGTTACAAGTCATTAAACAAAATTCTGGTTATATTTTATGTACTGCTGAATAAAGAGCTGGTTGTTATGTATCAAAGTACCATCTTTACCTGATAAACCATGTTAGAAGAGAATGGATTTATTATTGTTTCCATATGACTAAAAGGTAAACACTCTTCTGACTGCAAAGTAATACACTTGCAACTCATAGGAACATTTAGCATTTAACAGAGATGTGAAAAAATATCCTTGGTATTTCTTAATAGAGAAATTCCATATACTAGGGCCAGATCCTAAAATCTTCAGACATTAACAAGAAATTGAAAGCATTTCTCAATTAGTTTATCTTGGGTATTCCACTTGCAGATATTGATATATTTAAAGATGGAACAAAAAGTATAGGCTCATAGATGTTGAGGTACTGGAATATGTCCAGAGAAGTGCAACAGGGCTGGTGAGGAGCCTGGAACACAAACCCTATGAGGAGAGGCTGAGGGAGCTGGGGGTGTTTAGCCTGGAGAAGTGGAGACTCAGGGGTGACCTCATTGCTGTTTACAACTACCTGAAGGGAGGTTGTAGCCAGGTGGGGGTTGGTCTCTTCTGCCAGGCAACCAGCAACAGAACAAGGGGACACAGTCTCAAGTTGTGCCGGGGGAAGTATAGGCTGGATGTTAGGAGGAAGTTTTTCACAGAGAGAGTGATTGGCATTGGAATGGGCTGCCCAGGGAGGTGGTGGAGTTGTCATCCCTGGAGGTGTTCAGTAAAAGCCTGGATGAGGCACTTAGTGCCATGGTCTAGTTGATTAGCTAGGGCTGGGTGCTAGGTTGGACTGGATGATCTTGGAGGTCTCTTCCAACCTGGTTGATTCTATGATTCTATGAGGCTTTTCTTGAACACCTCCATGGATGGTGACTCTACTGGTCATCATCAGTTCCCAAATCACTATTTTTCTGCTTTGTTCCTTTGTTATGGAAATTAATTAGACATAGTGAGTGCTTTTCAGTCAGCAGACCACATGTTGATGGGTTACAGACATCTGACAGATGTGAAATAGTTTAAGAAGAAAATGGGATGAAACATACATATTCTTTCTGCAGAAGAAAGAAGGGAAAGAAGCTCTGTCTGGAAGGATTTTTTTCTTTCTGACAGGATTTTTACTATCTTTTTAGTTAAAGAAAAGGAAAGGTACATTGCTTGAGCCTTTTCTCTCATAGCCTTCTTTAGAGACTTAGAAGATAAAAGTAGGGTCTCTTTGAACATGAAAACCTTCAAGTTAAACAGGATTGTTTGGTAATTAGTAAAAAAAATTAATGAACTCTTACTAGTGCTTTCCTCATATATCTTCATTTGAAGCACTTGCAGTATACCCTAATATATCCAGGAAAAATGCTGCTTGTGTTCAAAGGGAACTACTTTCCACTTTGAACTTTTGTACAGAAATTGAATTGTCTGAGCCACTAACACATTGGAGAAGACATTGGACAAGACAAATTGTAAGCTCCAAATGCTACTTCATGCCCATAGGCATTTGATTAAGGCTATTTTAGGTGTTTAAAACTAGGGGTTTGAATACTGTGTGTTTCTGTTCTTGTGTCTAAAACTCAATTCTCAAAAATGAAATCATATTTCCTAGGGATTCTCCATTCTCCTATTACTGCAACAGGATTATCCATAAATAAAACAACTATGTATTTGCTAAAGGTAGAACTAACATTGGGTAGAGGTCCTGCATTAAGTATAATGTGATAGGGGGTCCAGTTGAAGAGAGTTAATTAACATGCAGGGAAAATGACAACCAAAGCAAAGAGGTGAGGAAAAACCACTACAAACTAAACAGAAGCTACTGATGAAATGTTTGAACTTTAGAAATGATTATGTGGTGTGTGTCATATTTTCGTATCTAAAGGGCTTTATGTAATGACCACCGTGACAATTATTAGGTATATTCTTATAGTGTATCAAGTGAAATAAATTATCCTAACCCTCTTCCTTCCCAACCATGAACCATGGAAATCTGTGAAATAATGTTGCTTCATGTCAGCTGGCTGGACCTGGGGATGTATTTATAGAACATTAGTGTAAAGTTATCTATAGATATTACCTGGAAGCAGAAATTAGTCTTGTAAACAAAATTCACACTTTCCCCAAACCATGTAAGAATACAGTAGAAGTTACTTAGGTGCCTAGTGAAAAGAATGAGGCATTTTATCTACTGCAAGAAAATTTGGCCCTGTGATTTGCTAACCCCTCATGGATTTCTGATACAAACTCAGGCCACAGTTATTATATTAGGTGGAAGCTCTGCTTGGAAGTGATGTCAGTTAAGTATAGATGGAACACCAGCAAGAGTGAAAAAGCTATTTGGGGGAAGAAGGAAACTAGCTAAGTAGTTATCTTCTTTTGGAGAGGTGTGAGGTCCAGGATGAACTAAGAGTGTTTTATAGAATTGAGGTAGTTCTCTGGTTAAATTCCTGTTGATTTCCCTTTCCTGAGACAATAAAAGACATTACTTTTTTCCCTAAAGCTATTCTTATAAGAGAGACAATCCACTAGAGTTATTCCCTGTGGAAAGTTCATATTCTGTCTCCTCTACCCAGCCCCAGAAAGCTGATTGAATCTTGAACTCAACCACTGTAGAAATTTCAGACAGTTGTTGCATAACTAACATGCTTAATCTGTAGGGGGAAGAAACCATGTCAGAACCACGATGGTATGATAAACTAAATCTGTCATTTGGGAACAGAGTGAAAAGTAAATTAGTGAAATCAGAAAGCCATTTTCTTCATGACTAGCTAGCACTCTGATGACAGTAATTTGCCATTCACACAGCCCTCTGTCCCAGCCTGATGTACAGGGAAGGACACATTCATCAAAAAAGGAGCACGTTTCACCAAGCCATGCTATGTTCCACACTTTCCTTAATGCAATATTTTAACATTATGGTACCACATAGTCACACCCACCCACAGAATAATTAGTGACTAATTTATTTTCCACAGTGGCAGCTGTAAAAAGTCAATGGGCCTCAACATGTACTAAAAGAAGTCATAAAACTTGTAAAAATTTCCAGAAAGGGGACTAGTCCTGAATTTGTTGAGCCTATCAACAAAATTGCCTTGATTTGAAGTAAAATCATGTTTAGTATCTGATGCCAGTAGAGGAAATGTTTGTGGCTATTCCTAGCATCCATGCAC
The DNA here is from genome assembly GCF_015220805.1 of Pogoniulus pusillus. Classification (NCBI taxonomy): domain Eukaryota; kingdom Metazoa; phylum Chordata; class Aves; order Piciformes; family Lybiidae; genus Pogoniulus; species Pogoniulus pusillus. Next base: position 7,847,604 of record NC_087293.1, read on the forward strand.
CTGACCCCAAAATACATTATTACAAAGATTAATAAAAATTGCTACCTTATCTTCTATATGGAAAATTCCTTTCAGTAAAACTACTGTAGTTACATCTGCCTTTTATTTTTCTGCAGAAATGAACCTATGGATGTCTATAGCTAAAATAATGGAGTAGAGAGAGAATTCTTTGATTTGCAGACAACAGAAATCCATCTAGTGATGACAGAAATATTCAGTTATGGGCCCCTGAATTCAAGAGAGATGTTGAGGTACTGGAACGTGTCCAGAGAAGGGGAATGAAGCTGGTGAGGGGCCTGGAACACAGCCCTGTGAGGAGAGGCTGAGGGAGCTGAGGGTTTTTTAGCCTGGAGGAGAGGAACCTCAGGGGTGACCTCATTGCTATCTATAACTACCTAAAGGGAGGCTGTAGCCAGGTGAGGATTGGTCTCCTCTGCCAGGCAACCAGCAACAGAACAAGAGGACACAGTATCAAGTTGTGCCAGGGAGGTATAGACTGGATGTTAGGAGGAGGTTTTTCACAGAGAGGATGATTGGCATTGGAATGAGCTGCCCAGAGAGGTATTCAAGAAAAGCCTGGATGGGGCACTTAATGCCATGGTCTAGTTGATTGGCTAGGGCTGGGTGATAGGTTGGGCTGGATCAGCTTGGGGTCTCTTCCAACCTGGGTAATTCTATTCTATTCTGTTCTATTCTATTCTAATTCTATCCCATTCCATTTCATTATATTACATACATCTTCCAGCTACTTTCACAGCAGTGTATTGGCTCTGTCCCAGTAAGCAATAGATAATTGGGGCTTTCATTCCTGCACTAGTCACTGGAATGAGAAATAAGAAAGTAAGAACCAGCCTGTTCCAGTGCTCCATCACCCTCAAAGTAAATTTTCTCCTTAAGTTCAAATGAAGTTGTAGTTTGCACCCATTGTCCCTTGTCCTGTCACTGGCCACAACTGATAAGAGCCCAGTCATATCCTCTTGACCTCCAGCCTTTAGACATTTATTTGCATTTCTAAGATCCCTCTCCATCTTCTCTTTTCCATGCTCAAGAGCCCCAGGTCCCTCAGCCTTTCCTCATAAGAGAGATGCTCTTGTCCACTAATCACCCTTATGAACCTGCACCAGACTCTCTCCAGTAGTTCCCTGTCCCTCATAAACAGTTCCTGTACATTTAATTGTAATTAGACCAAATCTGTGAAAATAACTCATGTTTCCTGTAATTAAATAATCTAGAAAAACCACAGTGACAAAATACCAGCTCTTGTTCTAGGTAATACTAATGCCTTCCTCACAGCTAAAGAGAACATGGCAATTTGCTGTAGTTACTTGGAGATTTTGGGTGGTGTTTTCAGAATATCTTAACTTCATTATTAAAGCATTGGGAATATTAGAGGAAATATACTAATTGATTCTTTATACTATGCCTTTATGAGAGTGTTACAACACTTTAAGAGTGACCACAGAATTTGACCATACATGTATGTATGCGGAGAAAACAAAAGGTTCTGAATCTGGTCTTCTAGCTCCTGAGTATCATCTATCCAATCTCAGAACTACTCCAATTTGATGGAAATCATTAAGCACTCCCTATCTGATTTCATCCTTACCCATCTGATGTCATCATTACAGAGGGAAGGTAAAATAGGTGATGGAAAAAACAAAACTATATTTTTCTCATCGGGAATACATTTTGTGTGTTAAGTTGATTCATTCCTATTGTAAATGATTTCCTCTTCAATTCTATATTGTTTCTTGCCTGCATGGAAAGGGTTAAGTCAAAGCAGACTATAAAGGAGCTGTTAAGGAGCAAGAGGAAATGTAAAACAATGACACAGATAAGAATAAATTCAGATACAGGGCTTAAAAGTAGTTAAGATAATAATGGCTGGGTCCTCACTTGGAGAAAAGCTAATGAGCTGGCTCCATCCAGGCTAGAATGGGTACTCTTCCCATGGCTAAGTGGGGGATCAAAGAAGCCTAAAACCTCAAAGAACCAGAAAAAGGAGGGAGCTTTGGGTGAGCCAAGAGAGGTTTCCCAGAATGTGTCAATTACAGAGCTGACAGGCTGGGAAGACTCACAGAGAGAAAGAATGTGCTGCAAGCAATGTAGAGTGTTCCTCCTGAGAGGAAGACTAATCTGGATTTATGTAAATTATAGTGGGGAAGTTTGGACTGAGAACAGGCATACAAAAGAAAGACATTATTATTTATTTTCTTTTCCTTCAACACCTAGTCCTGCATTAGTGAACAAATAATGTTTTGCTATTAAATAAGTGTGATTTGGATCTTACTGAAAGGATCCTGAAAACTCCTACAGTGACTAAATCCCAGATGAACATATTGAAGTAATCCCAACGGTTACCCAGGAGCTCTTACCCAGCTACAAGAGGGCACACTGCCAGATTTCTGCCTAGGAGAGTAAGTACCTTGGGCCTGACACCAGTGTAAGGACATAACCTTGAGGAGGGACAACACTCAATAACCATGAGGCTTTCTAACAGTAATGGACCGAAATGTGCTATGAATTTCTAAGCAGATCTTTTATGAATGAGCAACAGCTCTGCAGTAGGGGCTGGTGATAGCTCAGCATTGAGGTGGGGGTTCCAGTTCTTAGGCATAGGCACTCAATTTGTTTAAGATACTTAACATTTTTAATGGGAATTTTTATCTCGTGTTCACCACACCTTTTAAAGGAACTAAACTCAGATGAAGATAAAACAGTATTGTGAGCTTCTCTCCAGGCGCTAGATGATGGCCATGGAAGGGTTAGTGAATATGGCAAGAATGTGGGTATTCAGTGGGTCGTTTTGGCAAAGCATTAACTTCATTTCACAAATACCTTCAACTAGAAAAAGGCAAGTAGTGTTATTTGAAAAGAAAGAAATCTCTGAAGAGAATAGTTTATTTTATCGGAGTACAGATGGGGCACTTTGAAGATCTCTGTGATAAAACCCACAGACTTTATGCTACCATCATACCTTACAGGGCATCAACGGAAGGTTTTCCAGTTTAGCACATACTAAACTACAGTCTTAGAGTGCTGAAATAGGGTAAGTGCCATGTCACTGCCAATGAAATATTCAGCTCATCCCTCCATGTTCTCTTTTTAAGAATCCAGTGCTGTCTGTTAATATAAAGTGAATGGAGAATGGAGACTTGCTCACACAGCACATGGCTCAAGTGAAACAAATCAGCATTGAAGGGCTTCAAAATGCAGAAAATGACTTTTTATCCTTGTTATACTATTGCTTCTGTGCTTTTAGGCTTTGTTCATAAGTAGTCCATATAGAGAATCTCAGGCATGACTATTATAATTGTGCAGCCTGGGATGAGATAAAGCAAACATCAAAGAGTTTTTCTTTATTATGTGATTTTTTAGTCATTTTTGAATCTACTGGATGATGCCATTAGAGAAACCTCTGTTCAAGACCCTCCTACTATAGATCACTCTCTCTCACCTGAAGCTTTTTTGGAAGTTACAGTGACTCCAACTTAATACATCTTTTTTTGTGAGTGAGTTCTCTGCCATGTAATTATTTTAGTATTGTTATTTTAAGCTTCCACAGAGATCCCATTTTTAATGGCCTATTCTCCTTTAGCTCCACAGCCCACACCTCAGTTCTATTAGAAAATGGTCATCAGGGTATAAGAACCTGATTAGAAAACCTCATGCACTGTCTTTTTAGAAAGTATCTTTGTGTTATCCATAGCAGGGGAAAATGAACTATCCAGTGAAGTTATAATGCACAACACTAATTCAAATTTCCAATGACTACTCACTTATTCAAATGGCTATCCCTAGAGAGGAGCTGAGCAAACTAGTTTTAGGTAATCTTACAATAATATCTTTATGTTCCTGCAGTGTCTTTCTTGCTAAGGTATTGTATAAGTAGGTACAACTCAAGCATAGCAGAAATAAAAAATATTTAGCCCAATAGCATGGCTTACAGTAGGGCAAACAACACTAAAGGATAGGGAGAAAAGATTATCCTGATTGTGTGAACCTGCACAGATAAAGTGAAAAAAAATAGACAAAGCAAGTAAGGTTTCCATGTCATCTTTAGCAAAGTGCTATGAAGAATTCACTGGCCAAAATGTTAAGGATTTTGTCTTGTCCAAAAGATCTCTTATTGCAGTACAGTGCCCCCAGCAACTTGAGTGTCTTGCAATGATGGCTGTTCTAGTCCAGCCTGCATCCAGGCTCAGGCATCTTCTTGTAGAGAAACCATCTGAACCAGGAGTAAGGCAACTAGCGCTGGTACACTAGACTTCAAGAGATCATCAAGTTAAACAAATGTGTCACTTCTATGGGACAGAAGTTTCTGATGCATTGATACTTGGCTCAGGGTACAGAGGACTCTGCTGTTCAGAAAATTCAGACCATCTGAGGTTTCTGACTAACTGACGCATGATTAAGATATGAATCCTGCTACCACAAAGGAATAGCCCAATATGTTTTTAGCCTAATTTTAATAACTGAGACTTGTGACAGTGTGACCATCAGAACACAGCACTCACAGATTGGGAGAAAACTGTATGCCAGAATCTCTTGTCCCTCAGTGTTTAAATTTACCAATTGACAAGCAAGTGAGATCAAAATATGAGCTCCACCAGAGCGGTGTCGTTTCCCTGTAACTCACTCCTCCCAGACAAAGAAGCTGTGCACTGTTTGCAGTCTTACCCCTTGCTTGCTCATGCAGATTTTTTGAATGTTCCTTTCTGTCACCTTTCCTTCTGCAACTCCATTTGTTCCTTCCAAAATTCCTGAGCACTGAAATAGCCTCTCTCTCTGGGAAGCCAGGATTTAATTTTGATTTCTGATGTTTATTTTTTTTCAGACTTTAGCATAGACTTGACATTGTTTATCCTAAAGTCACATTTCTGGCTGACTGACAAGAATAACTATAAAGAGACACAGATTGGATTAACTCAGTTCTTTGCTCTGGGAATTAATGTCTATTGTCTTAAATTCTGTCTTTCTATGCTAATTTCTGTGATAAATGAAACGAAGGTTTACAGTTCTGTATGCTAATCACACCTTGTACAATCGTAGGAAGATCTAATTGTAGTGGAATTACCAATGATTTACTAAAAGAAACCATATTCTCTTGCAATATGGTACTGTCCCAAAAAGTATTAAAACTTTAGCCACACTTCAACTGCTGACATGATAGAATTCATCACTACACATACAAGCTATTGGCTGAGTGAGTCAGCGACTGAATAATAATAACTTGGTTAATAATCTTTTGTCAACTGTAGTATCTCATCTGCAGGGTTATCCTTATAAAGCCAGTAATTGTTCCTTCAAAGTAGCCATTAGAGATTTCTGTAACCACTGCCATTCTAATTAGAGCATTCAAGATTAATTTCAGCAGTAGGGCTCCCTGAGAGTTCAGTCACAGGAGACACTCAGAAAGAAGTTGTGCATATCTCTAACAGGCTGGTCCCCATTAGATGGGATACTACACACACTTAACAAAGCAGGATGCTATAGTCAGTAGAGATGAATAAAGTACTGAACTCACTTTCCTTAGATCACTGGTCTGCCTGGGAACTGAACCACTCTTTCCTTAGTGTGGTCTAATGTCCAGTTCACTAAGATTTGCTGCATTTCAGCTCTGCATTCTTCAGGAAAAAATAATGCTTCTTTATATTCTGAGAGTGCAAGGGCTGCAGGTGTACTCTGGGAAAGAGCCAGCCAGGAGGGTAGGTGACTGGCAGCTTTTCCAGGTGTACCTTTAACATGGTAAAACTGGTCTGCAAAGGCAGCTTCCTGATGTTTTGCATGCAGCCCAAGTTTGACTGCAAGCAAACCCCTCTTTCTGAAAACAAAGCAAACTCGAATTCACCAGACATGGCCAACTGCGAGATCACAGGGAGAGGCAAATGGCATTGTTTGTTCATTGTGGAGAGCTGGGGCAGAGTTGTGAATATGATGGGACAGTTCCGTTTCATACAGTGTTCATTTCTCTGTGCTAACTTCTTTAGTCTGCTGCACTCACAATAACTATAAAATCACTCGGAGACACCAGATGGTGCTGTTGTAAATGCTCTTGCTACTTCGATGACCTGCTGATAACGGCGGCTTGCTTTTGGAGAGATGCTTATGGTCAGCTGCAATACATTCATTCTCGGAAGTTGAATATGCTACCAACAACAGTCTGCTTTGCACTAACCCATGACAGAACACTGACTAACTGGAGCAGTGGCCTAGAAGCCCAGACAAAATTTCTGTCTTCAAATTCCAATGCATTTAAAGGAAGCTGAGATCCACGTTTGGATGTGAAGCTTACCGAAGGATGCAGTTCTGTTTAGCCAGAAATAAACCACCTGCTATGATTCGGGAGAATGTAATATGTCCAAAAACTGAAGGGAATGTCAAAAGCTGCAAAACTGTTTGCCTTCTGCAAGCTGAGCAAGTAAACTAAATGCTTTGGAGTTGTTGGGGTTTTTTTTGGAACTGTGAAGACATTGTATAAACCATGAATTTAAAGCTTTGGAGAAACTTGTGACTGCACATAAGATCTGGTGTGCTTCTTTCACACTGCAAAGCACTGGAATACAATGAATACTGTGCACTGAGAAAGAAACATTTTTAGATCAGCAAGTGTACAAGCTAAATACATAGTGATCCTCTTTGGAGTGCTGGCAAATTGTGCTTCCTCATGCATGAAGGTGTTCATATTGCTACTCACCATACAATACTTAGATTTAAACCAGCCTTATTCTCCTCAATTCCTCTCAATTCTCATTTTAAATGCAGAAGACATGCACACTAGTCCTACATTAAAATTTCTGCATGTGCTGTGCTGATAATGCTGTCAGGTCCCATTGCCTGCATATTAATCCCTCTTTTGATGTGTGGGATTTTACATTTCAATCGGAGGGGCTTATTTTTGACTGACAAACTCCTCTACGACCACAGTTCTCACAGTATTCCCTGCTGCCTGTGACTTGGTGGGTTTTATTCCATTTTTTGGTGGATCCTTTTTTGGTGGATCCATTTTTTGGTAGATTCATCATGCTCCTTCTTTACCTTGTTTCTTCCTTGGTCTTCCACACTCCTGCAACCAGCTACAATTCTAGTACATGTGAGATAATTTACCATCTGACCAGGACACTGGTCAAAGTATCACACTGTATGGCTAGAACTGTTATCTTCTGATAGGTGAATCATTTCAGCCAACATATTACCAATGAGAAAGAAAGAGTCTCCATAGCATGAGGTTTTATTTCTATTCCTTTCTGTTGTAGCAATGAAAGTGCCTCTTTTCAGTCACACTGTTATTTTTTTAACCATGCAATGAGCTGTAGGTCAGAAGAAATCTGAAATCTGAAACCAACATGATCATACTATTATCTAACTTTTTATCCACTATGTGGTCCTACAGGATATCAGGAAATAGGAAATATAGTTGAGGTTGATTCGTCACATGCCCCAAACAGATGTTACTTGATTTGAAACCTATCTTCTCAGCCAGGCAAATAGAACTATGGTAGATGTCAGATGCAGTTGTATTTGCCTGAGAGATATGCCACGCTTTGGAATAACATTACTGCTAATGATAGCCTACTGTTGATGTGTAGTTCTTTGTTTTGCTGTTGCTGTAGAGCAGTCAGGTCTGCTTGGTGCATCCATTAGCAATAAAGCTTTGTGTGTGTGTGGTATTTCTAAATTGAATTATAATGCAAAACACAGACAGCTTCCTCACTTCATTTTTCAAGGACTGCCTGTGCAGTCTCAAAAACAACAGTTAATAAAGCAAGTTACTCTCCTCCATAGAGTTAAACCACCTGATTTATTTCCCTGTAGGATAGCAGCTTCCTGTGACTGACCTTTGAGCAGAGCTGAAGTTGCAATCCCACGCAACAGGGCAGCCTTTGTGTGTGGCTACATCTCTGTCTGATGGCTGGTGCCAATACTAATTGTACTAGGGCCAGCAGCCACTGTCATCTCTCAGAGCTGTAAAGATTTCTTGCTCAGGATATGAAATGATGAAATGCCAATCTCCACGTGCTCCTTGATAAAGTGCTAGAGTAGCTTTGCACGTTTCCTCTGTGGAATTTGATTTCTGCTTTTTAAAATAAAAGGCCTTTATCATTAAGGTAAGGAATCTGTTCTCATAGTAAGCAGTAGAGCAGATTGAAAAGCTTGGGCGTTGGACAGCTACATGGATGTTAAGATTCATGAGGATATCTATCCAAACTGGGGTGAATTTAAACTCAAGACTGAAGATTTATACTAGAAAATACTTAAAAGGGGGTTTAGGAGGACAAGAGATGGGGGGGACACAGGAGTTCATCCTTATTTTTCCTTGCTTTCTGGGCAAAGTTTGGTCAACACTTTTTTTTCCCCTATCAGCTACTAAATTCTCAGGGTGACTACATGAAAGTGCTGAAAGTAAACATAGTTCTCTACACCTTACTGACTGAGTTACAGACCAAAATACTCCCCATGTTAAATTTTGTAGGAGGTCATGCAACTGAAGTTAGGGAAGGGGCAACTTAGGAAAATTTTACTCTGCTCAGGATTATTTACCTTGCCAAGCAATATTAAAAGATTGGGATTGGTTATGCAATGGTTCTCTATAGAAATACTTGCAAATCTTCCTGGGACATGCCTGTACAGAATTTCTACTCTTTGCTGTGGGAGGTAAAAAAGTGGGAATGCAATTAAAAAAAATAAAAGAAAAAAGCAACAATGTGATTTATTCCATCTTTTAAGGACTTAAACATCAAATGTCAAACATTGTCCTTGTTCAGTCATTTGCCACTGAAGAAAAATGTGTATTTATACTGGCTAGCAAAACTGGCTTACTGTGCATAAGCAGTATATAGAATACAATAAAGGTGACTGACAGGCAGAGAAAATTAAAAGGACACATATATTGTCAAACTGCTTTCTTTAGCAACAGATAAGTGCATTAAGAGTAGCCTAAAGGCATGGATTGGCTTGTTTTGATTAGGCATCACAATTTGCTATCTATCTTATGTAGGGCTCTAATCACTTGTAACTGCAAATAGACTGATTTGCTAAGCATCTTGATGGCGACAGCCAAGGTGAAGGTTGAGGAACTGTCAGCTTCAAAATCAGGTTCTGAAAGTAGGGAAATTGCCACTTATAAGTTGCACCTCCTCCTTTGTGGGCACACATACATGTGCCTTACAACTAACACAAGGAATGAATTAAAGCAGAACAGAGAAACTTGAACAGCATTGTCTTTCTCCTGGGAGGACCTATACATTCAGCTTCTCATAACCTCTGAAATGAAAATGCCTCAGTGCTCCCATAAGCTCAAAAGTCTCGTGCAAGACTTTAAACAGGGTTAAAAAAAACAACCTTTCTTTTTTGTTGTTGTTGTTTTCCGACCATAAAAAAATTCCAGTGCATCGAGGAGTATAATTTGAGAACGGCTGCTTGACAGTTAACATAAACAATTCCAGTGATGAAAGCACAATATGAGGATAATTATCTGCTCAAATAAATCTGCTTGGTGCTAATGAGCATTTGAACAATCCGTTCAGCAGCCAGTTTTTTGGGTTTCTTCTCTGCAATTTTCTTTGGTAAGCAAAAATGACACATGCAAAACTTTTATTAAGAATATGGTTTCCTCTCTGGATCTCCTCGTCTTTTACAGAGACTTCTTTACAAGAAGGTACTGCATCTCCGGCAGAAAGGACATGGAATTTACTCCCATATAGCAGCTTGATACTGACTGCTGCTGGAGCTAAGAATCAGCTCTGAAATGCTTCACTGCTGCTGCAGTTTCCAGATGTAGTAATAGGCGAGAGACTGCAAAGCCCTTCTGTAGAGGTTTTATCCCACTGCATGGCTGTTTGAGGATCTCACAATCAATGGATCTCTGAATCTTCTTTCATCTGGTCCTGATTCTACTCTAGTTTTTACTCACCCTCTTACATGTGTTCTGTGAATTCTTTCTCAAAATGTGTCCACTGCCACTGTAGCAAAAGCTTGAGCTGCCCTCAATTCCAAAAGTACTGACCAGTTCAACTGTTGGCCATGAAGCATGAGGGTGAGAGCTGAGAAGAAAGCAATTTTCCATGGGAGTATACTCCTGTTATCTGTTATTAAAATACAGCAAGCAGAAATCTCCAGAGTTCATAGGATGTCAGCAGATTGTTTAACTACCATGTTGCTAGTATTAGGCTATTTAATCTGGCTTGTCCATCTCCTGATAAACTGCCTTTGAAACCTTCCATTTCAGAACTTGTGGCAACAGCCACAAGTTGCTCAGAAATCTGTACCCAAAGTTCTGTTTTGTTGTTGTTTTGCTCTTCAGACAAACCCAGAAATTATAACTAAGCAGTCAGAGAAACAATAACACATTATTCAAGGAACTAGTTGCACAGGGATAAGATGGAAAGTGTGACAAGAATCCATACAGTGTAAAAACTCCCTAGTAAATTGCTATGAATATTAATCATACAGTAATTAGGACAGGACTGTACTTGATTTCTTAGCCAGGAGAGGGCTGAATTCATAGTTGTGCCTTACTAGCTCTAGCTTATGGCATTCCATCCTCACTCAGGATAGGGATTTTCTCACCACATGCAAACCATACAGTATCACATTGCTTTCCTGCAGAACTGTGCACAGGCTGGGTTCCTGCAATGAAGAGTTTGAGTTTTCCTGCAATGTCTCCATATGTATCAAAATCTAAGTCTTGGTAAGACAAGGGTTTTCTTCTGGGTATACAAAGAACTGGTTCCCTTCTAAAGCAACTTTCAAAATGATGTTAATGACTGTAGTTTGGGAAAGGCCTTTTCTTATGCAAATGCCAGTGCTATGGTGTTAAATGCTTACCTTTGCCCCCCAGCTTGTTTCTAATATTGTACTGCATGGGCGCAGTACCTGCTGTTGAATTAGGAGATGCTAGACTATTCATTAATCAGTATTCCTTCATTCTGGTCACCTGAGACTTGCTGTGAGAACTTTTGGAACAGCATTTGTTAATTCACTATATAAGAAATCAAAAGGACGGAAAAAACAATTCAGAAACGGTTAGTGCAGTGAATACAATTTCTGTGGGCATTAGATGTTGAAAGGAAAGCTGAAATCCCTATCCTGAATGCATCTTATGACTAATGTATCTCATAACTAATCCTTTGGGACAAGTTGTGGGGCTAAAGATTATAAAACAAGCTATATATGTGGTGTAGGACAAAGAGGCATGGATTTTAGTGACTCAAGGATTGCAAAGGGGATGGTGTTAATAGGAACATGATAAAACATCACCACGGGAAGGCAGGAGAAGCATGCTGTGTCTATTTTTATACACAAGTGACAAAACAATGCTTAGACTGTTGTGTTCCCTTGAAGAACAGAAGGGTTATCAGTTCCTTTAGGGAGGCTGATTGCCAGAGGCAGTTATGCAGCTGGCTGATGTGGGAGCTGGCAAGCAGCACTGGTGGCATCTCACCCTAAGTTTGCTATTGTTACTTATGTTTCCAAAGAATGTTTTAACTTAGAGGCAGTATTCAGACACTGAGGCTAAGCACACAGTAGGGTAGCAAACGGAGTGACTTTGCTTGCTTCAGTGAAGTTCTAGCAGGAGACAGAGCAGAGGACAGAGAGGATTGAGCAGGCAGCATTATTCTCAGTTGAAAAGATCTGCTGGCTTGTCATCTGTAGATGAAAAACTCTATTTTGTCTATCAGCTCAGAAAGTTAACTAGTGCCTTGGGTTCACATGTGGCCATTGCCCTCATTGCTGCATCCACCTTTGGAGGTCAAGAGATCCAAAGACAGAATTTGCTCCTTGCCTCAAGTGTGGTCATGGCTTTCTCTATGTGAACCAAACATTCAGGCAGCCTTCACAAAGATCAAGATTTTTGAAATGACTAATGATTTAAAATGTCCCAAACTGTGAAGGGCTAGCTCATGGCATTAGTAAAGATTTTTAGTTTGTGGTTGGAATGAGTCATAGGAAATATTTTACAGTCCTAAATGAAATTGTATTTAAGCAGGTGTCTGATTTTGGAACCAAAAATCACTGCCCAGCATTAGCAGATGAAAGCTGAACTAATCAGCTGCAAACTACTGTTTATGATGATATCTGAAAGGTGTGAAAAGATTAGATTATGTTGGACTTTCCTTTCATTTTGCAGTTGCCTTATGTCTTCTCCATTATACAAAAACCCCTCCAGCTTGCACCATTGAAATATTTCCCTTTGGGCTACTATCATCATTCCACTATGAGTTTTTACTGAATAGAAGTCACTCTACAGCAAGCTGAGGAAAAAGTTCTCTGACCAGAGGGAATTTCTTGCATGTCACATGCAAGGGACCTCATTTTATTTCTCTGTGCCATAATTTTCCTGTCAGTAAACAGGCCAGAATATTTCATGTTGCCTTGTTAGTTGACAGCTGTGAGGTTTGAGTTGAGCTTTCGAAAGGCACACTGGGCATCTTATGGTTCATGCACTTCTTAATTCACTAAATGGGACCAATAGCATAAATATTCCTCTTTGGAAAACAGGACTCTTAGAAAATCCCAGGTTTAACACACATTTAGCCTTGTTAAATAACTTAGCACAAGTGTTTTGGGGCCCACATTCTATTACTCCTTCTGGTCTTTAGCCATATCATTATTTTACTGTCCTCCACAGAACATCTATGTCTTATTTTTTTTTTGTCCTAAGATGCTTATTATGATCAAAATCTCTTAGAAAAGCATGCCTCCAGCATGCATGTGTCTTCCTGAATACTAATGATTTTCTGACATTTCTCCTTCACATTAAGGAGTAATTTTAGTCATTGATAAACACTTAGTAGGTTAAAAAGATTCTTTCCAGAGCATCATTCAGTTAACTCATGTGCCCACTGGTACATATTGGCCTGTAATGAATAAACAAGGATATTTGATTTGAATGGGTAACTGCTGCCAGTATAGCTCCATTTATGTTCCAGTACTTGGACACACACTTAAGCAGCCACAGATTTAGACTGTAGGAAGCTTTTTTTAGTAGTGTGTGATGTCTTCCAAGTGAATTTAAATGAAATTAGGGTAGCAAATATCACCCCTTTGATGCTCAAGAGGTGCAGATAGGAGTGTCAGCTCTGTGCTGGATGTTTGTGCAGTGCTGTTCCTGGCTGATGAGCAGTGCTGCAAGGCTGGGTGTATGAGTTTAGGCAGAAGGGTAAGCCACTCAGTGTGCAACCTGCACAGCTAACACTGCTATTTCTACCTTTCCTGCTTTTCTTGTTTCTGTAGGCAGAGTGCTGGTGATTTCTCATCTCTTCAGCCATACATCCATACTTCCCTACCAAAGGTCTGCCAGTAGCGAAACCAGCACAGGAGTTTGTAACAAAAGGACAATATAGGCTGGATGTTAGACAGAAGTTATTCCCAGAGAGAGTGATTTGCCATAGGAATGGGCTGCCCAGGGAGGTGGTGGAGTCACCATCCCTGGAGGTGTTCAAGAAAAGACTGGATGAGGCCCTTAGTGCCATGGTCTAGTTGACTGGATAGGGCCGGGTGCTAGGTTGGCCTTGATGATCTTGGAGGTCTCTTCCAACCTGCTTGATTCTATGACTCTATGACTCTATGACAAGGGCTTGGGTCTAGTCCCCCAGGTCACACTGGACTGGAGTCACATGCCTCATCTGGTTTCTGTCCTGTCAGATTGGGATACAGGTAGAAGGATTGATGTGTGTCTACCTAGATGCACAGAGATATTTTTTCACTCCATTTTGGGAGTCCTTGTAGGAAACAAATGCATAGCCCTTGCAATGGAGTGAGCTGTGCACAGTTTTGGTGTTTATTAGCTACTGGAAAGGGATACATGAAGAACCTTGAAACCATACCCAGAACCTTGAAACTACATCCAGCTTCATCTAGTTCACAAAGAGAGAAAGTTAAAAGCTCTTACAGTCAGCAGATGAGGCTTTCCCTTCTCTCTAGTTAAGCCAGGACAGGGCTCCAGTGGTCTAATGTATTTAGAATTGGATATAGATTTTTAAGGGTTGGATATAGATTTTTAAGGATTGGATACAGATTTTTAAGGATTGAATATAGATTTTTTAAGAGAAGCTCAGAAGATTTCGTTCTTGCTATTGATTTGATCATAAGGAGCTATTTATTACAGAAGAGAGCTAAAAGATTCTTAATTGAGCTTTGAATTAATTTCAAAATGCATTTTTTTTTCCTTACACAAGAAACAGTTTATTGTGTTTGTTGGTTTCACACTTGCATTCAAGAAAACTGGCTGTTATTGAGACTCTGACATTGAAATTGCCTAGGCTGTAATGATTTTTGGTTACATAGAAACCTTTCTTGCTACAAGAAATCATGAATGCATATAAAGGAAAAGTATTTCAAAGCCATTTCTTTAAAGGCCAGCAAAAGCTTACTAACAGCTTAAAGATCCATTAAGGTAGTTTTTTCTGATCTGGAAGTGCATGTTGTAAATAAGTTTTTTCAATATCTTGATCTAGAGATCTAGTTTGCTATTATTAACCACAGTGAGATAGGCTTGTTAAAAATAGAACTAAAAATAGCCTCTCAGTGTGCCATTGCACTGGTATTTTTAGATGTGAGAAGTATTTATCCCTCCTACCAATTTGCTGGTTTGTATTAATTTTCAGTGACAACTTCATGTTGTCTTTTGTGGCTTGACTCCAAAACCAAATATATTTTGACAGATTTTGGATGTTCTTTTCTCAGTTGTTACAATATGGAAAAAGGAAGAAAAAAATCTGCTTAAAAAACCAACAACAACAATATCTTTGTTGATCAACAATTCCTAATCTGTCAGCAAAATAAAGCAAAATCCAAAGAATTGAGGCCAACTTTTTATTCTATTATAATACATAATAGAACATTTTTATATTAATATTATTATTACTATTAATAATAATATTTATTATATTATTTTATTATATATTCCAAGCACATTCAGTGATTTTTCTTATTGCCTTTTTGTGGTAGTATAAATGAGCAGGTGAGAGACAATGTGATCACTCTATGGTAAATCCCAGCTTTATTTGGACTGTCTTGGCATGGGTAAAAGCTAATAATGATATTAAGTCAATCATTTCCTTATTTAATGAATACACTTGAACCTAATAATTTCTGAGATAACCTGTCTGAAGTGAAAAAATGTGGCTCTTGTACAGGACCCTGAGCACTAACACACCAAACAAATTATGAGCCTGTCTATGAGTTTCAGTAGCCAAACTCTGCTGCTACAAGTGAAATAGGTTCAACAACACCAAGTGCAAGGTCTTGCAGCTGGGTCAAGGCAATCCCAAGCACAAATACAGGCTGGGCAGTGACTGGCTGGAAAGCAGCCCTGAGGAGAGGGACTTGGGGTTGCTGGTGGATGAGAAGCTCAACATGAGCCAGAAGTGTGCATTTGCAGCCCGAGGGCCAACTAGAGCCTGGGCCAGGAGAAGTGTGGCCAGCAGGGTGAGGGAGGTGATTCTCCCCCTCTACTCTGTTCTGGTGAGACCCCACCTGGAGTATTGCATCCAGTTCTGGTGCCCCCATTACAAGAAGGATGTGGATGTGCTGGAGCATGTCCAGAGAAGGGCCACAAGGATGCTCAGAGGGCTGGAGCAGCTCTGCTATGAGGACAGACTGAAAGAGTTGGGGCTGTTCAGTCTGCAGAAGAGGAGGCTCCCAGGTGACCTTATTGTGGCTTTTCAGTATCTGAAGGGGGCCTACAAAAAAGCTGGGGAGGCACTTTTCAGGCTATCAGGGAGTGACAGGCCTAGGGGGGAATGGAGTGAAGCTGGAGGTGGGGAGAGTCAGCCTGGACGTGAGGAGGAAGTTGTTGAGCATGAAAGTGGTGAGAGCCTGGAATGGGTTGCCCAGGGAGGTGGTTGAAGCCCCATCCCTGGAGGTGTTTAAGGCCAGGCTGGATGAGGCTGTGGCCAGCCTGCTCTAGGGTAGGGTGTCCCTGGCCATGGCAGGGGGTTGGAACTAGATGATCTTTGTGGTCCCTTCCAACCCTGACTGATTCTATGATTCTAAATTGCTCAACTGATTTACAACAGGACAGATGCAAACCTGTTGTTTGCAAATAGACAAACTACTGAGTGCTGGTATCAGTGAGTATTTCAGCAGCAGAGGATTTAGTGTAACATCTGCCTTTAGATCTGTGTAAATATGACCACAGATGCTGTACTAAGAGGTGATGTGGTAATTAATGTTAGATATTTAAAGGTGTGTATGGATATTTAATAATCAAGCCTTACTAAAACCTCTTTCCATTCACAGTCATTAATCAATTTAGTCCTGAAATGTGTAGGCTTTTGTTGCCATCTTGCCTTAGTTGATTTAAGGTCAAATTTTATTTGTATTTATGTTTTAATGCTTTCATACATCTATCATTTGCAGTACTCAAGCATTGGGAAATATAATGCTGAGAAAACAGACTAAATAATTAATCCTTTTTGTATTGCAGCGTAATGGAGGGGACTCAGTAAATGGCCAAATCATCACTGTGGTTGCACAAGAAGTGCTCAAATACAGTGGGAAGACTGTCCTTGTTCTGAAAAGTTTCATGTTAATGCAGAGTTTCAGATAGATAAGGATAAGAAATGTTGGTCTCTTAATTCCTGAATCTAGCTGTGGTCACAGCCAGCTACTCAAGAGCTGGTGCCATGCCCTCTTACAGCCATTGCTTTAACTCTGTTGTTTGTAGTGCTCCCGGGCTGTAAGGAGCAAGGATAGCTTCAGATGGGACTTAATGTTGTCCCTTCCATTCAAGGGACATCGAGGTGTTCATCTCATTGCAAAGCACCTGCCTCAAAGTTAGTAGCTTTGCATCTTCAGTTCTAGTGAAATGTGTTAAAAGTAGTATGTCTTACATGGGCCCTAAAGGTAGTAGGAAGGCTTGGACCAGAGGTTATCCTGAGGGTGTTTGGTGGCATTGAGTTCCTTCTTGGGCTCTGTGGAATTTATGGAAAGCTCTTTGAAAAGGAAGGAGGAAATTATATGCTAGCATGTTCTTTTCATGAAGGGGAGCATTATAATAGCAAATCATAACGCAGGCAAAGGCTGGAGAAAATCTTGGAAGTACTTGCTCTGAAGTGTTGACAGCTAAACGCAGTAATAAAGGACTAGACTGAAATGCGTCACAGCTTCCGCCTCCCTTTGCCATTATGTGGGAGGCTGGAGCACTTCATGATTTGGTGGCCTGTGTTCTACTTTCATCTAATGACTGGAAAGAAGAACCTTTTTTTGCTCTTGCCTTTGTCAGGCTGTCAGTGGCTCTAACACCAGCTGCTAACAGGGACGGCCACTAAAACATCTTAGGTGCAGGAGGTGACGTTGTAAAGCCAAGTTTGATTCCCTTTCTACCAACCCCCAGAAGCCATAATCCTCAGTTTTGATCAGATGGCTAATGAGATGTTGTCAGTACTTCTGTCAGTCAGAGGAGGTCAAGGAAGATACATGAGGGATAGAGAAACATTGGTGATGCCACATGTGTCAGGGTCTTCCTCTAGGGCCTGTGCAGAGCAAATAAGTCTTCTTTATTATTGTTATTGTTATTTCTTTATTATTATTTTTTTTCTTTCTTTATTATTATTTTTCCTAAATATTTCTCCCTGCAGGGAGATTTATGCCCTAGTATAGGAGCCTGAGAATAAGTGAGAGAATTCAGTAGCTCCTGGCTTCTAATCTCAGGGCTGACACAGAATTCCTATGTGACCTCACGCGAATTATTTCAACTCTCAATAACAAATTCACCTCTGCTCCTGCTCTCTGCAAGTCAGTGTCCTTATGTTGAGAACATATTTGTTCTTAATTTCCTAATACATCATCCCAACATCAGTCTTTGTCTTCCTCTTAAGTACTGAGAGGCTGGAGCTGGTCTCTTCTCCTGAATTACGAATGATAGGAAAGAGGAAATGGCCTCAAGTTGCATCAGGGGAGGCTTAGGTTGGATCTTGGGAGGAAGTTCTTTTCTGAGCAGGTGGTCAGGCACTGGAACAGGCTGCCCAGGGAGGTGGTGGAGTCACCATCCCTGCAGGTGTTTTAAAAAAGAGTGGCTGTGGTGCTTGAGGCTATGGTCTAGTGATGAAGGCTGCTGGGATGAAGGTTGGACTGGATGATCCTGGTGGTCCTTTCCAAGAACAGCAATTCATAGTGATTAGATGTTGTGCTGAGGGATTTGGTTTAGTCAAGGACTTGTCAGTGAGAAACTGACGATTGAATTCAATGATCTTTTGTGTGATCTTAGATCACACAGCCAGGCACAGACAGTCCAGGAGGCTCTTACAGTGTACCAATGGTAATTTCTTGATGCAGGTAGTGAAGGAACCAACAAGGAGAGGTGCACTGCTGGACCTTGTATTAACTAATAAAGAGGGACTGGTTGAGGACATTAAGGTTGGGAACAGCTTTGAGGACAGTGGTTGTGACATGGTGGAGTTTAGTCTTCTAAAGGGTAGAATCAGAGCAACAAGTAGAATTGCAACCCTGGACTTCTGCAGAGCTGACTTTGTGCTCTTCAGGGACATGCTTGCAGAAATCCCATGGGCTAAGGCTCTGGAGGGGAAAGGAGCCCTAGAAAGTTGGCTAATTTTTAAAGGCCACTTCCTCTAAGCCCAAGCTAGGTGTGTTCCCCTGAACAAAAAATCAGGTAGATGTGCTAGGAGACCTGCATGGCTGAGCAAGGAGCTCCTGAAGGAAATCTCAGGGAAGAAGGAATCTTAAAATTCATGGAAGAAGGGAATTGTCACTTGGGGGAACTATAGAGAAGTAGTCAGGGCATGCAGGAAGGCAACAAGGAAGGTCAAAGCCCAGTGGGAACTGAAGCTGGCAAAGGAAGGAAAACAGAACAAGAAAGGTTTCTTCCTTTTACTACTGATAGATTTGAAGCACAGGGAAGGTGTGGGGCCACTGCTGAGCCAGGAGGCAGCCCTGAGAGCTGAGGATGCAGAGAAGGCAGAGTTGCTGAATGCCTCCTTTGCTTCAGCCTTTACACCTAAGGCTGGACTCCCCTATGTACTCCAGACCCTGGATGAAGGAGAGGAAGCCTGCAGGAGGGAATGCTCCCCACTGGTCAGTGCAGACTGGGTTAGGGATCAGTTACACAACTTGAACATTCAGAAGACCATGGGCCCTGATGAGATGCACCCAAGGGTGCTGAGAGAACTGACTGAGGTTATTGCTCTGCCACTCTCCATCATTTTTGCCAAATTATGGCAGACAGGAGAGGTGCCTGAAGACTGGAGGAGAGTCAATGTGACTCCAGCCTTCAAAAAGGGCAAGAAAGAGGTTCCAGGGCACTACAGACCCGTCAGCCTCACCTCCATCCCTGGAAAAATGATGGAGCAGCTCCTGCTGGAGAGCATCTCAAGGCACTGGGAAGAGAAGAAGGTTATCAGGAGTAGTCAGCATGGATTTGCCAGGGGGAAGTCATGCTTGACTAACCTGATAGCATTCTATGATGCCATAACTGAATGGGTAGATTCAGGGAGAGCAGTGGATGTAGCCTACCTTGACCTTAGCAAGGCCTTTGACACTGTCTCCCATGACATTCTAGTGAGCAAGCTCAGGAAGTGTGGGGTGGAAGAGCAGGCAGTGAGGTGGGTTAGGAACTGGTTGCAAGATAGAGTTCAGAGGGTGATGATCAACGGTGCCAGGTCCAGCTGGAGAGCTGTGAGTGGTGGTGTCCTCCAGGATCAGTGCTGGGTCCAGTCCTGTTCAACATCTTCATCAATGACATTGATGAGGGCACAGACAGACAGACAGAGTCTGGTCAGCAAGTTTGCTGACAACACCAAGCTGGGAGGCTTGGCTGATACAGCTGAAGGCTGTGCAGCCATCCAGAGAGCCCTGGACAGACTGAGAGCTGGGCACAGAGGAACCAGATGAAGTTCAACAAGGACAAGTGCAGAGTCCTGCACCTGGGGAGGAATAATAAACTGCACCAGTACAGGCTGGGAGGTGATCTGCTGGAAAGCAGCCATGTGGAGAGGAACCTGGGGGATAACAAGTGAACTATGAAGTTTAAATTGTTGGTGTTTGTTATCTCGTACAGCTATTCTCTGTTTTTCTAGTTCATTGATAGAAGATTTAGCCATTGGCCCTTTTTTTTTCTCCTCAGAATATCTTTGAAAGAATACCACTGGGAATTCTCTATCTCTACACTTCTGGTCATAGCCTACTTCCAAATTACTATTTTCTTTGCAGCATCTAAACTTGATGTGGTCTCTTGTTATACTTCAAAATCTTTTACTGATATAAATGGGAACACTGCTAATGACAGAGACTCTTGGCTTTGTTTGGGAACAGCTGCAATGGACTGGATGCATTTCATTCTTCCATTTGTTCTAGCTAAAAGTTGTTTAGTGTACTAGAGTTCTCTGTAGCACAGCAAGCTCTGAGTTGAGTGATCACAGTGCTGGCAGAGAGCTCATACCTGACAGCCTTCTCAGTGTTAAACATTTAACAGTGACTAGAATCTGCTGATCTTTCTCGTACACATTCTGACTCCAATGAGCTTCAAAACTGCATACCCATCCTCTCTGCAAAAGAATCATAGAATCAGCTAGGTTGGAAGAGACCTCAAAGATCATCCAGTCCAACCTATCCCCCAGCCCTATCCAGTCAACTAGACCATGGTACCAAGTGCCTCATCCAGGCTTTTCTTGAGGACCTCCAGGGACGGTGCATCCACCACCTCCCTGAACAGCCCATTCCAATGGGAAATCACTCTCTCTGTGAAGAACTTCCTCCTAACATCCAGCCTGTACTTCCTCTGGCACAACTTGAGACTGTGTCCCCTTGTTCTATTGGTGGATCTTATTTAATGTACACAGAAGCTTGAAAGAAGAGATAGAAGCTCATAGGGGTGAGCAGCAGATTCTTAATTCCACCAGAGATGGCTATAGAACAGTGGGTTAGCTGCAGGAAGACAAAGCACAGTTACCACCTTGGGCTCAGTCTGTATTTGTTGTCAGTGCTAAGGTAAGCATTGAGTCCTTTAGCACCTGATGTGGTAGAGTTAGATAGTGGTTGGACTTGATGATCTTAAAGGTCTTGCCCAAACAAAATGACTCTATGATTCCAAAACTAGGACTGATCCACAAACCCAGTGTTACAGCTAGCACTGGTCAGTTATCTCAGGACACAATGTTTTCAGTGTAAATCCACAACAAACTTCACTGAAATTACAAAGTCATGCTAAGCCTGTACAGTTGCCTCAGCTGAAAAGACTAAATCATGTTCATTTGGAAAATTTTGCTCCAAGCCAAAACCATGTATTTCCTCACATTTTTGAGCAACCTTTTCTTTTTTCAGATGAATATTTTAAAACTCATTAGTGTTTTACAATGGCATTTTTTGATGGAGAGGGCAATGGATTTTTACAGAGCATCTGTTTAGGCAGGGAAATTACCCTCTTTCACTGAAAGGAGAGCTTACTGCAACTCAGTGGTATTTAAGGAGCCATTTGAGAGACAAGTAAGAGAGGTGGAGGGAAAAGGGACAGACTAAATCATGCAGTATTTTTTATTTTTCTTCTCAGATATTGTTTTAAAAGGAGGCAAAAAAAGAGGACTAACTCAACTAAGTTTAGCAAAGTGGCACACTGCTCCTGCTATCACCAAGGCTGCTAATTCAGCGCTGACACTGGTAGATCAGGAGAAGAATAATTACCTCTACATGTTGTACATCTCTTGATCTGCCAAGCAAGAAGCAGAATCCTTGGAACATTTATCCTCAAGAGAATATATGAATAAAAAAACAATTGCAGTCTGCTCTGCTTCCTTTTGCATTTTCTTTCAGACTCCTTGCTGCACCAGCAAGTGTCACTATGGTCTTTGCTTTATAGCAGCAGAGATGAGAATGTGTTTTGGAGCAGAAAAGCAGAAAAAACCCCAACTACCTAATCATGATTATGAGCATGGTTTTGACACACCTCTGTCCAGAGTCAGTAACCTTGAGATACAACCTCCCTATGTTTTCAGTGGCAAGGTGACCTGAAATGATTTGTTGAATATTTCAGGCTGGAGATAGCTTTAATGGCAGAATGATGTGACAAAATCTAAATGTTTTTCTTTCTTTTGTTCCTGTGGGGACGATTACTGCTTGTAATAATCACGGTTTCATTTTCAAGACAGTCTATTTGCTAAACCAAATTCTCAAGGTCGACCTGTCAATTTTTTATATTTGGGAGTGGAGGTTCATTGGGGTATATTGCTAGTTCTCTATAAAAGAATTGGAAAATGAAATATTGATTAATTTAGAGAAAGGAATGAAATGAAATCTGTGACTATAATTTTATTTCTCCTCTGCTCTTTCAATGCTGTTGAATATTTTGGCACCATTTTCAATATATTTAATGTTAGATGGGGAAGTGTGAAAATGGAAATGCATTGGGGAAATGGAAAAACACCAACATCCCTGTTACTGAAACAAACCTAAATTATTATGACAAATATTATCATGAATATGGAAAGGAAGCAAGTCTGTGTTTTCTTCTCCAGCTGCCTACCCACAATTTCATGTTCCACAAAAAGAAAATTCAGCAGCATGCTCATGACATTGAAATGTTAAGTTCTGAAAACAATTTTATCTTCAGGAGCCGTACAGCTCATTAAAAAGTAATAAACTACATTTCTCTTTTCCCTGGCTAAATATTTGGTTTCAGCCCTTTGTACCTAGCTGCTCTAGGGCATCACAAAACCCTAGGAATTACACCTAAGATGCCTATCCAGTATGTGTGGGTCTGAGGCTTTGGGTGGAATTCTTAGCTTACTGAAGGGAAGGCAGTAACTCCTCATGGCTTCTCACTGAGCAGGGTTACGCCACAATTTCTCTCCTAGTCCTGTGCACTGTACCTTTTCCTAAATCCAGAATGTTGTAGGAAGCATGGGGGCAGAAAGGAAAAGGAGTAGAAAGCAAAAGATGTAGAAAGGAAAGGTGGGACAACAGCTGGGTTAATACAGTATGCAGTTGCTCTGCAAGAAGAATAAATAGCCAAGAGCACTCACCCACTGCTCAGGGAAGTTTTGGATGGAGAAACCACCAAACTTGGACTCTCTCTCACATTCCATAGCATTTGTCTTGTTCAAGTCTGACCTGAGCATGAAGTTTGGCTTTTAGACTGTCAGCATTTCAGGGAAATGGAAAATGGAAATGTACAAATGCATCCATTCTTCCCTTTAATGCATTCTTTCTTGCTATAGCCATGAAGTGATGCAATCTTGACTTTGCTGGGTAGGCTGCAGAGTAACATTGACAACAGGAAGAATGACTAACTTCAGAGAGGAGAATTAGAATTGTTTGACCTTTCATACTCCCTTTTCATCAGCTATACAGGAAAGAATATCATAGCTCAGAGCTCTTGTTCCCTCCAGTTTCTTTCACTTTAATAACATCCCTGCATGGATGTAATAAAAGTTTCTTTCTTGGTGAGCTCATTTTTCTCCCTTTATTTCTGCTTGCCATTCTTGACTTCAGAGATCATGATCAGAGCAACTAATAAAAACCTGAGTATGCTGGAGGGGGCAGTATTTTTGGCTTGGCCACAACATTTCCCATTTCCATTGCATTCATAAAAATATGTCTTGTAAATGTCTGATCTGATTTTATAGATTCAGAAGTTCAGCTTCTTAGGTAGCTTTGGAGAACATCTGGAGTAATCCTCTATATTTTCTAATCGTGCTTATTATTTCCCTATATATACAGGCTTTGCTAAGCTGTGCAGCAATGTTTCTCCTCCCAATGAAACACCAAAAGGTAAATATTAGCATTCATTTCTCCTGCATTCAGGTGTTTTGTTGTAGTACTTATTCTGCTTGTTAAGCACCTTGTTACTGTTTGTTAGGCAATGTGCCACCCAAACCTACACAATTCAAAGTTACTACCAGTTTATTTGATTTTAAGCAGTTTCCTCTTAGACATAGCAAAGTGTAGTAGTGTCAGCTAGAACAGAACAAAGGAAAAGAAGCTTCCTATATATTTTCAGGGAAGTCCTTACACCTTTTGTAGGTGTTGGTTGTCATTGCCAAAGAGTCCCAGTATAGACTGCCTGAGCTGTGAGTTCTGTGAGAAAACACTTGGTTTTTCTTTTCAGGAGTGTTTACTGGTTCAAAACAGGAATTAGAGTTAGGAATAATTATGTTCTCCAATGGTTTGTGAAGGTAACTGATCTTCAACTAAAAAATAAATTGTCTGTGATATAATCATAAAATCTGTCTGTAATAGCTATGAAATCTCTCTACTTTACCAATATTTGCAAAATAAAGAGTAGAGAAGGCAGCTGCAAGTTGTGAAAAATCAAACTCCAACCCCAGATTTGGGATTCTGGACATGGAAAACATATTTCTTTCCCAAAGCAATAGTTTAATGTTGCATGTCCTCCACAATTGACAGTAACTTCTTAGGGAGGTTCTCCTTAGACATGTAACATATATGCACACACACATATATATATGTATTTGTTAGTTCATACCTTTCCCCCTTTATTTCTGTTGTGGAGGCAGGGAATTAACGTGGCTGAGTCAGGAAATATATAAAAATAGGATTATTTTATTTTCCTGAAACCCTCCCCCCAAAACTATATACAGAAATTTATTTAGTTTAATTAGCAGACTCAGTTTGATCGAGAATATCTTACAAAGGGTACTGTAGATAAATTTGGCTACTTAGGAAGTCAGCAAATGGAAAAGGCTAAGCTATAAACACAGCTTTACCCCGCTACCAGTCAGGCTGAGCAGAAGATAAAGGGAAAAGCTTACTCATGGATGTGAGCTAGGCACTTGGCAAAGATGCCTTGCTGGATTCTCTCTGCAGGGGCAACCTGTGACGTTACCAGCCATATCCAAAAATAGAGATCTGTGCCACAGAATGCCAAGATGAGTCACAGTGCTGCCAAACTCAGTAGTGTCTCAAGAACGTCTTCCCAAGTGGGATGCTTGTGGGATGATGCTGCCCTCAAAACGGGAGAGGAGAGCCAAAACTGCTAGTGTTCCCCCATCTGGGAGACAGCCAGCAATAAGCTACTGAATAGGGTCTGAGAGAGGGTGGTCCAGGTGCTGCTGGCTCTCTCAAAAGACCCGAGGCTCAGTAAACCTGTCAGCTTGCACAAAAGAGAGCAAAGTGGGGGAGCTGCCCTAAGCAGGGACAGTCCAGTCACAGCAGGAGCTTGTCCTTTGCAGTGCCAGGGGACTATCAAGGCAGGAAGCACCCTGAGGTGGGAAGCACCCCCTATGTTTATACCTTTTCCCAGACAAAGTGTCCATTTACCATTACTAGGCATGAAAAACACAGCCAATCACCAGCCCCATTTCAACATGGGCATCCACACGGGACACCCCACGTGCAGGAAGGACCTTTTGCTACCCCCCTTCAAACCTGCAGAGCAGGGAGAGGGGAAACTGGTTTTTCATGCCTTTCCTCTCCCATTCAAACCATGGAGTGAGAGGAATTTGGGGTATCCAGCACAATTTCAAATCTATGTAGTTCTCATTGCTCATGAGGAAAACTAAGGCTGTTCATTGATATCTGCCTTGTGACAAAGAGGTGTGGAGACAGACTTTAGGAAGCATCCAGATAAAGCATATGAAATATTATTTTGCATGGCAGAGGAGTTAATTTGGAATTAAAATGTTCTTTCTGCCCTTTTTATAAGCTTGTTTCTTTTGTAATAAAATGAACTGTTGTTATAAAAAGCTGCTCATATATAACAAGCATAAAGAAGCATGAATTTGCTGGCTTTATGGTCAGTTTATGGAATTCATTTACTCAGGAGGTTATCACATTTTGTCTACTTGTTCTATTAGGGACAAAACCTTGGTAAAAGTGTTAACAGAGAAGAACTCAAAGTGAATTTATTGTTGTAGTCTTCCTCCCTTCATGTATAGGTAGACACTTGATCACTGCCCTCTGCAACTTCAGTACTATTTGTGCTCATGCTTTGAGAGAGAGGAGATGAAATGGTGAGGTTCTAACTCCTGAAAGTGCAGTGATTTTAACCTGGTTTCTTTTAGAGCAGTTCTAAAGTAATATGAAGTAATACAAAGGATCTAACCTTTTGGATTGATGTAACTAAATGTATTTAAAAAAAACCCAAAACAATTCAGGCTACACTGGCAGTTTTCTTCTTGGGATGAAGACACAGCATCAGTACTTCTAGGTATAGTGTGATGTCTGGATCACATAGCCTATATGACTACCCTGTTCCTGATATGGCATACTTTTCTGTTTTAAAGGCTTGCTGCTATTATGGGTCACAGGCCAAAGGAGTGTCAGAGCATTTCTGATTTCTTTGCCATCACATTTTTATAATGTATAGCATGTGACCTTTAAAAAGCTGCAGAAAATGAAGCAGTGTTCATCAACTATTCTGTGCACATGATAGAGTCTGTGCAACTCTTCATGACTTAGCCTGCCCCTCCTAGGATCCCCAAATCTCCCTGGCACCTCTGGTGGCTGTGAAGGACATATTTCCATAATGCCATATTCCCATGGTGAAGTCTTAAGGTGAAGAAGGCAAAAAGACAGAAGGAATCCTTTCTCTTTGTGAAATAACTCTGAGACTGGCGCCAAAAATCTGGTTAGCTGGCAAGGACAAATTCAAATGTGCCAGATATGTCCAGCTGTATGTGTGCCACCTGCTGATCCATGTGCCATAAAGGGAGGCTGCCATCTGCACTGCCAGTGGTGTGTGGAGATGCAGAACAGGGTACAGCAGCCAGCCACAGAGTCAGGAAACTTCTGTCTCCTCTAGCTGCAGACTTTCTTTTATTGGTGGACTTTGCTTTGTGGTATTCTTCTTTCTTCTCAGAACCCTCACTTTACAGCACCAAGAGCCAATGATTCATGAGACTATTTGGAAGGCTTTAGATCATAGAATCATAGAATCAATCAGGTTGAAAGAGAGCATACTGGAATAGTTTCCTAAAGTCTCACTTCATGTATGTGAAGGAGTGAGACAGTTTGAGCACTCCTGTCTTGCACATATTCATCATCAGCTATCGTACAAAAGGCACTGGAACTCAACAAAGCAAAGCCGTTAGCAGTGCTGACACCTCCCTGGGCTCACATGGTAAGCAAGTGCTGCTCGACAGACAGAACGTGTGAAAGCTAACCACATCTCCTAGGGGTGCTTAAATCTTGATTACTGGTGAACTGAGGGTATAAGGAAGCATTGTACTGACATTAAAGAAATATTCTTAAGAAACACAACTGCTATGGCATGTCCCCCAGAGCATAACAGCAAGTGTGGTTTCATAGCTGGAACTCTTTTTACTTAGAAATAGATACCTCATAAGATGTTTTAATCATTTTTCATATAGAAAGCAATATTATGCTATTTGGTTCTTAGAAATCTCTGTAATAAGCATACTAGCAGCTCATTAAATCTCACTGAACACTTCCACAGCAGATAAGAGTTGTTTCATATTTTAAATAGATAAATGGATAGCATGCCTAAGTGACTTGTATAAGGTAATAAATACATCATGTCAACTGCTTCCTTGGTAAGAAAGCAGGATAGCAAGTCCTCTCTTTACAAAACAGGGGGCACTGATAGATTTTCACAACAGGAGGACATTCTTTAACCCCAAGACCAAGTAGTGCAGAGTAAATCTGCTGCTTAACTGTATTGGTTCCTTTTGACTAGTGCTTGGAGGACTGTGTCACATACAGTAAATTACTGGAAGAAGAAATCTCCACCAAGGTAACAGGTACCATATAAAATATATTAGTCAATAAAAAAACTATTAGAAAGCAAGTCCTTTTAATGTGATTTACAGTAGGCTGAAGTCACAAAACAGGAAATGGTAGGAAAGAAAATTACAGAGTGGTAAAGAGGACCACTATTTTCATGGTATATATTGGAAACTAAAGGAAAAAACTATAAGTAGATATTGGCCATGGCCTATTAACATTCATTCCCAGAGGAAATAGTGCAGAATTTGAGAGGGTAAACACCAATGAAGCAGGGAGATTTATTAATTGTGGTCAAGGGCTCAAGTATAGAGGACATTTTCTGATTACCTTCCCCTGCTTTCCACTGCACTGTGCCATCAGAATGAGCTTTTGTGGAGCATGTTACTCTCTGATGTGCATAAGAAAAGGAGGATTAGGAGAAACTGCTTGCAAGGTGCTGCTTGTGTTGAGGAAGCTAAACTTCATACGGTTGCTGGAGCACAAAACCACCATTAAGTGACCAAAGGCCACAGGAATGATCATAAAACTGGAAGAACTGCCATCAGAGGAAAGGCTGAGAACTGTATTTCGTCAGCCTTGAGAAGGCTCAGGGGAGACCTTATTACCATGTACCAGTACATAAAGGGGGGCTACTAGGAGGATAGAGACTCACTTGTTACAAGGAGGCACATGAGAAAGACAAGGGGTGATGAGTACAAGTAACTCCTGGGCAGGTTCCAGTTGGACTCCAGAAGAAAGTGTTTCACTATGAGAACAGTTAGATTTGAAAATAAGCTCCTGAGGGAAGTAGTGGATTCCCCTCTCTTGGACAGCATTAAGACTCAGCCTGGCAGAGTGCTGAGCCATCTCATTTCAACTATGCTATTATCTAGAAAGATGGGACTAGATGATTCCTGGGGGTCCCTTCCTACTCAGCATTCTGTGACTCTGTGATTAAGAAAACATGGATTCTGTTTACACCTGGACTGATGTGTGTTCAAGGTAAACGCCTTTCAGCCCCAGTTTCCCCACCTGAGGAAGAGGAATATCAGTAAACCCCTTGGTGACAAGAGAGTCAATGGAAAAAAAAAGTTACATAATAGGTAGGTGCCTTTAAAGAAGGGAAACATGGTTATTATTTTTGGAATCCCTAATAAATCCAAACACAAAATGCTAATGTTGACAAAGGAGATTTCCACTGCTATGAAACAAAAGCTGTTTGCACAATAGCTTAGAAGCAGCAAATCTCCCAGAGGTGATGCTGATAAAGCATGTGCATAAGTAGCATGTTAGTTTAGTGTCTGGTCTGTGGCAGATCTTAGTCCCTCTGTAAATTCACACTCACAAAAATACCCAAACCAACTGAAAACAAACAAACAAAAAGCCACAACAAAAAGCATGAGAAGCCTGCTTTGAAAAAACAAATTTTGTTATATGGTTATGTGTGGAGGCTGGAAGGTAGCAAAAGAAAAGGAAGGCAAAAACCTTGTCAGATTTTAACAGCCTACTTTGTACTCTGGGAAAGGCAAGTGTCTTGCATTTTGAATTAGTGCCATGCTACTTGAATAAGAAGAGAGCATGGTTTGCTGCAAAGGAAGGCAGCACATGATAAATAATCTATCGAGCTGCTCTTCTCATTTACATGCTGTGTCATATTAGAGTGTAGCAAAATACTGCTAGAGCTACAGCTTTGTAATTAAGTGATTATTTTACACACTTCTGCATTACAGCATATTACATGTCACGACTGATATCCTGATGGCTTGAGTTGATCTTAAAATATTTTAGTGCCAGATCTGCATTAGCATATTAGAGACTTGGAGATATAAGTTATTCTTTCATTCCTGGCATGAAAACTCCCCAAACCAAACAAGAAAAACCCAACCCACCAACCAACCAACAAAAAAAATCCCATTGACAAATACTTCATCTGTTATTGAATGTTTCCTCTCCTGGCTGTTGCCTTAGCTGAATTTCACACCACTCAGTGGGACTTGGAAGGAACATGGAACAGTTGCCTCAACTGCTGATCAGAGAAGATGCCCTAAGAGCCAGTCTGCTGCCAGGCTGAAGTCAAACAGTTCTAAGGATGGCAGAGTGCCACCTCCTCTGGTCTAGCAGGGATTGCCTGCAAGGGATAGAGAAGGAACTGCCACCTGAATTGAGTGGGGTAATGCAGGTCCTGGAAAACAGGGTAGGAATAGCAGATGGCAGGTTTTTAGAGGCACTTACTAAGAGCTGATTCTGTGGAGCTGCATGCACCACAGCCTTCAAGAGAAATTCAGGGACAGTAATCATGTCTGTCAGAGTTCCAGCCTTTCTTTATAGGATGAAGTAGTGGAGGAGAGAGAGGATGAAGAAGTAGAGGGGAAAGGAGTTTGGGGATAAGGTATGGAATGAGAAGACAAAGTAATCCATGATCCACACTGCAATACCCTCTTGATACCTCAATCTGCTTGATGCCTCTTTCTGCATGAATGTGGACCTTCTCTGGGAGAGACCTAGGGTCTTTAGATCTCATTGGAGGTATCTATGTCTGTCCCAGATTGCTGTTTGCTTCATTACTGGATCAGGAACTCAAGATACTGAGGTATAAAAAAATGTTCTTTCTTAACACTGGTATGATCTTACTAGAATACCAGCAATAAGTTCCCTTGGTATTCTTACAGAGAGGAAAAGCTCTTCAGAAGTTTCAAATATTCTCTAAGTAGTCTCCTTTTACTCCAGAAAGGATCTTGTACATACCTTACTGTATTTGACTTATTTCAACCTATGAATCTTTGACATTTTTACTGCCAAGGTATAGAAATATAAATTATGGTCAAAAAACAGAGACAAATTCTCCTTCTCCTAAATGTCACTGCCTTCCATAGCATATGTCTGTTTGCCAAGGGACTGAGAACTATTCTTGATAGCATTAGAAACACTTTTTCAAATACCAGGGTGAACTGGCTGTATCAGTTCTTGTGCCCTCTCTGTCACACAAAAGGAAATCCCATTAGGCATAGAGTGAGAGAGTATTAGAAGCCACTGACCATTCTCAAGATAATTGCCTTTGCCATCATAACTTAAAGCCATCATCACAATAAAAAGTGGACAGCATATATTGGTTTGTTTTCATATTAGGCTGCTTCTATCACATGAGAAACAAATCCAAGAGTAAGTGTAGTTACTGAACAGACTTGAGGGGCTAGGATGAGAGGTGATTTTACCACAATCCCTCTGATTAATGTCACATAAATAAGGGTAAAATCTACATCTCCCCTTTATTAGACTTATATCCTTATCCTTTTAGGCATGCTGATGGTGCTCTTTTAGGCATGCTGATGTCACAAGTGGGCCTGTTTTGGCTAGAAATTTCATTCTGGATCTGAGAATTTTAAAATTGGGGGGGTCTGGTGAAAGGTGTAGATTTAGTAAAATCTTTGGTTCAGAAAATTCTCTCTTGCTCTTTGGCTCCATGAATCTGAGCTTATCCATTCTGCTGGATCTTACCTCACCAAAAGCAAAGCCAGGTCTGCCCTGTGACTGCTAGTGAAAATTTGCAGACCACATTGCCATGTTAAAACAAACGGGAGTAAGCAAAAGAGTGAGAGCTGGCAATTGGTCTCCCTGTCACACTCAAGATTAGAAAGGTGCAGGAAATTAACTCACTGACTTCAAGAGAATGAATCAAAAATATTTGTAAGACAGGTTATTGAAGCGGAAGAGGTCGTACCCATTAGCATGGTTTTGCTGTGCAACTAAATGATGAATGTAAAAGTCTGACAAGCAAAGTGAGTACAATACCTGAAATATTTTCAGACCAAAAGTGTCTTGGGAAACTAATTTTGAAAAGGGCAAT
This sequence comes from Pogoniulus pusillus, assembly GCF_015220805.1. Taxonomy (NCBI): domain Eukaryota; kingdom Metazoa; phylum Chordata; class Aves; order Piciformes; family Lybiidae; genus Pogoniulus; species Pogoniulus pusillus. The sequence goes on from NC_087293.1 coordinate 7,879,087, forward strand.
AATCTGCTTCCTAGAAAGTTTGATTAAGGGCATACTTTTTAGCATCACAAACTACTTATTCCCTATAGTTCAAATTTCATACATTGCACCAATTTGCAAAGTTGTGTCTCCTGATACAGGGAGAAAACAATATGCCAAATACTTTATGATTGTGAAGGAAGCTTGAGATGGTGTTTAAATGAAATGTAGATGGAGTGAAAGAGATTGTAGCCAGATGACTTTTTCAGCTGGTCACAAATCCCAGAAGAGGAGGCAGAACTGAATATCAAAGCACCATGTAATTTCATGGAAGAGTTAGCTTCAAGTCAACTTACTTCAACTTTTCTTGATGATTTCATAGTGCTGTACCCATTTCCTGATCCCAGAGGAGTGGAAGGTTAGTTCTGTGGATAAATCTGCTAACCTAGTTTGAGTAATGGGAAATGGATACCTACTTCTGGTTCAGATTCACTTTTCTTGCCCCAAGAAGAGATGCAGAATTGACATCTGTGATAATATCAGGCTGGGTAAAAACATAAGAGATTATGAGATGGCAACATTGGACAGTCAGGTGTGACAGGGCCTTTCCCAGAACTGCTTTGAACCCAGATCAAAACGTTTTTATAGCTTGGTATTTTTCCATGTGCCCAACCAAGGGAAATAAACAGGACACTAAGTCATCAGGCAGAGTTCCCTGTATACCTCCAGCTGGGAAGGACCTTTTGGAAAACACAGAGGAGCCATAGGAAGGGATTCAATTCCTGTAATTCATTTGGCTGCTCAGGGTGCAAAGTCACTCTGAATATGACTCAGTAATTCTGAAAAGTCAGGATGAAGCATACATGGGGAGCACAGAGGAATTTCAAGATGCTGCAGAGCAAATAAGGAATGAAACAAAATAAATCATGTGGCAGAGCAATTGCTTTGGTTTTACCAATGACAGATAAAGATTTTATATGTGGTAAATCCAATATATTGCACAGTATATAAAGTATAAAATCCATGAGATTGCTGTCTCAAACAGCTAATTGATGTGAAAATTACACTTGGATTTTGTCAAGCTCTGATGCTGTCATTTTGATATAGGAATAATAATTCTCATGTTTCTGAGGAAGCAAATGAGCACAGGAAGCATATTTGGGCAACTGAAGAATGGTAGAATAATGGGACTCTTAGGACTTTTATGAGTTTAGTCTGGCTCTTCTCAAAAGCACTGTGAAGCCTGTGGGTCAGATTTTCGTCTGCTTGAGGATGAATCAGAGTGGTTATGCAAGCTGATTATTGGCAAAATATCTAACTTGGCTTTCATTGGTTATCTGACCTGGGGCCACACAGTGATTGCATAAACTCATGAGACAAAGTATGGTATTTGCAAATAATTCTTGGGACTTCTGTGTTGGTAATTCTGGTGATTTATTGACTGTTGTTATAAAGAAAACCCAGCAACCATCCTCACCTCCAGCTTTGATTTACTCCTTTCATCTTCAGATAGAAGAATGTGTGATATAGCAAGTGTTTATACACTGCAGGCATTTGCCATTAGAAATGATAAAAGGAGGATTGACAAATATTGTGGTGTCTTACTGGAGTTGTTGCCAGTGTTTGGCCAGATGAGAAATTGGGTAGCAACTCTGTTTGACAACAAGGAATCAAATTCTCTTGGACTATTACTGTCAGCAGGTGTCCAGTCTAAGCATTTTCATTCATTTTGTTCTGTGCTGTGTTAGCTCTTACATTTCTGCTCTGTGTCACATCAGTTTGTTGGTTATTCTTGGGTTGTACACTGTAAAAAATAGTCTTTATAAGGTCTTACACTCTATAAATAGGCTGGTTACTTCAGTCTTCTGATTGCTAGGTCTGGCATAAACCCTGTCAATGTCATTGCCAGCACTACAGCATTAGGCAATTTACACCTGAAAATACAACAAGGTCCCAGGAAGTATGAAAGTGCAACTGGTCTGTGATGCATTTAGTAGCAAGCCAAATTACATGTTGATGTACAGATGCAAGATAGAACTGGAAAGAAATAGAACTCCATGGCAAATATTGGTCTTTAACTGCCCTGTGTTATGCTATGACAAATCCAGCCTTGGAGCCAAATTGGATACAATTCAAAGACAGTTTAAATGAGCCAGCTCTCTGTTGATGCTGGCTGGGAAAACTATTGAAGTATTATCAGTACCAGCAGCATAGCAAGAACAAAATAAAATAAAAGTTGCATTTGCAAGCTGTGATAGCCTTAGTGGTGCATGACAACACTGCCTTGCTGCAAAAAAACCCCACAGAAAACAATTAAATAATATCACCTTAGAATGATCAGCTTTCAGAATACAGGCAGATCCTTGTGACTATGCCAAAGAACATTTTTCTGAGGATCAATATTACTCCTTTGACAATCTCTTCATTGCATGGGGAAGAAAAATTAACTGCAGATGGATTTGAATTCACCACAGCTGTAGTTGAAGGTAGGCTGAATCTTACAGCTCCATTCTTGATTCTGGAAGAGCAAAAATGATTCTCAGTGTACTACTAAAGTGGAACAACTGGGGAATTTTGGAGCTACAGGCAATGCAAGCTGATAGTGAGCCTCACTGTCTTCTACTGATTCTCAGATTTGCTTACCATCCCAAACATATTTCTGTTGAAAGAGAAAAGCTTCTCAAACTGCCTTTAAAGAACCTTATGAGACTCAAATAACATTCAACAATGTGTTGTGGGGATTATCTATGTTTCCAAATTCCCTTTGGAAAAAAAGAAGTACAAGTGAATGCTAAGTAATATGAATCACTTTAACTAAAGCATAGACTAACATGATGTAGTTAATATTTAGAGTGGTCCTCAATAGAAAACTACATTAAATATTTTAAAGAGATTCTTACTTATCAGTTCCATTGGCCTAAGAACTATTGAGTGCATTGTATTTTCATTTCTGATCAAATCCAGGAGGTGCAATTTTGATGCACTTAGAAAAGAATGAAAAATTTCAAACAAGTGTTGCAGACCTTTAAGAATTCCTAATGTAACTGAATGAATGAAGATGACAAGGGATTAAGCAAGCTGTCCAGGTTAACTTCAGAACACAAAGCCATTTCATTAATATAAAGACTTCTTTCAGCTCCAATTGTTTGCTAAGGTGTTTGCAAGGCAAACTGCTGATTCCTTCTCAGTTGCTCTGTTTCAACAGTGTCTTTGGATGTTGTAAAAGTCTGAGTGACAGCCAGGTAAGTTAAACTTAGAGCATCTAACAGGTAGGAGCATTAATTATTTAACTCTTGCAGTACTACCCACGAATCTGGAACACTATGTGGTGCCCTAACACCTGATCCTGTGCATTACAGACACTTCAGAGTGTACCTTCAGAATGCAGTTCACACCCATCTGAGGAGGGAAGGCACTTAGTTTAATCTGAATTTCTGCTGTCAGTGGTAGAAGAGCACACACCACTGGATGGTTATTTCCAGTCTGTGGAGGACAGTGACATACATATGTACTCTCCAGGAGGGCAGATCTCACAGGCATACTAATGTAATTCTCATTTACAGAGTTTCAGATGAGTCTGTTATAGCACACTGTGGCTGTGTTAAGAATAAGAATGATTGTTAATTTTCTGTTGCATAGCTTTAGTTGTTCTCTTACATGCCTTGCATTCAGCAGATTTAGGGTCACAGGATCACAGGATATTAGGGGTTGGAAGAGACCAAGGAGATCATTGAGTCCAACCCTCCTGCCAGTGCAGGACCATACAGTCTAGCTCAAGTCACAGAGGAAAGCATCCAGACAGGCCTTGAAAGTCTTCAAAGAAGGAGACTCCACAACCTCTCTGGGGTGCCTGTTCCAGTGCTCTGTGACCCTTAGAGTAAAGAAGTTCTCCCATGTGTTGAGGTGGAACCTCCTGTGCTGCAGTTTACACCCATTGCTCCTTGTGCTATCACGGGGAGCGGGGAGCAGAGCCTGTGCCCCCCTCCTGGCCAGCCCTCAGATGTTTACAAACATTTATTAAATCCCCTCTAAGTCTTCTTTTCTCCAGACAAAAAAGTCCCAGGTCCCTCGGCCTCTCCTCATAAGCCATGCCCTCTAGTCTCACAGCCATCCGTGTAGCTTTCCACTGGAGCCTCTCCAGTAGATCCCTGTCCCTCTTAAACTGGGGAGCCCAAAACTGAACTTGTGACTGTGTCCCCTTGTTCTATTGCTGGTTGCCTGGCAGAAGAGGCCACCCCCCACCTGGCTACAATGTCCTGGATACAAGAGCCTCCTCTTCTCCAGGCTAAACAGCCCCAGCTCCCTACATAGCCATCCATGGCAACATTCCAGCCAGCAGTATTACATTATGCATTACCACAAAATACTACAAAATAAATTTGCAACCCAAGCACATATGATCAGTTTTCAAACCAGTTGGAAGCAAGAATAAGCAGTTCTCACCCAGTGACCCTTATGATAAAGGCAGGTTGGTTTTGTCATACATAAACATTCCTTTCCACTTCCCACCTATGTCCTGCAAGTGATGAAACCTCAAGACTCAGTAAGTGACTCTCTTCTGTTCTTACTCTGTGGCAGCCTATCTGACTGTGCTGGAGTGTTCTTCAGTTCGAGATGCTCCAGAGGTGAAAGCATTCTATAATGGCATTTATAAAAGTCTTTTGAAAATTACCATTTGGTGTATCTCCAGTGGATAGCAACTGCAGTGCATTCTGACAACCACTTAGCAGGGATTACACAGAACGATTTGAAATCAGTTTTCATTGCCATCTGTTCTCTGAACAAGAGGAACTGAGGTGGATGCTGCAATATGCATAGAGCTTCTTACTGCTTAGAACTCTGCAGTGTACTAGGTTACTGTATCTGGTATCAGAGAGCTGTCAGGAACTGATATTGCAATCCATGTGAAATGTTTTCACTCTTATCACACACTGCCTTTATGGTAGATTGGATCCCAACATTAATAAAACATGGTATCTAAGTGCAAGAACTAATTCAGTGCAAGAGTTATTTGAAGATGCCAGGCAATTAGTCACCCTTCTCTTCAGCTGAAATGATTCCACTCAATTTCCTATTGATAGATTGCTGCCAGGAATGGCAGATCAATAATGTGCAGCATTATGGGATTATAACAAAAGACACAGTATTAATAAACACAAACATCACTGTGGGTTTTGTTATAATCTCTCTCTGTAGACTTGGTCTTCTGAGATGTGATATCCTATTCGTACACAAACAAAGGCAGAATAGTCTATGCTGGCTGACACCATAGATGGTTGCTCCTTCAGATTGCTCAGACAAAGCAAAAAAAAGGACTCAGATCACCCAGAAATAACCTCAAGTTCCCCAAGCACCTCAGTTTAATGGCATTTAATGAGCCACTTTTCTCAGTCGCCTATCAATTAAAAAAGGCTTCAGAGTTTATAGTGAAAAGGGAGTAACACTAAGATATGATAAGTGCCAAAGAGAGGCCAAATTCTGATTTTTACCAAGAGCAAGGTTGGTTCCATGTTAGGGGCCATATATAACCCTTGTTCTAGGCTTGGCTATGCAAAAGCTTTCCTAAATTACTGTGGGCAATTCAGCTAATTCTCTAAGCATGAGCTGCCCATCAGCAAAACCAGAATGGTTACATTTCTGCACTTCGACAGAGGGTTATGAGGATAATTATGTTAACATTGGAAATGCAAGTATGCCTAGACAGATAGCTGTAATTGTCTAGCACAGCTGAGGTGGCTTAGAGGTTACACAGTCTGCCACAAGAAAGTGTTAACATAGGCAGGATCCCAGCCACAGGTCTGCAGGGCAAACAAATCAAAAGAATATCCCTAGGAAAGGTGGGGGAAAAAATGAAATAATGTACATCATTTGGCTAAAATTTGAGTTATGATCCTTTTTGACTTGGATTTAAGTCTCCTTCCAGGATCTGTTTAGAAATTATCTTTTGCCCTAGATGTCAGAGTATTGTGCTGGTGTACCAGGTTAATGTGCTGTAATGAGTTAACCTGCCTCCTCCTCCCCAACACAATAGTGAGGGAGACAAAGAGAGTGAGATAAGAGTTTAATATACAACAACACAATGCACAATTACTTTAGCTTAGCCTACTTGCAGAAAAGGCACAGTGAAATACAGGAAAGGAAAAAACCCAGCATAAACCAGATAGCCAATGAGTTACTCAGCTCACCTCCATCGTTGTGGTGAAGGGACAGCGCCTGAAAACCAGACCCCAACAGCAGCCAGCAGAACAGAAGGCCTCTCATGTTACAGTTGGAACTGCAGGGCCTGTAGCCCTTTGCCCCAGCCAGCACGTTCACTTTGGGGCATGGGGGTGAATGATCAGCAGCAGATTCAACTCAACCCATGGCACCTGGGCCTTCCACCCACACTCTCTGCCTAGCCCCGAGGGTCTCCAGTTAAGACCAGGCCTGAGGCTTTGGAGCAGAGAGTTACGTTATAGGTGTACCTGTCTGCAGGCTGGGTTCTGCCTCTTTCCTAGCTGGGACTCGGAGTTGTGTTGTAGTTCTGCCTCTAGTCTTGGCTCTGGGGCAGCCTCCTGCTGCTTCTTGCTGGACTCCCTGGATGGACTTGGAATGTGATTCATTGGCACTTTGGATCTTCCACACACTCTCTGCCCAAGGATCTGTGCTAACTCAGGCCTGAGCCTCTGTGAGAGCTAGGCTGTAGGCGTACCTGTGTGCAGTGTACCTGTGTGCAGTGTACCTGTGTGCAGTGTACCTGTGTGCAGTGTACCTATGTGCAGTGTACCTGTGTGCAGGCCTGGCTCTGCCTCTGTTTCCGTACCTGTGTGCAGTGTACCTGTGTGCAGGCCTGGCTCTGCCTCTGTTTCCGTACCTGTGTGCAGTGTACCTGTGTGCAGGCCTGGCTCTGCCTCTGTTTCTGTACCTGTGTGCAGTGTACCTGTGTGCAGTGTACCTGTGTGCAGTGTACCTGTGCGCAGGCCTGGCTCTGCCTCTGTTTCTGTACCTGTGTGCAGTGTACCTGTGTGCAGTGTACCTGTGTGCAGTGTGCCTGTGTGCAGGCCTGGCTCTGCCTCTGTTTCTGTACCTGTGTGCAGTGTGCCTGTGTGCAGGCCTGGCTCTGCCTCTGTTTCTGTACCTGTGTGCAGTGTGCCTGTGTGCAGGCCTGGCTCTGCCTCTGTTTCTGTACCTGTGTGCAGTGTACCTGTGTGCAGGCCTGGCTCTGCCTCTGTTTCTGTACCTGTGTGCAGTGTACCTGTGTGCAGGCCTGGCTCTGCCTCTGTTTCCATACCTGTGTGCAGTGTACCTGTGTGCAGGCCTGGCTCTGCCTCTGTTTCTGTACCTGTGTGCAGTGTGCCTGTGTGCAGGCCTGGCTCTGCCTCTGTTTCTGTACCTGTGTGCAGTGTACCTGTCTGCAGGTCTGGCTCTGCCTCTGTTTCTGTACCTGTGTGCAGTGTGCCTGTGTGCAGGCCTGGCTCTGCCTCTGTTTCTGTACCTGTGTGCAGTGTGCCTGTGTGCAGGCCTGGCTCTGCCTCTGTTTCTGTACCTGTGTGCAGTGTGCCTGTGTGCAGGCCTGGCTCTGCCTCTGTTTCTGTACCTGTGTGCAGTGTGCCTGTGTGCAGGCCTGGCTCTGCCTCTGTTTCTGTACCTGTGTGCAGTGTACCTGTCTGCAGGCCTGGCTCTGCCTCTGTTTCTGTACCTGTGTGCAGTGTGCCTGTGTGCAGGCCTGGCTCTGCCTCTGTTTCTGTACCTGTGTGCAGTGTGCCTGTGTGCAGTGTACCTGTGTGCAGTGTACCTGTGTGCAGGCCTGGCTCTGCCTCTGTTTCCGTACCTGTGTGCAGTGTACCTGTGTGCAGTGTACCTGTGTGCAGTGTACCTGTGTGCAGGCCTGGCTCTGCCTCTGTTTCTGTACCTGTGTGCAGTGTACCTGTGTGCAGGCCTGGCTCTGCCTCTGTTTCTGTACCTGTGTGCAGTGTACCTGTGTGCAGGCCTGGCTCTGCCTCTGTTTCTGTACCTGTGTGCAGTGTACCTGTGTGCAGGCCTGGCTCTGCCTCTGTTTCTGTACCTGTGTGCAGTGTACCTGTGTGCAGGCCTGGCTCTGCCTCTGTTTCTGTACCTGTGTGCAGTGTACCTGTCTGCAGGCCTGGCTCTGCCTCTGTTTCCGTACCTGTGTGCAGTGTACCTGTGTGCAGGCCTGGCTCTGCCTCTGTTTCTGTACCTGTGTGCAGTGTGCCTGTGTGCAGGCCTGGCTCTGCCTCTGTTTCCGTACCTGTGTGCAGTGTACCTGTGTGCAGGCCTGGCTCTGCCTCTGTTTCTGTACCTGTGTGCAGTGTGCCTGTGTGCAGGCCTGGCTCTGCCTCTGTTTCCATACCTGTGTGCAGTGTGCCTGTGTGCAGGCCTGGCTCTGCCTCTGTTTCTGTACCTGTGTGCAGTGTACCTGTGTGCAGTGTACCTGTGTGCAGGCCTGGCTCTGCCTCTGTTTCTGTACCTGTGTGCAGTGTACCTGTGTGCAGGCCTGGCTCTGCCTCTGTTTCTGTACCTGTGTGCAGTGTGCCTGTGTGCAGGCCTGGCTCTGCCTCTGTTTCTGTACCTGTGTGCAGTGTACCTGTGTGCAGGCCTGGCTCTGCCTCTGTTTCTGTACCTGTGTGCAGTGTGCCTGTGTGCAGGCCTGGCTCTGCCTCTGTTTCCGTACCTGTGTGCAGTGTACCTGTGTGCAGGCCTGGCTCTGCCTCTGTTTCTGTACCTGTGTGCAGTGTACCTGTGTGCAGGTCTGGCTCTGCCTCTGTTTCCGTACCTGTGTGCAGTGTGCCTGTGTGCAGGCCTGGCTCTGCCTCTGTTTCCGTACCTGTGTGCAGTGTACCTGTCTGCAGGTCTGGCTCTGCCTCTGTTTCCTGGATGGGACTTGGAGTTGTGTTGCAGTTCTGTCTTCAGTTGCAATTCTGGTCCAGCCTCCTTCTGTTTCCTGCTGAATTCCCTGGGTGGACTCGAGACACGACTCGCCGCCTCACCCTGTGTGGAGCTGTGGAGCAGCCATGCCATCAGCTCGTGTTTCTGTGTGCCCTGTGGGACTGCAGCCTGGCTGGTAAGGATGTTTCTTGTGTTGTTATCTTTCATGGATTCCCTCCTGTAAAGCCCTGCTCCCTGCCACTAGATTTGGTGTATCTATAGAGTGTAACTGTAGTAAATCAATCAACTCGCATCAGAGGTAATCGAGTCAGCTGAGTCTTCTACGTCTGCATGAAGATTCAGCTTTGGATGTGAGATTATTGCAGCTTAAAACACTCAAGTGTCCAGTGGGTTCCTTCAGATGATGCCTTCAAGCATGCCATGTCAGACTCTTTCCTACCATCCTGCAATAAAGCAGCTGTTATCCAATATGACATTGTAAGCATTACAAAGGTGCTTAGTGATGTATGTGCATAGCTCCATTAGCACTAATGGGAGTTAATGAGTATAGCCTACAAGAAGAGAAGAGGCTATTTCTCTAAGTGTCAGAAACTAATAAAAATGACATTTCAATTTGGATGTCCAAACTTCAATTTGGGCAGCAAGTGCTGCAGATGAATCTTTTGACAGCTACAGTGCTATAATTAGCCTCAGGCTCAAATAGAATTATTTATGCTATTTCAGTAACTTATTCATGTGATTTAAGAGCTCCCCTTCTGTGACTTCAGGGGAATCATGTTCACATGCATCTAGAAGTTTTGGCTTGTTGGCAAGCTGTATTGCAGTCATGTGTGTATCAGCTTCAAGGCTTGATGATCTTAACTTGCACAGATACATAGTTCCTCTTTCATTTTTAAAACAACCTGTTTTAATCATGGTAGATGGATTAGGTTTTTTACCCATTGGCAGAGTAAGCTGGATTCAGTTCATGACAATTGCCAATGCTGTACATAATCAACAGATTTGTTAACCAAACGCAGTGGCTGCTGAAAGCAGCACTCAGGCACTGAGAGCTTGAAGGGCTATAAGAAGAATCAAATTATTTGATGGCAGTAGAGTTAGACAGATGTTACTGAGGGCAGGAATTGATTTGCATAAATACGACTTTCAGATACAGAAGTGACATTCAATCAAACCAAACTGGATGCTGCTGGTGGCTGCTGAAGACACCAAAGCAATGTTTCAAGCTCTTGGCCATACTTAACAGTTGGGTGTTCTTCCCCAGTGTCATGCTGCATGTTGAGGGACTCAGGATAATGTTTGTCACTGGAACACAGGCCTAACACATCTGCATTCAACCTCCACCACCTCCCAGACATGTTCGCTTGGTTTAATGGATGAACAATGATTAATTAATGGAACCTCTTTGAATTTTGCCCTTGGTCGCTGTGATCTGTTTGTGACATATTTAGTCTTGGGTCCACCTGCATGCATTCTGCCCACATCCTTACTGTGGGGCAGAGTGTTCTGGATGTGCCCTGGTTCCAGAGTTATTGGAACTTGGATGGAGTACAGCGCAGCCTTCTCTGCATGCCTGGCTGTATTGGTCTGATGTAGCTTCCCGGAGCCCAAATACTTATCAGAACAATACAATAATAGGATGCCTTCCTCTCTCCCTCTTTTGGAAAGAAAGGAATTAGATGTAGAGAGGTAAAAGGGGTAAAAAATAGTCTTGCTTTGATTTGGAAGTTAGAAGAAAAAAAATTAACAATAAATATAAGGTATTTAAGGTAGAGGAGTGACAAAAAGGTTTAGGGAAGGGAAACAGGGTACAAAATATATATACAACCAGATTGATGGCAGTAGATGGAGATAGATTCAGGAAGGGGTTGTCCCCCGCCATGTCCAAAGGAGGGTGATGAAGCTGGTGAGGGACCTGGAGCACAGCCCTGTGAGGAGAGGCTGAGGGAGCTGGGGGTGTGCAGCCTGGAGAAGAAGAGGCTCAGGGGTGACCTCGTTGCAGTCTACAACTACCTGAAGGGAAACCGTAGCCAAGTGGGGGATGGTCTCTTCTCCCAGGCAACAAGCATCAGAACAAGGGGACACAGTCTCAAGTTGTGCCAGGGGAGTTAATAGGCTGGATAGTAGGAGGAAGTTCTTCATAGAGAGAGTGATTTGCCATTGAAATTGGCTGCCCAGGGAGGTGGTGAAATCGCTGTCCCTGGAGTGGTATGGAGAGTAGGGAGGTTTGGGTTTTGGAGAGTAGGGAGGTTTGAAGGCCTGGGTTTTGTTGGCTTGGTATAGAGGGACTTTTGCGTGAAGCTTTGATTTAATAAGCTTCTGTGTTAATCCCAGACAATGGATTTCTCTGTATTTTATATGCTCTGCTATGCTTTGCACTATACCACTATGGTATTGTAGTCCCTGGAGGTGTTCAAGAAAAGCCTGGATGAGGCACTTAGTGCCATGGTCTAGTTGACTGGCTAGGGCTGGGTGCTAGGTTGGACTGGATGATCTTGGAGGTCTCTTCCAACCTGGTTGATTCTATGATTCTATGTGGTAGGGTGGCCACAAGGTTAAAACATGAGCACCAGGAACCAGGGTGCTGCTGGCAGGCAGGTCAAAAAGAGAAAGAGGAAGTTCCTCTGTTTTCATAAGAGGTCTAGAAAGGAAGTGGGAGTGGACTAAACTCTACACCTGGGGTCAGGTTCAGATCACCCCCACCCCCAGGAGGGTTACCCTTTACACTGGCTCACCATTTAAAGGTGTTCAGAGCAGAGAAAGCTAATGTACCTCTGGGACTTGGGGTTGTGTTATGCAACTGAATAACTGATTTAGTGCTGGAGACTTTCACAATGGAATATTTCTCAGGTAACTTTTTTTTGAAATTCCTGAGCAGTCCTCTCAAAGGAAACTGCCTCATCAGGAGAGGGAAGATTTATTAACAAGCAAAGAGGATTGCACATATCCCATCTAAATCTTCTTGATGTTTCCCTGACCTTTGCTGATTTTGTTTACCTAACAGACTTGTGTGAAATGCCACTTCTTACAGCTAATGCCATTTGTGTTAGCCATGCAGCTAATGAGAGGGCTTGGTATGTGATTGCATTTTGGACTCACAGCTGCCATTCAGACAACAGAAATGTTATTTCCCAAGCTGGATACGTGGCCTGAAGTAGCTAATAAATTAATTTATTATGGATTTGATTATTTTGGCATTCATGACAGTAATTTTCAATCACTTTATTTCAGCAATCATGACATGAATTTTTCACAGCACCCTCAGTAAAACAGATCAGGGTTACTACTGTAAGGTTCTAAATGTGACCATTTCTGCAAAAGAACAACTCCTGGAATATCAGTTCTGCCTTTGTAACTGCCATTAGGCATTTGGACTTACAGAGGGTTATCAGAGGAGATTAGCTGTTGAGATCTTTGTTCTTTGTGTCCGTCTATGAGTGTGTTCCTGATATTCTCATTTCCTGCTCTGAGTAGCATTATCATCTCTGGATAGTTCTAATGAATGTCCATGGACCTTCTTGAGGAGCAAAACATGATTTAACATTGTAGTGGCAGAGTGATTCGGCCTGCAGGAAGTTAATCAGCATTACCTCGTACCTGGAGAGCTGCTTTAATTAGACAGTTTTCTCTCAGACGTTTCTGTTTGACTTCTCTTTTTGCTTTAGAATGCAGGAGGTTTTTGATTAAAGAAACAGTGCTTTGCCCCCAGATGCCTTGCATCTTAGTTTCATGGAGATACTGGCACAGCTGAATGGTTGAGGTGGTGATCAGGAAACTGATAGCTATATAGAGAGATCTGGGCTCAGTTCGTTTCTATATCCGACATGGGAATGACTGGAACTGTTTCAAAGTGGGGGCATATACTAAGATGTCAACTTCTGTTGTAAATTCACCATCATGATGCTGGAACAGCTGTGGGAAAGAGAGAAGCAGGACTGAAATGAAAGAGCGTGTTCAAGAGTTGTCTGTGTGGTGCATGCAGTTCTTACTACTGCTCTCTGCCTGTGGCCAGTTCAGTAGTGAATAAAGTACTTCTCTAAGTGGAAAAAAAGGGATATAATCTAATGCTTATAAGTTTTTCTGTGTCTGATGTATTTGAGCAAAGATTTCCAATTATGATATCAGATGCACAAGGCTAGAGCAGCAGTTGATGTAAATCAGTGTAGCTTTATTAATTACAGAGGGAATAGATTTTTATTTTAATGTAGCACTGCATTTTGTTCAAGGGAGTGACTCCAGCTGTGAGAAGCCAACTTCAATCCAGCAAGAGAGATGCTGTTTTTCCAGTCTAAGAAAAAAAAAATCTCAATATTCAGCTGTAGTTGAACATGATGGCATGTATTATGAAGACATTGTGCCTTTCATTAGCCTGTGCTAATATATATTCAGGAACCAATCAACTTAAACGTGATTTACTGTTGTTTTTCAAACAAGCAGTTAAAGATCTCTCTCTTTTCTTCCAGCAAGTAATGTAAACGAGATGAATATTAAATCCTACCCTCTATCCATTAGGAAATCAAGCAGTTAAACAAGTATGAGAGCTTTAATCCTCAGAGCAGTTTAAAAGCTTTTCCATTATGTTATTAACTACACATTAGCAAATAATAATGCTTAATGAAAAAAGCCTTCAGTATCCCAAAATACACAAACCTGCATAACATAAAAATGTGGCATGGCTCCAAAATATTATTGAGTGATAGCTGCATGACAAATTTATATAGGCCCTCGCTAATGAAACAGCCAGAAGGTATGAGGTCTTTTATGGCATGACATTGGCAAGGTGGAAGGAATAACTAATTGTGATTGAAGAGTGCCAGGTAACTTCAGTAATGCTGATTTTTTTATTCTATTTTTGGAAATTTGATTTTATTTTCTCAAAATCCATGGTCTTTTTTTTTTTTTTTTAATACCACCCTACACATACATCTCCATTAAAAGAGCTCTCTGCACACTGCTGCAGAAGAGAGCGTGGCTATGCTTTTCTGTTTGAAATGAACATGACTGGGAACTTGAACGTGACTTTTTCCTTCATCTGAGTACAACAATTGTGCAGGACCAACCTTTCCAAGTTCCACACCTGCCTTTCAATTATGGTGTCTCTCTGTTTGCCTCTGAAGCCTTCATATCCCTTAAATACTACTTCTGTGTTCAGTTTCATTCATTGATCCATATGGTGTTTAGTGTGATACAGATGGGTCATGTCCACAGGCCACTGAAGACAACAGGAGTTCTACCACTGAATCAACAAGCTCTGACCTGTATTAAAGATCCATATTGAACAGTATTGCAAGCAATTAAATAATCCTTTGGCAGAAGTAAAATTAGCATTTCACACAGATTAATATAGTTGAAAATTAAGATCCAAAAAAATTACATCTGAGGTACCTTTCTTCTTTCCACTCATCAAACTATGCAGTTGTCTCCTCTTGTGTGTATTTTTTCTCAGTTCAAGGTAAAGTCTTTTGTAAAAGGCAATTATCATCCTTGACAATCTTATTTTGGAAAGTTATTTAGATGTTGGACTCATAAAAGTGACACAGCTATTGCCAGGGAGTCTTTCTGCATCCCTTTATTAATCCTTCTGCATATCCTACAGCCACTTCTGCCCCTATCCTACTCTAATAGCTTGCAAGGGAAGCTACTGTTTTGCATTCAAAATACCATCCCTGTGGAGAAATGTTTGAATGTCCTAGGCATGTGCTTTTTTTTTTGCCTTTTCCCCCCAGGATTAGGGCATGAAAAAGGATAATGAATGTTAAGCAAAGTTAAAAACAGATTTAGAGAATTAAAAGACAGAAATGTAAGATTAGGTTAAACTCACACTTAGAAGGATTAAAGAGACTTTCATTTGTCCTTTGATCTCATTTGTGTTGCTGTAAAGATCTTCAGGGTCAGCGGTAGGGAGGATTATCACTGTTCTAAATTATTGTTTGGATTTGCAAGAATGGCTTACATGCAGAAAAATGGTCTACCATGGAAATTGCAAAGATACCCAACTCATTTCAGCCTTCCATCTTAAACTCAGGCTACAAATCCCAGCAAATGCTCTCCACTTAATTACCCTGGAAAAGAAAGCTACCACACCGTGTGAACAGAAATAATTGTTTTCTGCTTAGCTTCCATGGTGGGTGAAAACCACAAGCAGTTATCTGGTTTCATTGTACATAGAGGGAATATAATCCAGGGTTTGCAGTGGAGAAGTAAAATTTCTGGATAAGCACAGCCAGTGTATTTGGTGAATTTCACCTGTGAGAGGTGGAAGAACTTCAGCTGTTTCTCATAGAAAAAAAAACAAACAGCTGACAGTGAGCGGTGCCCTGACCTGCTGTGAAGTGGCAAAATATCCCTAAATGGAGTCACTTGCTGCAGCTTTCCAGCTGGCCCAGCTTTGATGGCCACAGGTTACTACAAAGATAGTTCATTAGGTCACAGAAGTGACATCTAGCCACACAAGACCACTGAGTATAGGAAGAGGTCTTCTTTTTCAGTCTTATTCTACTACTATGCTTCTCTCCTCTTCTTTCTTTTATATCTATACATATAAAATATATTTTGCCAAGATTTTCATCTTTTCACTTAAATGCCTGTGAATGGAAAGTGTAGTATTAATTATCCAGCCTTTCCCTCCTTTTTGTGATTGTATTCCTACTTCCTTTTTTAAATAATAGCTCAGAAAACCATGTGATATGGTCTAACCCCTGAGCAGGCTTATTTAATGGCATATATTTCACTTTTTGAGGCCATGAAGCCATAAATTTAAATCCCTGGCTGGATCAACTTGCCCTTCATCTTTCATAGGTAGAGAAATTGAATTCCATGCAGTTTAGTGTGCAAGCCATTTGGATGAAACCTTATTAAGCTAAAGTCCTGCTGGTTTTGTATAGGTAGTACAGATTCCATAACAATTTCCATCAAGGTGGAGGTTCACTTTAGAGCCCTCAGCCAAATATTCACTCCTTGTCACACTGTGCCATGTCAAATGGTTGCTTTCCTTTCACCTTAGAAGTGCTACAATTTATAATGCCTGAATAATGATGTGGGTTTCTTTTAGATGAAAGCTCCTGCAACTCTATCATCCCTGCAAAGACTTGGTGACCTGCTTGATTTTATACATTGCCAGCACTCCCAGAGTGAATAGCCTCACTGGTTTCTGGATGAAAATCATGTGCTCTCTCTGAACCATTGCAAAGGATTGGAATTGGTAACAACTGTGATTGCAGTATCAACACAACTTAATTGCAGTAAAAAGTGCACTGGCTGAAGGAAAACTGTATGAGAGCATTCCTCTGGTTCTGCAAGCACAGGGCAGACCAGCAAGAACTAAAATTAATAAGTGAATACAAAGGTGACATCAGATTGGCAGACCAAGGGCTTGAAACTGGGAGCAGTCACACTCGGTGGGATTACTTAACAATAGCTAAGGCTTCTCTTTCTGCTGGCAGGATCATGATGACTCAGTACAGTGCAGCCATACAGGAGTCATAAAATTTGGCTTTCTTCTTTTTTTTTTTTTTTTTTTTTTTTTAAGTGGTGGGTGGAATAGATCATCTAGAAAAAGATTAGGCACTAGAGTTTCTAGAGTGGTCAGACAGTACCTGTGCTTGGTAGCACTAGCCAGCAATACAGTGATGCTGAGCTGGGCTCTCCTCTATGCAGCTGCTTGGGGCTTTGATACATGTTGTTTCAGATAAGCAGGTGTAATGTCTACTGATCTTCTCATGAGTCAACAGGAGCTCAGACTGGACGTGCAGATTCATAGAATGGTTTGGGTTGGAAAGGACCTTAAAGGTCATCTACTTCCAACCTGCCTCCACGCCCTTTGCCACAGGCAGATGCTTAAAACGTAGTCTACTTCTAATCAGTTCTAATGGAACTGACAGAAGCTGGTATAAAATACACAAATCTTATGTCCTCTGCTTTTAATCCAAGTGAAGCTGTATTTTGTGTGTGAGGTATGACTAAAATTATGACCAGTCTTTGCATAAGGAATCAGTTTGATTTTTGAGCATAGTTGAGATGTTTATGAAAATGGATCCTTTTCATAAGGTACCATGAAGTTCTAGAAATTAAAGTGTATCCTTTAGAGACCAGTCTTTTAGCACTTACTGTCACAATGAATGCCATGGAAGTCAATATTCTGTCATAAGGACACAGTAAGTCTTTGTGACAACCATTCAAGCATTCCCTGGAGCATCTTTGTAAGGAATTATAGTGCAAGGAGATACAATTCTCTGCTTGCCCTTCCCCATTGTTCTTCCAAGCAGTTCCCAGTATTCATTTTTCCTTAGTAAAAAAAATCTGGTGGAAATACAATTCCTACCTCCTCTGTGTCCTATTTAAAATAGCTTTGGTTTTAAAGTAGCAACTGATTGGACCCTGATAGAGTTTTCTAAGCAATCAACTTTATACTTTGCCATTGCCTCTTTCCTCCACCTACCCTTAAAACAAGGACAAGCAGGGAGTGTGCAGGTCTGTCACTGTCTCTCAACAGCTGTTTGCCTGATAATGATTGCAGTCTATAAAATTCATATTACAAGTAAATGCTCAGAACAGATTGGCATAATCCAACTTTGAAAGGAGCTGGACAATTTCCAGATAATAGGGAATTTTTGTGGGCAGCATTTGTCAAGATACTATTTTGAAGTCTTCCAGGGAGTTAGGAGCTAATTAGACAATATACTGAGAAAATAGTGATCCCTTAGCATTTTCTGACCTCTGCTTCTTGCTGAATTACTCAAAATATTAAAAAGCTAATAGATAGATGTGTGAGGGGGTTTTGGTTTGGTTTTCTTTTTTCCCCCCAGACATTTAAATTAAGGAGCAATACATGGACAATTTGCTGTACATACTTCTGTTTGGATCATTTCTGGAGACTGATATGGAGGTTGTGGAGTCTCCTTCCCTGGACATTTTCAAGGATGCGTTCTTCTGTGATCTGTGTTAGATAGTATTGTCCTGCTCTGGCAGGGGGGTTGGACTCTATGATCTCCTTGGGTCCCCTCCAACCCCTAACATCCTGTGATCTTGTGAGATTTCTGCTTTTTTCCTTCGATGTCCATCTTAGGCATACTGCAGGAATAGAACTGCTAATGGAAACACAGGAATGTCTAAACTCTAAACTGCAACAAAATGTGAGTGTAAGGAGATGGCAGAGTGAGAACTGCAAGCCTTCTGAATCTTACATGGTCACTTAAGGGGTTGGATAATATCAGTGCAGCTGTTAGCATAACGTGAATTAGATTTTTTTTCATTGTTTATTTCCTGTAGAATTCTAGGACTAGCTTCTGTCTGTTACCCTGCACTTGTCCATCACATGTCTAGAAGATTAATATAGATTGAAAAATTACTAAACCAACCCAGAGGACAAAATTTAATAACACTCAGATTTTTTAAATAGGAGTCACAGACTAGCAAAGTTAAGCAAAACAATGCCTGATGGTAACACATAGTTATGTTGCAGGACAGTACAGCAGAAGCTTTCTTTGATCTTACCAGCATCAGACAAATTCTAAATTCTATTGCATTTCCCTTCTGTGTTTCAATACCAAACCAAACCAGGAGAGCAGTGTTTACTCATAATTCCAGCCTGCTTGAGAACTTGTTCAAATAACTTCTGCAATTACCAGGAAGCATTGATATGCTGCTGCTTCTAAGCCAGTTTTTGAGGATGACTGGGAAACTCAGCCTCAGACTGCATTATTTGTTGTTTGTCTACTGCTTGTTTTAAAAAACTAGATCTCACCAACACACCTACACCATAGAATAAACATGCTAGACTCATATAAAGGTCATTAAGCTTTTCTTGCCCTTTACAGTCTTTAATGTTTTAAATGTTTGCCTATCTCCCTGCCTGGTAATCAGGGACATGCTGATCCTAACCAAGAGTTTATTGAAGCTTTTTGAGTAGTCCCTTCCAGGTTGCTGTCAAATCATCCGCTCTATCTTCAGTAACAGGGATGCTGCTAAAAATCCAAATATACTAAGGTAACCATTGCAGACTTGAAAGAAAATGGTCAAGATTTTGCTAACAATTTTATCTGATGGTCTAGCAGTTTCCCACCAAATACCTTTCATTCCCTCCCTTCCTTCCCAGTTTAAATCACAAAATCCATCTTATTGTGTGTTTAATATATCAAATATGATGGCTCTTCAACTGAGAGCCTCTTAATTCTGCCACAATATAAATGGCAATTGTTCAGTGTCTATCCACAAAAACATTACTTGCAAATTTATCTTGATAGGTTTATAGAACAGCCGTCTAGGAATCAAATCTTTACCCACATCTAATGTTTGCAGCGTGGATATAAATGCAGTGAAATGCACTTTCTCATAAGGCAGGGGAAAAGAAATGTTTTTCTAATGAGGGACTTGTGTTTGAGAAATTCTTTTGTCTCCTGCTTGAAGAAATACCTTATTGTTAATGTGGAGCTCTACCAGCAAGACATTGGTAACCTCATGAAATTCAACAAGTACAGGGTCCTGCATCTGGGGAGGAATAACAACAGGCACCAGTATAGTTTAAGGGCTGCCCTGCTGGAAAGCAATTCTGTGGAGAAAGACCTTGGAGTCCTGGTGCACAGTAAGTTCTCCATGGGAGAGCAATGCGCCCTTGTAGCCAGGAGAGCAAATGGTATCCTGGGGTGCATCAAGAAAAGTGTGTCTAGCAGGTTCTTTTTCCCCCTACTCTGCCCTGGCTGAGACCACACCTGGAATACTGTGTTAAATTTTGGGGCCCCCACTTCAAGAGAGACAAAGATTTGCTGGAAAGAGTCCAACAGAGATTCATGAGGATAAACAGGGGACCTGAGCATCTCTCCTATAGAGACTGAGAGATCTGGGGCTGTTTTAGTCTTAAGAAGAGAAGACTGAGAGGGGATTTCATCAATGTCTGTAAATATCTGAGGGGTGGGTGTCAGGTGTAGGGGGGCAATCTCTTTTTGGTGGTGCACAGTAGTAAAACAAGGAGCAATGGATGCAAGCTTGAATGTAGATTTCACCTCAAGATGATAAGAAATTTCTTTGTGGTCAGGGTGAGAGAGCCCTGGAACAGGCTACTCAGAGAGGCTGTGGAGTGTCCTTCTCTGAAGACTTTCAAAACCCACCTGGGATGCATTCCTGTGTGGACTACCCTAGGTGATCCTGCTTTGGCAGGGGGCTTAGACTTGCTGATCTCTGGAGATCCCTTCCAACCTCTAATGTTCTATGATTCTATGTCTCTCGAGGATGAGGGTTTTCTGCCTTCAAGGTACCATTTCTTTGGAAAACTTCTAAAAAACAGTTTTAAAAGCACTTTAAAAATTGAACAGCTGCATTTTCTATTTCTAGTGATTTCCACTGCTCACACTACTGAAGCCCTCCTTTCTTCCTTTGCTTTTAGCAACAATAATTGAAAAATATCAACTTTATTCTGCCACCTTCTGTTGCCAAATTTGTGGCAAATGATTGAAGGAGGAAGGAAGGAGTTACTAAGAAATAAATGATTCAAATCATTTTCCTTCTTATAATTAAGCCAGGTTGCACTGATAGTGCAGGTGATATTTTTCTGGTTATGTTTTTTCCTTAGGTTTTCAACAGGGAATATTGCAGTGGTAGCTGACAGGTGGCCTCTTTCTCAAACTTAAATCTCAGAGGGAAAGTCTATTTATAGAAACAGGCTGAAGAAAGATGGGGAATGGCAATATAAATCATGGCTTCTTCCCCCTCCCATGTCTAGGTAGTCATGTCAATTTTGACACCATTAACACACCAGGAACAGGAGTAAACAGCATATATTATAGTAGGAAACATAGGCTTCTAAATATCATTTTTTGTTATACTTGCCAGTTCAAATTGGGAGGCTAAATCAAAGATATCTTTCCCTTCTTTTGTGCCAAACACTAGATTTTAGGAGGAATATAGACAGTACATTTCTAGACAGAAACTGAAGAACAAAGGAACAACTTCATATTTCTTTCATGCCTTCTCTAAAATATTAACTCAGGCTTCTTTTGCCCACAGTGAGGTAAATAATTAGAGGTACTAGCAATATTCAAACCATGGAGTTCTTATTGGTTTCAGGATCAGTGGTGCCCCACTGACTGGTAAGGAACTGCCTTTATTAAGTGTGTTGGTTTTTGCAGCTTCACCCTTTAAAAATGTACAGGAGTGTTGTGATGGAGGGGGTAGTTAATTAATATGAGATTTTTTTTTTCCAAAATTAATATAGAATCATAGAATCCACCAGGTTGGAAGAGACCTCCAAGATCATCCAGTCCAACCTAGCACCCAGCCTTGTCCAATCAACTAGCCCATGGCACCAAGTGCCTCATCCAGGCTTTTTTTGAACACCTCCAGGGATGGTGACTCCACCAGCTCCCTGGGCAGCTTTTGATATTCAAAAGTCTCACCTCCCCAACCACTAATTTTAATAATAATCAGTTCTTCTGCAATGGTCATGGAAACCTTACACAAAGGAATCACTAGAGGATCTAGAAATAACTAGATAAAAAATAGATAACATTAATTGAACTGGAAGAGAAAGTTCTTGCGGTCAATGTACTGCTTGCGGTCAATACACCGCTTGTGGTCAATACACCGCTTGTGGTCAATACACTGCTTGCTCACTAGATGGACTCAGGGAGCTCTTTCCTGGCAGAAGGTACTGGTGAATGACAAGAGGCTTTAAGTATTTACTCACAAAATACTTTTTTCCTGACTTACAGGGCTAGCTTCAGCTTCAGACAGCACCCAGCATGCATTCAGGGAATTCTGTTACTGTCTTCTCAGATGCTGAGGCTTTTGGTTCTTCCCAGGCTTCACAGACTACTGGGGAAAGAAGAGAGGACAATCTCTGTGTGTCTTCAGAACTTCCTGTCTTGTTAGGAGACTTCCAGGTCTAGGCAGGACATCTTGCCACGTGCAATCTTAGCAGAGATGTCATGCTGGCTATGCAGGCCCATCACATGGAGGCATTTAGAGCCTTTACTTGGTATACTCGAGGCAGTGGAGTTTCCAGGCAGTTCAGGATGCACTGAGGCAGTGAGCAATTGTAGCAGCAACAAGCTAGCAAGCATGAATACAATGGCAGAGCACATTGTGTTACCTACTCATCTCTTTTTGTCAGCACAGCCCGAGACTATCGGACCTTTGGACACAGAATAGCCAATCAGAATGGCAGCTGAGATTGACCATATTAGGTGAAACCATAGGTTTGCTTTA
This sequence comes from Pogoniulus pusillus, assembly GCF_015220805.1. Classification (NCBI taxonomy): domain Eukaryota; kingdom Metazoa; phylum Chordata; class Aves; order Piciformes; family Lybiidae; genus Pogoniulus; species Pogoniulus pusillus. The sequence goes on from NC_087293.1 coordinate 7,901,128, forward strand.
CCCAAACTTGGGAAAAACATAGGCCTGTCATAAGGCAGGCACAAGCTGAACGTGTGTACCTTGTTTACTACAGCAGCAAAACAAGTCCGGGCAAGCCAGAGTCCTTAGATGCAGTGGCTCCAAGATACTTTGTCCTCTTTCCTGTGGTTGTTTCTCCCCATAGCAGAAGGAGGGAGAGCAGGAAAACATGTCTGGGCAAGCCAGAACGTGTATAAGCTTATTTTAGGCTGTTTAGGCCTACCTCAACAAGTGTCTGCAGTTTTCCTGGTCCCTTTTCACAGAAGGGACCCTTAGGAAATGTAATAATCATCTGAGTAAAATCACTGATGCAGTTACTTTACAAATGCAGTACGACTTAATTGTCATCTTCAATAACAGATCCACCAAGGATACTGAATGAATTTCAGAGATGTCAGGTGACAGCAGCTGTTTGTTTTCATCATTTCATCCCTTCATGGTAATCTTGTCTATTGTGTTCCTAAGATATCAAACATTCAGTTGTATTAATATGAATCAGTGTGATTTTATTTTTTCTTCAAAACCTAACAAAATACCAACCAAAGAAACAGTTAATCCAACACAACACTCTGCTTCCTTCATAATAAATGAAGATGATATTATGGATGGCTGCCACAGAACATATGAAATATCTGAAGACTTCTGTTTTAATCTACAGAAATCAAATTGTAGAAACAAGAAAACATCCCAAATGCTCTGTGAAATTAGAGCTAGGCTGGTGATATATCCCTTATTACTTTGGCTTGGGGAGCAGGCCACTGATATGTCAAGACTATATAGTTTATGGACACAGTCTTTAGACATCAACAGGCTTATCCTGATTGATGTTATTGAAGGACCAGCTCCTGTATGAGTGAGAAGAGATTTCATGTTGCCAGGACTCTGTCTTATCAAGTATTTCTTTCTTGTGCTTCAGCACTTTTTAGAACACAAAGGGGAGCAAATTCGGGTGTCATTTACCCCAACATAGCCTGAAAGCTGCAGGGATGCAGTGGTAAAAATGAATGGATATTGAACAAAAAATTTCTTTGGGTCTTGCTGAGATATAAGTAGGAGATGAAACACAAGACACTTGTTAAGTAAATCACTAAGATGAGTTTGTGTGTTGAAAGAAGTAACTTGTAAAATGGTTACCAGCACTGCATGGTACTGGGAAACAGATACTTTCCACTCCAAATTTCTGTATTGAATCTTGTTCATGTTTATAGTTACTGGAAGTTGTAATCCTCTCTGGTGGTCAACTGGAAATGACCAATTCCTATGCAAGTGGTCAAATGTTGCCAAAATTCTGCTGTTCTTGTCATTGCTGTATGTAACAAGGATAGGGCAAGAAAGCTAAGCTCTGATCCTGAGGGTTGATGCTGACGAACAGGGTGGAAAACTTGCTCTAATCTACCTTGTAACCAGGAGAGGTCAAAGGCTGTCACTGTCACATATGAACTGACAATTGTACGTGTGACATCCCGTCCTTGTTTTTCCATCTACTTCCTTTTTGCTTTTCAGTGGTGACAGAACATCCCACACATTAGGATTTGGCCTTCAAAATGGTCAGTTTGGTATACAGGGATGGTCTATGATGGGAATGTGGGCATTATTTTTTCAGTACCTCACTTAATTATCTTGATATAGTAATTCTTCAGCCCCTCTGCCCCATCATCTTTATGAGCTGTACCTTCAATAGGCTCAACGGCCATGTCACTGGGTGCAAGCTTGGTTGAATGTTGCTGAACTCAAAGACATTCCTTTTACAAATAAGTATGTAGTCAAAGCTGACAAAGTAAAAGGTGAAAAACTCACCTTCAAAATGAAGTGTTACACACTAAAACCACAAATAAAAATATGTTACTCTCTGGTTTTAGGTGCTTCAAAGCAAATGGAACTGTATAGGAACAGAAAAGCAGACAATGTTCCATCCAATCCATTATCCAGAGAGATACTTCTAAAGACAAAATATTCCCCAGATAATTTGTTGTTTCCAGTGGCCCTGTGTGTTCTTATCATATCCTCCTTTTGTTGGTGTCCATAAATGCACATCTACTCTTTCTTACTATCTGCTTCTATAAAAACCAGTTGTAAAAGAACAATGCCACTAATAAGACCTCTAAATTGCAGCCGTAGTTCAAACTCTCCACAACACTCTCCCTGTGAAGGAAGCTGAAGTATTTTTTTCTTTTCATAAAGATTTTAGACTATTTCTGTGGTTTTTCTCAAGTGTTTCCTTTGTCATAAAATGCCTGTAATTGCTGCTTACTCTTGTTGCTGGATCTTTTTTCTTTTCCAATAGAAACTTTAATTGGTTTCACCTTGCAGAAGGACTGACACTTCTCTCCCTCCTCTAAAGAATATATTTGTCAATTAAATAATTTTGAATAGTTATTTGGGAAGAAGCTCCCAGCTGCTCTTTATTGTGCAAATGCAGTAAGTTATCTCAGGCTTTCTAGTGACAAGCTATCCCCTTTTCTTAATGCTGTTTTCAAAGAAACTCAGGTTTGTGTGGAAGCTGCAGGGCTGCCCATGTGAAAACGAGTTATGTATTCCCTGGCAGGATTTTTGGAGAGTCAGATCATTGCATTCCATATATGTTTGAATAAAGAAAGAGAAAGGTGTAAGAAAGCTTGCCTGTGTGTTTTGCCTAGGTCAGACTGTACAAGTTTGCAGGTTGGCTCATGGATGCAAACTGCATGATATTCCCTCCTCTTCCTGAATGTCTCTGAAACAGCTAAAGTGACAGTGAAGGATCCAGCTATATTTGCTGTTGTGGGTCACAGGCAATTTTATCTGTTGATTAAAGAGCGGTTCCAAGTTGGTTTTCTGATTCTGATTTTTAAGTGAAGCTTTTCTGTTCTTGCTAGGAAAGTATGAAAAAAATCTTATCCATGTAGCATTTGTTACCACTTTTCTGGAGAGAACTTATTCTATTAATAAACAAATATGTACTCGACTTTATGGTCACTCAAAACTCTAAAATTTGAATTGTCTCCTTAAAAATACTCCAGGAGAGGATCTGAGAGAACTGTCATTAAAATGAGCAGAAGACCAATGAGCTGGAAAGACAAATTAAATAAAAGTGCATCCAATTCATAATCAAAACAGAGCTGTCTCTATGATTTACCTGCAGTTTATCATCAGGGATGTCTCCTGTTCAGCAATGCATACAGCAACATTAATAACGTTGTCTGCTGCAAATTAACATTGCCTTTTGGTTCCAGACTATTCATCTTTATGCTTTGATCTACTATAAACAGAGAATATTGGCTCCTATCGTACTGCAGCTATTCCGTCTTTCAAGCCTCTTGTTTCTTTCTCCTCCCACCAGTTGTGCACATCCATCTAAAAGTGGAATTGTTTCATACTAAAAATACAATTAAAAGGCCCCAAGGGTTTCAGCTTCTGTTGCGCTCCCCATCGTTCACCCTTTCCAGTTGGTGAGCAATCATCATTTAACAGAGAAGTGAAGTCAGATTTCCTCCAAAGAAAATAAATAAATAAATGTTTGATGAGAGGAAGTCTTTTCCTGTAAATCACACAGATGGAGCGAGACACGAGGATTGTAATGCAGGCCTGACATTCTCCTATGCTGTACAGTCATCTAATACTGGTTGCCATAAACACTATAAATCAACGCACAGTGTAACTGTGCAATGCAGTTCAAAATACCAGGCTCTGAACCTGATGCGAGATGCCAGCAATAAAACACTTACCTCTACCTCAGTCACTTGTTTACAGCTTGTTTGCTGCCTTCCTGCGCTTTCTCGTGGTTCACATTTGACATCAATTGGTACAGCAAAGGGAACATAAATGAGTGAAACAAACTTCCCAGCCTTTGGACTTGGTCAGATAGCTTTTGGCAGGTAGATTGTTTCCAGTTCTCCAGGCCATTTCAGTCTAATTTTTGTCCTTTTTCTTTCCGTTGCAGAAATAATCTGAAGACAGTTAGTGTTAAGACAGTTAGTGTTTTGATGACTGGCATTAGAAATTCATATGACCTAAAGCTGAAATCACTGACTACTCATGGCTTCAAATGTTTCTGTAACATTTTTCTTAAGGGCTGGGTGTGATCCTCATCTTCAATGCCTGGGAGTGAATGGTTTTTGTAGAGTTTAGAGTAACATTCAGAAGCGCAGACAGTCATAAAGAAAGGGTTTTTTTTCATGAGCATTTGGTTTGAGAAGACTGTAGTATCCTCTGTATTTTCTCTCAGGAGACTGGCTTTGACTGTGCTCCTTGCCTGAATTGGGTGTATTGGATAAGCAAGTGAACATTGGTAAACTCTGCTGTGGGGGATGGAGACCTAAAAGCAGTTTGAGAACAATGACAGCTCTCTGAAAGATAGCAATAATAACAATAAAGTAGCAGAGAGAGTTCTGAAATCCAACATGTAATATAGCTCAGGAAGAAGCTGAATTGAAATTTGTGTGCCTGCTGTTTTCCCTTGGCTTCTGGATTTTGTTTCTCTGTCATCAAGGGCATTAACAGCATTGTGTGATGACCTGTGCTATGAAGATCCTGTCTTCTGTTCTGAGCATAGTTTTGTTGTTGTTGTTGCCGTTCTGAATGTCCTTCTCCTGGAGAAGTGATATTTTAAAAGATCTAATCATTCAGATGCTTCCTTACACTGAACTGGAAGTAATGAACAATATACTATTGTCAATATGTCCTGTGGAGGTACAGGGTATCTGAACTGTAGTGGAGAATGCACTGGATTCCATTTGCTTCCCTATTTCATTTAGCTCCCAAATACCTGTACTACCTGCCCAAACAAAATGTGCACAAAACAGCACTTGGAGCCTTGTGGACTTGGAGAGAGTGTAAAGTTGTGCAAACTCCTGTGAGCCTGTTCCCTGGACCATTGAATCACTAGTAGCAAGTCTTATTCTGGGTTCATTGGACCTAACATCATGCCCAAAATCCACAGTTAGTCAGTTTGCATTTCCCATAATTACAGAGAAACACAGCAGCCAATAAACCAGAGTAGTCCTCTGAGTCACAGCAATCTCCCTTTTAAAATGTCTTTCTCTTTTTATCGTCCCTCATCACAGATTAGCACCAACTGCTAAGCAGTGGGGTTGGTTTTGTTTGGTTGGGTTTTTTTTGTAAGCTGCTGTTGTGATTTGTCAGCAGTGATTTTTCAAATGTTTTTTAAAAAAATAGATGATTGTTCTGTTTCCCAAATCTCTTTTCTCTAACACTGGGCAAACTTCTTTCAAGTGCTTTTGTGGCTCCTTGCATTCAAACTGTAAGACGCTGACAGAGAGGAAACTATTTCAGGAGAAAAAGAAGATCTGTCCACGGGGATCCGTTGTTTAAATAGTTGCAGTCTTTGCCAGGAAAATGCAATTACTTTACCTTTCTCTTTAGTAATAAAATCTCTTTCTTCTGTCATCCTAAGCAGAGAGGTGGGGTAGCTGTGAGAGGTAAATGCAAATAAAAGTGGCTCTACATACAGCAGCTGTTACTGACATGTTCTAGTATTATAACATTTAGGCAAAATGAAGCTGCTTAAAGTCCATTGTCTGGCATCTGCTGATGGAAGCCTATTTGTGACCTGACATCAGGGACTGTATTAGAATCATAGAATCAACCAGGTTGGAAGAGACCTCCAACATCATCCAGACCAACCTAGCACCCAGCCCTATCCAGTCATCTAGACCATGGCACTAACTGCCTCATCCAGTCTTTTCTTGAACACCTCCAGGGACAGTGCCTCCACCACCTCCCTGGGCAGCCCATTCCAATGGCAAATCACTCTTTCTGTGAAGAACTTCCTCCTAACATTAGCTTATTAAACACCACAGCTAAAGCAGAGGAAGGGTGAAGATTTATATTTTCAGCATGAATTTTAGTTCTTGGTACTGGATGAAAATAAGGCATTTCCAAATCAGTAGTTTACAAAGACACCTTAGACTTTGCAATCTCTCTAAAATTTTTGGGCATCAAGGGGAAGTGGTGGGCAACAATGTTAACTGTTTCTGCAGATTACTGTCTGTCTAGCTGGGTCTCTCTATTTTAGATGCTGTTATTCAAGGTTCTCATGCATCACTCTAAGACAAATGACACATTCTTCAGGAACTCCTATGTCCCAGAGCAGAAGAGCAGATTTATAGAACTCCTTTAACAAAAATGCAGGTCAGCACTGAGCACTTCTATGCCACATTCTCAACCTGAAAAGGCTTTCATTAGCCGCATCTTTGATCTCTGTCATACTGTAGAATTAGAATAGAATCATAGAATCAGTTGAGGTTGGAAGGGACCACAAGGATCATCTAGCTGCCCAGGGAGGTGGTGGAGGCACTGTCCCTGGAGGTGTTCAAGAAAAGCCTGGATGAGGAACTTAGTGCCATGGTCTAGTTGGTTGGATAGGGCTGGGTGCTAGGTTGGACTGGATGATCTTGGAGGTTTCTTCCAACCTGGTTGATTCTATGATTCTATGATTCTATGATTCTATAATTTACAGGTGTAATAAAAGTATTTACAGGTGTAATATGGTGGAAATATTTACAGGTGTAACAAAAACACTTACAGGCATAAATATTTTAGGAGTCTTATTAAATTATCAAACCAAAATTTGTGACAGGCTATGGAGATAGCAAGACAAATTATTATTATTGACCTGCTCTGCTGGCCTGATTTGAAATCCTTAAGCTGGAGAAAAGTAATGAGGAGAAAATAGGTAACAGCTGGTAAGTTCCTTCTACATCAGCTGGATAGTTACAGCCCTGTGTGTGCAGGTTTTGAATGCAGAACGATAGTAATAGCTTCTTCATTTTACATCACAGTTCAAAAAAAATCACCTGGTGGAAATGAATTGAAAAGATACATTAAAAACAAAATCTCTCCCACATTCTGACTTAAACTGACAAAGGCAGGGAGATTCAAAGAGTTCCCCCCTCCTTTTTTCGCTGCATTGTGAGAATTCATTTCACAATGCATTGTAGTGCACAGGATTGTGCTCTGCTCTAAGATCTTTTTCAACAGTTTAGTACAATAGGATGAGTTAATAAAGATGGAGTGACAACTTAAATAATCTGTAAAAGGAACTTCTGAACTTCAAAGCATCACATTTTTAACAACTTAATGTAGAGTTTGATATATATTTAACTCTTCCATAGCACTTTTGGTCCACAGCTATCAAGGATCTTTAGAAAGAATAGGTGACATTGGGTTAAGTTTCTGAAATGTGGTAAGATGAATTAGGAGTCCCAGTAGTACTGACTCTCAGTAAGACATGGGTTCTTAAGTCACCAGATGCTCTTGAAAGATATAGCCTTTTTATTTATGTAGAAGCCAAAGAACTAGTGAAGTGACCTGCAGAGAGTTACATGAGAGGAATGGAGCCACATCCCTGTTGTCTTGACTCTGAGCCTAGGATTCCTGCAAGATGCTAACAATGCCTTTTTGCTGGTAAATGAAATCATGCCATGCTTGTCTGTAACTTAGTTTGCTCTAGGCAGCTGGGTTCTCTGTTTGTACAGCAGTCATGGAAAAGAAAATCAAATTTCTTCCATTAGAGCCTGGTTATATGAGATTCTGAGCACTTCATCTATTCTCTGAAGCCAGTGGTAGTTCTGTTCTATCCTGTCATTTTGGTAACTGCAGGTTTGGTGTAAGGCTACTTAGAAAGATGCCTGTTGATGGTCACCTTGAATCAGGCCTTATAATAACTAGGGCTATTAAATCAGTAGAAATTAAAGATTCCTCACATTAACTACGACAGCTACAGAACATTTTCCCCAGCATACACATATTATTGAATATGCATAACAGGAGATATGGTGGAAAGAGCTAAGATTAATTGGATTCTGCTGAGCCAAATGGCATTTGACACACATTATACAATATCTGCCTATGCTATTAAAACTATGAGTAAGTAAATGCCATTTCTCATTTCCATTTGCAGCATGGTCCATTTTGAAGCACAATAATTACACAGACAAGACATCTGTGAGGTTTTTTTCCCAAATGTCAAGGGATGCAGATTTTTATTTACTTGTGGTTTTAATCTCTTCTTGTCCACCCTGTTGGTTACATGCCCTTGTGATTGAAGAAGCAGTGTTAAGTGAGGTCTGCATGCAAATTGTGTGTTTATCAAGTTGGTGTTCTTTCCCATTATCTTTACATTTGTCTGACAAATCTGTCAGTTCAGAACAGGAAGGAAACCAGCCATGGTTTCCTTCCTCTCTTGCAGGCTTCTAGCATATTCCCTCCCTTCCTTTTCAATGTTGGTATATGCCTCAAAATATAATTTTGGCCTAACTTGGATTCCAAAAGTACTTAAATGTGCAAACCAGGCACGTACTTTGAAAGATATGCTAAAGAGCATGCCATGGTCTAGCCTTGAGCTCTGTGGTAAAGGGTTGGACTTGATGATCTGTGAGGTCTCTTCCAACCCTGATGATACTGTGATACTGTGTGATATAATATTTTTCTCTTCTTGAGACCACATTAACATTGATGTTATACCATCCTTTTGATGAAGCTCTTCTGGCCTGACAGAGAAACTACATTTTTTTTTTCTCAGGGAATACTGCACATTATTTGCTGTGCTCATCCACTTGAAGCAGAAGCAAATTGCACCTCCTAAGAACTGCCCTATCTTCTTTGCACAGCATTGTTCAGCTTAAAATCAACACAATTTAGTTCTTAATGTGTGGTGTTTATGGGATCTCCCAAAATGGTAAAGCCCATTCAGTCTCTGATTGAACCTATGATATTTCCTAGGTATGCATTTACTCTTCTGCTTCAAATTCTACTTACCTTAATGTGTAAAAAACCCACCTAATTTGTACTTGCTTGCCAAGTCTGAATGTGAAATTCCAAATTTAAGAGATACTCTTAGAGAGCTGTGAATTCTTTAAATACCTCTGAGGGTGCTCTCAAAGCTTGTAGGATCCATGTATCACATATGAAAGTTTCAGGAGCTGCTTCTGAAGATCAAAAGAAATTAGACATGGCCAAGCTACATCAATTAAACAACTTGAAAGGAGATCAAGCAAATTTCAGTGGAGTTCTCCACCTTACCCAAAGAACATAGGTGAGCCTCACTGTGGTCTCTAGCCTGAGAAAAATGGGAAGAGCAAGGGCAGATAGTTCTTGCTGTGAACTGTAGTTAGGAAATAAAAAAAGACCTCCTACTTTGCAATAAGCAGTGTCCTGGATTCTTGTAACCAAAGAGCTGTACTTCTACTGTTACTTCTTTAAATCAGCCAACAATGAGGTATTGGTAATCATGAGAATGCAGTTTAATGGCACTGTATGATACCTCACAGGAACATACAATGGTTTGCATTGGAAAGGACCTCCAAAGGTCCAACCCCTCAGCAGTGCACAGGGAAATCCTCAATTAAATCAGGTTCCCCAAAGCCCATGTTGAGCCTGACCTTGAATATCTCCAAAGATTGGGCCTCAACTACCTCCCTGGGCAGCCTGTGCCAGTTTTCCTCTACCCTCATAGTGAGGAACTTGTTCCTAACATCCAATCTAAATCTGCTTTTCTTTAATTTAAAGCCATCACGCCTTGTCCTACCACTATAGACCTTTGTAAACAGCCTCTTTCCAGCCTTCTTGTAGGCCCTCTTCAGGCACTGGAATGCTGCTATCAGGTCCACCTTAGAGATCACAGAATAGTGCTGGAGGAGAGGACTGTGTAGATTTCCTTGTGAAACTGCATCTCTAGACATTTGCCTGCCTAGTGGTCAACACTAGCTTGAAACTGAGATCATAGAATCATAGAATCAACCAGTTTAGAAGAGACCTCCAAGATCATCCAGTGCAACCTAGCACCCAGCCCTATCCAGTCAACTAGACCATGGCATTAAGTGCCTCATCCAGGCTTTGCTTGAACACCTACAGGGATGGCAACTCCACCACCTCCCTGAGCAGCCCATTCCAATGCAAATCATTCTCTCTATAAAGAACTTCCTCCTAAAATCCAGCCTAGACCTCCCCTGGCACAACTTGAGACTGTGTCCTCTTGTTCTGTTGCTGGTTGCCTGAAGAAGAGACCAACCCCACCTGGCTATGACCTCCCTTCAGGTAGTTGTAGGCAGCAATGAGGTCACCCCTGAGCCTCCTCTTCTCCAGCCTAAACACCCCCAGCTCCCTCAGCCTCTCCTCACAGGGCTGTGCTCCAGGCCCCTCACCAGCTTTGTCGCCCTTCTCTGGACATGTTCCAGTATCTCAACATCTCTTTTGAATTGAGGAGCCCAGAACTGGACACAGTACTCAAGGTGTGGCCTGACTAGTACCGAGTACAGGGGAAGAATAACTTCCCTTGTCCTACTGACCACACTGTTCCTGATCCAGGCCAGGATGCCACTGGCTCTCCTGGGCACCTGGGCACACTGCTGGCTCATGTCCAGCTACTATCCACCAGCACCCCCAGATCCTTTCTTCCTGGCTGCTCTCCAGCAACTCAGTCCCCAGCCTATAGCACTGCTTGGGGTTGCTGTGTCCAAAGTGTAGAATCCTGCACTTGGCCTTGTTAAATCCCATCCCATTAATACTACATCCCAAGATGCTACACTTAATAGCAAATAGTGAAGATAGTGAAAAGCAAGTGCACATTTTGCACAAAAGTAGACTGTTGGGAAGAAAAAAGACTGCTTTACCAGAGGACTGATACACAGAGACCTATGGTATTTTAGGAGTAGATGCTTATAGCTAGATTATATTTGTAACATGCACACAGAATAAAGTCCAAATCTGTCGTGGATGTATAACAGCACTTTTAAAAGAGATAATTTCATAAAGCTTGAAATAGTTATGAGTCACATTGCTGTAGTGAAAGAATTTAACCCCCCCCAAAAAACTGAACAATTGGAGACTGTGTAAGAATATTTTACTAGATGCTATGCAAAAAATATTTCCACAGATGAGAAATTTTCATATAATGATAAAATATTTTCCTATAATAGTGATAATTATGGCAGATGCTAAACAGTAGGCATTAAACTTAGATTTAAATTGGCAAATCAAGTGGACTTCTAAGGGGTTTGGCCAAGAAACTTGGGGCCATTCCTATTGATTTTCAGTAAGCTTTAGAATGCCAGGAAAGGTTTGGAGAAATGAAAGCAAACTAACATCAGGTCAATAAGATTAGGGGAATAGTAGAATGAGCTATATACATTTCAGGGAATCATAGAATCAATCACAGAATCATAGAATGATTTAGGTTGGAAGAGACCTCAAAGATCATCCAGTTCTAACCCCCTGCCATAGGCAGGGACACCTCCCACTAGAACAGGTTGCTCAAGGCCTCATCGAACCTGGCCTTGAACACCCCCAGGGAGGGAGCAGCCACAACCTGCCTGGGCAACCTGTGCCAGTGTCTCACCACTCTCACTGTAAAGAACCCTTTCCTAACATCTAGTTTAAATCTTTCCTCCTCCAGTTTAAAACCATTACCCCTCATCCTGTCATTATCAGACCTTGCAAATAGTCCTTCCTCAGCCTTTCTGCAGCCCCCCTCAGATACTGGAAGATCACTTAAGGTCTCCTTCTCTCCAGGTGAACATTGTGCCCTTGATCACCACTCTCTGTGTGCCACCATCCAGCCAATTCCTTATCCATCAGTGCTCCACCCACCAAGTTCATGTTTTTCCAGTTTGGTGACCAGGATGTCATATGGGACAGAGTCAAAGGTCTTATTCAGGTCCAGGTATATGACATCAGTTTCCCTTCCCTGTTGCTGTGACTTCATCATAAAAAGCCACTAAATTTGTTAGGCATGATAGTAGAGCTACTGAGAAATGGCATTTATTGCCAGAATAGTCTCATTCCTCCTTACATAGACAATTTATTTATTTATTTATTTAGGTTTAATATTTAAATGGATCAGGTTTAATATTTAAATGGATCAAAGCATTCAGAAAAAAATCACTGCAATCATTCTGAAACAGCAACTTCTGTGAAGTACCCAGGGTGCAGCTGCCCAGACTGTCTGCTGCTTCTGGAGATGGAAGATCCAGCTAACCAGCACTTATAGATCCAAGAAGTTCAGCCTGAGAGAAAGTCAGCAGACTGACTTTACTGTCTGTTCATGTGGCCTCCACTCTGCATTTCAAATAAACTGGCACATTATCAGAGCAGTCTCACAACATCTAAGGAACCATTTTTGCTTTGGGAATGGCTGCATCTCTTTTTCCTTTGGGAAAAATTGGTTCAGTCTCTTCTTCTTTTTTTTCAGTAATAGAGGAGTTTGAGCCTGACACAATATATTTGCCAGATATTCTGGCCTTTATTCAGTGAGGTAGATCAGTCCCTGATGAAGATATGAAATGCCAGGTTCCAGCTAATAAAAATGCATTTATATTTTGAAAAGTTTAATTTTGAGGATTTAGATGGAGATAGGCAATCTGAGGTAGGAATCAAAATGCAGGGCAGAATCACAATAGAAATTAATTCTGTCCCCAGTTTTACCTTTTTTTGTCTGAATAATATTTAATAAAGTAACATTGAATATGTAGCTGGAATGTTAGTTCTAGTTAAAAAATGCCTGTAGAAATAAATTTACTTACAAATTTGAAACATCTGAAAACAGATCTTGACAAAGGTCGTGACTCCAATTATGTAGTTCAGATATGAAACATCTTGTTCTTGCCACTCCTCTCCCAGCCTTCCCTGAAAAACACAGAGCCCTTGGAAACCTCAAGACAGTAAATGGTTTTTGCAGTAATCAGTGATTGCTACTAGCAATGTACACAGTGCTGGAAGCTGATGAATGTTTTCCAATGGTGCCTACCATCGCATGTCAAATTCTTCTGCAACTGCCATAGAATCAGCTTATAGTCTGAGATCTGCTGTTCTGAAAATCATTGTTTTGTTCTGTGTGATGAAGCTTAATTCTTTAGCTCCAGAATAATTTCAAGACTGACTGCTAGCTTGTTTATCTGGGAAAAACAAAACCCTGTCACTACCAGGAAAAACCTCTGGATAAAAGCTGTGGCTCCGATGAGTTCTGGCATAACTGTGCTGTCATCACCTAAATGTCAGCTGCTCCATGGCTTTTGCAGAGGACTGGACTATTTCAGCACATGCTGATGTACACAGAGCTGTCTATAGGACTGGAGACCCTGCCAACTTCTTGTCTTGTTCTCAGATCTGCCTTTTGTTTCTGCTCTATAGAGAGTCTATCTCTGTGCTCTATTGCTCCAGCAACTTCTGTGTGGTTAGCTGAACAAGCAAACAGTAAATACAAGTGTAAAACCACAGATCATTATGATCTGCAGCTCTCGGGGTACTCTGATTAGTGGTTAGGCAGTGATGGTATTAGCAGCACTTTCTGATCTCCCTGACACACAGTTTCCTTATAGAGACCTTTCAGACAAGGGAATTAGTAGCAATACAGGGACAAGGGTTGCCTGGTAATTGATGTAAATAGCTTGGTTAATGATTCTGCTAAACCAAAGTGGCATGTGATTGTAATGGAAATGCTACATTGGTTGGAAAACAAGATATTAATTTAGAACATAAGGACAAGAAGAAATAATGTTTGGGGATTGAGTAAAGGGCATTCAGCTTCTCAAGGCTCATTTCCTTCTTCTGCAGTACTCCATTAACCACAAGATGCTATCATGATTTTTAATGACCCCAATGCTTTTGCCTGCAAAACTTTGTCTGGTAGAAAATTCCAGACACCTGTGATGGTCCCTTTGATTTATAGCATGTTTCTTTGTGCCTGCTTGGATTTCAGTCTTATAATTTCACAGAAGGAACTTGTTGGCAATTATCACTACAAAAGAAAAATTAATCATCTTCTGTTGTTCTCATCAAATTAGCAAGTGGCTAGAATTGAGACGTTGACATTGGTGCTCCGCATGTAATAGCATTGTTTAATTTCATTTCTTTTTTATTTAGTAGCACTCTAAAATCAATTTGGAAAGAGTATCTCCATATGTTTTAAGAGCTTAATAGGGCTGGAGTTCCTAGGTTTTTGGATGAGACATTTCAGTCTGAGGGTAATTAAATCTCCTATGACGATTTAAATGAGTGGGAAGATCGTTTTCCAAAGAGGTGCCAAGAGGCCAGGAATATGAGTTGTAATATCTTAATAAAGGAGTTTCTCCTCTTCCTGCTATATGTTGTATACTCCTATTTTCTAAACTGTAGCCAAAGGTATTTTTGTATGCTGGAAAACCACCATGTTACTTTATACAGACATTGGAAAAGACATCTATAGAAGTCCTGGGCTTGCACCATTATGCTAGAAAAACAAATGTGTTTATATTTACATATTTATGATGCAGTAAGTGTCCAGAAGTGCCAATCAGGTGTCATAAATATGCGGTGAATGGAAATGTCTCTGTGTCCTTGCAGAATTCTGCTGCTGCTGTTAATGAGTTGTCCAGGATAAAAATAAAAAAGATCCACCAATTTGGCATAATCACTCAATTATGCAAACTTTTAAACACCAGTGATGGCCAGCTACCAGAAGTTTCAAACCTGACCTTAAAAAATCCTCATACATCAGCTGCTGTGAGCAAACTGTAGGCTTCCCTTCACATAATCAAGGCTTTGACTGACAGTCCCTTCTACAAACTCCTTGCACATCCTTGCTTTATTTAGGTTTGCAATCATTTGAAAATATACTTTAATATGGTAGGCAAGGAAGACTGTAGTGATTGATTACATTTTGCCAGGGAACTTAGCATATTTTATTCTTGAGTGGGTAATTCTGCTCGTATTTAAAAATGTGTTGACCTTTACTGAACATCTGCTGATGAAAGTTTATCCATTCCTTGAGAGATAGAAAGAGAAAGAGAAAGGTTTGGAAAGAAAGATTAAATTTTCATCATGACAATATGCCATGTTAGGTGATTCTGGCTCCTGCAAATGTCTGGAAGCTCTTTGGTTGTTATTGTGAGCTGGAAGCATATTTAGAAACAGCAAGAAGTTGCTGTGAAATTGAATTGCTCTCTGGGCTTAGCTGTGTAAAACAAAGAATGAGTACATTTTCAAACATGCTGTAAATACACCAATGTGCTTTGTTTCTGCTGCATTTTCCCATGCATGTGAGAGCAGAGTCCTGTGAATGAAACTCAAGCCTATGTATAAGCTTGATACAAGGGTCATGATAATTTTTTTTCATTGGGACAGCTCTTATGGTTTGCACCACACTTCAAACAGTGAATCCACTCTTGTAGATCAGGTATGGGTTCATCCACCATGACTCCTGGCCTGCATCAGGAATGGTGTGGTCAGCAGGAGCAGGGAGGTCATTCTGCCCCTGTACTCTGCACTGGTTAGACCACACCTTGAGTACTGTGTTCAGTTCTGGGCCCCCCAGTTTAGGAGGGACATTGAGATGCTTGAGTGTGTCCAGAGAAGGGCGACGAGGCTGGGGAGAGGCCTTGAGCACAGCCCTACGAGGAGAGGCTGAGGGAGCTGGGATTGGTTAGCCTGG
Organism: Pogoniulus pusillus; assembly: GCF_015220805.1. Classification (NCBI taxonomy): domain Eukaryota; kingdom Metazoa; phylum Chordata; class Aves; order Piciformes; family Lybiidae; genus Pogoniulus; species Pogoniulus pusillus. The sequence continues at coordinate 7,916,546 of NC_087293.1, forward strand.
AGAAGAGGAGGCTCAGGGGTGACCTTATTGCTGTCTACAACTACCTGAGGGGTGGTTGTGGCCAGGAGGAGGTTGCTCTCTTCTCTCAGGTGACCAGCACCAGAACAAGAGGACACAGCCTCAGGCTGCGCCAGGGGAAATTTAGGCTGGAGGTGAGGAGAAAGTTCTTCACTGAGAGAGTCATTGGACACTGGAATGGGCTGCCCGGGGAGGTGGTGGAGTCGCCGTCCCTGGAGCTGTTCAAGGCAGGGTTGGATGTGGCACTTGGTGCCATGGTCTAGCCTTGGGCTCTGTGGTAAAGGGTTGGACTTGATGATCTGTGAGGTCTCTTCCAACCTTGGTGATACTGTGATACTGTGACTTGAAAAGGACATTTTAATTGCTGGATCACAGAATCACAGAATTGGATGAATAGGCTTTGGAAAAAAAAATAAAGCTCATGTTTAAAGAATTAAACCAAACAAAAAACCCCAAACACATTTCCTGTTCTTGAACAAGAAACATTTTGTAAAATAAACTGAAGCTGTAATAGCACAAACAAGCATGGGACCATCACATAACAGATTGCTTTAGGACTGAAAGAAGATCAGAAAGTAGTGAACCCAATTTATTATCTTTTGTACACCACATACAAACTACTTGGGTATTGACCTGGGGGGAGAGGATAGTTATGTCTCATAAAAAGCAAAGGATTATCAAGCATATTGAAAACCACTGATAGTGGAAATTGCTTTTTCATTAATCCATGCTTAAATTCCCTCTCTGTAATTCTTGTGACTTAAGTAATTCAATGGGAAATCTCCATGCTCTAGAAATTGTGAGATCCTTCTTTGCTTTCTGTTTTTTGGAAGAACTACACCACTACTACTTGTAAGTCACTACTAATGTTTATCAAGTGTAAATGAATTGTCCACCATCAACTTGCTGGTGGTTTTAAACTGCTGTCCTCAACAGAGTGTGCATGCAACAGTCCCACCTGTGGCTGTGTTCTGCTCTTGGCAGCTGTGCTTCGGGGTGAATGCAATAACCACTGGCCAGATAGATTCAAGTGTGAGAGGAAATGGAAAGAAGTAAAAGCAAAAGGAGCTGACTCTTTTCTAACAGACTAAAACAAGACATCACTACATGCCCCAGGTCAGTGAAGTCAGTGGAAGCCTTTTGGCTGACTGCAGTGAGTTTTGGATAGGGTCAAAGTGTACAAAGTGAATGTTCTTATATGTGGCTATCACTTAGCAGCCCATTTTTATTAGCATGAGGAGTAGTGAGAGAATGTTGGCCGCCTGCTGTTTCAGCAGTGAATTGCTGTTTCGTGGCTCTGGTGAAGTTTTGATCGCTCATGGTTTTATGTCCCTTAGGTTACCTGAACTATTTTGGAGTTTATTGCAAAAGAATAAGATGATGGGAATCAGCTGCCTGGACAAGTCAGCTGAAAATTGCTTTTCAAACTCTTCTGACTGTTTGAAACTGGGAATTTGTGATAGGGAAGTACCTCTCAAATATGTGCAGGTGGATTCCTCTGATTGGGTGGGGAAGTATTGGTGTGGAGTATTGCTGGAAGAATCAATTCTGAGAAAGAGAGGCTGTTTGCAAGAGCACTGTTGTGCCTTAGGGAACCTTAAAAACAGAAATTCTGTGTCCTGCTGAGTTGGGAGCTTCTGTAAATTATACACCAGGAGCATCAGAGGTAGGTTCAAGAACTTAAAAAACACGTGGTAGTTCTTGAAATAGTGTGTTTGCTGTGATACCTTGGAGAAGTTTTGATGTACTTATTAGGAGTGTATTCTAATCCCACCTGTGGTTTCTGCTGGCTCTGGTATTCTTCACTGCCTGCTTTAAACTGTTATGGAGCATTGCTGTGCATGCTGCTAAACAGGTGCCATCCATCACTTCAGAGGTGGGTGACGTTGTTCTTGTGAAGAGATATATCTTGTAAAGCACATTAGGATCCTTTGGGATGAAAGGCGCTATTTAAACCTGAGACTTTATTATTGTCTGTCCCCCTCTACAAATAAATCATCTCACAAAATGACTGTGGAAGAAATTACTCTTGCATAAATGAATTCATCCTGTTCTCCCACAGAGAGATGAGAAAAAAAACCTTTATAATAACTATCAAATTGTTTTACAACCAAAATATCGCAATGCTTGAGCAGTTTCCTACTTGTGACTTTGATAATGAGTTTCTGAAAAGTAACAGAAAATGTTGCCAGAAATTGGAAAATAAGATTAGCATATCTGTTATGTAGGATTCTTTCTTAAGTCAAGCTGTTTCTTGTTTGGGTGATAATAGCTGTGCCTTTGTTAATTATTATTTCATATTGCCATTATTAGGCTATTAATAATTTATAGTAAAAGCTGCTTCTCTTTTGCTATGTAAATATTTTCATTCTTATTCATCAGTCTCTTATTCCATTATTAATGTGATTCATAAATACATTGCATTTAGATCATCTTATAGGGGAAGAGATGTTTGCTACTGTATTTTCCTTTTTGTTTGGGTGTGAAATTAAAACAAGTGTGAAGGCAAAGGGGTGTACCCACACCTCTGAAACAAAGCAGGGGTATGATAATGGCTGTAAACCTCTTATGTTCCCTTTGGCAAATGGATATTTGTATTTCATGGTTTATCAATCTGTTGCATTTGCCCTTTTCAGTATCATAGTTTTCCAGAAGGATGTTGGACAGCAGGACTGTAAACATGTTCAGGAAACCTTGCTGTGAGATTCTGTCTCCAGCTTTCCCAGATTTTCAGGGTTTTTTTCAAGTTACCTGAGCTAAGTTACTAAGTTATTCTGGATAACAGCAGGTGAGGAGTTTACAGGAAACCTACTTCAATACAATTTCATCCCACAATTTGGGAAAAAATCCTCAACCAAGCAACAGAAAACGTCTTGGAAGAGTTCAGGCATTACACAGTGCAGCGGGCCTCAAGCAGAACAGAGGCTTTTGTCTGTAGGCTGGTTCTTCATGTCTACCTCAGGCTGCCTTTGAGTAAAACTGTGTTGCCATCTAGCTTCCCAGTGATGTAAATGAGATGAAAAATGGAAATATGAGGAGGAAAAAGGCCTTAAATCTCAGCACCTTTCACGGTGCTGGCAGGGCTGACACATTGGCAGTCTTTAAAACATCAGTGTGGTGGTTTGGCCCTGGCTGGGGGGCCAAATGCCCACCAAAGCCGCTCTATCATTCCCCTTCTTAAATGGACAGGGGAGAGGGGGAAATGTAACAAAAGCCAGTTATAAGATAGAAACAATTTAATAATGACAATAAGCAAAGCAATAGACCACGTGGACGTAAAAGCAGAGAGAGATTTTAATCTCTACTTCCCATCAGCAGACAATGTTGGGTCTTGGGAAGCAGAGCTCTCTACACTTAGTGGTTTCTTTTGGAGGACAGATGCCATGGGCAAATCTCTCCAGACTTCTTTCTTCCACCTCATTCTTCTAGCTAAGCTGGTGTCATATGGCATGGAACATCCCTTTGGCTGGTCTGGGTCAGCTGATTTGGCTGTATCCTCTCAGCATACTCTTGGGGTGGGGAGATGTTGGACAAACCCAGCCCGGGTGCTCAGCTCAGCAATATCCAAAGCACTACTGTGTTATCAACACTCAGCTACAGCACTGCAAAGCATAGCATTAGAAAGATGCTTTGAGTAGTATTAACCTCAGTTCAGCACAAACCTACTACAACCATTCTGAGGTTCCTTTTAGATCAGTACTTGCAGATTAACAAGAACTGAGAAGGTACTGAGTGCTGAGGCCAGGCACCAACCATTACAGTCACCTGCACCATCGAATCCCATTTAAGTTTTATGGTAGCTAGTCATAGAATCATAGAATCAACCAGGTTGGAAGAGACCTCCAAGATCATCCAGTCCAACCTAGCACCCAGCCCTAACCAGTCAACTAGACTATAGCACTAAATGACTCATCCAGTCTTTTCTTGAACACCTCCAGGGACAGTGACTCCACCACCTCCCTGGGCAGCCCATTCCAATGCCAATCACTCTCTCTGTGAAGAACTTCCTTCTAACATCCAGCATGTGTGGGATCTGTGTCTTTTGGAGGGCTATTTCCATACTTCATTTCTCTCATTCACACTTCATAGAATCAGTCAGGGTTGGAAGGGACCACAAGGATCATCTAGTTCCAAGCCCCCTGCCATGGGCAGGGACACCCTACCCTAGAGCAGGCTGCCCACAGCCTCATCCAGCCTGGCCTTAAATACCTCCAGGGATGGGGCCTCAACCACCTCCCTGGGCAACCCATTCCAGGCTCTCACCACTCTCATGCTGAAGAACTTCCTCCTCACATCCAGTCTGAATCTATACACCTCCAGCTTTGTTCCATTCCCCCTAGTCCACTTCCTTTGAATATGACGTTTAAAATTGGACATTGTGACTTTACTTATGCTTGCACCAAAATGAGACTTTTCTTACGTAGCTCATTTATGGACACCTAGATGTTTTCATGTCTCATCCTTTATGTGATTTTTAGATAACATTTGTACTGTCACTCATGGCCAGTTAAAAATCATTTCTCCTCCACTCTTTAGAAAGGCTTTTTGGTTTCCTGTATCTCCTCAAGAGCCTTTCTCTACAAAATTCTTGCTTGGCTGAGGCTGACCAGAGCTCTGCGCTACGTCCACATAGAGCCAAATCTGTACCAGCCTCAGAGCTCCATTACTCTTCAGACTCTCCCCCTTCTGCAAATATCAGTGCTGGAGCAGCTGAGAATGATGTTTGCCTTTCTTGTGACCACATTCCTTGTCTTCAGCTGAAGGGTTACCAGTTCAATGGGATTCATATCAGTTATCTTCCCAGTTGCCAAGTTGTACCATTCACTTCTGCCTCCATAACCTCAGCCTCAGCTTGCCTGCCTCCATGAAGAGAGACCAGTGATCACCACAGCCAGTGCCCAATGTGCATGTTTGCATTCTGTCTTAATAAATGCCATAACATTATTCCAGTCCTAAAATTTACCACATGTTCATTCAAGGCTTTAATCCTACTTCATCCAGGCAATTCCCTTGGATTTTGTGGCAGCAGCAGATTGCATGAGCCCATTCTTAGGTTTTGTGTTAGTAAGAGGAAAACTGCCATGTGGAAGGTACTTTGTGTATCATGGGGAATGTCTGTGTTCAGGGATTGCTCATAATAATCACTCTATCAGCCCCTACCTATCAAAAATGAACATCCAATAGAATGATGAGTAGAGTAAGGGGACTCAGCCTCTCAAGTTGTGCCTGGGGAGGTATAGGCTGGATGTTAGGAGGAAGTTCTTCCCAGAGAGAGTGATTGGCATTGGAATGGGCTGCCCAGGGAGGTGGTGGAGTCACTGTGCCTGGAGGTGTTCAAGAAAAGCCTGGATGAGGCACTTAGTGCCATGGTCGAGTTGACTGGATAGGGCTGGGTGCTAGGTTGGACTGGATGATCTTGGAGGTCTCTTCCAACCTGGTTGATTCTATGATTCTATGATTCTATATAAGGGAAGTGTAACAAGGAGCTTCTTTAAAAAGTAAACAAGCTCCCACTTCTCTACCAAACAGTTTTTTATTAGGGTTTATAAAGAAACAAGCCCCTGCACTCTTTGTTCTTGGTACTTCAGGTGTTTGTAAGTCCAAAACCAAAAAATGTTAAATTTAAAGCAAACAGAAATTATTTTTAGGTCACCTTAATCTGTACTGTGACACAAGGCAAAAAGTCCCTTATTTTTGCAGCTAGTATTTAAACCTGCTTCACAAAAGATAAGCAGGAGACAGTTAAAAAGTCAGATTCTCTTGCACTTCCAACCCCAAGCAGCTGAATTTCAAGTCAACAAGAAATCACATATATGGGTTAATAATCATGTTTTAGGTTGCTGTGTTTTCATGTCTGTTTTAAAACTTGCCTGTATTTGGAAACAGAGATATTCCTATTTTCAGAGAATGCTCTCCATCTGCTCCAGAAATCTTGTTTTCTTCTCTTCTTCTCCTTCCCCTGTCATGATTCTCATGTGGTCATGTTAGATCACTTGGATAAAGGCTAAACTGGCCTGGAAAAGGTGAGGTCCCATGCTATCACTCAGGAGATGATACAGCAGCTTCCCTGAGGTTTCAGTTCTCTGAGGAAGATCTGAGTGCAAAGTCACTCTCCCATCTCTCTTTTATGCTGCTCTGTGCACTCATCAGTAACTTCTGGTGGAGTTGCATGAAGAATGGAGCTGTATTTGAGGTCCCATTAAGGAGAAAGTGATGAGGTCTCTAGCCAAGCAACATCTTTCTCTTGTGAAAATATCCACAAGAGAAGGTGTCTGGGAGAAAGGGCAGGGAGGGAAGAGTTCAGAAGTCCCCTTAGAGGTTTATGAGTTTGCCTCAGTGTTTCAAAACAAAAGAGAGGATGTTGTGTGAGCTGTGTAGAGAACTTGCCAGACAGTGACAAAGTTTTGATCTGAGCAGCAAACTGAACACCACCATATGTCATGATGTGAGTCTAGCTGAGTGGGTGGAAAATGGGATCTGTTTCTGAGTGGGTGAAAAATGAGATCTGTTTCTGTGTATTTATTTTTCATCTCTGGGTTGCATGTCTGTTACACATGTAGCTGGCAGAGCAAGAAATCTAGTGACCAGTTTAGTTTGAGATATTCTATTTAAAGAGCCTCTAGATTTTGGAAATGCTCTGAAACTTGGCTGCCTGCACTAAGGTTTTGACCTATGTTGGTTTCCATTGCTGGGACTAGAATGCATATGCTTTGAAGTTTATCATAAGAGTTGTTGAAATGCCAGTATGTGAGGGGAATGTCAGCTGGAGCATGAATCAATTAGGGCTTATTACTGACATGACAAGGTTATTTGTCTCTTTATGTGTAAACAACATGACACCAGTACTTTCTCTATTAAGAGTCTGTGTTCATGAAAACTGACTTAGCATTGTGAAGCAAATGCAGTATCAATGGCCCTCATCTGCTAATACTGTCATAACTCATCACTTAGTGCCTTAATCCTTATTGGTAAAAGCTGTACATGTTTAATTGTTCCCTTTTCCATCCATTCCTGTAGCACAACTAACTAATGCCATCCAGTGGTAATGGTACAGCATAAATTGAACGTGTCAGGCTTGCTTACCTAAGGTTGAGCAGTGCTGTTCATTGTTCCAGCTGTTGCAAAGCTTAATTAACCTGAAAAATACACTAATGAGTGGTAAGTTGTTCATTCTGGCAGATGGTAAAAGCAGGGAATAGATTTTAGAAGTGTGAGTGACTCTTAAGACCTCTCTGTTATATAAATCAAACTAGTCAAGCTGAGCAAAATTGCAGAGTTGGGAGGAGTGTGGGTGTTGAATTTCGAAACAAAATTATTTGTCACCTAAGATTTTACTTTATTTATTGACATTTTGACAAGATTGAGCAGGTGAAAGCCCAAGGTGCAGGTTGTTAGGCTTTGTTGGGTTTTTTGTTTTTGTTTTTGTTTTTTTTGGTTTAGGTTTTTTTTTCCATGATGGAACATTCCTGATACCAACCAATGTACTCAGATGTAGTTCTTTGTGGCTAAAATGTGTTCATACGTGCAAGAAAAATGGATCTGGTTTCTATTAACCATCTTTTGAATGTCTCCAATACATCACTATCTGTAGAAATATCTCATCTTCTGTCTTTTATACGTGGAAAAATGGCCCTACTCTACACACTTAATGAATGCAAAGTGCTTTGAATGTTGAGTAATTCTGTGTATTGCTGTGGGGTTTTCAGCCATCTCTAACGGGACTAATTGCTGCTGCTGTCGTGTTCCTTGCAATTTCCACAGCCCTTGTATACACTGTGAAAATTACCCGTTGCTGACACCAGTGGTACAACTGAACTGAGGATGAACGTGTTTCAACTGCAAAAGCAGCCAGCAGAAAGCAGTTGTGCTGCTGAACCTTGCTTTCTGAACTGATGGCAGTCGCGGCTTGGGTTTGACCACACGTACTGAAAAAGAACATTTCTTAACAGCTCTGTTCTGTTCTTGTTAACACATGATGGCAGCTAAAAAGACACTTTTTTTCCCCACCTGTAAATGTTAGCTTTTGCTTACTTTGCCAAATGTTAACTTGGACAAACCTGTTAACTTGGACAAAATGTTCCAATTTAAGTATACTAAGCACCAAAAGTCTTATCTACAATGAATGTTAACTCTTATTTTCAAAATTATCCCCCTCTCTGAACCATGTAAGAACCAAGACTATTCACTACAGTAAATATTTTGGGAATTACACTTGGGATTTTATCAGGAATAATCAAGAATGACAACAAACACCTCTCACATTTCCTTACCATCCACACCGATTGAACAGAGTGTTTGTGGCTAACCACAGAGTAAAAACCTTTTATTTAGTGCTGTCCTTGTGAATGTTGATCATTCAGGGTGCGGTTAAGCAGTGAGCTAACTTTGCAGGCTAATGTAGCAAGGTGTGCAGTTGGCTGCTGAGTCAGTATTTTAGACTCTGAGCTATTTCAGACTTTCTATGTGAGCATTTTTATGAACTGGAGGATGCAAACCAATACTTTTACTGGTTTGGCTTCAGTGACAGGAGAGATTATGGCCTGAAGCTACTTGCCTTTTACTTTCTCTGATGTTTACTCTCTCCAATGATTTAGCAAAGCTTTGTAAGATTTTACTTTAGGTAATTTGAATTGGTGACCTGACATAGTCTGGTTAATTTTTGCCTTAATCAAGTGATTCATGTGAACTCCCCTCCTGGCAGATGAGGAGGGTCATTAATGAGCACTTGGGGGCAGTAACCTCTTTCACAACACATCTGGATCTTGAAGGGAACATCTGCTCTTCATCTCTGGCTCACTGCTGTTGAACAGCTTGAAATCTATTGCATCAGAAGCAGAGACTGAACTACAAACAGGAATTTCTGAGACTGGTTCTTCTGCTCTTAATCCTTCTCCCAACTTGTTTATGCAGAACCCTACAAAATCCAGACAGTCAATTCCACAGGACAATATCATGGCACAAAGATGTGTCTGGCAGTGACATTTATCAATATTTCTCCTTGTTCCTGGCCATATCTCATGAGGGACAAAATACACACAACACAACTGCATCATGTTAGAAACTGGCTGTAATATTTTGATGGAAATGCTCAAAATCTAATAAGGGTATCCCAAATACTATGAGTACCAATGGCACACACGCTGCCTAATGTTTTGCATGGTCTAATAATGAAATTCTGTTTATCTTCAACTATAGCCCTAAAAAAATAAACAATTTGCATTGGGGTTTTTTTCTGCATGAAAACAACCACCCAGCAACAAAGGCTTAAAGAGAATTATTTTCATTATATTTTGCCACTTGCTGTGGAAGATGCAGTGTGCAGGCTTTAAAAAGAAAACAAAAGCTGAACTATTTGTATAAGCTAAAAGGTCATGAAGAATGTTGCCTGCCAACTATTATCTTTTGGAAAAAAAAAATTATTCAGACTGAAACATAATAAAACATTTTGAAGGCCTTTGTCTGTGAGGGAACAGTGTTAATTATGCCACATTGATTTAATCTCATAGAAACCCTGTGCATAATTTAAAATTCATTCTACTACATTAGGAGGAAGTTCTTCACAGAGAGAGTGATTTGCCATTGGAATGGGCTGCCCAGGGAGGTGGTGGAGTCACCATCTCTGGAGGTGTTCAAACAAAGCCTGGCTGAGGCACTTAGTGCCATGGTCTAGTTGATTGGACAGGGCTGGGTGATAGGTTGGACTGGATGAGCTTGGAGGTCTCTTCCAACCTGGTTGATTATGTGTTCCTATGATTACTTTGCCAGGTATGTTTTACAGCCATCACATTTAAGAAAATGCAAGTACTGTCTTTGCCAACAGCTGCTCTCATTGTTTTGCAGGATGTGTGTACGTGTGCCATGTGTGTGTACGTGTGCCATGTGTGTGTACGTGTGCATGTGTGTGTACGTGTGCATGTGTGTGTACGTGTGCCATGTGTGTGTACATGTGCATGTGTGTGTACGTGTGCCATGTGTGTGTACATGTGCATGTGTGTGTACGTGTGCCATGTGTGTGTACGTGTGCCATGTGTGTGTACATGTGCATGTGTGTGTACGTGTGCCATGTGTGTGTATGTGTGCCATGTGTGTGTACGTGTGCATGTGTGTGTACGTGTGCCATGTGTGTGTACGTGTGCCATGTGTGTGTATGTGTGCCATGTGTGTGTACGTGTGCATGTGTGTGTACGTGTGCCATGTGTGTGTATGTGTGCCATGTGTGTGTACGTGTGCCATGTGTGTGTACGTGTGCATGTGTGTGTACATGTGCCATGTGTGTGTACATGTGCATGTGTGTGTACGTGTGCCATGTGTGTGTACGTGTGCCATGTGTGTGTACGTGTGCCATGTGTGTGTATGTGTGCCATGTGTGTGTACGTGTGCATGTGTGTGTACGTGTGCCATGTGTGTGTACGTGTGCCATGTGTGTGTACGTGTGCATGTGTGTGTACGTGTGCATGTGTGTGTACGTGTGCCATGTGTGCGTATGTGTGCCATGTGTGTGTACGTGTGCATGTGTGTGTACGTGTGCCATGTGTGTGTACGTGTGCCATGTGTGTGTATGTGTGCCATGTGTGTGTACATGTGCATGTGTGTGTACGTGTGCCATGTGTGTGTACGTGTGCCATGTGTGCGTATGTGTGCCATGTGTGTGTACGTGTGCCATGTGTGTGTACGTGTGCATTTGTGTGTACATGTGCCATGTGTGTGTACGTGTGCATGTGTGTGTACGTGTGCATGTGTGTGTACGTGTGCCATGTGTGTGTATGTGTGCCATGTGTGTGTACGTGTGCATGTGTGTGTACGTGTGCCATGTGTGTGTACGTGTGCCATGTGTGTGTATGTGTGCCATGTGTGTGTACATGTGCATGTGTGTGTACGTGTGCCATGTGTGTGTACGTGTGCCATGTGTGTGTATGTGTGCCATGTGTGTGTACGTGTGCATGTGTGTGTACGTGTGCCATGTGTGTGTACGTGTGCATGTGTGTGTATGTGTGCCATGTGTGTGTATGTGTGCCATGTGTGTGTACGTGTGCCATGTGTGTGTACGTGTGCATGTGTGTGTATGTGTGCCATGTGTGTGTATGTGTGCCATGTGTGTGTACGTGTGCCATGTGTGTGTACGTGTGCCATGTGTGTGTTGGTTTATTTGTTCTTTAAGGTTTTTTACATTTTTTTCCAGGTAATATTGAAAGGATCTTTGGCACAACAGGGGACTGGGAATTGCTGATGGCTGGCTGGATAAAGTGCATGGCCTTGTGCTGCACTTAATTCCCTTATCTCCTTTGCTAGGTTACAGAAGCATTGCATGGGAAACACAGAGCAGCAGCTGTAAGGCAGCTTATTTAGTACCCTGCAAGAGTATGTAGGCAATTTTTAAGTGGTTAAACTTTGTTATTCTAGAGAAGCCTGTCAGTGTGTGATACCAGAGGCTGAATTAAGTTTTAATGCAAAGCAGAGGTCTAATCACTTTATTAAAAAAGCATACTTGAAGTTATGATACTTGCTTCTGGAGTATATGATCAGGTAAATGCCATAATTACTTTATGAATTAAAGTGACATTTTAATTAATATGAGAAACAGTTGGCTTCTCTTGAGAAGGTTCTAGATTTCACTGACCTACACTGGAACTTGAATGGGATCATCACAATGATCAGGACACATAACAAATTTGTCATTATTATTCATGTGCCAATACGATCTCAGCACATCAGGGAGTTTGGGTATTTCATGTGCTGAACAATGTAAACACTGCCAAATAACTTACTGGGAACAGCTTATCCAGTTCTGCTTTGGGGACCAGTCGGTCTGTGCACTGGTCAGTCACATTCCTGAAGGAATGAAAGTTTTGCAGAACTAATGCTTTAAAATTATCCTCAAAATGAATGGAATTCCCAGATTAATCCTTAGAATAGCACAGCAGTATCCATGTCTGCCTAGTTCCGTACTCCATCAACCCCCACCAGGGCTTTGTGAGCAGGTGAAGCATTTCCATTAGAGGAAAGCAGATTGTGCAGAATACAGGTTCTTGCTCATGGCAAGGAACAGGGGTTCAAATTCATGGTGTGAGAGTCAAAAATAACCACACTGCTTCACTTTATCATTTAGCGCCCTACTAAATCATTAGGATGTACAGCCACAGAGTTCTTTAATTTCTATCATAGTAATGAATTAATTGCAGTCATCAGGCTTTTTTTTCTTTTCAGTTATTCAAACAGTATGAAATTGCTCACTGCTATTTTATTTATCATTCTTCTTTTACATTTTTGTCCTCCATGCAGTAATATTGATACAAATAACTCCTTCTGCATTTCTCGAGTCAGACCACATTAATGCTCCTATTGTACTGCTGTTAAATAAGCAGCCCAAAGCTCTACATTTACTTGATTTACATATATAAAAATGCACAGAGATATTCTTCAAGCTTTTGCCACATTACTTCCATTATATATACAGCCTCCTGAAAATACAGATTTAGGTGACATTTTTTTTCTCTTCTTCTTCTATCTTAAGCCAATATTTTTTTATAGTTGATTTCACACATAAAGGCAGTTTTGTCTTTTCATTTTTCTCCTCAAGTACTCTCTGCTGAATCAGTAAACATCTATAATTTCTGACAAGGTCACTTAATTATCAGCAGTGATGGCTGAAAAAGAGCTGCCTTATCTTGGCTGCTTTTGCTTCTTTTGTGGAGCTGAGCATTACTGAAAAGCCTCGTGCATGTTCATTAATTACTATTCAGAAGCCAGTCTTAGCTCATGCAAGCATTTTGCCTTCCTTAAGATCTTCTTGTCATTATAAGTGGATTATCTCTCTGTTATACATCTCTCTCTCCAGTGGGCCAGTCCCCCAAAGATGCCAAGCTTGAAAAAGGAAGATAAGCAAAGAGTTTTAAAACTCCCAAGTAATAGGAGTAGATGGACATAGGAGGAGGAAACAAAGTAGAAGAAAACTTCAGGGAGGTTGAATTCTCCTAGCTTGGTTTTTCTTTCTGTAAGGAATAAGGATGGTTTGTGTTTAGTTTAAACTTATAGACTGTGGCTTGGAAACTTGAGATTAAATTTCCACCTTCATAATGAATGTCTTAAAAGACTCTGGGCAAAACATTAATTCCTCCTGTGTCTCACTGTCTCATCTGTGCAGCAGGGATGATAATCTTTCTTTTATCCACACTAATATGTTACCAGCTTTTCGGAGCTGAGAGATCTGTGTTAAGTGCACCTTATGCAAGTTAAGCTGGGGTTTCTGAATGTCATCAAAATGAAACAAAACTTGATCTATTATTAAGACTCATCTGCTGCTATAAAGTATTCTAGAACCAGAAGTATTTTCAGTCATTCACGTGTCTTAAAATAAATAGCCACATGTGGTCTCTCCCTTCTCCCTTCTCCATCTTATCTTCACTGCCAAGCACATTTCAAGCACTGAAATCAACAACAGAAATCAGCCCAGAGACTGTCTCTCCAAGAGCTTTCTGCTCGGGCATGGTGTTTGTGTCCAAATCATTTGGAACCAGGTCACAAAAAGACTTGGGAATTGTTTTGGACAGTTGCAGGAAGCCTTCTGCTCAGTGTACAGCTGTGGCTCCAACAACCAAAAAACAAAAAAACCCAAACCAAAAATGGAGGAAAAAAAAGACCAAAAAAATCTAACAAACAAACTAATGTGCAGAAGAGGACAGAAAATGATATGGTGCTATTATAGACACAGACAGAGCAGAGAGACAAGCCTCACACATTAGGAGATGCTGATTTCACTAGAATTATACTTGCATAAAATTACAGTTGTGGCGAATCAAATGATACATTTCAGATCTCATCATTTTATTCCTTTCTTCTTCCAAAGGGGGGGAAAAAAGGATCCTATTTGAAACAAACAGCTTCCCTATGAAATGAGGCTGAAAAGGATTAACAATATTATCCTAATGGAGACTGTCATAAAATAAAGATGTGTAAGAGGTATGGAAAATAACACACAGCGTGCAGAAGGAGAAGTCCCATTTACCCTTTCTCATAACACAAGGACAAGTGAGATGGATCACTTACACATTTTAAAAAGGCTAGGAGGAATCAGATTTTTTACACAAAGAAAATTTACCCTGTGGGGCAGATAAGGACTTAGCAGGATTCAAAAGGGATTAGACATTTGTATGGATAATAAGAACATCCACAGCTATGTTAGATAAGATTACAGAAGGGGGAAAAAAAAAAGATATAAGCACTCCTGCTTCAGGGCATCAGCCAATTACTGATAGAGACAGACAGAAATTTTCCAGTGGAATATTTCTCCCCTGGAAAATGCCTTTTTGAAAAGTGATGTGTTCATGTCAATGCATCTACTAATGCATTCCGCTTCCAAACTTGCTTATCTAAGTTTCTTGGCAATTTATTGAGAACTGGGAGTCAAGAAACGTGAGGCATGTGTCTACTATCTGAGATGCTAAACCTCATTCATATTGTTACACAAAAAGAGTAGGAAAGCTCTACATAGTTTGAGATGCTAGAAACGTCTCCTTTTCTTCCCAACATGGAATTGCAAAACTTTTGCAGGTTTGAGATTTTGCTTAGAACTTACACATCAAATTTCAGCCTCAGAACTTGAGCTGGAAACCTCCTCAAGCTGATTGTTGCATATTTTTCTGTTAGTTGTTACTGAACTTCTTGACATAAGGACCTAGTAATGAGTGGTGGACCTGGAGACAGGATTAGCTTAATGAGGTGGTTCTTCTCTTAAGAGATGTTCTGTCTGAAGGATGGCTGCAGACTGAGCTGAGAATTTTTGTTGTGGGAAAGTGATTGCAGGGTTAGGAGGGAATCTCACTCAAATTCAGATGACTGCATTACCAAAGACAATAAGCAATGAGATTTTGCAAATATATCACCAATCTCATCCCTGTGCATTTAGAAGTTGTTCACAGAATTTCTGAAAGCATCACTAGGGAAAGGTTTCTATTCTGTGGATGTAGTCTGCCTGGAGTTCAGCAAAGATTTTGACACCGTCATCCACAACAAGCTCCTGGCAAAGATGGCAGCTTGTGGCTTGGACAGGTTCACTCTGAAATGGGTCAAGAACTTGCTGGAGGTCTGGGCCCAGAGAGTGGTGGTGAATGGTGCCATATCCAGTTGGCAGCCAGTCACTAGCAGTGTCACAGGATATTAGGGGGGTTGGAAGGGACCCAAGGAGATCATCGACTCCAACCCCCAAGGATCAGAACTGGGCCCAGACCTGTTCAATATCTTTACTGATGATCTGGACCAGGGGTTGAGTCCATCATCAGTAAGTTTGCAGCTGACAGCAAGCTAGGAGCAGGTGTGGATCTGTTGGAGGGTAGGAGAGCCCTGCAGGGGGACCCTGACAGGCTGGATGGGTGGGCAGAGGCCAATGGGTTGAGATTTGACAAGGCCAAGTTCAAGGTTCTACACTTTGGCCACAGCAACCCCAAGCAGTGCTACAGGCTGGGGACAGAGTGGCTGGAGGGCAGCCAGGAAGAAAGAGACCTATGGGTGCTGGTAGAGAGTAGCTGAACATGAGCCAGCAGTGTGCCCAGGTGGCCAAGAGAGCCAATGGCATCATCCTGGCCTGTATTAGGAACAGTGAGGCCAGTAGGACAAGGGAGGTTATTCTGCCCCTGTACCCAGCACTGGTCAGGCCACACCTTGAGTACTGTGTCCAGTTCTGGCTCCTAAATTCAAGAGCACAGCTCTGTAAGGAGAGGCTGAGGGAGCTGGAGGTGTTTAGCCTGGAGAAGAGGAAGCTCAGGGGTGACCTCATTGTTCTCTACAACTACCTGAAGGGAGGTTGTAGCCAGGTGGGGGGTTCAGTCTCTTCTCCCAGGCAACCAGCAACAGAACAAGGGGACACAGTCTCAAGTTGTGCTGGGGGAGGTCTAGGCTGGATGTTAGGAGGAAGTTGTTGGCAGAGAGAGTGATTGGCATTGGAATGGGCTGTCCAGGGAGGTGGTGGAGTCACTGTCCCTGGAGATGTTCAAGCAAAGCCTGGATGGGGCACTTAGTGCCATGGTCTAGTTGATTGGACAGAGCAGGACTGGGTGATAGGCTGGACTTGGAGGTCTCTTGCAACCTGGATGATTCCACGATTCTATGATTCTGGGACACAGCCCTTCTCAGCTTGTTCTGTCTAACACTGGTAAATTGGTGACTTGGGCCAAAGCCCTATCCTCTCTGCTCCTTAATTGCTGCCCTCACTTTTCTTTCTCATTTTCACCTGGTCTTGTACCTGCCCATGTGATGCTCAATTGACTTGTGGAGGTGAACTTCTGTTTCTCAGGTCTTAGAAACACTCAGCAGTTCCAAATGGAGAGCAGCATCCAGTCTCTCCTGGCTTAACCAAGAAAAGAGAGAGCTGCAGGGACAAGTCTTGATTTTTCATGTCTCCTCTTTTAGAGATTATAAAGTTATTCATTGTTGATAATTAATGCCTGAACAACATCTGACCAAAATATGTTGATTTTTTTTTTTTTTTTTTTGCTGTTTTGTTGAGGATTTGGTTTTAGTATTAGAAAAAAGCCAGAGGAATAGAAGAAGATAATTACATAGGATAATTGCTTTAAATGCTTTTAGATCTAAACTGCTAAAAGGCTAGTTGTGTAAAAGGAAAGTAACCATGGCAAACATGGCCTGAAACAATAGAGAACTCAGGTGGAAAAAGAACCCAGTTTAGTTGCACAAGACATTTTTGGCAACACTTCCATGCAAATCTCTCAACTGAGTACAGGTACTTAACAGGCAATTAAAAAGATGGCCAATGTAAATGAATTAATAGCTGACTCTTAAAATGCATTAGCTGCTCTGTAATTAATAGAAAATTATAAAGGGAATAAATGCTTGCTTACAACCTTATTAAGATCTGAACATTACATATTAGTCTGAATTGATTGGGATGATAAAAAAATCAGGGGAAAATATGGAAAGCACAGTTAAATACTTGCCAAAGCTCAGCAAAATTTCTGTCATGTGCAATCACTGTTCTGCGTTTCAGAATACTGATGCAAGATGGCATTCAGAGGGTTTGGATATAGGTACTGGGAGAGGGTTATCACAGCCATAAGGGAACTGGGAAGGCAATCATAAATGAAGTTCACTAGTCTAAGGTGGAAGATCTCATGCATTATTCAGTTAGCCCAGTAATAAATTAACTGCTACATAAGCTCCAAATTAGTCTTTGGCATCCTGATACTGTAAGGCTTTATGACATACCCATCCATACACTGCATTCAACTTCATCTTTTATTAACAGGCTTAGCTCTGGGCTTACCTGTAACACCGAAGCAGAGAGTTTGTTTGGCTTTCAAGCCAGTATTCTGGGTGAAATTTTAATGCATCTTCTTGTACAGCAGTTACTCCCTCATCAGAGGTCAGGGCTTTATAATATTTCCTATAAATACTCTGTCTTTTGTCAAATTTTGAGCATGAACTATTGGAGCAACAACTATCCCTTACTGAGTGCAATGGGGTTTTGATAGGAGCTGGCAGCTGGAATACAGATAGTGTCATAATGGCATAGTAACTTCCAGAGCTGTCAATGTGTACATATCAATCATGTCATCTGAGTGGATGGCATGATGGCTGACATGGTTATGGTCATATTATTGAAGCAAAAAAAGCTCAAACACAACTCAAACCCCCCCTAAACTCTTAACAAGCCCAACCAAACACCAAAAAAAAGCAGAGCAGTTTTAGTTGTGAGTTCAGGGAGGAATATTAGAAGGCTTCTGGGTGCTAAGAGTGCTCAGGTCCTTCAAATTTAGTTCTTTTGGCAGTAGTGAAGCACATTCGATATGGAATTGTAAAGTAGCCTGTATGAGAACAGAGCACTTTGTAGATGCTTCATGAGTTAAGTCATAGAAAGTGAATGCTAATTGAATAGGGCTTTTAAATCACAGTCTGGCTGCAGAGCTGCTTCTTATAGATGTTAGTTGCCCATCTGATCTGTATAGAGTTGTTGAGGCTTTCCTGGCAAACAGCTTGACACAGCTAAATTTAAGGTAACCTAGCTTATATCCAGCATTCAGATCAGGAATGATAACAAAAAACAGGGGGGGAAATGCTGTTACAGGTAAAGTAGAGAATAAGGAACATCCATTTCAAGGCAAGTATCTGTACATCTTCTGAAGTGACCTGCAGTGTTTGTCTTGTGCATCACATTGGAGCAGAGGTATGTACGTGTGTGCCTGAGTTCAAGCACTTTGGAATGGGATGAACTTCAAACTGAAGAAATGTTTGAGTCTTTTTTCGAGACCAAAATGATTTTAACCTTTATGATACAGTGTTCCCCTCCTGGTCCAGTAAGGAGTGGAGGCTCTTCTTGCCCTTCCTTTTAGCATTGATACATTTATAAAAGTGCTTTTTATTATCTTTCACGGAAGTGGCCAGCCTAAGTTCTAGCTGGGCCTTAGCCTCTCTAATTTTTTTCCTGCATAATCTGGCTACCTCCTTAAACACATCAGGAGAAGCCTTCCCTTCCTTCCAAAGGTGATACACCCTCTTTTTCTCCCCCAATTCCTTCAGGAGCTGTTTACTCATCCAGACTGGTCGCCTTCCCCGCCGGCTCATCTTTCGGCACATGGGAACTGCCAGCTCCTGTGCCTTCAAGAGCTCCTGTTTAAAGTAGGTCCAACCATCCTGGACCCCTTTGTTCTCAAGGACTGCTGCCCAGGGGACTTTGGAAATAACTTTCTTAAGCAAATTGAAGTCCAAGGTGTGGGTTTTGTTGTAGTGCCTCCCTACCTCCCTGCATATTGAAAACTCCACTATCTCACGATCACTACACCCCAGGCAGCCTCCCACTGCCACATCTCCTACCATTTGAATATGCAAACATTAGCAGCTCTGCTTTTCCCCTTTCCAGGTATCAAAGAGGTACATTTTCCATGAGAGTTTTGCTTAGGCTATGACCATGTTGGAAAATGGTAGTCAGGGTCAGGCAATCTTCCATCTTCAGGTATTTACCCCTTTGTCTGCTTTGGCAGTCCTCAGAATCATGTACCTGGAAATGACATCTTGATATTACAGTTTCAGGTTTGTAATACATTCATTGGCAGGTATGCATTGCGTCTGCAAAGGGAAACAGGACACATGAGTTTGCTTATCTGTTTAAATGAATAGTACTCTATTAATTTTATAGAGTAAAGATTTAGAGATTAGAGATTCAAATCAGTCTTTGTCAATTTATTAGCATTGCAAATTCATTACTAATATTAAAGCAGTGTCTGACAGTAATGTTACTTCTTTCAGATTGTTCCACTCACATGTTTGAAATTGCCCTAACCCTGCAGACACAGTTTCTTTGCCCCACTGTAGCCTTTCATCTTCCCATGCTTTCTTTCATGGATTTACATGAGGTTTCAAAGCAGTGAAGGCTTTACACAACTAACCTGTCAACTCAACAGGTTCACCTATTGGGTAGCAATACCAGGAGCAGTTGTGCTGATTTCAGCTGGACTATTTATGTTTTGAGCTTCTCAAATCAGTTAAAAATATGCAGGCAGCAGAACTTCATCAATGTAGGAACTGACTTGCAACGCATGCTACAGCAGCAGTTAAAAATAAAACCTCACCTCAAGTTATGAGGTGCCAAGATGAAAATGTTTGCCAGCATCGGTCAGTTTTGGGTAAGCATCCCCTGCTGTCTGACAGTGTGGCTGAATGTGATCTGTGTTTAGTTTTGTGTTCCCTGTGCCTTGGGGAAACTCATCTCTCAAATTTATATAGCCTCTATCTAGCCTGGAGAAACTTGTAAGTTAACAGTGAGAGAGGGGTGGTAGAGCACATGTGGCATGTTACATTGGTGAGCACTCTGGGAGCATTGAGGCCAGTAGGACAAGGGAGGTTATTCTGCCCGTGTACTCGGCACTGGTCAGGTCACACCTTGAGTACTGTGTCCAGTTCTGGGCTCCTGAATTCAAGAGAGATGTTGAAATACTGGAATGTGTCCAGAGAAGGGCAACAAAGCTGGAGAAAGGCCTAGAACACAGCCCTGTGAGGAGAGGCTGAGGGAACTGGGGGTGTCTAGCCTGGAGAAGAGGAGGCTCAGGGGCGACCTCATTGCTGTCTACAACTACCTGAAGGGAGGCTGTAGCCAGGTGGGGTTCAGTCTCATCTCCAGAAAACCAGCAAGTTGATTGGATAGGGTTGGGTGCTAGGTTGGACCGGATGAGCTTGGAGGTCTCTTCCAACCTAGCTTATTCTTTGGTTCTATGATTCTATGTTTCCTACTGGAGTATACAGCCCTTTCAGAAGCTGCTGACATGCTTGTACACTCTTGTATCACACACATTTCAATAAACATTGTGCCAGCTGCTTGTATAAATCTCAGGTGCACAGCTCTGATATAAACAGCACAATAATTAGAAGTCTGTCTTAAAAAATATTAAGCCTGGATGATGGGCATTAATCTAAACAACTCATGGGACTTCATTTTATGGTTTGCTGGTTCATTGCACTGTTAACCCTTGTCTTGGCTTCAAAAAAACGTCAAAACAGATCTTCTGTGGATAGGTCTGAGTGCTAGGTTGGACTCTTCCAACCTGGTTGATTCTATGATTCTATGATTCTGCATGACCAAATCATCAAAGGTGGTGTTGTTTAGTGTTGAACTGAAAATAAATCAAAAACCTTTTGAAGTTTGTTGCTAGCTGGAATGAACGTGATTAGAAGAACCTTAATGGTCCTGTATTTTTGTCTAAACATTTCAAATGATTAGTTTGAGTTCATGAAAAAGCTCAACCTTGTCTATAGTCTCCTAGAAGCAAGAAATATATCATAAAGAATGTAGATTAAGATTGTTTCTTTATTAAAGAGCTGATCAGACTTCCTAACAATGACATAAATAATCAATGGAGAGAATCTTATAACCATACCCCTGAGATCAGGAATTTGATCACTCTGTATGGACTTCAAAAAAGGTCATTTGGCAGAATTGTTGCCGTGCAAGGAAATCCTATATCTAGAACATGAAAGACTTCAGCTTCCTTTTGCTTGGAATCATAAAATCATAGAATGGTTTAGGTTGGAAGGGACCTCAAGGATCATTCAGTTCCAACCCCCTGCCGTAGGCAGAGACACCTTCCACTAGAACAGGTCACCCACCTATGGAAAGAAGTGTTCAGACTTGAACCCTAACTTTTAAATACTTGAACCTGTATGAGTTAAAAGATAAACTGCACATAACAAACCACTAGTGGAGAGAAAAAGTAATTTGTACCTTAGAGTTAAAAGACCAAATGAGGGTTTTCTGTATCCTTCCTTAATCACCCACACTGAATCATCTGAGTGTAGCAGAATAACCACAAGACAATTTTGTGGTCCAGAATGCTGATTAAAATGAGCCTTGAACTTCCACAGGACATAATTCAGTGCACAGAAGGAAACCCTACTTTCAATTATCAGAACAACAAGTTAATTTCAACATTTTTAACCAAACACTGTAAGGATTATCCAATGCTGTTTACATGACAGAACTGGAGGAAGAAGCCATTGAACAAAGAGAGAAACATCTCCCAAAGCCTCTCGGATTCTGTCATCAAGGCAGCAGCAGAAATGTATTGTTTGTGCCAGAAGGTCAAATGTAAGGTGCTTGTCTGTGGATTGTGCTTATGCTGGACTTTGATGGGTGAACAAACCCTGACCTTTTCCTTTTAATTTTTTAATTCTCATATCCTCTTATGGAAACAGTTCTGTTTTCTCTCTGTTCTCCTCCCAAGACTGCCTTGCTTCCGCAGTGCCCCAAACACATGGGCATCCACACTGAAAGAGAGCAGATAGTTTCAAAGAAAGCTTCCCTAAGACATCTTTGAATGATACAGAAGAAAACAGCCACAGGTTTCCCAGCTCATAGAGGGCAGTGACACTGAGTAACAAAACAGACCATGCCAGTTGTCCTGGTGAAGTGCCTGTTTTTCAGTCTATACTCTTAAATTAGATTGCACTTAGTCAAAAAACCCTGGCCCAGTTCTGTTGGTGTCAGTGAAGCTATGCTGATGTGCAATAGCTGTTCTCATGAAGAAATATAACTGTGGAAAAAGAAGTTTATCCCCTTCTAATTTGAGTAATACAGATTTTGGGCACCTCTCACTTATCTGAGTCTACCCAGGACAGTTCTGACACCAGCTGAGAGACCACTGCTCTGCTTCTTTCTGCTGTAAAGCATAGTTATTCTTGGATACTTTATGTTTCTGTTGTAAGCTGGTATCAAGCTCATTTTCTTAGGGCTGTGAGAAAGCTTTTTTTGCCACCGAGCTGACCTCTGTCTGAAGTTAACATTTGCTCAGCATGCTGCTGTCTGCTTAGATGTTGGGATGCTTATGGCAGCATAAGAGCCACCTCCTTGTCTACACCCACAGATATCCTACACAAGGCAAACATACCACAATTTTTCTATTTCTACAGCTTTCCATCTTCCCATTTTAAGCTCACCCTATTACACTGTCCCACCCTACTGCAGCACTGTCCCTGCTAGAATGCTGCCAGTCACAGTGCACTTTTTCATTCAGATAAACAAGGCAATATCTCTCCTTTGCTGCACTGAGGTGTTAATAAATGCCTGGATTTGAATTAAAAGGTGATAATGGAAACAGAGACCCCCATGTGTCAGTCTTTTCTGATGCCTACAAAACACCATCAGAAGTCTCAAACATCCCATAACAGCTGTACCTAAGCTGACCGAAAACTCATTTAGAAGAACAAATCCTTGAAAAGCTTACTAGAGAGGAGAAATCTGTGCCAGGTGGATAAGGAGGAATAGCAACAACAGCCTGAAATAAACATGGGCAACAAATTTAAAGGCTGCAGCAAAAAAAGACTAAGTCAAGATTGCAAGTGAAGCCTGGCTATTAAAAAGAAATTAAATTGAGAAGGTTTATTCTTCATTGGTTTTCAGCATTTAAAGTGAAGCATCTCCATTCCTCTCCTTCCTCTTAGAATAATCCTACCTGCAGTTAACTCAGTGCAAAAGATGATTCTTAATTCAGATTTTGTGGTACCTGAGGGAGCTGAATATTACAAATGATCTCAAATTCTTGCATTTCAAAAGTTTTGATCATCGATCTTTGCTTGCTGACACTGGTAGGAGCCTGTTAATATCATTGGAGTAGCTTTTGCTTGGCAGTGGCGACAGGAAAATCCCCCCCAAGGTGTACCTGATTGAATAACTTTTCAGACATGTTATTACTTATGAAGAGTGCTATCAATCTTAACAATCTTATGATGCACTTAAATTCTTGAGATATTTTTAGTATTTCACATTGAGAAGTTAAATCACAAGCACAGTGTCAGCAGCCATTGCAGATTCCAGGGGGAGTTGCCTCTTAAAAAGATTGCTGTGGTAGTGGAGCTGGTCAGTGAGAGCACTTGTCATCACTGAAGAGCTCATCACTCTAAAGGTCATAACAGAGCCACCTCAGGCTGGAGGTTTGAAGAAAAACACCTGCAAGTGTTATCACTAGATGCTGTGCATCTCTAGACCTTGAAGAGTCAGAGTTGGCATAAGTTCTTCCTTCTTTATTTCCTTGCAGTTTGTCCCTTTGCAGCATTTCTGCAATGTTCTGAAAAGTCATCCTTCCTGCTGTGCTCCAAGTTAAATAGGTGCTCATGCATCAGGCTGTGTTACACCCAGGAAGTCTGATGGGACCAAGTCTCAGTCCTGCAGCTCTGAACAAGCTGAGTTCAAGCTCTGGATTTCTCTTTCATACTTTATTTGTGATTTTGAGAATTTTGCTCTGCTCTATTGAAAACTTGGTAGGATCCAGGTAGCTTCAAAACTGGATCATTGTCTCCATCAGAAATCTTAGCTTTAGAGGGGAAACAGAAAAGGCTGTAGCCTTTGACTGGCTGCATTCATGTCAAATAACTTCACTGTAAAATAAAATGGACTATTGTATTCCATTCTGATCTTTTCCCTAATGGGATATGTTCATATGGGTGTTCAAGAAAAGACTGGAAAAGACTGGATGAGGCACTTGGTGCCATGGTCTAGTTGACTGGTTAGGGCTGGGTGCTAGGTTGGACTGGATGATCTTGGAGATCTCTTCCACCCTGGTTGATTCTATGATTCTATATTTGGTTTAATCATGCCTTTTATTTTTTTAATTTTTAAAATTCAGCTTTATTCTTATGAATAATAGCAATATTTGCACAAGGTCCATTTACTTTTACATTCAATTTTCCAGGAAACAGTTAGTGGAATTGTTTAGGTGTTTTTAATCAGATAGAAATAAGAAAGTAACATTATTGCTGTTTCCTACAATATTGTTATCTTCAACAGCAGTTTGGCTGTCCTCTGACTCCCCTAACCCTGCTCTTATCTCCCATGTTTTGTATCCTTGTTGTTCATTCACACAGTATGGTCTTAAAGGCAAAGATTATGCGGACAGTAACCACAGCAGTATAGTAGTATTTGGGGATTATAAGTATTATCATAAA
The DNA here is from genome assembly GCF_015220805.1 of Pogoniulus pusillus. NCBI lineage: Eukaryota > Metazoa > Chordata > Aves > Piciformes > Lybiidae > Pogoniulus > Pogoniulus pusillus. The sequence goes on from NC_087293.1 coordinate 7,940,999, forward strand.
TATAATTATTTAAATGCCTCCACCAATGTGATTAGACTCTTAACACTAGCAGGAAACTATAAATGCGGTCAGTGCTGCTAACTTTCTATTTATGGCATTCAGACATTTCTCTGCTTTGTTTCAGTATTTTCTAGGTCACAAATTTTAATCTGAATTGATTTCACAAAAGGACAAATCACCAGTCTGACAGCTGATTTCCCTGTGATCTGCTCATCTCTCTTTCAAGATGAAGGTGCCAAAATAGCGCATCATGTGCCTCAGTGACTACTGGAATATATTCCATGCACTAGTATACTGATGATTTATCACAGCTTTGCTAGTCCTAGTGACCTCTCTGCTTTTTATTATCATCTTGTGTACAATCTTCTTTCAGGTACACTAACCCATTTTGTATTCTGAGTCAAATCAGAAGCCAGGCAAACCTAAACTCCAAGTCTGCATTTCTATGGACATACATGTATAAACATAAAACCTTGATGATGCAAGAATCTCTTTTAATCCCACAGAGCTAACCGACTTTGCTTAAAAGGAAAGATTTTTCTGGAGATTCAATCATAGAATCATAGAATGCTTTAGGTTGGAAGAGACCTCAAGGATCATTCAGTTGCAACCCCCTGCCATAGGCAGGGATGCCTCCCACTAGAACAGGTTGCTCAAAGCCTCATCCAACCTGTCCTTGAACACCTCCAGGGTGGGAGCATCCACAACCTCCCTGGGCAACCTGTCTGAGTGTTTTACCACCCTCACTGTAAAGAACTTCTTCCTGAGATCTAGTTTGAATCTCTCTTCCATATCAGAGCTGTTCAGTGAGTTGAATAAAGCTCAGTGCTTTGCAGCTTTCTGCAAATTGTAATAAATATGAAAGTGACTTCAGAATTTGTTCTGCCAGATTTTTATCTGGGAAAACTTGTCCATGGAGAAAAATAGAACAGATAATCATAACGGTGGCAACTGTTACAATGTTTACCAAGAGCCTCCAATTATGAGATTTTTTTCCCCAGTTCTTTAAATTTTAAGTGGTTTTGAACCAATTGGACAGAAAGTTTATGTATTTGGTGTCTGCCTAGGGCAGTTTTCCATGGGAAGTTACTGTAGCAATTGCCAGCCTAAAACAGTCTTTACAGTGCTGTTCCCAGAGCTTTGGAGAAAGAGAGCAGAATGTCTGGTGAATTCCTTTTGTTTCTATTTTGTACAATGTTTTTGTACTGGCTGTAATGAGCTCCTGTTTGAAGCCACATTAGATGTTTGGTCAAAATATCAATTAGTTGTAATGGGCCTGCATCATGCATTTTTATCCTTATAACAAAACAATAGGGCTTGAATCTTATCTTTTGGCCGTGGCTGTGCCTCAGAAGCCACACCCATGGTGTACAATCAAGAAAAAAGACTTGCATAAATACTGCAAGCAACATAATGCTTACATGAAACTGAAATAAAAGAGTAGTTTAAGAGCTGCAGTTTGCACTTGCTCATGTTCAGCAGTGAGGAGAAAGTGCTGCAATAAAAGCATCACATCCCAGAGGGTGGGAAGATGTTTTCTAGATGAGGTTCTTCTAACTGCAGTTACTGTCCTACTTGCTCATTTAATAATCTGACTTTTTACAGTGTTAAGACAGAATTCCTCTAAAGAAAGATGTGCTTATAAAAAGTATGACCATTCTTAGAAATAACCAAGCTGCCTTTATTTTAAGACAACTTTCTTTCAAACTTTCTTTCCGTGACTGTGATTCTGCCAGCTTTATTCTCAGAAATAAAGTATTGGCTGCAGGTTGAATTACAGACCTGACTGAAAGACCTCAGCCACTGTTGGTACTCCTTTACTCTTCAGAAACAGCAAGACCTAGAAAAGATGAACATAAAATCCAACTGACTGACCACTGTCTTGTGACATAAGTGTCTGATACTGCACTCAGACAGGGTAGTATGACCTCACCCACCATTGCACTGAGCAGGACAGACAAAATTTTACAGACTGTCTGTAACTTAGCACTTGTACTTTTGATTTTCAAAAGCAACCTGGAGTGTTTAGGACTCAAGATTCTAAAGACATACCCCCTGAGCTCCTAAGGCTCTCTTAAAACCGTCTCTTGCTTTGTCTGTGCTGCCTACGTGCTGCTTCTGTCTGCAGTCCAAAAATCGTCTTAGTGGATGAGCTTGGGCAGAGGCAAAAGAAGTAGCTCACATCTGTTCTCCAAACTGCATGGGTTCACCCAGTTTGACTTCTTTGTAGAAGACACAAGAGCAATGCAGATTAACATGTAAGGAAATATGGAACCTTCATGTTAGAATCAGCCATGTCAAGCATTCCTTTAGGACTGAAAATTGGTCTCTTTGAATATCCAGAAACTAGGTCCCAGAAAGCCTACCCCTGCTGAACAGAGTCTGGATAATAAAGCACCCAAAGTTGTGACCTGTGAAAGAAGCAAATGAATGTAGCTGTGTAATGGAGGGGGTAATTAATTAATGTGAGATGGCATTTAAAAAAACAATTGTTGGGCCCCTCAATTCAAGAAAGATGTTGAGGTGCTGGAGCATGTCCAGAGAAGGGCAACGAAGCTGGTGAGGGGCCTGGAACACAAATCCTATGAGGAGAGGTTGAGGGAACTGGGCCTGTTTAGCCTGGAGAAGAGGAGGCTCAGGGGTGATCTTATTACTGTCTACAACTACCTGAAGGGGCATTGTAGCCAGGTGGGGGGTGGCCTCTTCTCCCAGGTAACCAGCAATAAAACAAGGGGACACAGTCTCAAGTTGTGCCAGGGTAGGTATAGGCTGGATGTTAGGAAGAAGTTCTTCACAGAGAGAGTGATTTCCCATTGGAATGGGCTGCCCAGGGAGGTGGTGGAGGCACCGTCCCTGGGGGTCTTCAAGAAAAGACTGGATGAGGCACTCAGTGCCATGGTCTAGTTGACTGGCTAGGGCTGGGTGATAGGTTGGACTCGATGATCTTGGAGGTCTCTTCCAACCTGGTTGATTCTATGATTCTATGATTTATTAATTTTCAATATTCAGGAGTCTCACCCCCCAGACCACTAATTTTAATAGTAATTAGGTTTTCTTGCAACAGTCATGGAAACATTATGCAGATGATAACATAGATCTCGAAATAGATACCAATAACACGACATTAATTGAACTAGAAGAGAAGGTTCTTGCAGTTAATTATACTGCTTGTCCACTAGATGGACTCAAGGAGCTTCTTTCTGCTTATGGCAGAAGGCATTTAGTGAATTACAAGAGGCTTTAAGTATTTTCTCACAAAAATTGTTCCCCAAAAAATTGTTTTGGGGCCAGCTACATCTTCAGACAGCATCCAAAATGCTTTCAGGGGTTTCTGTCTTGTCAGCCACTGAGGCTTCTGATTCTTCCCAGACTTCACAGGCTGCTGGGGAAAGGAGGCAGACGATCTCTGACCTTATCCTGATTTCTCTGGATGATATGTGTGTCACTTCCAGGGTTCTTCATCTTGGCAGGTGCAGGCAGGATGTCTTACAATGTGTAGTCTTGGCACAATGTGACGCTGGCTGTGTAGCTCTATACAGTGCCTATTCCTGGTAAACTCAAATCAGTCTCCAGCAGACAAACCTGGGCAGAAAAGCCAGAGTTTGTTACTTTGTGGCAGAGCTAGTTTATAGCTTAGCATAGCATAATGCTGAAGAAGTCAATGGCAGAATCATTGCCAGAAGCAGAGAGCAATGGCAGCAGGCAGCAGCAGGCAAGCAAGCACAAATACAACAGCAGAGCACTGTTGTGTTACCTGCTCATCTCTTTTATCAATATAGCCTGAGACTAATGGACCTTTGGACACAGAATAGCCAATCAGAATGGCAGATACCCAAGCTTGACCATATTAGGTGAAATCACAGGTTTTCTTTAGCCAAATTTGGGAAAGCACAGGCCTTGCATGAGGCCAAATGTGTGTACCTTGTTTGCCACAGGATGTAAACAGGAGCAAAACCAAGGTCCTTCAATTCAGTGGTTCCAGGTTCATTGTCCTCTTTCCTGCAGGTGCTTCTCCTCACAACAGAGAGAGGGAGAGCAGAAAAACATATCTGGGCAAGGCAGTACACATTCAGGCCTATTTTGACCTATTCAGACCTGCCATGGCAAGCCATCACAACTGCAGGCATCTGTCTGTAGTTCCACGTCTGCATCATTGCTTCAAGCTCTGGAAGGTACCCTGACAACCTACTGTAGCATGTAACCTGTAATTCCTTAATGAAGAAAAGACAGGCCACTATGAGGGTAACAAATCAACTTCTGCTAGACAAAGAGGCATGGCAAATTGTAAGCCCCTGGGCCCTTGTGGCAAGCATGCCACTGCTGAGTGCTTTCATTTATTACCCAGGGAGTTCCAGCACCTGTTAGCATACAGGCGCCTTTGGGCTGTCATCAATTCCAAGCCTTGCCTTTCAATCAGCTGTGCTTAACATTCAGCTCCAGATTGAAACGGCCTGTGAGGTACCACTTGGTGTATTTCAGAGGGCATCCAAGTACTTGCAGAGGTATTTTCAAAAATATCACACAGTTTGGGTCCAACACAGCATAACAGTAAACCTTTCTGTCTCCTTTTTCCTATCCATAGCTGCTAGGTAATTTTCAGGTTGTGTAAATAATTTATGTGCATTTTATTTACATGATTACAAGATACAATCTGCTGCCTTCTTGCTTCTATGCACAATAAAGTGGCAAACTTGGTTGAGTTTGGTTAAACTTTTCCTCATCTACATCAGTATAGTTGAGAAGCAAATTAGAACCTCCATGAAATAAAAATATCCCAGGATAAGTATCTTCTATTTCAGTCACTGTTCTTGCTGGTAATATTATTTTCCATTATCTGAGCAGCAAAATGATACCTTTTCATTTGAAATTGCAAGCCCTGACAGAAATGTGTATTATTGGGCTTTAGGAGATGTTTGAAAATCTGTACTTGCAAAACTAGTATTTATTTCACCATTACAAACTTTAGCTTCAGCATTGTTGCTGATCAGTGAATTAACTTTTGCTTGCTCAGTCGAATTTGCATAGATAATCCCACACTGACACCACTGTGGTGTTTTACATACTCTTGGGTTAATGGACAGTGACTGGAAACTCTGAAGTATTTAATCTCCTCAATTAAAATAGCTTAACCTATCTTTTGTCTTGCCTGGAAAAGAGCTGCCTCCCCATAATAATATTTTGACCTATTTGCATGGTGCAAGGGATCTCCTGTTTGGGATTTTTTTGATTGTTGATTTTTCTCTGTTCTCTACACTAAATGGGAGCCCATGAAAATCTGTCTAAGAAATTATTGCAAGATGAATGAGGCTATGGAACACTGTTCATAGTTCTGTCTGTTGTGCCGTGGACCTCTTTCAATGCTGAAGAAGTTGCTTTGAGCTGGTAACTGTTACTGCACACCAGCTGAGCCATAACAACTCAAGGGAACATGTGCTTATCATAGAATCAACTAGGTTGGAAGAGACCTCCAAGATCATCCAGTCAACCTATTACCCAGCCCTATCCAGTCAACTAGACCATGGCACTAAGTGGCTTAGGCTTAGTCTGTTGTAAACATGAAGTATTAGTCCTCATTATCCACTTTCAGATACAAGCTAGAACGTAACCCCTACCTTTACCTCCAGGTAAGGGTTCAGTGTTCTCCTGGCAGTCTTATATAGGCTGACTTCCTGAGCTGGATCTTCTCCTTGCAGTAGAGAAGATTGGCTGCATCACTTCTTTGCAGCAAAACGTTTTGCTGTAATGCTTGTGAGGCAACAGTTGTAGTTATACCAAATCTTCATTTTTTAGAATGCAATTTGCAGCTCAAATAGATGCAATTGGTCACTAATTTCAGGAGAAGTGTAACCTGGGATTCCCATTCATATCAAACCTTTGGTTCTTCACAGTGTGTATGCAAGTGGCATTTGTTACACATAATGCCATAGAGCTTGGCTTGTTCAGATTTCCAAGGAGAATCATAGAATCGACCAGGTTGGAAGAGACCTCCAAGATCATCCAGTCCAACCTATCACCCAGCCCTAGCCAGTCAACTAGACCATGGCACAGAGTGTCTCATCCAGTCTTTTCTTGAAGACCTCAAGGGACGGTGCCTCCACCACCTCCCTGGGCAGCCCATTCCAATGGGAAATCACACCTTACTTCATCAAACTCTTTTGCACTTATTTTTATAGCTGTTTGTCTTTAACTGCTTGTACTGCTTGTTTGTACCTTTAACTGCTGCAAATCTCTTCTATCTGCAGAGGTCCATGGGTGTCTCATTTCAGCACAGACACACACCCACCTGCAGGCAATGCTTTCAGAAGAATCTCATTTTCGTTGAGTATTTTTTTCTCTTGTTCATGTCAAAGTCATTCAAACTGAAAATAGCCACTGCTCTTTGATTCTGTGGAAGTCTAGTGCAGAGAAATCAGCAGAGACTGTATCACAATTTACTGAAATGTTTCTCTCCAACGTTATGATGTTCAAGAGTAGTATTATGTGTACGATAAATCCAGTGGCATTAGCTATATTTATCCCACCATAATAGAATCATTAATAAGCCTTTGTGTTTTCTTTCTGATAGTTAGTGGTGATTAGTACCTGGGTTTTATTCTGCATTCTAGCTGAGAATCAATTGTTACATTGGTTTAATGGATTACTGTGTATTTATCAGACACATGCCAATAAAGCAATTGACTTGCTACCAAGTACTATCAATCTCTACTGTAATTGCCAAGCCCAGCAAGTAGCTGCAGGGGTGATAACAGCATCGTGAGCTAATTCTTTTTCCTATCACAAGCCATTCAGCCTCTTCATTATTCTTTCTCCGTATGTTGAGCCTATTGAATGTTAATCTGGATTAACAATGCTGAGGCGTGACAATAAAATCTACTAATTTAGTCTTTTAATACTCCATTAGATGATGTTGATTGTGGAAGTACCTTCCTCCTTCACAATGCAACGCTGAAGTGGAGATACAAGAAATGATGCAATTATGGGAAGGGGTAGAGTTTTGAAAGAATGTGGGTGCTGGGTTAATGTCTACATAGGTTGTTCCATATGTAAGTGTCTGTTCTAAGAAACCAAAAGGAGGAGGACAGGAATGGGAATAGCACACAGAACACAACTCTAAATAAAATCTCAGTTTATTCATTCGGAATAGCAAACAGGACACAGGGAAGTAGCAGGTTATTCAAAGGCATTTACAGGAGGAAATGCAAATTTTGTGAGCCCCGACCTGGAGAGCAAAACAGAACCAGGAACAACAAGAAGAATAAGAAATGAACCTTCTGAGTATATACTCAGTGGGGCTGAATATAGAAACAATGATATGTCTTCTTGTGTCCCAGGAAATAAAGACAACATGTTTTGATAGAATTCATTTGGTACAGGATAGATGAAAAGTTCAAATGCCGGCTAAGGAGAGAGCATAAAAATGTATTTTTATGAATCAGAAATGCAGAACCCTTATTATAATTCATAACTCCATGCTGGCTTTATTGTTTTCAAATCACACACCAGTGCTTGTGCAACAGAATTCTCAGTTTAATAGGTAATGAGTATGCTATTCAGTAGCATCTTTTATTAGGCATTAGAAAGAATTATGGAGCCATCCATATGATGAGCATGGCAGAAGACGTCAAGAAACCAAGGATGATTTTTTTTGCTTTTCTACTAAACAAAATACACTCTAAGCAATTACTATTAACTGATATTATAACCAGGAGGCCTATTTTTATATAACAGAACAAAATGGAATCATAGAATCATAGAATCAACCAGGTTGGAAGAGACCTCCAAGATCATCCAGTCCAACCTAGCACCCAGCCCTATCCAATCAAGTAGACCATGGCACTAAGTGCCTCATCCAGTCTTTTCTTGAAGACCCCCAGGGACGGTGCTTCCACCACCTCCCTGGGCAGCCCATTCCAATGCCAATCACTCTCTCTGTGAAGAACTTCTTCCTAATATCCAGCCTATACCTACCCTGGCACAACTTGAGCCTGTGTCCCCTTGTTCTATTGCTGGTTACCTGGGAGAAGAGGCCACCCCCCACCTGGCTACAATGCCCCTTCAGGTAGTTGTAGACAGTAATAAGATCACCCCTGAGCCTCCTCTTCTCCAGGCTAAACAGGCCCAGCTCCCTCAACCTCTCCTCATAGGATTTGTGCTCCAGGCCCCTCACCAGCTTTGTTGCCCTTCTCTGGAGAAGGAAAGGAGAAAAAAAAATGAAAAAGAAAGTAAACATTGTGTTGGATTTCATAGGGAAAGGATTGGTTTTATTTATTTTGACTAACACACAGTCTTAAATTTGATCTTGTGTATAGAAATTAAAAGATGGAGCTGTAAAGTCTGTTAACACTAAATGTCCCCTAGATGTTTCTGGGTGACATCTACAGTTGAAAAAAAAATTCTTGTAGTTTAAAGTAATAAAAATTGGAAGAATAAAAAAAAATAACAAAAATAACAGATCAGAAAAATTTTGTTTGCATTTTGAGACAGGAGATTTTTTAAGGACTGAGGTAATAGGACTGCAGAGCTCTGAATTCAAGTCCTTGTTCCAGCTGAAGACTTTCTGACTGCCCTTGGATAAATCAGCTGATGAATCATGTAGAACTCCCTCTTCTTTTTAATTTCTTTTCTTTCTCCCTGATGTGATTTTCTTGTTTGGTTGCTTTTATCAATACTGGCAACTTGATGTTTGTGCAGCACCTAGCACAGCAAGACTTGCTTTAAATTTTGGTGGAGGATGACTGGAGCCTCTGTATCTTGCTGTAGTAATAAAAACTCTGTTAAATTTTGCAAACATTTGGCATAAGCCTCACTCAGTGTAAATAAGAGAATACACTGAAGCTTCTTTGTGTTACAGTTCAGTTGCCTTCTGTATGTTTTCATTATATTTGAACACTGTGTGCCAGAACCCACTCACTTCCCAAACACAGTTTTAATGTCTATTTTCTTATGCTAGGGAAGGAAAAAAGAAAAATAAGGTAAAAAAAGGCAGCATCTTCAGAATGAAATGTGTCACAATGAGCAAGGAAATCAAGTTAATTAAAACCAGAGGGTTCAACACTTTCTGAGCTTATTCTATACTGAGTTGCAGTGCTTTAGCCAAAGCTTTGCCAGGGGAGGTATAGGCTGGATGTTAAGAGGAAGTTCTTCACAGAGAGAGTGATTTACCATTGGAATGGGCTACCCAGGAAGGTGGTGGAGTCAGGGTCCCTGGAGGTGTTCAAGAAAAGACTGGATGAGGCACTTAGTGCCATGGTCTGGTTAATTGGACAGGGCTGGGTGATAGGTTGGACTGGATGATCTTGGAGGTGTCTTCCAACTTGGTTGATTCTATGATACTATGACTCTAAATGGAGATCTGTTTGTGTGTGTTGCTTGATCACTGCATTCAGTGTATTATGCCTCCTCCCACACCCACAATTCCAGGGAATATCAGCCATTCATCCATGGTGTAACCAATCATTTTCAGAAAGCATGTTGAAAGGTGCTTACTGGCATTTCCATGGGACACTACCTATTTCTGGAAATAGCATGTGTTTAGACAAGGATTCAATATGATCTTCTGTGTGATACTGGTTAAAGCACAATTTCTGCTCTGCAAGGTCTTGAAGCCTCTTGCAAAAGGCCTATCTATACCTGGCCTCTAAAGATGTGCCAGAGTTCCACAAATGGTCTCAAATTTAGGACACAGCCAGGAAACACTGTATGTAGCTTCTTTACAAATACCAATATCTTCATGACTTAAAAAAGTATCAGTCTCATCCTGCAAGGCTTCCATGGCTAGAATAGATATTAGGGAAGGGGATTTGTGTATTGAAAGCAAGTTGAACTTCAACCTATATTATTCTGCCTCAAGCAACAACAACAAAAAAACCCCTTCAACAAAGTTGCCAGCTTCCAGTATAAATTGGTGAGCAGATTCTTTAAGTACCAACGTGCCTTATTTTATCACTTGCATCATATCCACAGAGTCATAATTAACCTGCAAGTTCTTTAAAGCTATAAGCACCAATTCTTTTTATTGGCTAAATGTTCAAGACTTACATTATGTAAATACAAGGAAGATTTACTGAAATTTGTGCCAGTGATAATCCATCTGTCTTGGATAAAGGCCAACATATCAGCAATTGTGGCACTTTCAAAGAGCAGTGGAAGAAAGATTTTTTTCTTGTTCCACATGACTCAACATGATCTCTGTATACTCTCAGATTCCTACCACCAGTCACAATAGCTTTTCTGAATAGCATGCCAGATAGTCTTTAACATGAGCAGCTTACATTCTCGTTGCTATACCATACTTTAGCAAGGATGTTTATCACTGTTTGGAAATGGCACTATAAAAATAAATGTGTTTTATTCTTCTCAAACATGCATAATATCAACTCTTTGTGGCAGCTAACAATTTCCAAGCAGAAAAAGCTCTACCCAGTTACTCTAAAAAAGCAGCATGACAGAAATATGTATTTTCCAGCAGCATTCAAATGTTAAAGTAGCCCAGATAGGAAGTCAAATCCTTTACTGCTGCCCTGCAGCAAGAGAATAGACCATTTTTAACTGCTCTGCTCGCTGCCTACATCTAATGTGTTTTAAAATGGCACGATAATATCTTAAATGAGATGAGTGCATGCACAATTTCATCTCACTGGAAATGTACATGCAATTGACTTCCTCAGTCCTATATTTCCCTAACACACTTTAAACATTGGTAAGCTACAGTGATCATTTTCTTTATTCTGCTTTAGAAGACAAATAAATGTTGTTGTGTGTGGAGCATGGCTTTCGGATGGCATTACATTGAATTCTTTGTGAGCTGTGTCCTAAGAGGTACTGAAAGCACTCGACAGCCATAGGGGGGCTCCCTGGCCAGCCAGCCCTGCTGACAGCGCAGGGATTCTCAACACCTACTCTTCCAGAGTTAGCTCTCTGACTCTGCAAACTGCAGTTGTGTGAAAGACTCTTGAGTTTTGCAAACAACTCCTTACAGTTCTAAGTAGCAAGCGCCACAGCAAGTCAGTTCAGTCTTATAAAGGCTGAAGAATCAAAGGTTTCCATGCAAAAAAGAAGCTTTTCAGCCCAAAGCTTTGCTAGCTTTGGGGACTGGAGGAGCAGAGCAGTGGCTCACACGGTAGTATCAGATGTGTGTTTCCATTCCAGGTGGCACTGAGGGATTGAGGAAAATCACACACTGGAGTGTCCCCGTTTGTTATTAGAAACACTGAAAGTGCAGAAGATTGTTTTCTAAATTGTTTCTGAGATGTTATTACCTTTCTCCTCTTTGAGCGAATCTCGCAGCAGCCAAACGCTCTGTGCTGTTAAAATGCTTCAGATGCTGCCTGTAGCTTAGTGTTCCCTTGAAGCAATTTATTTCATTATAATGTACTCATGAAAGAACATTAGTGTTTAATTATCAGGAGAACTATTCTTAGCAAGGCTTGACTTGGCTGTTGGTTGCTGCTCATCTACAAACTGATGGTTGACAGAGCAAATGTCACGCAGGTTACTTCAGTGATCTCATGCAAAAAATAATCTGTTGTGAACTTTATCATTTTTCCATTAAAAGTAATTTTGAGAATAAATCTTGCCAATTTGACATACTCTGAATGGCAGAGTGAAAACTCATGTGGGAATAGCTTCACAGCACTGCAAGGAAAAGCACAATATGGTAATAGCTCTGTGCAGTGAGGTGGCGCTAACAGTGTGTGAAGGAGGGGTAGTAGTGACCTCAGATCTGGTTTTGCCCTCTGCACTGGGAGGGGAATTTCATTCCAGTTCACACTGTTGGTTCCTAATGCTGATTCTCTAGGTATGAGCAACAGATTCAAAGTAATAAACACAATTATAGACCTGAGGTAATGGAAGGAAACCTTGATAAGAACCTTGGTCTTTCTGCTCTAATGCCGTAGCTTAATATGACTTCAGATAAGGAATGATTTTATTTATCTATCCTAAATCATTCAGTGGCAGTATCACTATTTTCACAGTCAGTATATTATGACTCCATGTTTTGACCTGAATACCAAGGATTCTTCTGCAGCTGCCGCACTAGGGAGTGTAAATCACACAATGTGTTGGTATTTGGCTATATGGCACTTTGGATGCAAAGGCCTGGCAAAGAAAAACAAAATGACTCAGCAGTACAACAGGGAAATAATCAAAACCATGGCAGAAAATGTCAGACTTGCTGAAAGAGGTGAGACAGCAAAGGGAGAAGCACCAGGGAAGGAAAATTACAAGATGTGATTGCCTATGAGTATGCACACCTACTGCAGATGGGCTGCCTGCAAAACCCAGTGAGGCACACTGGAGTCTTTCTATTTCTGGCCTGATTCTTTTCCATAAATCAATATAAACAGTTTGTTCAAAACTCAGAGAGCCATGATAATAAAAAAGTGATAAATGTCATTACAGTCACATACTGAGTAATGTGAGGTGATTTTTATTCATTGCTTCCCTAGATAGTACCTGAATATCCATGGTATTCTCTGGGCACACTGGGATCAATACCACAGTGCATAATCTCTGTAAACTTGAAATCACAAAGCACTTTCTTTTCCTGCTGCTATGATTTCTGCATTTCAGTTTTAATCTTGCCCTCTGTTCTCCCTCTTCCCTCCTCTGCTAATAAAATACTGTGCCCTGTATGCAGCACTGTGATGGAAAGAGACAAGACTTCACTGAATTTAAACTACTCCTGGATTTCATAATCACTGGGAAAACGCAAACCACCTAATTTATTTTTACTCCTCCCCAGAATCTAACTCTGTGAAAAATCCTGCCTTTATCAGCAGTATCAGAGATGAAGTTTATTCTTCAGGACCTCAGAACTTGGCCTTTAATCATAGATTTGGCCAAGTACCATGCACAGTGCAAAGTACAATCAACCTCAAGTGTACATTGCTTGCCATCCCAGATGATAAACCACTTCATTGTTCTTACAAATGAATGTTAATTACCACGTGTGTGTCTACATGCCAAATGTATTAAAACCTTAGGTGGGAATTCTTCATCTTCACTGGCTGAACATACCCTGAGGGTAGGACACCGTCGCTTAGCAACTCAGTGTGCTGTCACCATCTCATGGGGTAGCACATCTGCCAGCATGCCAGACATGCACGCTGTGTGCCAGCCTGCCCCACGGGTGAGCAGCACACTGCACCCCTGAGTGTGCCCCGGCTCTGGGAGCAGATGTGGCTGGGTTGGAGGGCAGAAGGGCTCTGCAGCGGGACCTTGACCGCCTGGACAGATGGGCAGAGTCCAATGGGATGGCATTCAGTAGCTCCAAGTGCAGGGTGCTGCACTTTGGCCACAACAACCCCATGCAGAGATACAGGCTGGGGTCAGAGTGGCTGGAGAGCAGCCAGACAGAGAGGGATCTGGGGGTGCTGATTGATACCTGCCTGAACATGAGCCAGCAGTGTGCCCAGGTGGCCAAGAGAGCCAGTGGCATCCTGGCCTGCATCAGGAATGGTGTGGCCAGCAGGAGCAGGGAGGTCATTCTGCCCCTGTACTCTGCACTGGTTAGACCACACCTTGAGTGCTGTGTTCAGTTCTGGGCCCCCAGTTTAGGAGGGACATTGAGATGCTTGAGCGTGTCCAGAGAAGGGTGACGAGGCTGGGGAGAGGCCTTGAGCACAGCCCTACGAGGAGAGGCTGAGGGAGCTGGGATTGGTTAGCCTGGAGAAGAGGAGGCTCAGAGGAGACCTTATTGCTGTCTACAACTACCTGAGGGGAGGTTGTGGCCAGGAGAAGGTTGCTCTCTTCTCTCAGGTGGCCAGCACCAGAACGAGAGGACACAGCCTCAGGCTGTGCCAGGGGAGATTTAGGCTGGAGGTGAGGAGAAAGTTCTTCACTGAGAGAGTCATTGGACACTGGAATGGGCTGCCCGGGGAGGTGGTGGAGTCGCCGTCCCTGGGGCTGTTCAAGGCAGGACTGGACGTGGCACTTGGTGCCATGGTCTAGCCTTGGGCTCTGTGGTAAAGGGTTGGACTTGATGATCTGTGAGGTCTCTTCCAACCCTGATAATACTGTGACACTGTGACACTGTGATACTGTGAGTACTGCACCCCACGCTCGTGTGTGCCACACGTGCAAGCCCTGCTGCACATGCACATGTGCCTCATGCACAACTGCAGCCTGTACAGGCATGCCTCATGTTAGCCAAGCAGCCCAAATGCAAGTGAGCTGTGCACACACACAGGCCAGCGCAGCCCTGTCCACGTGCAGCTAAGGAGAGGCCCTACATTGGCCCCACCTGTGCTGGGCAGGGGCTGCTGGGACATGCCAGAACATTCCCTCACCACCTGCTGGAGCAGCAGTGCTCTTACTCTGCTCGCACTCTCCTCCTGCTGTGCCTGTAAAGGTAAGGCTTAAACAACAGAAACTTGCACGAATCTCTTAACTAGGTATTGTTAATGGCAGTAATCTCTTTTTGTTGTTGCTTTTGATCTCCTCAATGGTGCTTTTTGTGCCATGCTGGGCCAACGGGAGAGCCCTACCCCCGCACAGCCCACTGCTGCCGTGTGGCCATGCGGTGGTCTGGAGGTTTGTGTAGCACCTGCTTCTCTTCAAATTTCTGTGTATAGTTCATAGTCACAGGGGTGGCTGTTCTGAGTCTTAGGAAGCAGTAATAGCATTTTCCCATGGCAGCTCAGCTGAGCAGCAGGTTCTGTGAGGAAAGCTCTTGTTGTGCTTCAGGTTGGGTTTGCTTCTTTCTGAGGGAGTGAATAAAAGCTCAACACAGAACTGTCTTTGCCACTGTAACTGCAGTGCTCCCTATACCACGAATGCCATAATATGTATTGATTTGTTTGCTTTCCACTGTGAAGTGTTTAATGTTGCTGCTTGAAAGATGTTTTTTTAAAGGTATGGTGTTATACTGAGTTGGTTCTGACATCAGAAAATCAAGAGAAAATGAGCAGGGGAGAGAGCAAGGGTATCAAAGTGATTAATTGCTGCATTAGCATTCAGATGTGGAGTGTATTTTGCTTTACAGATTACTTGTTTCTAAGGGTATGATCCCAGCTTCTGAGTTTTATTAACAAATGTGTATCTTAGGCATTGATGCTTAATTCTGGAGGAATTACATTCCTGTACAATAGAAGGAGGAGGGAAGAGAAGAAAAAAAGTTTCACAGTTGAATACCTGCCCCAAGCACTGCAGAGTGGAGCCTATGAGAGGCTTGGTTGGTCACTGTCTGTAAACCCAAATCACAACCCCTAAAAACCTTGGGGGAAAAAAAATTTTTAGCAAGTCATGAAAATGGCTGCTGCCACCTCTGTCAAATGAGAAGGTGAAAAAGTCATCACTCTGCTGTCCTCTGGGCTTCTGATGGTGTTTGCAGCAACATGCTAGACCTATACCTGCTTGCTCAGTCTGAGTTTGGTCATTAGGTCAATCCTAATTGACCTAATAATTTGGTTATTAGGTAAATTCTAATCTGATATATCTTTTTGCTGTCTTTTTTTAAAACAGCATTTATTAATTGCTCCATTGTGATCAGGATTTCAGTGTTTCTTAGCAGAGATAGTATCTATGTATGTTTTGGTATGGTACCTAAACTTACTAATTATATATAAAGCTAGTCCCACTGTGACCACTTGTGTACTTAAAAGCAGCCACATGCTTCTGCACTTCTCTTTTTGTCTTTAAGGACCACAAAAATCCCAAAGTGTTCACAGCTGGTATTTGGGGATGTTCCATCAGCACAGAAATAATCAGGTGTCAGACTGTTCAGCTGACCAGGTCCTGAGAATGGTTAACTACAAAAACATACCCTTGGCTGTGTGTTTGATAAATTCCCAGACTGGTCAAATATATGTTTAATGACCCTTTCAGGACCTATGTTCCAAAGAACATTGCATGAGTGAGAGATGGAATGCCTTCAGTGGGATCACAGTCCTAAAGTAAAGGATGCATCAGGAAATTCTCCGATTGGATGCACTTAAACCTAGAGTTGACCACTGGAATTAGCATGCCTGGCTGAAGCCCCTCTGAATGCATACTTTCAGATTAGGCCTGGATTTTGGCACTAATGTTGGTGACTTCACTATTGCTGTTGAGCAGTGAAGACTGTCAAGCAGCATGATAAAGACATGTAGCTCCAGTCTGTTAGTGAAAAGGCAAGTTGGTTTTTATACATTCTCATCTTGTAGAACTAGCCGTGCATGATTGTAATGAGTGATGGTCTGATTAAATCAAAAGCAGACTTGGAAGAAACACTATTAATCTGTAAGCATATGTGATGCTAACAACCATCAAAACATAATGTTGCAATTATCCTAGGTGGGCAAGAATAATTCTCTCTAATTAAATTCTGAGGATGTATATTTGGATGCATGCTTTGGATCCTCTGTGTTCTGTGTCATTTCCGTGCTGCTAGAGAGAAAGGTACCAGAATTATTCTCAGTTAGCCTGACCACATGCCTTTTGATTCCAAATTCATTTTAGCACAGCCTGCCTGGGGACAGGTTTTGTAAATACAATGTGCTATCAAAACAGATCATGTGTTCTTGGACATGTCAGTAGCATCAGGCTCACTTTATTTATTTCCTTTTTGTGGCAAAAAAAGGAAAAAAAAAAAAGATGTAATTTCATATTGGATTATACAGCTTCACAATTGCATTTTTAGAAACATCCATGTAAGGAATGTGTAATATATTGTAGCAAGTTGATTTAGATAAAACAGTATGCATAAGCTTCAGCCCCAAAGACTCCCTCTGGCAGTTCTCAGAAGGCAGAGAAAGAAATACAATTTTGTTCTCTTCACTTCTGTGTTGTTTTTTCTCGAGCCCCACTCCATACCCAACCCAGCAAATCTACAGACAGCTTGTCATTCTTATTTTGCCTCAGGAGAGCAGCAATTCTGTATGAAACCCTCCTACCACACCCTGAAAGTCATTCTGCTGCACCTTGTGGCTCTGTCCTGGAGTCACCATGGGCCATATTGTAGTCTTACATCTTGGTATTGAGAAGTGTAGCATCACAAGGAGCTATGATGATAGCTTTGCTTACTCACTGGTTTACTTCTTTTTGCCCAGTACTTCTCAAGGAAGCTCTCTAGATCCCTTCATTTGAATATCTACCTCAAACACAATATGGATATAGATTGCACCAAGTCTTGCTCTGTTCCTGCCCTGAATAGTCCAGTCCCCTATCATTAACCCAGCAGTTCAAGTCTTGGGTGAAACACGTTCCTACACAAACAATGTTGAAGGAGAAAGGGAGAGGGGAAGTGTGGCTGATAAAAAGTAATGAAGGACACTGAGATTAGGGGTGCCTAGAATCACAGCTTCTTGGAGCATGGCAGAGCTCCTCATATGAAATGAACTGTTTTGAATCTTCCTGAGCAGTGACCACTCACTCTTCCTGTGAATAACATCTTGAAGTTGCTCAGTACCATTAGTTTTGCAGCTGGTGACTGAAATCCATCCTAATGCCAACAAAACCTGCTTAATCTTTGTGGGTCTGATCTTCTTCAGGTGCAAATAAGGTCTTAACAAGAGTTAAAAGACACTTGATTTGTCTTCAAAGGCTTCTTGTATAATTGAGGCCCAGGTGCACAAGTATTTTGAAAGAGATATCCCCAACCACATCTCCATTTCAGTGTCCAGATAATCCAAACCATCCCCAGCAGCAAATCAGACTTTCAGCAAAAAACTTGCTGTTGCTTTAGCCTTCATCACTTCTGAAAATTAAAAACAAAACTTAAATGGTACCTAATGAGAACATTTGATGATTTGTGGTGACTTTGATCTAATCATTGACTCCTAATATAAGGTTTCAAAGCAGTCTGATGAGATTCACCCTCGTGACCCCTGTATCCGTTCTATTCCTTTCTTGCATGTCTGTTAAAAAGAATGTCTTTGTACTAATATTTCTTTTATCTTTTGAAGATTCTTGAAAAGCCTAATAGGAGAAAGAAATCACCAGGAACACATCTGATTAATTATAAAATTAATTGAGGCTAATGCAGATGACATTAGATTATGATGACTTTAATAAACAAAGCTAGTATCCAAAGGAACAAGCATTGGACAAGCATTTTTCCCTCTAACTTTTAGTGTACCTGTTCAGTTCCCATCATTTAAATAATAAGACAGTTCCTTGCTTCCCAATGTTCACCAAGGGTGCGATTCATTGTGGTGGAATAGACCTGCTCACAGCTCAGATATTCAAACAGGAGGAGATATCTTGTGAATAAAGCTTTGTCTTAGATCTCTGCAAGAGGGTGAATATTTTAATTGTTCACATTTCAGCTGCAGCTTTGGCCCCAGATGTATATTCTGAAAAAGATTCAGGCAAATATTGCTCTCAGGAGGTGGTTAGAAGTGTAGTTATTTTGGAGAGCTATTATGGGGGCTAAGGCAGACTTCCCTACAGTGAGTTACTGATGACCTGGCTTGGGACACTAATTTCTCACACGCTGTAAAATCAATAGTATCAACCATCTGCCACCGTTGCTGTTTGTATGATGGTAGTTCCTAGAAGTTTCTCTTGCTCTTTGTTTGCCAACTGTATTTGATGCTGTGTGAAGTAAAAGAAATGCCCCATTCTAGGTAAATTCTGGTCCTAGGCAAAGCAGTGGAAAGGGACAGATGGAACTATTCCCCTGGAAACACATGGAATTGACAGAACTGCTACCTGAACCTTTCTGAGAGTTGAACCTCAACATATGAGAGTGATTTGTCATTGGAATGGGCTGCCCAGGGAGGTGGTGGAGTCGCTGTCCCTGGAGGTGTTCAGGAAAAGCCTGGATGAGGCACTTGGTGCCATGGTCTAGTTGATTGGACAGGTTTGAGTGCTAGGTTGGACTGGATGATCTTGGAGCTCTCATCCAACCTGGTTGGTTCTCTGATTCTATGTATGCTTAGAAAGAAAGGTCTGTCTTCTAATTTCCATGAATGGAGGATAGGACTCAAACGGGTCAAGGGTGTGGCAGCAATGATGCTTTGCCTGCATGTTTTCATTATTTTAACTCTTGCTGATTTCTGTACCTTGATTGCCATCCCTTCAAGCCCTTCATGTAGCAACACTAATTACTACAGGAGTTGCAACATTAGCAGGCAGGTGGTGGTTTTGAGTGTTGTGTCCCACAGAAGGAGAGGTTCTAGACATTGCCATGTGTGCAGATAACCTCTGTCCAAATGACCTCCTTTGCTAATAAACCTGCAAACCCTGGCACAGAAGTTTTGAGTGGGTCTGTTCACTGTGATGTGCAGTAATGATACATGGAGGTGGTTTCTGCAGCCCTCCTCTCCCCCTCCACCCAGGCTGTATCTGACAAGAGCCTCTGCCCTACCATTGTTACAGTTATGCCAGAAAATAATGGTTTAGAGAGGAACCAGCTGGAGGAGGAGTTATTTTTAGATATTCTAAATACTTCAGAGTCTTATATAACTGGATTCCAGCAATAGCTAGTGCCAGCAATTTCACATGACTGGTTACAGAGCCCCACCAGTTCTCTCCTTATATTCACAGAGCAGTTTCTGCTCCAGAGAGGTGGTTAGGCAACAGACATCATATCTAGAGCTGCAAAAACTTCAAGACAGAAGCAGTGGGTTAAGGGCTTCTGAATAGCAATACACAAGAAAACCAAAATCTTTGGATGATTTCCAGCTAGGAAGAGATGGTAAATACATTCAGTCCTAAAGTTCAGTATTGACCACATTTTAAATAACATACATTGAATCAGTTGATAACTTCTGTGGTGCTTTACATAAACTGTCCTGGTAGAGTTCCAGGCTTTGTGTTACTGACCAGAAGAATGACTTCTGTGCTATAGAGATGAACACCAGGAAACCCACCCACAGTCTTGGTGTCTGCTTGCATCTGGAATGACTTCCATTTGTACAATGACTTCTTTATGGCACTGCTTATTTGGTGGTCTTTGTACCTGATTTTGTTTTAAACAAATAAAGAAATGGAGCTCTGTCTGTGTGGAGTACACAAGATCCAGCCTGAGGACTGCTGGTAAATTTGTCCATTGCTGAGTCAGTGTTTACAGAAGTCCACTGCTGTTTGTTCCTCTGCATCCAGTTCTATGGTGTATCATCATCTCAAATATTTTGTGCTCTTTGGAGGAATTCTAGAAATGCCCAGGGAAGATAAAAGTAGAAGGTCAAACAACAAACTGCACTGTACAATTAACCTGGCTGCTGTTCCTAAATCACAAATGGAGGCTGTTTTCCAAAAAAAGGGATCAATATACAGTTCTCTATTGTTACACAAGAAGGAAAAATAAATGCTGTCTTGAGCTGCTTTTCATGCTGAATTGCTTATCACTCCTTAGCAGCTTGGTATAGTACAGAAGGCAAACAAGCCTTCAGAAGTCCCTCTTTTCAGAGACCAGGGCTGGAGCATTCAAATGACATTGGTTCAATTCCAGTTTCAGATGATGTTGACTTTT
Source organism: Pogoniulus pusillus (assembly GCF_015220805.1). NCBI lineage: Eukaryota > Metazoa > Chordata > Aves > Piciformes > Lybiidae > Pogoniulus > Pogoniulus pusillus. The sequence continues at coordinate 7,961,397 of NC_087293.1, forward strand.
AAACTTCACTAAGACAGAAGGTGTTAGGCTATGGGAAAAACATTACTTCAACTTAAATACTGAGGAAGACTGAGTGTGGCAGAGATGAGTCTTGCATTTGTATAGATGAGTATCCAGGCACTACGTGCTGCAATCTGTATAGATGAGTATCCAGGCACTATGTGCTGCAATGATAGTATGACTAGTAAGTCTCAGATGCAAGCAAAACACATTTTAACTTCCTTACTCTCATATTCTACCCAGAAGAAGTAGGACACTTGGGTGTTGCACCAACTTACAGTATCTTTGAAGAGAAAGAAGAATCTCATCTGTAGTACAGGAAAGTTTTGCATGTTTTTTTCACAACCTTTAGGTGATGTAACAGAGGAAACTTTCAGGTGTTGATTAAATATGTACCTGCTTAATGTATCAGATGTACTTTGGGAGAAGCTCTGTACTAATCCTTTACCACCCTCTCAAGCTGTCTTTCCAGATAGATTCCTGTCTCTGCAGACCCACTGCTCGCAGGCTTTGTGTGATACAGTGGTGGAGATAGTTACTCTTCAGAAACTGTAGAACATCAAAGAGGGTAGGGAACTACTTGAAATTCTCCTGCAAGGAGTTGATTTAGTGCATTAAAGAAGTACACAAACAGAAAATAAATGAAGGAAATAAAAATACAATTCAAGTTCTATTTTAAAGTGGGAGGCCTCTGATGCCATGAAGGAAACAGTAGCTTTAAAGAAAACCCTGTTTGCCTTGTTTTTATGAGGAAAGGCCATTTCTCTTTTGCAGCATCTATTTCTTAAACCAGTAGAATTAAAATTAATTATTTCATGTCTGATAACCCCTTTTGAACAGAGACCTGTTTGAAAGAGTCATTGATTTCCCAGCTTGCAGCGTGTTCACCAGCTGCTGTAGGAGTGCTTCATCTTTTAATCTCCAGTAGGAAAGGAACAACAGAGGTCACTGTGGACTTGTATTGTTGAAAGTGATTACTGGCAGAGCTGAGATAGCTTGCAACAAGGCCAGCCTGCTTTTTGTTTAAGCTTATATATATTTATTTCTCTCTGTTCCTCTCCCACCCCCACCTGGGACCCACATGTTCACCAGTCCAGGGAGAGCTAATTAAAATGACTTGTTCCTTTTAAAAGAAGTCTGTTAGCAGCTTGGAACAAAGCTGGAGCAGGTATCATTTGAATATACCTGCTTTTTAAATGATGATACTGTCCTTTCCTTTCTCTTGAGCAAAATCTTTCCTGCTTCCACTCCTCCTAACCCCTGCCTTTCGTTCCTGTTTATTAAAGACACTGAACTCACTGCCTTGGAGACTTGGAAAACAAGAAAAGTTGAGCATCTGTTGGAAAGCCTGCTATAGCAAATGTCATGCCTTTTCTACCTCTGGTATTTTAGAGTAGACCCCATGATATGAAACTGCCTGTGTCTGAAAGAGCTTCCAACAACAGGCAGGAGATGCAGGCATAAAGAAGAAAAATTATGTTGTCAATTATTTTCACACTGTTTAACCATTGAGATTTGCTGTTTTGAAAGCAAATGCCTTCTTCCTTTGGACTTCCATGTTGACTTGCACTTTCAAAGATCCTGAAGCAAACAGACTAAATGAAAGACATTAAATATTCTTTCTCTGCAACGAAAAAAAATGCATAATGAGAGGCAGCAGCATCTAATTCTGTTTGTAAACACAAAGACTTTTCTGTTCTGGTACATTCCAGTGCTGGCAGTGAAATAATAGACAATACACTCAGCCCTTAAGGTAGAGATTAATACAGAGCTCTATCATTAGAATAATATCAGGCATACCACACTGAACATTATGCTAGTAAATTTTATAGAATGCTTACCTTCCTGAGTCTCTTTCAACCAAGACAAAAAGACCTCAACCTTATTTTATGCAAATATCTGTAACTTGGCCTTTCAAGCAACCTGCCCCCAAATAACAAATGGCTCACTACATTGGCTGTGTGGAGCAGTCTCAAGTGCACATGTGACATTTCTGAGGAGTGTAACAGCTATCCAGCAATCCTGTATAATTATTTTAACTACAAGATGAAGGGAAGTTTCTTATGCTGCTTTTTTTCTGATGCAAAGGTTAAGGGGCGTTTCTCACATCAGAAAGAATTTCTTTGTGCACAGATGAATGGCAAGGTATTTTTCCTTTCTGAGGTGCAGGGTAGTCTTCAAATGCTAGCTCAGTTTGAAGTTCTTCACAGAGAGAGTGATTTGCCATTGGAATGGGCTGCCCAGGGAGCTGGTGGAGTCACTGTCCCTGGAGGTGTTCAATAAAAGCCTGGATTGAGGCACTTAGTGCCATGGTCTAGTTGACTGGATAGGGCTTGGGGATAGGTCGGACTGGATGAGCTTGGAGATCTCTTCCAACCTGGTTGATTCTATGTCCTTGTCTTTGGAGATGTGATAGGAGTCTGATAACTCTTCTTGTTCATAAATTTCATAGTCATTCTTAGAAATTAAGTGCCTAAATATGGCTTACAGGTGTTGTTGAGGATGTAAAACAAGGATTTGTTCCTATACATCCAGGTAGTGAAGTGTGACAAAGATGAGAGGCTTACATTTGGCTCTGTGATGGTCTTTTGGTACTTTGTGGGTTTTCTACGCTAGTGATACAGATTTGCAGGAGTTGAAGATTTAGCTGTCAATATTTTACCAGCTCCATGATGACTTTAAGATTTGGTTTGCTTTCTTTGTTTCAGTTGTGATCATCCAGTCTCAGGGGGTCACTTGATCTGATAGCTCCAAACGTAACCAAACATCGTGCTTTACATGGATGTTTCAGGCAAATGTTTAAGTTGGCATTTGCAAAGCTTGGCTGACTGCTGGTAGCAATGAGAGACAAATATCCCTTATCAGATTCTAGTGCACACTCCATTAATGCTAAAGTCATCCCTTTCTGCTGCTCTAATACAGTAAAGAACTGGGATGAATGTGAAACCAAGAAGCTTCTTTCAGTTCTTTACATAATACAATACATTGCTGCCTTACCCATGAACTTGGTATTTCCATTACAGCAGAACCACAAAAAGTATTGTAGCTTATCCATTGTGGTGGCACACACTACAAACTCCTTTTATTCCTTCTCCATTCAATTACATGGAAAATTGAAGCCAAAACTAACATTAAAAATGCCTTCACCCATTAACTTAACACATTGCAGTTGCACTAATAGGATGCATTGGAAGCTAATTCTAACTTTTAAAACTCTATTAAATCATAGATATGGTATCTTTTGTGTGATACATGTTGTATATAAATTGCATAGCAATGCCCTCCTGGACTGGGGCCATTTCATTATTTTTGTTTTCCCTTCACTTTCTGATATCTTTTTAGAAGAGGTTTATTTTGCTGTAGCTACAATACACAACTCATCCACCTTTTACTGGATGTAAAGAACTAGATTCTTTGCTTCAACGTGGGGCAAACCTTAATGCTTACATGTGAGATGTCAGTTCAACAGGTGCTTGTGCTGAGTTCACAAAAATTTGCTCACAGCCAGCTGTTAAGAGTGGCTGGGTTCAGTTGTATGCAGAAGGGGAACACAAGACCTCATTTCTCACCACTGAGAATAGAGCTTAAATGCTGCAGGAAATCCTTTATCTGAAGTGAACTTTACCTTAATGCTAGGATGATGACAATATAGTCTCACACATCTAGTTTTTTGGACTCCTAATTCTGTGATTCAAGTCCAGGAAAGTGAGTCAAGTATAACTGATTATTCATTGAAACAGCCAGTTGGAGTAGTTAACCTGAAATACAATAGCAAAGAAGAACTGGTATTTCTTTGTCATAAGGGAAGGGTGATAATAGAACCACTGCAGAGCCAAGAAGGAAATCATCATCAGAAAAGAGAATTATTTTTAATTGTACAGTGTGCATTATCTTCCTCCTTAGGAGCCTGGGGAAGTTGTTGGGTATTTTTGTTGTTCATTTGTTCGGAATTTCTTTTGCTGATTGTTCTGTGTAGGTAGCTTGGGCCTTCCTTTGCCTGCTGATGTCTTTCATCTCTGCATCTTTGCCAGTTATTTAGATAATACCAGCAGTCAACTCTCTTCCATTGACTGCTCAGATGAGATGAAGGTTATTCCCCACTGTAACAGTAGAAATACAAACTCAGCCATTGGTGCTGAGCTCAGATATTAAATCCATTGTTTGAAGCATTTTACTCCACAAAACAATACTGCCAGTTCTGTTTTTCTTCCTGTGTTTAGTGCTGTAGATCAGTTTATGCTTTGTTGAGATTGCCCTTTGCCAGCATGGCAAGACCAGTAATATGCCACTCATCAAAATCCTGTGTCTTCCAGCACTCATTAGTGGTCTGGGATGAATTTTCCTCCCCTCTCTTTTCTCCTGTGGTTTAAACGGTCAAATTATTGAGCCAATAGTTCATGACCAGTCTAAAAATACTGGGGGAAAAAAAGCTGTGTGTAGTTTAAAAACAGAGTTATGGGTCATCTTGGATCACAGACAGCAGTGGGCATTAGATTATGTTTTGTTTTCACTGTGACCTCTTTCTCTTGATTATTCAGAAGGGGTATGTTGTTGCTTGGGCTCCTCTTCCTCCCAGACTGCCTTCTGTTGCTATCCCCACAAACTGCTAAGGTGCTGTTTGTAAAAGACAGCCAACATCTGTGTGCGTGGGACAAGTGGTCTACCAGACAGACCCTCATCAGGGCTTGTGTGCCAGCCTCTGAGAGGACTCATTGCAGCAGCTCCTTTGTAACTGTAGAATAATGTCTTCTGGGGATGTGTGAGCATTAGGCTAGTACTGTTGTTTCCAGTAATAAGCAAACAGGAAGCAAAGTCCTTATTCACTTGCTCCTGAGAGCCCCACCATCTGTCATGGTGTATAGATTTTTCAGACTTGCTGCTTTGATAATTAATCATATTGGGTGCAAGGGTAAGTTGCATTTGGCATTTCTGCAGCGAAATAAGGTAGAAGGGAAAAGTCACTGCAGCGTCCCTGCCCTGATTAGCTTTGTTACAAGGGACAGCTCATCAGAGATGGCAAGTTCCTCATGGCTGCTATATCCCTTACCAAGCGAGCAGGTGGCGAGTGGGAAGGCAAGGACAGGCTGTGTGTGGTGCTTCTGCTCTGCCTGCCCCAAAAACATGACTGTGGTTAGAATCAGGAAAATGATCCAGGGAGGTGGTGGAGTCGCTGTCCCTGGAGGTCTTCAAGAAAAGACTGGATGAGGCACTTAGTGCCATGGTCTAGTTGACTGGATAGGGCTGGGTGATAGATTGGACTGGATGGTCTTGGAGAACTCGTCCAACCTGGCTCATTCTATGATCTGTGTTAGATAAAGGGCTGGTGGAGATGGCATCTCTCAGTGCAACTTTGTGCTGGTTTTCCACAGATACACTATTTTGAGGCTGAAAGATGTGCTTAAAGGAGCTGGGTACCTGACACAGTGTCATTGGTAAGTGACACTGGAGGAAATGCAGAGGGAAGAACTCTGTATTCCCAGTATGTGTTTTATATGGTACAGTGAGCACACACTGAAGGCTGAGGAGCACATATTGCAGCATATAAAACGTCTCTGGCTACACATAAACTATATTTCAAGTGTTCTGTGAAGCTGGCCTGCTTTTATGAATCTCAGATATATTGACAGACAATATATAGGCAAAATGTGATTGCAACAGTTCCAAAAAATCATTTTAATGTTGTAAAGTAGAAATATTTTTCGCCTGTTATAAAATTACATTTGCTTCCTATAATTCATTTAATGGCAATTATACTGAAAATACTTCCACTTGAAGTAAGTATCTATAAGAGCTTTGCAGAAGTGGGGGTGTTTGCCAGATCAGATATTTGCTTACACAAGCTACACCTTCACAATGTAATCAAAGAAGCTGTTTTGCTATTAGTTCTGCTTGAATTTATAGCCTTCAAGCTACTGGCAAGATGTGGATGAATAATGCCAGTGTCAAGGCACTGTGAAAGCTCAGAAGGAGCCTAAAATTCCTTATATTTCAAATTATTCTCCAGAGCTTTCAAAATTGGATTCAATTGAATGAATTCTTGGAAAGAAAGTAATAGCTTGTCTCCATTTGTAACTGGGCCAGGCATAAACTACAAACTTTACTGCCGCTTCCTACACTGCTCAGGAATTCAAACATGCATCTGAATGATGAGCAGCTGAAGAGATTTTGCCAGTACTGAAACTGCATTATCTCTGCCTTAAATCATTTTTAATGTTTGACTCTGCAGAGATTCAGATGAGGAATCAAAGGGCTGGATTCCTCAGTCTGCTAAATTGAACCGGCTGTTGAATTGGCTATTTCCCCATCATGGAATATATTTGGCCAGAAACGTCTTTGCAAGCTTCATGTTTCTGTTAGCTGTGGTGCTGGTAATTGCTTTTCTGTAACTCCCCTTCTCCCAGGTTCCACCAAATCAGAGCTGCTCATGATGTACAAGGAAGTAGATTGGAGGGGTGAGACTATGGAAGAAGTTCAGGATGAGAGGTTCAACCACACCTCCTTATCACCTGGTATCTGGTTGTGCTGCCTGAATCTGCCCAAAACTTTGGTGCAGGCTAGGACAACCAGAAATGAGGTGGGAACAGCCTTCTTCAGATCTAAAACTTATGCTTTACCTGGTGTTTAGGCTTGTGTAGTAGAGAACAGTGAAACTCTTCTGCTGATCAGTTTTGGACATGACAGCTGTGCTGGTGCTCAGTGGGGGTTGCAGCTTGGAGCTGCTGATGTCTGTGGAACTGTTGAAGGAAAAGTACTTAGCTGTAGGAGTGTAAACTGACAGTACCAATGTCTAATGCACAAACAAGTGGCAGTCAAGGCAAAATAAGCAAAGTTCCTGGAAAGTTTTCTGCTGTTCCTGCCTTTGCCTGTGTGATTTGTTACGTGGGCTTTGGCAGTGGTTTTAAATGTTTCATGCTATAAAAGTCCGTCCCCTTTTGAACTTTATCCACTCTTCTTCTTTCAGGTCTTGTCTTTGTCCTGGCTTAGGGAAGTGAAAAGTGGTTTTCACTTAGCATGATGAGTCACTCCATTGTAATGTCAAAATCTGGACATCTATTTGGAACTGGAGCAAAATCATTTATAAAACCCTGCAGAAACTACCTTGACTCAAATGATAAAAAGACATCATTATAATTATTAGGGGGGAAAAAAAGTCTTCTATTTTAATACTTTCCCAGCCTGTTTAACTAAAGAATAGAAATACAGCTGTAAGAAAAATGATTTAAAGAATTCTAGCACTATTTAAAGGACAATTTTATTTCAGTCTGGATTAAGAAAGCTGCCTCATTTATACCTACCACATGAAATTCTCTGAGTATAACTATTGAATTAATTGCACTAAACCATAGAAGAACATTTCTGAATTTCTAGGAAGCTGTATCTAAAATATCTGGTACCAAACTTTCTCACCTCACTCACTCCACTTAGCATTAGTTCCCAATTTAGAGAGGAATGTTCTCTGCAGAAAAAAAACCCAGGAAAGTTAAAATGAATAACATGTGGAAATCTTTGTCATTCTTTTTTTTTCTCAGGGGTCTCTAACATGTGGAAATCTTTGTGATTCCTTTTTCTCAGGGGTCTCTAACTTGGTGTCAGGGTACCTTTATGCAGTGCAGCCTTTTGTAGAGCTATCAAAGCAGAAAGCAGCCGCTCTGAATCAATCAGCTATGTCATACTAGTTCAGACTGAGCACCTGGCTCTGTAGACACTGCATGGCTCATCAGAGCTAGCCCCAAGTACCTCCACGCATACTCCACACAGTCCTGTCTGCTCTATTCAGACACACAAGCTCATGGCCAAGAGCCTATCGGCAAATGAACTGCCAACTTGAACCTGGATGCTGGAGTGGATATGTAGGCGTCTTGCATGTGTGATTCTGAAGGTGTTTACAGAAGACAAAACTCCAGCCCCATTCCTCATCACCCTCTGAATCCAGCTTGATTCAGAGCCTTGGAACAATTAATCATGTTAGAGGATTGTGCTCCATCCTCTGCATGCCTTGCTTACAGAACTGGTATTGCTTTAAGTTTGCTTTCCCTTGGAAATGGTTCAGCTTCTAGTTGTCAGCTACTATATAGCTGTGTGGCAAAACACAGCCTCCACCCTTCCACTCTCACAGGCCTCCTAGAACTATGCTACTATGCTAGAAATGCTCCTTAAGTCACTTCCCAAGGTTCAGTCTATGCCCCTTTTCCCCGGGAATGATGCAGCCACAGTAACAATACTTAGTTACATTTTATGTTAATAGTACCAGATAATGCTGTAGTAGACCAATAAATGAGTCCTTCAAAAGACAAAAGGACACTGTCAAACTGGTTTCTTTTGGCTGTAAGTCCTTACCATATGACATAATTAATTACCACTATATATGGTCATAGTTCTTTGGAAAGTATATGGGGAATCACAGAACTCTATAGCTTGGAAAAAACCCTTGGGATCATCAAGTCCAACTCTAAGCCTATCACAGCCCAGGCCTTAATTCACTGCAAAGTCTCTAATAATAGGCATGTCCATAAATATTAGCTACAAGTTGTACAATGAAGGCTATTGCAGGCCTCAGAAGAAATCTGTTTACCACACAGTCTAAATAGAGGACAAGATTTGGCATTCTGTGTTTTCTGCACCATAAATGACCTGTGTGGCTTTTATAACCTAGGAATAAGCTACCATAAGGGCAACTCTTGGCAGCACAGAGTTAACATTTATTATTCTTTGATTTGAAAGCACAAGGGGCCAGCTGAAAGTGCACATTTGCACTGCCTCTGCTGGCTGCCTGAACAACCTCAGAGACTTGCTCCTAACTTCCATTGAACGTGATAAAGTGGAAAGATTGAAAGTTTGCTGCTGCAGCAGTTACCAGGGATAAAGAATTCAGTTCTGAATTTCTTGTGATTAGTAAAACAGAATTTAAGAACTCTGGCTTGGTTTGGAGGCTGGCTCAAAAACTTACTTTACCCTAAGTGCAATGGATTAAGTCAGGCTTCTTGTTCAGTTTGTCAAACTGCATTTAAACTTAGACAGTGTTCTTTTGCTGGCAGACAATTGAATTGTTCATTTCTAACCTCATGATATCACCCAAACTTTGATCTTGGTTGAAACTTCCTTAACTCATCCACAGTGCTTTCTGAAGCTGCTGGTCTATACATCACAAACCCATGTGGGTTGTATCATAAAAACATCTGGTTTTTATTTATAGACTAATTTCCACTGTTGAATGAATTCTCTTCCAGCCACAATGGGTTGCAGTGATAGTAGAAGTCTTTTATTGTGGGTTTGTTGAAATTATTTTATAGATTATCTATCATTGATTTCAATAGCAGACAGCTTTATCCAGTGGAATGGAACTAGAATTTTCCCCTCGATGTCTGCACTTTCCAGTCCTTTGTTCAGTGTGTAATAGATGGGAAGTAATAGAGAAGCATGCATCGACCATCAGAATAGTGGAGTCAGCTATGGCTTCAAACATACAGAATAAACAAGGCTGTCAGCTAATTTAATAGCCCCTGAATTCTGTGGGACCCTTTCTTAGAGATGCTTTAACGCCCACAGTTCAGGTCTCTTGTCATTATCTAACACATTGCATGGGAGTACATGGCTATTAACAAAAAGAATAAAGGCAGGGCTGTTACCTGCCAAACAAGCTGTGTTAGTCACTTGAATTACAGTCAGTTCAGCTCTATCCAGCATGCTAGCTCACTTGTCTCAGCCTCTATGCTGGCATTTTGCTACTGGGAATGAAATGCGATGCTGGGAGGGAGAAAGACCCATTAAGGATTAATGTGGGTGAGGAAGATGGTTAGAGCTGTGCACAAGTGCCAATAGCAAAACCACATGGCATGTGTTTTGTGATGAGAAAGTCTGGTATTCAATATGGTGCATTTACTGACTCAAATTTGCTCACACAATGTCGATAAGAAGCAGCTCTTGCTGACCAAGTGGACACAGCTACTTGTTCCAAAGAAGGTCTACTATGTTTGTGCAGCTCACTCTCCCCTCCAAATACTTCCAGCATCACAAAGTTTAAGGGATCCTACAGCTGGAGTCAGGCCTGTGAGAGGGTGGTGGGAAATCTACATTTCTCCATCTGTCTAATTCCATCAGTGCAATATTTTCTCATAAAGGTTTATGGTGCTTGGCTCAAAGTGGAAACTGGCATGGGAGCTACAAAATAGATGAACATAAAAATGGAGACAAAAGAGATGAGAACTGCTTTTAGTCTTCTTGTGCCAAAGTAAATTACCAACTGACCCAAATGCTGGCTTGATAGAGTCTCTTTTAATGCTCAATGAGATGAGCAACGGTTTTGCTTGCAAACTCTTCACTAAAGACAGCATGGAGACAGAAATGCCACTGCTAGTGCAAAGGCCAAGGACTGGAACTTCAATAGTCCAAAACTCTTAAAGAGAGCTAAGATCTATCGTGAGATAATTTCTTTTCCATGTCTTTCAGCCTGTCCTAAGAATTATGTCTCTTGGACTTGTAAATCTTGGAATTTTTTCATTGGGAAAAATCATTTTACATATATCAGCACATTCTGTAAGCTCTTCTGCCAGAAAACAGGAGGGATGAGAGAAACTGGGTGGCCTCAGGTATAGCTGCATGTGGGGAAAGTGGGCTTGCTCTTGACAAGAGCAGGCTGTTGAGTTCTTACTTGGCTCTACCTCTAATATTCACCTAAAATGTTCATGTATCTTATTTTGAGGTTAGATATTTCCCACCTTGTCTGTTGTAGCTTCTGTAGCTGGCTTGGTTGTAGCTTCTGAGATATTTCAAGACTGCCCTACTTGCAAGAAAAGGTGTGGGAGCTGTTTCCCAGGGAGAAGTTAAATACTGATTTTTCTAAGGCAAAAAGTATCTACAGTACAGAAGTACTGACAGAATAAGACTTCTTCCAGCTGCTGCAGCTGTGGCTGATACTTACCTGCTTCTCAAGGTTTGTACGCCAGCCACAATGGCAGACATATACTGACCATATGTGGATTACTCAGACATGCTGTTGGTTAGGGATGTTATGCTGTAAAGCCAGAATACTTGAAAAATAGAGAGCTGAAAGGAGAATACTCAGGGCTGCTCAGACCTTTTTAGTGATGCAGGCAAAGCATGCTTTTGATGCCCCAAGGAGGACAAAATAAACTACAGAGGCAAATGGTCATTTTTTTGCCCTCCCTATTCCATTGCCCATCTTCCTTCTGTTCCTAAGCTTTTCCCTGTAGCAAATGCAGTCTCTGCTTCTGAATAGGGACTGAGCAAAGCTGACAGCCTTGATAGGGTCTTTTTTTCATTGCAAGTGATGGATATTTGCTGCCTATAATTGCCTAGCAAATTGTTCTATCCCCCTACATTTTAGTACCAGCCCACCTGAACATGAGCCAGCAGTGTGCCCAGGTGGCCAAGAGAGCCAATGGCATCCTGGCCTGCATCAGGAATGGTGTGGTCAGCAGGAGCAGGGAGGTCATTCTGCCCCTGTACTCTGCACTGGTTAGACCACACCTTGAGTACTGTGTTCAGTTCTGGGCCCCCCAGTTTAGGAGGGACATTGAGATGCTTGAGTGTGTCCAGAGAAGGGCGACGAGGCTGGGGAGAGGCCTTGAGCACAGCCCTACGAGGAGAGGCTGAGGGAGCTGGGATTGGTTAGCCTGGAGAAGAGGAGGCTCAGGGCAGACCTTATTGCTGTCTACAACTACCTGAGGGGAGGTTGTGGCCAGGAGGAGGTTGCTCTCTTCTCTCAGGTGGCCAGCACCAAAACGAGAGGACACAGCCTCAGGCTGCGCCAGGGGAAATTTAGGCTGGAGGTGAGGAGAAAGTTCTTCCCTGAGAGAGTCATTGGACACTGGAATGGGCTGCCCGGGGAGGTGGTGGAGTCGCCGTCCCTGGAGCTGTTCAAGGCAGGACTGGACGTGGCACTTGGTGCCATGGTCTAGCCTTGAGCTCTGTGGTAAAGGGTTGGACTTGATGATCTGTGAGGTCTCTTCCAACCCTGATGATACTGTGGTACTGTGATAATTTGTCCCATTAACCTGTCATGAATTTCACCTCAGTGTGTGTGTGAATTGTTGAGCCAGCCCTAGAGCACCTGCAAAAGCCAGTAAGAGATCATGGTTGGAAACTATATTCTTGTAACTTACAGCTTCATGTACTCCTGACAAGATCATCCAAGTTAAGCCTTGCGAGCCTGGAATGGCAGAGAGCAGCAAAGAGAGACCAGTTGCAAGGATATGATAAAGCAAATGAGATTGTTTGATACAAACTATAGCTTTGTTCAGGTTCTTACTTTAAAACAATGTTATCTGTCCTAGATTCTGTGGGCTTCTGAAAAAAATCTCATTGTTCTCTCCTTCATCCTACACCAAGTACTTCATCTCTTTAAATAAATAGCTTGCTGCTGCTGCTGCTTTCTTCCTTTCTTCTTTTTTTCAGCAGAGCTTCAGTTCCATGAAGCTAATTCATAGCGAGAAAGCAGAGCAGCTTCAGATTTACATGTGGTATTTCCAGCAGTTGAAATAAGTGAATTGTTGTCATTATTTATTATAGTTTAAGAAGTAAAAATACCTAAATTTCTCCAGCTTTGCATAAGCCAGAGCCTTATGCAAACTTAACATCAGCATAATCTCGGTGGATTCCTGTTTTGTACAACAGGAATAGCTCCAGTGTTAGATGAAGTTCACAGCATTGCCTTCTGGATTGCACTTTTCCCCTGTGTAAAATGTGAATGAACCAGAATAACACTTTAATATCTCTTCAAATTCCCTGTGCTCAAATCACTATAGCAGACACAGAAATATCCTAGGAGAAAATCAAGCCTAATGAAATTGTGCTAGTGTAAATATTGTGCAGGTGTGGAAATAACTAAGTTTAAAGCTAAATCACTTTCCTTTTGTGCCTGTTTGGCTATTAGAAGATTTTTTAATGGTTAGTAATGAATATCTTTTGCTGGAAAGGAAATTACTGTGGAGTACTCAACCTCTGATAATTCACACAAACACCTACTGACAGAGACATATCATTTTCTATTGTGAATATCCATTGAGGACAGGAAAAAAACCCATTACCCAGAGTAGGTGTCTGACCACTGAAATCAGAGAAATTAAAGTACTAAGGATGAAGAAGTATAAACCCAAAGCATTTGACTGTCACTTTCTGAAAAGGAAATAAATGGTATTAGACAGACACTCAGTATCTTCAGTGCACCCAGCTTCTGTTGGTGCAGTGGGCTGATAGAAAAGGAACTGGCTGAGAAGCACTGAGCAAGCTCTCACAGGCAGGGAATATCAGCAGGCAGCTGTTTTGTCCCTGGAGCTCATCTCTTCACGTTGCTTTCTGTAGTACTGTAGACACAGTGCCCCTTGGTGTGCAGCACCCTTGGGCTGTGTCACAGCCTGCACGTCTCCTCCCAGACTTCCCTTTCTTTGCATCCTTAGGCAAAGGCAATTATACCAACGCTGGAGCTATGCTCAATATCTCAGAGTAACAGCAAAGTACTCAGGTGGAATCAGGCCATCTTCTAAAAGGTTGGTTGAAAAACACATGGCAGCATAATTTGAATATAATTTGAATTTCAATTCTATGGAAGAGTATCTACTTTTGAGTAGGAAACAGGAAACTTTTTCATGCTCTGAGGAATTAGTTTCACATGAAACAATCTCACTCTGGCTCTGACTCTCTGAGGAAGCCTACAGCCCCTCTTGCTGCCTACAACTAAATCACTCTTGGGGTGCTCCAGTCAGCACACAACACTTGTACTTCACCTTGCTGTCACTACTTGATGTATTTAAACTCTATCTCAAATACTGACATGCTGTTAAACTCCTATTTTGTAACTAAACCCAACAGTTCCTCCTGAGAAGCACTCAAATGGGAATCTGAGTGTTTGGTTTCAAGGCTCAGAAGTATTGTCCAAAGGTTTCCTTTTTGTGGTGCAGTTACCAGTATGTAACACAGGGATGTTTGACTCAAGAATCAATGCCAACAGTAGCTATTAGATAAAACATTTTGTTGAATAAGACATGATGAGATTTAACAAGGCCAAGTGCAGGGTTCTACACTTTGGCCACAACAACCCCAAGCAGTGCTACAGCCTGGGGATAGAGTGGCTGGAGAACAGCCAGGAAGGGGGGACCTGGGGGTACTGGTACATAATAGGCTGAACACGAGCCAGCAGTTTGTCCAGATGGCCAAGAGAGCCAAGTGGCATCCTGGCCTCTATCAGGAACAGTGTGGCCAGTAGGACAAGGGAGGTTATTCTTCCCTTGTACTCAGCACTGGTCAGGCCACACCTTGAGTGCTGTGTCCAGTTCTGGGCTCTTCAATTCAAGAGAGATGTTGAGGTGCTGGAATGTGTCCAGAGAAGGACAATGAAGCTGGTGAAAGGCCTGGAACACAGCCCTGTGAGGAGAGGCTGAGGGAGCTGGGGGTGTGCAGCCTGGAGAAGAGGAGACTCGGGACAGACTTCATTGCTGTCTACAACTCCCTGAAGGGAAGCTGTAGCCAGGTGAGGTTGGTCTCTTCTGCCAGGGACACAGTCTCAAGTTGTGCCAGAGGAGGTCTAGGCTGGATGTTTGGAGGAAGTTGATGCCAGAGAGAGTGATTGGCATTGGAATGGGCTGCCCAGGGAGGTGGTGGAGTCACCGTCCCTGGAAGTATTCAAGAGAAGACTGGATGGGGCACTTAGTGCCATGGTCTAGTTGATTGGACAGTGCTTGGTGCTAGGTTGGACTGGATGATCTTGAGGTATCTTCCAGCCTGGTTGATTCTATGACGACTCAGAAAAGATCAGGAGACTCTAGGTGGTGAAAAAAGACTGGCCAGTCCAGGTTCACGATAGCAGGAGTTTCCACCACTACCTTCTCTTGAGTTATCTCTAAAGACAACAGAGATAATATTGCACTTGCAAGCCATGATGCTGTGAAGTGGCAGCTGTCTGTCTTCCCAAGAAGAGCGAAGCAAAGAAGGAAGATCACAGCCCCTCTTTTGTACTAGTGGCTTGCTATATATTATCCAGGCACAAGATGTCTCTGTGGGCTCTCCAGAATTCTGGATTTAAAAAAAATCAAAACAAAACCAAATCCGTAGCTCAGGCTGTGTGGGAAGCCTGTCAGCTTGTGTTTGTGGTTTTGTTTGTTTTCTTTAACAAATGCTTCCTGTGTTAAACAGCCTGAGACATTATATTTTATAACATCTCTGCTGCCCCAGTCCATGGCAAAGGAGAGGCATCCATGAAGTAAGCGTAGTAAAGGGCTCTCATGTGGTATAGACTGTGACTACAGAGAGCGTGGGAAGGAAGCCTACGGTTTAAGTAGCATGCAGTGATAATCGTAGAATCAGTTAGGGTTGGAAGGGACCACAAGGATCATCTAGTTCCAACACCCCTGCCATGGGCAGGGACACCCTACCCTAGAGCAGGCTGGCCAGAGCCCCATCCAGCCTGGCCTTAAACACCTCCAGGGACAGGAGATGCTTAGATAAAGCAGCGGTTCATTCTCTGATTTCTATATTGAGGAAGATATTCAAATTCCCTAAAACTAAGTGTTTAGGATGTCAATAAATACAATGTTCACTGTAGCTGAGTTAACTGAAGAGAACTGGAGGTCTGAAATTTTCTGGAGACTGAATGTCTGATTTGGCACCATAAAAATGTAATTAAAATTTAATTCTGGTGTTTAATATTCTTTAGAAACTTGTTTGTTTTAAATAATAGATCAGTAGGACCTCTTTTTAACCTTAAACAATTGCTACAAGCATGTGAAACACCAAAGCCTTTAGTGATTTCCAAGAAAAAGATTGTAAAAAAAAGTAATTTGTGACCTCTTTGGTCTCAGATAAGTCATAGAATTATAGAATTGTCAGGACTGGAAGGGACCTTAGGAATCACCTATCTCCAACACCCCTGCCATGGGCAGGGATACTCCACACTAGATCAGGTTGCTCAGAGCCCCATCCAGCCTGGCCTTAAAAACTTCCAGGGACGAGGCTTCAAACACCTTCCTGGGCAACCTGTTCCAGTGTCTCGCCACCCTCCTGGTGAAGAATTTCTTCCTAACATCCAATCTGAATTTATCCACTTGTAGTTTTGCTCCATTCCCCCTAATTCTATCACTACCTGACATTCTAGAAAGTCCCTCCCCAGCTTTCCTGTAGCCCCCCTTCAGATACTGGAAGGCCACAATAAGGTCTCCCCAGAGACTTCTCTTCACACTGAACATCCCCAACTCTCTCAGTCTGTCTTCATAGGAGAGGTGCTCCAACCCTCTGATCATCCTTATGGCCCTTCTCTGGACACACTCCAGCTTGTTCATATCTTTCCAGCAATGAGGGTTCCAGAACTAAAAGTGGTACTCAAGGTGGGACCTTACCGAAGTGGATCACAGGGGAAGAATCACCTCCCTTGACGTGCTGGCTACACAGACAGCTTTCTAGATTTGATGATGACCTTTTCTGTCTTCCTGGTTTTTAAAACACACTTAGGTTAACTAAAGCTGTGTCACTCACGCTCAGTGGAGTAAGTCACAGTTTCACACTGGGCACAAAGTGGCTTGGTAAGTAACTGACTCTTGTCTAGGCTAACTCCCAGCTCAAACCTCTGGCCTGCCAAAAATGTATCAGACTTACAGATATTAACAACCACATCTTTGCCACACAAATGGAAGGAGCTCATCAATCCTTGCTCAAGTAATACCATTACATCATGCACAACAAAAGTCAGCATCCCTCCAAGTCTCTCTCTGAAGTCCTTCAGTTAGAGTGTTACATTTGATTGACAAACAGAGGTTTCTTGTTGCTGAAAAATCCACCAAAGTTGGAGAAAATGTGAAGCTTTCTCAGTGTGATAGCAGGTTCTCATGCAAGATAATAGCATAGCATTAATTTTTTATACAGTAGGCAAACCATAACAGCAATTATGTGGAGTAATTGTGCTGGACTGTGCTAGGAAAATAAGCTCCTTATGAGCAATGCGTGTGATTACCAAAACAGGAACAGTTTTACTCAATTGTCCATTGCCATCCTGATGCTGCTTACTTAGCCTTGCTTTACAAGCAATATATTTTTATTTTTGCAATTATCATGTTAGTAAATCTGCAAAGAGTGCCTGGACTCCTACTTCCATATTGGAACAGGGGCAGATCTCTTTAAAATCACTTTCTCAGGTGGAATCTGGAGAGACAAAATGCTATACTGACACAAATTGCTCCCTCTGGGACTGCAGAAAATAAATAAGATACAGGAAAAATGATCTCATGGCATTAAAGACTTAATCCTTATCTTTGCTTGGGATTTGACCTAATACTGTTGAAAGAAGCAGATTCTCTCTCACCGACTTCATTGTATCTCATGTCTCCAGTCTTGTTTTGCAGTCTTTCCACTGACAGTGAGATTGGTAATGTTCTTACTTGAGGCATTGTGTGGTAGGATTTGATGCCAACCAGCCAAAAAATGGTGGCAAAGTAACCCTAAAAATCTAATTTGTTGTATAAATTGCAAATATATTGTAAGAATTGTACAGGGATTTTTGTCTTTCCTTCCCCATCCACCAAAACAAAAGTGGTTGGTTAAGATTTTGGACATGAAGGTGGTTGAGGCCCCGTCCCTGGAGGTGTTTAAGGCCAGGCTGGATGAGGCTCTGGTCAGCACGATCTAGGGTAGGGTGTCCCTGGGCATGGCAGGGGGGTTGGAACTAGAAGATCTTGTGGTCCCTTCCAACCCTGACTGATTCCATGTATATGGAGGAGTGGGAGCATCTCTCGTTTCCATTTAGCCCAGTCCCAGCTTAGGGAGGGAGTGTGTGTGTACAGGGAATCTGAACAAATTAGTTTGGGAAATGGGTTGAAAAACTCCCACATTTGTGAGGGGATAACAAATAATATGATAGAAATATCCAGTGATGTTTAACCAGGGTTTTCTGTCAATCCCAAACATCCTGGTAATCAAGAAAAATATCTGCAAGAAAATCTCAATGACAGTGGCCAACTTTCTGCCTTCTGCAGATGTCCCAGAGACTTATTACAGCATCTGTTAGGCTCTTGTAGTGTTGTATAATAGTTAGGAACTGATTTACTTGCTTGTAAATTAAGAAATGCAGTGTTTTGCTATTAATCAATAGATTTTAGAGTAGTAAACCTTTCAAACCTTCACTTTCTATTTCCTGATGTAATGAGACAGAGGAAGTTTCTTATTTGAACTTCATCTAGAAAGAGGAAGCTTTGTACCACACTTCCCATGCATTCTGTTAGAGACTCGTTCTTGATTTGTCTACATTTCTAAGGTTTTACAGCAGATCTCTATTTCCTTTGTGATGGTGGTTGTGGAGGCAGGGAATTAACGTGGCTGAGTCAGGAAATATATAAAAATAGAATTATTTTATTTTCCTGAAACTCTGCCCCCAGAACTACATACAAAAATAAATTTACTTTAATTAGCAGACTCAGTTGGATCGAGACTATCTCAGACAGAATATTACAGATAAATTTGTCTATTTAGGAAGTCAGGAAATGGAAAAGGCTGAGCTATAAATACAGAGCACACAGAGGAACGCATCCAGACAGGCCTTGAAAGGCTCCAGAGAAGGAGACTCCACAACCTCTCTGATTTACCCTACTATCGATTAGGCTGAGCAGAAGATTAAGGGAAAAACTACTCATGGATGTGGGATAGGCACTTGGCAAAGATCCCTTGCTGGATTCTTTCTGCAGGAGCAGCCTGTGATGTTACTGACAATGTCCAATAATAGAGATCCGTGTCACGGAAGTCCCAGATGAGTCACAGAGCCGCCAAACTCAGAAATGTCTTGAGCACTTCTTCCCGAGCAGGATGGTCGTGGGATGATGCTGCCTGCACAACAGGGGAGAGCCCAGAACTGCTGGGATCCCTCCTCCGCCAGGCAGCCAGCAATTCACTACTAATAGAGTCTGAGAGAGGGCAGTCCAGGTGCTGCCGGCTCTGAGGAGCTGAGGCTCGTTAAGCCTGCCAGCTTGCACAGAAGAGTGTAAAGTGGGGAGAGTCATCCAAAGCAGGGATGGTCCAGTCATGGCAGGAGCTTGTCCTTTGCAGTGCCAGGGGACTCTCCAGCCAGGAACTTTCAACGTGGGAATCCTTGCTATATTGCTACTTTTTCCTAGACAGTGTCCATTTACCATTGCTGGACATGAAAACTCAGCCAGTCACCAGCCTGATTTCAGTGTGGGCATCTGCACGGGTCACTCCATGTGCTGTAAGGACCCTTTGCTACCTCCTTTCAGTCCTGCAGGGTGGGGTGGGGAAACAGGTTCACCCCATGTGCTGTAAGGACCCTTTGCTACTTCCCTTCAATCCCACAGGGCAGGGAGGGGAAACAGGTTATTGTGCCTTTCCTCTCCCATTCAAACCATGGAGTGAGAGGAATTTGGGGTATCCAGGACAATCATAGTCATAGAATCAACCAGGTTGGGAGAGACCTCCAAGATCATCCAGTCCAACATATCACCCAGCCCTAGCCAGTCACCTAGACTGTGGCACTAAGTGCCTCATCCAGTCTTTTCTTGAACACCTCCAGGGACAGCGACTCCACCACCTCCCTGGGCAGCCCATTCCAATGGCAAATCACTCTCTTTGGTTTAGAGAGGTAGGTCTAGAGGATGTGTGAAATATCTGAGTAGTTTTAATCATATTGGTTATTTATTTGGTGAGTACTTTTTTTGGGGGGGGATGAAACAAACTTTGACTGAGTGTAGATTACCCATTAAATATCTCTCCCTTTTCAGTTTATGTCCTAGTGAGATTAGAATTAACCAGACCCATCTAATGAATGTTAGCAAAGCTGCATTTTTCCTGATTTCAAATAAATTTTATAAACATTCTAAGGGCTGCTGAATTGAAAGTTCCACTGGGACTGAAGTAATCAAATCCATTAAAACCCACAACACGTTGAGGGTTGTACCACACTTGGATTTAAAGTTTATGAAAGGAAAATGAATGGGTTGTAGCTGAACTTTAATAATTAACCATTGATTAAAACTCCTGCATTTGTGTTGCTGATGTGCTTGTGGCTGGCTGTGAATGAATCCTGATTAATGCCTGTGGCATGCCATAACATCTCTGTGCCTTTGAATGCAGTACCCAAAGAGACCTTTTTGCTAGATCAAGTTCCTGCTCTCTCTGGATACTTTTTATTAACCTTAGTAATAGTGATTCATAGATCATTCACTAACCTTTTACAGATTGCAGCTTAACTCAAAGTGTGCTGCATTTCTGTGCAACTTCAGAGTCTGCTGAAAACTCCAGCAGGCTTCTGCAGCACATTTACCTTCTGCCTTTATGCTAAGTTTTTATTTTCCTTTAGTCAAGTAATACTGACAGTTAATTCTCCTGTCTATTAGTGCCACGCAGAAGTGCTTCATCACTCCAAATAAATTAGCATGGAAGTAAAAACCAGCTGTAATGTGTCCTGACATTCTTGTAAATTACACATCACTGCAATGATGGCTCCTCCTAGGACCTACCCCTTACAGTACTTTGCATGTTGACAGGGTAGAGTCAGAGGGAGGAAGTTAGCTGGGTTCCCAAAGCTCTTTCCCATGATGTACTCAGCACTGGTCAGACCACACCTTGAGTGCTGTGTCCAGTTCTGGGCCCCTCAATTCAAGAAAGATGTTGAGGTGCTGGAACATGTCCAGAGAAGGGCAACAAAGCTGGTGAGGGGCCTGGAGCACAAATCCTATGAGGAGAGGTTGAGGGAGCTGGGCCTGTTTAGCCTGGAGAAGGGGAGGCTCAGGGGTGATCTTATTACTGTCTACAACTACCTGAAGGGGCATTGGAGCCAGGTGGGGGGTGGCCTCTTCTCCCAGGTAACCCGCAATAGAACAAGGGGACACAGTCTCAGGTTGTGCCAGGGAAGGTATAGGCTGGATATTAGGAAGAAGTTCTTCACAGAGAGAGTGATTTCCCATTGGAATGGGCTGCCCAGGGAGGTGGTGGAGGCACCGTCACTGGGGGTCTTCAAGAAAAGCCTGGATGAGGCACTCAGTGCCATAGTCTAGTTGATTGGATAGGGCTGAGTGCTAGGTTGGGCTGGATGATCTTGGAGGTCTCTTCCAACCTGGTTGATTCTATGATTCTATGTGAGGTCTATTCCAGCCCTTATCTACAACAAATATAGAAATGTTTGTCAGAAATGCAGAAGGTTTGGCAAAAAGACTCAAGAAGCCATAAAACTGTCTATGACTGGGGCACTTGAGCATCTTCCCTATGAAGAGAGACTGAGAAACCTGGGGTTGTTCAGGCTGGAGAAGAGAAGACTGAGAGGAGTTCTGATCAATGAGGGGTGGGTGTCAAGTGGATGTGGCCAATCTCTTTTTGGTGGTCTGCAGCAATAAGACAAGGAGCAACAGCTATAAACCAGAACATAGAAAGTTTCACCTCAACATGAGGAGAAACTTTTTTACAGTGAGGGTAACAGAATCCTAGAACAGGCTGCCCAGAGAGGTTGTGGAGTCTCCTTCTGTGGAGACTTTCAAAACCTGCCTGGATGCTTTCCTATGCAAACTACCCTAGGGGAATCCTGCTTTGGCAGGGTAGTTGGACACAGCCTCTAGAGATGCCTTCCAACCTCCGAGGTTCTGTGATTCTGTGGAGCTGCCGAAGGGAGAAATTAGGTTGCAAAGTAAATCAAGTCACAGGTATTCTTCAGTAAAAGCCAACACCAGTCAACATGCTATTAGTCAATCACATCATGCTTTTGGCCCATTCACAAGAAGTTAATCCCCTGAAAGTCTGCATGAATGGAGCTGAAAATGTATTTTCAGTTATGCTGTTGCCACATTATTTGCTATACATAGTCCATAGGTTGATCATCTTACAGAATAATTTATTTCTTTAGTTATTAGAACTCCATACATTAAAAGCAGGAAAATTATTTTTGTCATACCTGATTATTGCTCTGCTTGTTGCTGGGGAAAGCTTGCCTTGGCATCCTGCTGTGCAGAAACCCTAAGGCTTCTATTATCCTTTTCTTCTCACATTCTTCTGGATCAGCTCTGTGCTCGCTGGAAAGTAGGATTTTTAATTGCTAGATCACCATTCAAGAACCTGCAAAGAGTCATGACTTTTCAACTAATCATTAGCAAAACCACCTCTGAACTGGAAAAGAAACTGCAGGGAAATGAAGATAACTGTCACCCACCCACCACCTTCACATCTTTTGTTCCTGTGTTTGTTGCTTGAGGGAACTCGTGCAGAAGTGCAGTGTCCCCAGCACAGCAAGGACAAATGTGAATGCTGATCTGTTGTTGTTGTGTTCATATGAGCCAAATGCCTGCTTTATTCAAGGCTGATGTTTACTTCTTTGTAATAAAAGAAGTTCTTTATTACACAGGATCAAAATAGGGTTTAGGCAAAATACTAGGTCCATCTTTCTATGTCCCCTTCCCTCTCCAGGAAGCACCTGGTAAAATAAAGAAACCCACAGAGTCTGCATGATAGTCTGATTCTGCAACAGCTGTTTGACACTTCCTTGTGAAAATGTGAGGCTTCTTCTTAATTTAGCCACTTAAATTGGACAGTCTTGATGTAAAATTAAAAAAAGTCTTCCTTCCATTTGCTATTTCATTGATAATTCATTAATGCAGCCCTCTGTAGGATATCTGCTCTCCTTCTTGAAACCCAATAAATAAGAGGGGTTTGCAAGAAATTCTCAAGATTCCAGGCTCGTTTAGCCTTGGAATCAAACAGAATAGATCTGATAAATATATATCAAATATGAAATTATGACATAACTGTGTTTAAATATTTCAGCTCAGCTACTTTAAAGAATGCTTAAGAAGTACTCAAGAATTATCAGAATAGCAAAATACCACAAAGCATCACTGTAAAATGTTTTAATCTAACCTATTTATAAATGTTGTGATAGAGAGTTCTCATCTTGCAGACTTCTTTCTCCACAAGTGTGCTGCTGGGCTCAGAACTGCCACATCTCATGCTAGAAATGGAGCCAGCAGAAGCTAAGCCATGTTGCACAAGAAAGATTGGAATGGGTTCCAGAATCCACCTGAACCATCTTTTACTATGGCTGATCTTGTTAAGAACAAGACAAATTTAAATCTGTACATTTTTACCTCTCCCCTTTTAAATCTCTAAGGAAGTTCAGGCTGAAAAAAAAGCTTTCAACCAGGGCCAGTGACTCGGTGAACTAAATCACATGGAGCTACTCAGCCTGGGGTTTGATTCAGTGTTGTCATTAATTTGCTGTATTTCATAGAATCACAGAGTTGTCAGGACTGCAAGGGACCTTAAGGATCACCTAGCCCAAACACTCCTGCCATGGGCAGGGACACCTCACAGTAGATCAGGTTGCTCAGAGCCCCATCCAGCCTGGCCTTAAAATCTTCCAGGGATGGGGTTTCGACCATCTCTCTGGACAACCTGTTCCAGTGTCTCACCACTTCTTCCTAACATCCAATCTGAATCTACCCACTTCTAGTTTTGCTCCATTCTCCCTAGTCCTATCAGTACCTGACATCCTAGAAAGTCCCTCCACAGTTTTCCTGTAGGTCTCTTTCAGATACTGGAAGGTCACAATCAGGACTCCTCAGAGCCTTCTCCAGACTGAATAACCCTGACTCTCTCAGTCTGTTTTCCAAGGACACAGCCTTAGCTCTCTGATCATCCTCGTGGCCCTTCTCTGGACATGTTCCTTAAGAATTCTGTTTTCACATCTTGCCACAGAAAGTACTGATTTCAGTGAACCTGCTGTTCAGGGATAGGATGCTTCCTGATGTGTGTCTGCGGCTGGGTACAGATGCTCACTGCTAGTGACTTTTTCCACATACAGTCTTAATCTGTTAGCATGGCAAGATCAAGATGAGCTTCATAAAACATTTTCAAGACCTTTGGTATTGTCTCTTTGTGGTTGAAGATCAGGGGCATTCTCTGACTGTATAACAGAAAGATTAGCTTACTTCACATCATAACTCTTTCAGTGTATAGATTATTTTACCACACATAGGTCAGGGATAAAGGAGGACCTTGAAGCAAGTACAAAACAAAAAATGTGTAAATGTTCTGCTTTCTCTTAAGTATTGTACTGAAAATCTATCTTAAGTTATAATGTTATTCTTTTCTTCAAAACTTTTGCTTTAGTTCCCAAGGCAACAAAACCCAAGAATGATAATTTAGAGGCTCTTCTAAGTACTAAGGGATGAGCAGTTGTAGATTTCTGATTTGTGGTTTGGGGGCCTGTTAATGAAAGGTGTCAATTATAGAGCCTATATTGTAAGGCAAACTCAATCCTCAAGCTTTGCCATTAATACACTCTGCACCATAATTTTAAGGCTCTTTATTACTAGTCATTGTAGGCTCTGCCACACATCACTAATCTCTGCTGCCTGAAAGATGCTGGGAATAGCAAGTGTCTATACATCAGAGTAATTTTAAGTTTTGCTCTGGTAATGAATGGAAATTGAATCAATCTCTTCTGGGACTTGCTCCAAGATTAGACATTAAAGCAGGATTTTTACACACACACCCTACACACGCTGCTGCAGTAAGCATAACTTCAGTTAATATACCTAACAGCTACATTTTCTCCTTAAAAAGTAGCTCGTTAGCCTGTAAAATATACAGGACTCAGGTGCTTGATATCAAATAAAGCCTTAAAAAAAATTATGTTTAACCACTAGAGATTTTAGGAGCCTGACAGGAAACAACTATTTCATACACAGCTTTGTGAGGCTTTCTGGAGCAAGTTCAGAATTCTAATTCTGGAGTTAAAAACTTTCAAGGTTGTTCCTAGGATGAGACAGAAGAAGATGCTGCTTGGAGGACCAAGGTCCTCTACTGCAAATCAGAAAAAGTCAGGAGCTGTGACTGCCTTTGGGCTATGACATAATTATGTCCTCATGAAGACAGAGAATGTTCAGTGGTTTATTTTTTATAAGAAGTGAAGAAAACCAGAAAGCAGAAGGAAAAGGATTACAAAAGGTTTAACCCTCAGCTACTTCAGCAGCATAGGAAGGGCATTCTCTGTATTGCTTAATTTGCTGAGCATTGAGGGAAAGGTAAAAACTTGAAAGGGTTAAAAAGGGGAAAAGGGAATGCTAGCACTCAGGGGATAAGGGTGAAATATAGGGGTCATAACCAAATACTAGCAGTGGGAATAGTGCATCCTCTGAAGGTTTTCAGGGCTAAAGAACCATCTTCATAAACTAGTTATGTGGCACTCCTATATAAAACTGATCCCAGTTCATGCTTCCATTTTTATGTTTTTTGCTATTCTGACAGCCTCATAAGTTGGTAGCCCTAATTCATAGCTCAGGCTCTATCTAGCCTGCCTCATCCTTTTGCCAGAGAGCAGAGCTGTTAGTAAGTCAGTCATGTAGTTCCATGTGCAGTGTAGTGTTCTGTGGTTGCTTTCAGCTCCTTTTGCTTGAGAGGATCCCAGTGTTACTTCAAATGTTGAAAAGGAACCCTTCTGTAAAATCAGGACCTTTTCAGATGTCAGTGGCTTGGGACATCCCATCTCCAGATATCTAACTCCAGCATTTATGCAATGCCTTTTTGATAAGCTTGATCTCAAACTGGTTCCTTCAGCAAGGCAGTGGGACAAGGCTGTAGAGTACAAAAAAGGCATGACAGAGTGTAGGAGAACTTTTAAAAAACAAAGATGCTAAATCTGCCACATTTCAAAAGCTGTAAGTCCCAGGTTCTAGCAGAAGAGCTCATTGCTAACTGCCTCAGGAGTAAGCATGAAGGCTTTCACTATAAAGCTCTTAGCTACAGCCTGCCTTCTGTTCCCACAAATACACCCACCAGTGGTGGCAGGCCTGACAGGCCAAACATGGGCTTATCCATGCCCTGGCTTGCCCAGACATGTTCCCTGCTCCCCCTGCTTCTATGCTCAGGAGGCAACCGTGGGAGGGGAAGGCACATGCAAAGGGCTTGGCCTGTGAGGCCAAGGCAAAGTGCTTGGGCTCTGGGGCAAAGGCAAAAGTGAGGCTTGGCAAAGTGCTAGTGCATAGACTGGCTGATCTATGTCCAATGCCCCATTTGGCTCAGGCCTGCTGTTGATAAAAGAGATAGGTAGGTAGCACAGGGGCGGCTGCTGCTGCCTCATTTTGCATCCTAAATTTTGCCTGGAGAGCTCACCAGGAACAGGCTCTAAATGCCTGCCTGTGATCCACCTGCACAGCCAGCCAGACACTGTGCTGAGGCTGCACACTGCATTGCATCCTGCCTGCACCTGAAAGTCTCCTGCTAAGACTAAAAGTGCTGGAGATACACAGATCATGCAGAGGAGCCAGGAAAAGGTCAGAGATGGTTTGCCTCCTTTCCCCAGAAGTCTGGGAAGAATCAAGTCTCAGCAGCCAACAAGACTCCCTCCTGGAGTACTGTGTCCAGCTCTGGAGCCCCCATTGCAAGAAGGACGTGGACATGCTGGAGCATGTCCAGAGAAGGGCCACTGGGATGGTCAGAGGGCTGGAGCACATCTCCTATGAGGGCAGATTGAGAGAGTTGGGGCTGTGCAGTCTGGAGAAGAGGAGACTCCGAGGTGACCTTCTTGTGGCCTTCCAGTGTCTGAAGGGGGCCTACAAAAAAACTGGGGAAGGACTTTTCAGGATATCAGGGAGTGACAGGACTAGAAGGAGTGGAGCAAAGCTGGAGGTGGGTAGGTTCAGACTGGATGTGAGGAGGAAGTTCTCCACCGTGAGAGCCTGGAATGGGTTGCCCAGGGAGGTGGTTGAGGCTCCATGCCTGGAGGTGTTTAAGGCCAGGCTGGATGAGGCTGTGGGCAGCCTGATCTAGGGTAGGGTGTCCCTGCCCATGGCAGGAAGTTTGGAATTAGATGATCCTTGTGGTCCCTTCCAACCCTGACTGATCCTATGATTCTATGCCTGGGCCTGTGGCTAGCTCCCACAAGTTGGGTAATAACAATTTTGTGAGGAAATACTTCAAAGCCTCTTCCAGTACAATATTTGCATTTGCCACTTTAAGAAATAAGTGATTTAGTTTTGCCTGTTCCCTGCCTGTACAAATTTCCAACCTGTGCATTTGGAACCTTGTGACTAAGTTTTCTGGTGAGTTTCAATGTTAATAACCAGTTTCCACAGTTATTAACAATCATTGCCTGGATATTAAAATTAATACACATTATTAATTTTGCATCATCCACCACATGTCCTTATTTTCATGTTAGTCAGGAGGTAAATAATCAATTTGCTCAGCATGAAGCCAGCTGAACAAATAACTCATTCTTTTAAGTAAGATGCCCTTAACATCATATGATTAAAGTTTAATCTGTCATACACACAGATCCACCAATAGAAAACAGCTACCCCTACCACATGCTGGAGTGAGAATCATGCTCCTCTCCTCCCCACAAGAGGAGAATTTGAAGTAAACCTTGCAAAAGTTGAAATAAATAGGATAAGTGTTGAGGCACATTGCACACATTGGCAGTGAGCTGCTTTCTGTATCTCACATCTCCTCACTTACACAATTTTTGCCCCTATTCATTCATTGCTGGAAGTTTTAATCTGAGCAGATCCAAAGAATTTGCTGTGTTCCTTCACACCTCCTTGCTTGCAAGGGCACAGCTCCTCCAATCAAGGCTTTTACAGCAAAAATCATAGATTAATAAAAAGGTGAAAGAGCTCTGCTCCATTATTTATCCCTGACTGATATTTATTAGCAAAAAACAATTTACGCTGGAATCTCTTTATGGGTCTGTGATTGCAGTAGCTGGGGCGAGTGGTAATTAGAAAGCTGCAGTGTCCTCTCACCTCAAAATTGGGCTTTAAAAAGATGACAAGATAATGAATGGTGAAGTCTAATATCCATATTAATTTCTCTGGGTGTTCACATGTGTGGCTGTGTGTTGTGTAGGTGGCTGGAAAGTTCAGGCCATTTGACAGCTAAGACATATTGCTGCTGGCAGAGCCCATCTGTCTGATTAGCCTCAGTGATGTGATGCGAGTGCTCGTTTGCACACCAGCCCAAAGCACTGGACTTGACTGTTCACATAAATCTCAACCACATTTC
The DNA here is from genome assembly GCF_015220805.1 of Pogoniulus pusillus. Classification (NCBI taxonomy): domain Eukaryota; kingdom Metazoa; phylum Chordata; class Aves; order Piciformes; family Lybiidae; genus Pogoniulus; species Pogoniulus pusillus. The sequence continues at coordinate 7,989,393 of NC_087293.1, forward strand.
CTAATGATCTGTTGCCATGTGCAAATCTAGAGCTAATTTTGATTGAGGAACATGTTAAAACAATGCATTAATTTTGAAAGTTGTCAGAACCCTGTGGGTTAGGCAATCCTCAAGTATTACGTGCAGGTAAACTGAGGCACGGACTCACATTGTCCAAAGTAAATTGTTAAAGTAGATTTGACCTCTGAAATGGTGAGTATTGGTTCAAGTTCAGCTAACATCCATTTCTCAGTGAAAGAAAGAGCTTAAAACTTGCTTCTGAAAGATTTTTGAAGAGGCCTAATATATTATATGACCTGGCCTAGGTCTGATCACCTTGTGACAGGGAACATAGTGTCTTGGACTTCTGGAAGCCCTTGACTGCACCACCACTGCACAGGGTCTCTGGCAGGGCAGACCGGGCTCTTATCAGAAGTCACAGCATCTATGTTGTAGCAGGGCTGAGGCTGACTCAGGCAAGAGGAAGGGGATGGAAGTTACCATGTGCATTGCTGGCTTCTGAATTTTGTAGAGAATCTCCTTGCGGGATGGGTAGAAGGCACCCTCTGAAACAAGCTTGCTCCTGAACGTTTAGCTATGTTACAACTCAAGGAGGAGATCAGCATCACCAAGATGCTCTTCCTAAAAGAGCAATGTAATTCCATGTCTTCTTTCTATCTCTCTTTGGCCTTTTGGAAGCAAAGTTAATGAGAGGCAGAGAGGTTTCTTTCACCAAGGAGAGACTTGGTCTGAGAAAAGAATCCTTCTCTCTAATCTTTTTGATCACACCTTAAGGGAGTTGATGCAAGCTATTAGCAAAACCAAGTGGGAATTTTTGTGGTTACACAGAAAATACTTGCATTTCATTTCCTCTCCCTTAATCACAAAGAGAAGTAATGAATCCAGATCAAAATTCTTTCCTTTCTCTGAGTTTTTCTTTTTAATAAAGTAAGTAAAATAACAGGTAGTTAAAATATTTTTTGTTTAAATTCAACACTTTCTTTCATGCAAATCACCTTAAATATTGTTTGGAAGTTTTATTATTATTTAAAGCATATCAGCTGGGAGATTCTAACAAATGCAGATGTTCTTCAAATTGATGAACTCAAACTGACTCTTGATTATGAACACTGTGGATTTCTGCTACTTGTTACTTAGCAGTATAGAATTCCTATGCAGCTTGTGTTGCTGTTGTGTACGTCAATAATGCAGTGGTTCTTGATGGTGATAGGGTAGTTGAAAAGAGCTTTAGGATACATGCATCTTCCTTTGAGAAGAGAAGCTGCTTCAGCTTTTCAGGACCACATGCCATTGGTTGCAGGCACAAAAGAAAATAGGAACAGCTGAAAGAACTTTATTGAAAAGCTCTGCCACTGAAATTGGATTGATTCTACTGGGCAGAGCTGCTTTTGTGTTCCAGTGCCACTGAGTTACCAGGTCATCATGTGCTGAGAGGCACGAAGTCTCTGCTCTATTGCCAGCATGACTTTCTGCTGTCCAAGGCCTTGGTGTCTTATCCCTGTTTTGCTTTAGCAATGCTGCATCATTAGGTTTGGACTGGGAAACACCCCCTTGGCTGTTAAGGGCTTAGGCAAGCATACATCAGTATGTTCAGTTTGCTGCCCAACCCAAAGGCTCTGCAGAGTGATACAAGAACATCTTGTGGGTGAAGGAAGAGTTTGGTGAATAACTGCAAAGAGAAGCTGCACATCTGAAAATCTCGACAGGGTCTATGAGGGCAATTTTGTAGTTTTAGTTTGCCTTTTTTTTTTATGACCTAGAATTGCAAAATCCTTAATAATTCCTCCTCTTATCTCCTCCATTTAGTAGCTTATTAAAAAAATTCAGAAAAGTCAATTCTAATGAAAAATGTACTTGTGCAATGACAAGGACTGCTGGTTTATGCTAATTCAACTGATCAGGCCATTAGTGTCTCTACCCCTCAATTTGATACAGTTACTATACTATGAGACAACATAATTCCTGTGCTCAGAACACATTAGAAATTAATTAGTACTGGCACAGAACAGTAGCACCTTGAGTAAAAGAAATACTAAATTGCTTCATTTCTGACACAGAAAATCAATGCATTCACCATTCAGACTTGACTCTTGTTTCATTATGCCTCCAAATAGATTCACAGAAGTCTATTTAGGATTTTAATATAGCTAGCACATTAAAAATTAAAATACAGACAAGACTGGATCATTTACCCAGGTATCAAAGAAAATACATCATCATGATTACAGAGACTATTCATCCATTAACTTCATGTACTTCTCACTCTTTTGGGTAGACTGATGCTTGTAGACTGACACAAAATAGTCCATCACCATCCCCAGCTGCAAAGTTTCCCCTTTTCTGAGTAAAGTGAGAATGAATTGGATCCCCAGCTGCTGAGGTTGAAATGAGGACTGTGAAGGGGAAAGAAGTAATGGTTACCTACTCGCTCATTTCTGCCAGTTTCAGCTATCACAGGCTTAAAACTGTTGCTCTCCAACTTGAGCCTCAGTGAAACTCTGATGCTCAGTGCTTTGTGGTCCTCTGCTTTCAGGCACTTAACGGTCCCTGTCTGGTCTTGTCCTCACTTTTGAAGGGCTAAAGCTAATCAGTGTGAATTGAAAGATTTTTATTACAAGATCACTATTTGCCTGTAAGAAAATCCAGAATTTAATCATGGGTTTTGGGTTGTTTTTTTCTGAGGCTTGAATAGTCTGGTTACAGAGACAAAGTTTAATGGATGTAATTAATCTGCAGCACTTCACTTGCCTACCTGGAATGTAGCAGGTTGGTTACACCTGCCCAAGTGAGCAATCCAGTCACGTTATTCTCTCCCTGAAAGTCAAATCCCTTTAGTAGAATGGAGACCTCCCCTCTCACTACATGAATCTCAATTACATCCCAATGTAGCCTGAAGCTAATATATCAACAAAGACAACTCTATTAGACAGTTGGTGTTGCTTTAAAACTCACCCATTTCACAAGGTCACTGTCTTTGTTCCCTCTCCTCTTCCCAGGAGCCACACACACACACAGTTGTTTTACCACCTCATCAACAACCTGCTTAATATTTTCTATTTTCTGAACACTCTACTCAGTCTGTGTTGGCTTTTGATCTACTTTCACCTGTAGCTGAAGGGCATTCCACGGCTATCTCTCTTAATCAAGTCTTGCTGGAGTGCAATTGGTTTTCAGTGTTCAGGTATCAAATTGATTCCTGTTCCTACTCAAGTAAGTGAGCTTACAACACTGGAAAGAATGTTCAAGAATAGCCTTCAAGTTTCTGAAGACCTCATTTTACTATTAAAAAAAAAGGCATATTTTTTTCCTTTGGTTTATTTTTTAGGTGACAATTTATCAAGAGAGCAAAGGCAAATATGCATCCAATCTCTCAATAAAGATGTTAGTCTGCAATAAAAAGTGGTTAGTAAAAAAAGCTGTTAGCTTTCTGAAATCTCCAGAGCTTCTTACACAATTTTTGGAACTTAAAAAGCTTTAATATGCTTCTTTTGGCTGTCAATCAGCAGAGAAGCAGATTCCAAGGAAAAGAGCCCACATACAGTGTAGTCTCTTTGACAAGGACCAAAAAATGCAATGCCAGCTCATGCTCATTATGCCAATTACTTCATAAGGAAGCAAGAAACAACTGCTAAAACCATCAGACAGCTTTGTGGCAACATGCCTTTTTTACCTTCATATTTGCAGCTCATAACAATTAAAGGACAGCTCTTTGAAACAGTAATGAGAATGTTTGTAAGTAGATAGAAAGTGGGTGGAATTTTGGATTTGACATACTTTACTCCCAGATTAGTGCAGAAAGTTTGGGAGGAAACAGATTTGTCAGCAAATCCTCTGTTGCAGCAGATGTTTGCTTTGAAACATTTCAGGTTTGATGAACTTCTTGTGGATCAGAGGTGGGGTTTTCTGAGTTTGGATTTATGGCAGGCCGCAGAAACAGCCCACAGGGAACAAACCACAGAGTTTGTTTGTCAGGCTTACAAGGTACCTCTGCTGGAATGTTGCTCAAATGACTGGAAAGATGGAGATTCTAGCCTGGAAACACCTTCCTGGACTCTAAGGGCACAGCTGAACTGGATAGTTTTCCTTTGAAAAGGGAATTTTGTCATCACAAATAAATGCAAGAGCTCAGGCTGCCTTAGGGCTCTCCTAGTAATCTAAATATTTATACTCCTTGAATTGCAGTGCTTAATCCTACAAATGTAACAATCGGTAGAACTGCAATTTGTAAGGAGCAGGCTTCTTCCAGTTCAGGGAACAGCCATGCTTTCAGTTCCCACCCATGTAAAAGATTAATTTACAGTACCAGGCTGTTAACTGATGCTTTTGGAAAGTTTTCCTGAGTTTTAATCTAATTGAAAACAGAGTATTAAGTACTTTTCGTTTGTCATTACAGACTCTCCTTTAGGGCCTATAGATCTTTGTAGGACACGAACAGGATTTAGTTTTAAGTAACAGACTGAGACATGATGAAAGTGAGAAGCAGAGGCTGAGACCTTAATTAAAACAGAGTTACATTTCAGAGAGTTATTAAAGAAGAAGGAGGTGCTAGCGGCTAGAGAGTAGCTCTAACTGTTCTTCAAAGCCCATTTGCACAGTGCAACAGACAATACAACAGCCCTTTTATTCACCTTTGCCATGTTAGTATTTGTGAAAAGCAGACTTCAAACAGGCTCAGAGCTAGAAGACTGCTGTCCAAGGGTGATGGGCACATCAAGGAGTTAGGGATGAAGGAATGGATGCTAGCAGCTGGAAGCATAGAAGCTCCTCTGAAGTCTGCTAATGTTTTTTGACCTTGCTAGAATTCATTTCACTTCATGATCCTCTTGATTTCAGTGTAAAGTCTGGCAGCTTCTCTGCTCAGCCATTGCTCTGAGGAGCTTTTCATTTATTGCAGCTCCACGTTAAAATTCACTTGCACTTGGTGTCCATGCTGAACTGCACCATGACATCCTGTGAGATGATAAGAAAGCAGTCTGGTTCCTTAGAGAAGGAGCAAATGCAAAGATAAACCAAGCCAGTCAGAACTAAAGGAAAGTTCAGGTTCAGATGGTTTACAAAAAGCTTGAAGACTTAGGGTATATTTTTTATTCCTTCTGATCTGTACATGCATTGTTTCCTGCTCAGAGGATCACAGTTGTATCAGGGTTTATTTCCTGCTCAAAGGATCACAGTTATACCCTTCCAATCTAATTTGTAGCAATTCATGATACTAAAATCTATCCATAATTTCAAACCTTTCATTAGCAGGCAAGTAAATGCTTTGGCAGGCAGTATCATGGAATCAGGACAGCAATTACCTCTCCTGTGGACATCTCAGTACTGTGCTTCTCACTCTCACAGAGATATGCAACACCACCTTCTAGGAACAGTCTAAAATCACCTTAGACAGGCTCACCATGTATTGTGGATACATCAGCTAGTTGCAGACTCCTGGCAGAAGAGGACAAAAAAGAACTTGTTACACCATGGCAGTGAGATCCTTGCTATTTGACTCAGAAGACATCCAAAGATCTTCAGGCTTCTTGTGTTTATGTGATTGATGGCTTTGCCCAAAGCTCAGGATATTGCCCTTAAAACATCAAGCATTTATATGTTCTGTGACAGTAGACGTGTTGGTTTCTTACTTGGGGGGACTGTCTGTTGAGTTATTGCCAGATTCCCCTGCAGTTCTCTGGAGAGTATCTGAATTAAATATGATAAGAATTGATGAACTGTACTGGAAAACCCCTCCAGGCTATCAGGTATTCATTTACAGGAGCAGAAAGAATCCTTGTCCTTAGTCTAGTTGTGTTTTATCACATAAATGATACTTTAGAGGCAGCATTCTGCATGCCATCTCATTTTGAAGTTGGTTTAGGTGTTTTCCTCATTAGATCACAGCATTTATGGAAACTACTGAGAATTTATTTTTGTTGTGGTCCTTTGGAGTCTTCTTTTTCCTACAAATCTTTAACAGAGGACTAATTTGTACATACAACATGTGTATGAATGTATATATAATGTATAGATAAGGAGTTATATAGAGGATTAAATTTCCTACATCCTGATCACAGGATGGCAGAGATTGGAAGGGACCCAAGGAGATCATCAAGTCCAACCCCCCTGCCAGAGCAGGTCCATACAATCTAATTTAGGTCACAGAGAAACACATCCAGACAGGCCTTGAAAGTCTCTAGATAAGGAGCCTCCACAACCTCTCTGGGGAGCCTGTTCCAGTGCTCTGGGACCCTTACAGTAAAGAAGTTCCCCTCGTGTTGAGGTGGAACCTCCTATGCTGCAGCTTACACCCATTGCTCCTTATCCTATCCCAGGGAGCAAGTGAGCTGAGCCTGACCCCCCCCCCCGAACGGCCCTCAGATGTTTATAAACATGTATTAAATCCCCTCTCAGTCTTCTCTTCTCCAGACTAAAAAGCCCCAGGTCCCTCAGCCTCTTCTCATGAGCCATGTCCTCCAGTCCCCTAATCATCCTCGTAGCTTTCCACTGGACCCTCTCCAGCAGATCCCTGTGCCTCTTAAACTGGGGAGCTCAAAAGTGAATGCAGTACTGAAGATGGGGTGTCACCAGGGCAGAGCAGAGGAGAAGGAGAACCTCCCTTGATCTGCTGGAGTTACTGACTCTCCTAGAGTTTTACAGTTTGTTCTCAAGGGGGTGGTGGTGGCTTTGCTGACTTTGTCAGGTTTGGGTTAGATTTGGTTTTTGTTTGCTTGATTGGTCAGTTTTCTCTTTCATTTAGTTGGTTGATTGGTTTGTGGGTTTTCAAGTCATTGTTGTTTGGTTTTGTAATTGTTTCATTTTCCTTATTATTTAGGAAAGCTTTTGAATATGTTTTCACACTTTCTGATTCAGAACACTCAGAATCTGGTTGTCAACCAAAGGAAATCTCTTAAGGTTAATAGTTGTCCACCCAAGCATTAGATGCAAAGATTTTCATAAATAAGAAAACACTAAAGCCTCTAACTTCTGGCAAGATTAAGAGGGCTTAAAGCTTGCTGCTGAGAGCTTCTCGTGTTATCACAGGTTTCAGCATACAAGCTGCTCAGGCACCAAGGTATTGCTCCAAAGGGAAGATGCTTTGGCATGGTGGCATTCTCTTGTATACAAAAGCCTGACTGCCACTGAGCACTGGTCCCATCCTCTGGTGGAATGATGTTATGGCCACATCTGAAGCAGCTCTCTATAACAGACAGTTTTAACCAACAGGTCTGATAGATAACATTTCCTATGAAACACTCTGAATCTGCAATAAACTTTATGTGGCTACCTCATGAAACACATTTTTTTACTGTTAGTAAAAATCATGCATCCTGCAAACCTCTTGGGCTGAGTTGTGCTGGAATGTTTTTTTGGGGAGGGTTTTTTTTTGTTGGGTTGTTTGGTTTGTTTTACCTCTGTGCATGTAAATGTAGTAGTTTCTTAAATACATGCATTATGTTTAAGATGCCTGGTAATCCCTGCTGCCTTGGCAAAAGCTATTAATAAAGCACTTACAGGCCTGAGTCATTCAGTATGCTCAGTGTGTTAGTATGCTCTGACTCTAACAGAGGCACTACAGTTATTTAAGCATCTGAATTCAACAATAGTTAAAAAGTCTAAAGTATCTGACATAATTTGCAGTAAATTAATTTCCTTCTAGACTAAGTCAAAGCAATTACATTCAACTAGGTGCTGCATTATAGCATAACATTTATCATCATTTAAGTGCTGCAAAGTACTTAAGAACTCGAACATATCTTTATTTCCTTTGCTGACTTTGCATTCCCTAGATGTTCATTGGTAGGAAGAAATGTGAAATTCAAGCAGGATTTGAATTGCTAACCCAAATGGGAGCAGAGAATAGGTACATTTAGGTTGATATGTTTTTTTGTTTACAAATCAAGTTTGTATCATGTACCTCTTTGGTTTTCTTTTTTTCCACAAGGATGCTCCTGACTGTAACAGAACATGAGTTAATACAAAGCCTTTTCCTGTTCTTACAGCTTTTCTGTACACTTCACCTTCCAGTAGGATGTGATTGTCATCTTTTTCTTATGTTGAGTCTAATTTGAATTATTAAAGTGGGAATTGCCTGTGCATGCTTCTCTTGCCGCATAAAGGCGTATTAAGACTTTGCTCAGACTTTGCAAGCGCTTGGCTGTGCATCCTCTCACACCCAGGTGGTCAATTTGACTTCTGGTGTTTGCTAGCTAAGCTAATGACCCAGGTATGAGTTTGCATTCTAAGATACAATAGTCTTAGGTGGTCTAATAAGATCATGTAGAAGTTATTTGCCATGAAGATTATGTGAAGGTTCAAAGTGAAGATCTCCCTAACGCTAGTGGCATGTGTACTCTTGTAATCTGTCTCCTGTCCGAAGGTATTTATGGACATTATTGCAAAAGACTTTTTCCAAGGCACTCTGGAAAACAACACCTTTCTTCAGAGATGTATTTTTGTGAGTATTCTTGGCCCTTTTCCAGAGTACAATTCCATACTGCTCTAAAACTTAACCAAAAGTACTGCTGGGATGTGGCAGTCCTTTGAAACAAAACAAAATGTTTGAACCTCAGCTTGAAATGAGAGGATGTCTGTTGCAAGATATCCAGGCCTTCTGTCCTCTCTCTTGTACTGAAGACTGCACTAAACTTCAGTTCAAGAAATAATGGTTACCTGCTGGTGAGGGACACCAACCAGACTCCACTCAGTTCAACGTGAATCCCGCCGGAGACATTTATTGTTCGTTCTGACCCCATTTATATAGTCTTGAGCATAGAGCACACACCTACATGTTAGCATAATCTAGGCAAGAACAACCCAGTCTTTTACATACATCACACCTCATTTTTCTCATTAACCAGGTGTCCCACTATCTCTTCTCCCCTGTGGGAGACATCATGAAGCTGTGGGAACCAAGGCCAAATGGACACAGACTGGCTGTTGTTATTCCTTTCACATTCCATTCCCACAGTTATCCTTCCATGAGACAACTAAAGGAAAGAGAAAACAGATCAACATTTCTTCTCATTTTAACCAATGAAAGCTGATAGTGATTTATGCTTTATCCTACTCATAATAGGCATAGTAAAGATTTATTATAACTTGTAGTTCGTATTTTCCAGCTCTAATTACAGAACTGTTCAGAATTACTAGCTGTTGTATTTTAGGTCAAACTGTGGGAGGTTTCTCCCCATTAATCCAATAAGGAGGAAAGAAAAGCATCTAATGCCACAACTAATTCTTGCTTGTCAACATGCCATTAGTATAAAGTTTCCAATTTGTTGTTCAGTAGATAGTGCAAATTGAAGCAGAGTCAAATTCAGCTTCCAGTCCAAGTAGATTACACAAACTGTATTGAGTTTGAATTGTTGAATGTAGGACTCCATAGGTCAGCTAAGGTTTTGGAACAAATGCAGATGCTGTGTTTTGTAGATCCACAATTAATATTACAGTTGCAATTAGACTGCATTGGAATATGTTAATGGGATGAGCAATAAAAAAAAAAAGTTGCTAGTGTATAACTTTCTGGCATGTTTCACCCACTCACAACCAGATGTTACCCCACACATTAGCTTCCCTCTTAGCACCAACCTTCAGATACAAATCTGGAGGAGGTGAACATGTCGTTGTGATTTCCCAGGCTGCTTCTTTCATTACAGTCTTGCTATTAAGCTTCTTTAAAATTCTGATTTCTTCATCTCCACACACCTTGGAAATGCATTAGCTTTTGCAGTATTACTCCTATTGCATTGATGTCAAAGGATATAAAAGCTTCATTTAGGCTGCCCTTTTCGTTCTTTTTCTCCTGTGAGCTAAGTGAAAAATGTTGAGACTCTTTCCATTACTTTTATAAAGAAAGGCTTTTGAAGGCATTAACATGCAGAACAACATATGCTTTAATGTGCACCCTTCTGGCAACAGAGAAGATAGTTATTAGTTTTTTTAACCCCTTCTTTCCCTCTTTGACATTACTGCTGTAGCGTAAGAGCTCAAGCATAGGACTGTATAGTTATGAGATGGAGCTGCCTGACATCCAATGTTGCACCAAAAACCTAACCCTTCTAATTAACTAAACCATGGCACTAAGTGCCTCTTCCAGTCACCTCTTAAACACCCTCCAGGGATGGTGACTCTACCACCTCCCCAGGCAGATCAATGCCAATCACTCTTTCTATGAAGAACTTCCTCCTAACATCCAACCTGAACCTGCCCTGGTGCAGCCTGAAACTGTGTCCTCTTGTCCTGTCATTGGTTGCCTGGAAGAAGAGACTAACTCACAACCTCCCTTCAAGGGGTTGTGAAGAGCAATGAGGTCACCCCTGAGCCTCCTCTTCTCCAGGCTGAACAACCCCAGCTCCCTCAGTCTCTCTTTGTAGGGCTGTGCTCCAGGCCTTTCACCAGCCTTGGTGCCCTTCTCTGGACACATTCAAGCACCTCAACATCTTTTTTAAGTGGCCCAGAACTGGACACAGAAGTCAAGGTGTGGCCTGACCAGTGCTGAGTACAGGGGCAGAATAACTTCCCTGGTCCTGTTGGCCACACTGTTCCTGATCCAGATCAGGACCCCATTTGCCTTCTTGGCCACCTGGGCACACTGCTGGCTCATGTTCAATCACTGTCAACCAGCACCCTCAGGTCTCTCTCTGCCTGGCTGCTCTTCAGCCACTCCATCCCTGGCCAGTAGCACTGCTTGGGGGTGTTGTGGCCAAAGTGCAGAACCTAGCGCTTGAACTTGCTAAATCTCATGGCACTGGACTGTGCTCATCTGTCCAGCCTGTCAAGGTGCCCCTGCACAGCTCTCCTACATTCCAGCAGATCAATACATGCTCCCAACTTGGTGTTGTCTACAAACTTACTGATAGTGAACTCAATCCTCTCATCCAGATCATCAAGGAAGATATTAAACAGGACCTGGCCCAGCACTCATCCCTGAGGGAATCAGAAAACTTCTCTTGACAATTGAAAGTGGCCACATCCTAGTCTCTGGATTTGGCATCTCTCTTCTAATAGCATCAGAAATTAGCATAAAACTGATGCAAGAATTGCACAGAATTGCCTTTGTGTTACTAAAACAAGTCACTCTATTGATGACCTCCACATCCACTCCTGAGAAACTGCAGATGCTTCTACTCTGAAAGACACTGAGATGTGCAGACTTACCAGCTAGAGCAGGAAAATGAAATTAAGAAATGACACACCTTTCATCTGAGTAAGCATCTTCATTATCTTCATTTAACAGAACAAGGGGACACAGTCTCACATTGTGCTGGGGGAGGTCTAGGCTGGATGTTAGGAGGAAGTTCTTCACAGAGAGAGTGATTGGCATTGGAATGGGCTGCCCAAGGAGGTGGTGGAGTCACCGTCCCTGGAGGTGATCAAAAAACGCCTGGATGAGGCACTTAGTGCCATGGTCTAGATGACTGGATAGGGCTGGGTGGCAGGTTGGACTGGATGATCTTGGAGGTCTCTTCCAAGCTGGTTGATTCTATGATTATCCCACAGGGCAGTCCCCCAAGAATTATCTAGGAGTACCTGCTTCATGTAGCTGTCCATCTGACTAAAGAACATGAAAGAAAAATACAATTTGATCTTTACAATTGCTGCAGCTTCATTAACTTTAGTGGAGTCATAATTATGTTCCAAGTAGGAGCAGACTTTGCTCGTGAGGACACTTGTGGGGAACTAGCTGGTTTCCCTCTTTTGTGTTTGAGATTTTTCCTGATCTACACCAGTAGGAACATGGCTGGATTAAGATGTGCTTCGTCAACAAGAATGTTTGCACCATTTCCTTACTTAGGGGCTCTTACACAAGAGGCTCTTACTTAGCCTCTTGTGAAGAACAAAGTCTTTGAATTAGCTTCTAAAAGCTGTTGAAAACCCACAGGTGTCTACATCATACTCTGCTTTTTTGTTCATTTATTGCATTCTTTCTCAAAAGAAAGTCCTTTCACCCTCAAATTATACAATAAGAGTGCTCCATCTACCTCCCATGGAAGCAGAATGAAACCTGGGACCTGATAAAGGCAACAGACTTAAGAGTTCCTCCTAATTTTTAGAGTTGCTGACCACTGTCAGATCTTATTTCTTTTGAAAGGATCTAGGTCAAAGCCGATTAGATACTCCAGTGATTTCAGGACAGCAGAGAATGTTCTGTGAACTATTGAAAACGCTCTTTTCAAATCACTGTTCTTAAATATGTGAATGAGACTTCTCATTCCTAATCAGAGGTGAACACTAAAAGATTAAACAATGAGCTTTTGAACTTTCTGTCCTGCAGAAGACTGCAGATTCCAGGCTACCAGGGTGCCTTGCTGTGGTTCAATACACATCTTTGTCCATTTCAGCTGTCGTGTGGGTCTTCTGGTCAGGGAAGGTGGGAGACTCAGCCATCAGTTTCCCTCCAGTGGAAAGTCATCTGCATCCAGCAGTTTTCTTCTGACATCTAGATACACAGCTGCTGCCAGGCTGAGGTGTGCAAAGCCAAATAAGTAAAATTCAGCACTCCCAGTGATGTGAAAAAGATTAAGTCAGGCAAAACTCCAGCTATATATTGTAAATGGTCCCTCTGTGATGGTAGTTTCCTGGCTGGCTAGATCGGGTTTCTCCATGTCAGATTCTGTGGTCATAGATTTATTCACATTACTGTTTCTTGCTGAAGACAATGCCCTGGTGGTATTAAGGTCTCGTTTGGCTGCAGAGCTAAAATAGAAAGCTCCAAATCCCCCTCTCTATTGTACCTAATTAAGGAATCTCATTAACCCTCTCTGTGGATAGATTGAGAGGATGTCTCCTTTCTGCAGGCTGCTAATGAGTTTTCTGGTAGAGCAGCACACTTATCTGACCCCTGGTATTAGGTGCTGTGTTAAATGTTCTCTGCCAGCTCATAGCAGTGACATTTCCTTTCTTTGTCTGTTCTAAGAAACTCATCTGAACTGAACCTGGATTTAAGGGGTTTTCTTTTTATTTCTCACCCTACTTCTGGGCCATTGGCAGTTCACAAGTTAGGAAACCAGTTGCCTAGTCTTATGGAAGCTTCTGAGATTCAAATGGCCAAGAATCTTCTCGGTGGTAGTGATGGGGAGATAAAATGGGGTCAGTTCACTCAGCCAACTATGCAGAGATAACTGGACAAACAAATTCAGCATAATCCTGGTCATAATTTTCCCTGTATGTCATCTCTGCACCATGGAAATTTTTGAAGGGTGTATGTAAGAGGACAGTCTGTACTATACTGGTGACTCTTCTGTGTTCAGAAAGATAGCCACTGTTTCATTTGTCAGGAAAGCAATAATCTGATAGCTTCTTACATTCAGCTCTACTGTCTAGGGGCTGCTGAAGAAAATCTGGACAGTGATAAAATGACAAAGGATGTGCTGCTGAGCATGGTGCAGGAACATTGCCCAGCTTCTTCAGGGAGCCAGCTCCAACCCAGCAGGGTTGATTTGTTCCCATTCCTACCAGCCTGCTAGTTTAATCTGACTTCAGCAGTCCCGCAGGGCTCTCTTCCCCCAGGGGTCCCCAGTGCTGAGGTACAAGGGTGGGTGCAGGGCCAGGCACTCTCTGTTCTGCAGCATGCCTGTGACAAAAACCCTACCAGAGCACCAGGTGCTGGGAGCAGGTGCAGAGGCGGTGTCTGCATGTGGATTCTCCTGTGGTCTGGCATGGTGAAAGCCAGAAGCCCAGCTGGGCTCATGCCTACTGTGTGGTGCAGGGAAAGTAGCTGTATTGCTTTGTTGCGGGAACCAGATCTGGTCAGCGAGGATGGGGAGGTGCTCCACTGGGCACCATGTGGGCTCAGACTGCTGAGCCTCCTGATTCAAGTGAACGTTTGGATGTGGGTAAGGAGGTGTAGTGGTACAACAGTTGTAAGGTGGACCTAAGTGGACAGATGAGGATGAGCAGATCATCAGAAAGATAAAGGAGCCAAAACCACCCCACAGAGTTAAAACAGCCAGTCTGTAGTGGAGTCAGAGCAAGGAAACTTCAAAAGACACCCCTGTGTTTCTGTTTGCTAAGTGGAGCTGTCTGTGGCTGAATTCTTGCCCTAAGCTGCCATGAGGATTTGCATATTAAGAAGGATGTACTGTTTGCCTGGCCTTTTCCTCAGCAGATAGGGAACTGATACTATTGAAGTGGGCTTTAAATAACGAAATGGAAGGCAAAAGCAGGGGAAGAAATGAAGTTGCCCTCCTTTAACACAAAACCAAGAAGCTGAGCAAACTCAAGCAGTGGAAGGGCATGATGAGAAATTATTTAATCTCCTGTTCCCCACTGGAGAGGAGGAGTTGAAATATTTACCGTTGGGCTGTTTGAGCTAGCCAGTGTTATTGAAACCTGCTGAGAAGATTCAGGGGCTTGGAATGTTATGAAAATTCTTGTTTTCCACTAGGCAGAGCAGGCTGAACAGAACAGGCAGGAATGGATGCCAGTTGGTAGCAGATCAGGAGCATCTGCTGATTCATAGTTATATAACAAAGCACAAGACAGGATTAGCTGCTACAGACCACCATGATACCCATGTTAGTGCTCGAAGATGTCCCCTGCAGGCAATAGCTCCAGTTCAAATCCCAGCCCACACTGGCCTTCCTGTTTACTCTTCCCTGGGTCCTCATACCTGCCAGCCCTTGCATCCTTCTCACATCCAAATGGCCGTGGGTAGCCCTGGGGGATGATTCATGTGTGTTACACCTCAAGGAGAATCTGCTGCTTTCCAATCAGCGATGATAAGCAAGAATCAATCATGTACCATAACCTGCATAGATCACAGAAAGGGACATCTATTGAGCAGTGCTCATGGCCTGAACAATATGCTGGCCTATTAATTTTCATGAGATTTTTCCAAAGGCACATTAACTTGGACAACACAAGGTCACTATGCAGAGAGCTGGGTAGGCACTGCAAATTATTTTGCACAAATTTAGAGTCATTCTCTTAGGCCCTGCTCATCCTTCTGTATTGTTAATCTCCACAAAATCCTGAGTGGTCAAGTTTGCTCCTTTCATTAGCTTTCCCTATGTATTCATAGCAGCTTTCAGACAGAGTTTCTCAGGGCAATGTTTAAAGCCTTTTGCATAACCATAAAGGCCAGCAGTGATCCTGGAGAAAGAAACAATAGCATATGAACGACACAATTAATGAAGGCACAGGGGAATACCAGAATCCCCGAGAGACCCTTTCAGTGAATTGAATAAGGGAGGAAAAAAGTCACCTTAGCTATCAGAGTCAAGCACTAAGTGATTATACTTAAGTGAAGTATCAAGATTGGTATTCAGATAAAAGTGGTCCCCTATGGCCTTTAAATCTTTGGCCTTTAAATCATTTCCTTGCATCCATTGAGCTATTCTGAGAGACATAACCTATGCAAAGTTCTCTTAAACTAGCAGGAAATATCAGTGTAATTTTTCCTAGTGATCCTGCTTATTTAGCATGCAAAGGACATGTGTGGTACGGCAGAGGAGGGTACTAAGGTAGCTGTGTGACTTCTGACCAGAGCTGGCTTGCAGGAGAATGATCTGTTACTAAAAGAGGTTTGAATCTATTTGGACTTGTCCATTTTTATACTGGTACAGTAAGGTAAAGCTTGTTAAGTAGCTTTTCTGTAGTTAGATGTTTGTTCTATTGCACAGAACATCCTGTTATAGGCAATACTGTATCTTGGAGGAAAATAGCAATAATGAAGGTATAGCTTTAACAAGAAAGCCTCTGCAAATCCAGACCCTAGTGAAAAAAAAAAAAAAGACCATTTTTAACCAAAGAAAGCAATTAAACACAATGGGGATTGTCTTTAAACCATTCACATGCGTTTGTAAACTGGACTAATTGGTTATGTGCATTGTTTTGCTGGTTAACATAATATGTGCCTCATACTTACCTGATAGTACCATTGAATGGAAAAAATCTTAACGATTCCATTGACCTTGTAAGATTCCTGGGAATCCCAGGCTTACTGACTGGTGTATTAAACCTAAAGCAGCCTAATTACCTAATTTACAAATATTTCAAACCTGATGTATTGATGCACTGTAAGGTTAATTGCTCTTCTTACTCAATTAGTAGGAACCTTGTGCTCTTTATTATATAAAAGTAAGCCATTAGCACTTTCTGCATGTTTATATCCAAGGTTCAGTAATGACAAAACTTTTATCTTAGCCCTGCAAAACCTTAATTGGTTTCTATCTGAATACCTGTTTCTTCCAACATGGAATTCTTAAGCAGGCTTTTAAGTAAGTTTTCTAGGTGTCCTGATTTGGCTGGTCCTTGTAAGCTTTCCTATTTCTACAGATTCATCCTCTCCACAGTTGCCAGCTTAGCTGCCTGTTTAAAGGTCGTTTTTACCCAGTAGATCAGAGATGGAGCTCCTGAAAGATGCTTTTCTAGCCTCTGACAGACTTTGGCCTTTTCCAGAATTGAGGAGTTTTGCAAAATATCTATTTTATTACTTTTAGTTCATGTTGTCCAGTGTGAGGTTGCCTAGTGTCAGGTCCTCTCTCTCCTCCTGAAAGCTGCCAGCAATGACATGAAGTGACAATTAGAATCAGAAATGTTTCAGTTGGAAAGGACCTTTTAAGATCATCAAGTCCAACCATTCTCTGTCTCTGCTAAGCCATGCCACTCAGCACCACGTCTCTGCCTCTGTGAAACACCTCCAGAGTTGGGGATTCCATTACCTCACTGGGAAGCCTGTTCCAGTGGCTGAGAACCCTTTTGAGGAATTTTCTTCCAATATCCAAACGAAACCTCTCCTAGTGCAATTTGAGGTCACTGTCTCCTTCATGGCAGAGAATTATCCTTCTAACATCAATAACCCAAGAGTATTCTAGTGAAATTGATGTAGCTGAACTTTAGCTCCCAATAGCAGCAAGTGATAACCCACAGGAAAACTTCCTCTGAACCAGACCAGCAGCTTTCAGGTCACTAACAGCCTCCAGCATTGAAGCAGGGGCGCCCTTCTTGACAACTACTAGGGTCATCCTTCTTGACAACTGCTTAACCCTTCTTAACCAGCAAAACAGGCAAAGAAAATGATGTCAGGAAAACTATCACTGAACTATTGTAAGAGAGAAAAAAAAAAGAACTACTGGAAAACTGAAACTATGCCTTGAAACGTTTCAACCTTACAACTGGGAGCACAACCACCACACTTTCACAGCATGAGGCTCTCTCCAGGCTTCCACCCTGGTTCTGTATGGTCTTGTGTTCTTTGTTCAACAGGCTCAGATCTGTACAGCAAAACACTGTGGTTGTCCATCTGAACTTGTATTCATTCCAAGCCTTTTACTGAAACTATTCTCAAAGCTGTTTAATTTCAAAAGGTACCACAAGCTGAATTCTTTAATTAAACTCACAAGTACACCTAGTTTCTGCTAATAACAAATCAGGGTTATTTTTTAGTTAATGGTATCGTTACAGATGTTAACAACCTGCATACTTTTTAGCATGCCTTAAGACCACCAACCTTTAAATAACTTCAACCAGTTAATAAGTTGACATCCCCTCCCCAATCATATAGGCTACAGATTATCCTGATCTAACCCGATGTACCATTTCTCTTCATGTAATGACTGCACTGGTGTTTTAGCCATCAGCTTTGCAATACTGCACAAAACCCTACCCAGGTGTGGTGTTCCAGCCAGTGTGTGCTAGTTTGAGGCTAATTAGGGTATTTTAGTGAGAGAAATGAGATTATAGGCTGTGTAAAGGAAACAATGGTGGTCTACTTCACTCATAGGCTTGCTGAGATGTATACAAACAACACACAGATAACACAGTTGCTGTGTGCCTCTCCTGCCTGCACTCTTCTTCCTAACCTGCTGTCTGTGTAACTAATCCTTCTGTTTTCTAACCCACTTGGCCGATTCTCCAAACACACCTTGAATGCAAGGCGAAGTCTGGGATAAGGCAGAGGAGTGGAAAGGAGGTGGAGGGGTTTGGGAGCGCCTCTTGGCTACTGTGGTTTCTGGGAGGGCTGTTGTGTTTCTGTATTAAACTTGTGTACTTCTGCATGCAGCTGTAGATGTTGTAAATACCTGCTTGTATGTTGTGCTGAGCTGTACATACGAACCTTCATTCGAGGCTAGTCTGGGTGATTTCATGGGGGCGGGGGGCAGGTACCACCCAAACCGTCGCACACTGGCATGGAAATGCCACTGCCTTGTCAGGTCTCTTTGTTCTCCCACCTCACATCAAGGACTGTTTTGCAGAAATGCTGCCACAACCGCTAAGGTTTTAGCAGACAGGTGCTGTAACGATGTGTGGGGTGGTGGCCGTGCAGGGTTTTAAGTAGTAAGCGCAAGTAGTGAGGCCCTCGCTCAACACAGGCGCCGTTCCCCACCTGCCAGAACTCCTAACCCCATCCCAATTAACACACTTGAGGCCAAGACGAGAGAGGAGGCAGAGAAAAACGAAAGCAGGCCTTTATTAGCGGTTTGTGCCACCTGAGCTGCGTGCGGGGTCAGTGCCCGGCCCTCAGCCGGCCCAGGGCACGCTGCCTGCTGCCGGGCTCCGGCCCTGAGCCTTGCCCGGGAGAGGCAAAGGGCTATGTGGCACCGGCCAGCTGCCTCCCTGCCTCAGAGCAGCCGAGACCCTGCGGCAGCCCGGCACTGTCCCATCCGCGTTCCTTTCCACCCCCTACCGCACACCGGCGATGGACAGTTGGCACCGGGCAGTCCCACTCCGTCACCGGCGGGACCAGACTGCGGTTCTGCAGCAGCCCCGCGAAAAGAGCAGCGTTCTCCCATCTACCGGAGCGCCACTGAAGCGGCACGTCTGCCGCCAGCAGCTCCCGCAGCCTGGCAAGCCCAAGCACCCTGCAGCCGCTCAGCCGCCGCCCGCCTGAGCACAACCGCGCAGCTGCCTCCCAGCCGGCCGCAAAGAGCCGGCGCTGCACGACACTGCCGGAAAACAAGCGGGCGAGGGGCGGGGTGAGGCGGCGGCGGCGGCGGCCGGGAGCGGCTTTGAGCGGCCCTGCCCGCGGCGGTGCTGGCGTTCCCGGCGGTGCCTGTGGGTGCCCCTCGCCGGGCTGTCCCGTGCCGTGCCCATAAGGCAGCTGCGGCCCCGGCCGCTCTCTCCTTTTGCCGTGCAGCTCTACCTCCAAGAATGACACTGAAGGGCTGCAGCGGGTTCAGAGAAGGGCGATGAAGCTGGAAGTGGCCGCAGGTTGCACCAGGGCAGGTTTAGGTCGAACCTCAGGAGAAAGTAGTTCTTTGAAGGGGTTCTCGAAGACTGGAACAGGCTTCCCAGAGAGGTGGTTGAATGCTCCCGATTGCTGGAGGTGTTTCGAAGAGGCTGGGGTGATGGTTTAGCATCAGACTCGGCAGAGCATGGTTGGACTTGATGATCTTCAAGGCCTTTTCCGACTGAAGCAGTTGTGTGATGGTGTGAAATACGTCTGCACTGAAAGGCTCCCGGCAGGCTGATCGTTCGCATCCACCTCATGTATTGGGAATGCTTGGGAGCGACTACAGTCTTGCTAAAGGCTGGGGAGTGGCCTCGAGAATCGAGTCAATGAATCTTCCTGAACCCAGGGAAACTCCCAGACTGAAGAGAACGAATCCCTTCTTCGCCTGTACCTTTTCTATATAGCTGGGTACATCACACTAAATAGCTAATGTAGTGATCAGAACAGTGAGCATCTTTTCAAAGCATTGAATTTCATCTGGGCTTCCCAATGCATTGCTCAAGCCAGAGGCAGCACTCAGTAGCAAGCCCCATGGCATGACTTATGTGCCTCTCTCACAAGCATCTAGGCTGGACAAATGCTTCTTTTAGTAGGTGTGTTTCCAGGGCTCAGTACACTATGTGCTGAACTAATCCATCGCAGTCAACAAATGCAGTCCAGCAGGACTGCTTCTGAGGGTTTCTAGTAAAGCACAACACCCACCCTCTCTTCAGTGCTTTCTTTTGGGCTGTGATTTGCCCCAAGAAGCCATTTGTAATTAGTGAGGTGGTTACTGAGTCCAGCAGGACTGCTTCTGAGGGTTTCTAGTAAAGCAAAACACCCACACTCTCTTCAGTGCTTTCTTCTGGGCTGTGATTTGCCCCAAGAAGCCATTAGTAATTAGTGAGGTGGTTACTGAGTCCAGTAGGACTGCTTCTGAGGGTTTCCAGTAAAGCACAACATCCACACTCTCTTCAGTGCTTTCTTTTGGTCTGTGATTTGCCCCAAGAAGCCATTTGTAATTAGTGAGGTGGTTATTGAGTCCAGCAGGACTGCTTCTGAGGGTTTCTAGTAAAGCACAACACCCACACTCTCTTCAGTGCTTTCTTTTGGGCTGTGATTTGCCCCAAGAAACCATTTGTAATTAGTGAGGTGGTTACTGAGTCCAGCAGGACTGCTTCTGAGGGTTTCCAGTAAAGCACAACATCCACACTCTCTTCAGTGCTTTCTTCTGGGCTGTGATTTGCCCCAAGAAGCCATTTGTAATTAGTGAGGTGGTTACTGAGTCCAGCAGGACTGCTGCTGAGGTTTTCTAGTAAAGCACAACATCCACACTCTCTTCAGTGCTTTCTTTTGGGCTGTGATTTGCCCCAAGAAGCCATTTGTAATTAGTGAGGTGGCTACTGAGTTCAGTCACCACTGCAGGTCAACTTAACTAGCTTGTAACACAAGCCATAGCCTTTTATAGTTTCTCTGGGAACTTTCACATATCACCAAGAGAATGCTAATCTTGTTCCTAACTGAGAGCACACCTTGGAGACCTTCTCATTGTCACAGGGACTCTGGAGGAAGGCTGCATTCTGAGGCACGCCAACATGCCAGGCTGTGTGGGCTGGCTGTGCAAAGTGGCTTTACTTTTATCCTCTTGGAGTATTTTGTATTCCCATGTGTAACTTGGATGTCTCAATATTTTTCTGAAGTGATTTCAGATGCAGTCGAGTTTCTACCATGCAGATTGCAAGCAAATTCTCTTTCATGCCTTTGTGTGGAGGCTTGCTATTATCCTTTAGCATTTTATTTGTACATTTCATGAGGTATTTCTAAAGGGCTGTCAAATGGCTGACAATTATTTATTGATAGCAGGTGGAGCAGAAGTAGAGGAGCTGCCATATTTCAAAGTTTTAAGGGCACTGTCTCAAAACTTTGTAGGAAAGAAATAATTGCAATTTTAATAACCTTACCTTTTTTACATGCTTTCCCCCCTCATTTCTGAGGTTTGTATTTGTGGTTTGGTTTTGTTGGTTTTTTTTCCTTTGGTTGATTACCATGTACATTGCTGTAGGTGGTTTTGTTTGAAGGTAGTAGAGTGAAAAATAAAGATTAATCTTGACTGAATTTTTAATCGTGTTTGCAAATGAATTACAGCAACCATATACCAGCTGGTGTGCAAATACATTTATTAAGAACATATGGAATCAAAACTGAGTTACTTGGTAACTTTACCAGCTTAGCAAACTCCTTATGACCTGTTCCATAACATTACTCATTTGGTAAATGATGAAACTGTCTTTAAGTAATCAGCATAAGGGAAACTTTATATATAGCTGTGTGTCATCATGCATGGGGAAGAGACTGGACGGCGCTACTGGGAGACTGGGAAGGCTGCATTCAAGCCTCTGTTGTTTCACAGACTTCCCATGATAGCAAATTCTGTATTCCTGTCCTGCTGCTTATTTTTTATGTAAAATAGAGAGAGAGGACACTGATAGATGTTATGTGATGCTTGGATAATGTCCTGATGGAGGGCCCAAAGCCGATGTAAAAATGCATTTGAAAGGACAGAATGAAGTAGCACATAGACAGCTGGACTGATGCATGTGGCATGAAGATCTGCTTTGTGGCAATCCTTCAAATCCCTCACTATAAATTGACATGCCCAGTGTTCCTGAAGGTCCACAGGGACAGATTTGTCTCCTACCTGTCATTTCTCCTAAGAGCTGCTGCCAGCTGCCTCATTCCCTCTCTTGCTGCACTCTTTCCAACATTGTTCTTTGGGTACATGAAGTTCTATTGATTCACCTGAACTATTACTACTGCCTGTCCAGTTCCATATCTTTTAACCCTCTTTGACTACAAAGGCCCTGAGCACCCCCATGGACCATGGTTCAATCCCTCTGCATATTTGGCAGAAGTGTGGCCTGAAGCATTCTTTTGGGACGTTTAAACTTTCACTGATGTTAGTAATTTTTTACAGAAGAGCTGATGGGTTTGAGAACTCTTGAGGATAGTTTTGCTCCTGTCGCTATTAGTATGATGGTAATTAGTCATTCCAAGGAAACTCAGTATTTTTAGTAACACTTTTGAGTTGTAATCTGCTCAGGTTCAAATGGACCATCATGCTGCAGCTTTCAGGTCTGTTTTTTTCCAGCTAAGTATCTTGATCTGAGTCCATTCTTTGTTTCTCTACAAACTGAATCTGAAGCTGGCAGATTTGAATCTCATTTTCATTGCTTCATCCTTACTTACAAGGTTATAAGTTGTTTGAGTTAGAAAAAACATCTTCCTATTGCAGTTTATTCCTTCCTGAACCATGAGGTTCTGGGCACTCTTGGCTCATGATGAGAAACCATTAAAGCATGCCCATACTCTCTCCATACTTCTAAGGTGCACATAGTTTGAAACTGGCTTGTTTTAGAGTTTTGGTTTGCTTTTCACCTTCCCCTCCACTCTCCAGTCTGAGGAATACATTTTGAGGATTTTATCTGTTTTCATCTTAAAATCACCATGTAACCTTGCAGTATTTATCACTTTCCTGGTATTATTGTTGTAGACAGTGCTGAGATCCTAGCTGATTGAGTTTATTGATTTCTGAGTGATCTCTTGAGTGGTATTTCACAGTCATGTTTTGTCAGCATTGTGTAGACAGCCTGTGCTAGAGAATTTTGTATTTATTATACATGAAACTACTGCTCTGCAGACTCCTAATGTCAAGACATCAAATGGGTATAGGAACACAAGAGGCAATATGCACAGTCTCTATAATTCACTCTTTAACTGAAGATTGCAGAAATTAGAAAGCCATGCAAGTAAGAAAATGTGGAGGACTGTATTCAAGGCAGACTTATTTCTTATTTGCTACAGGCACTAAGTCATGCCTAAGAGCAGAGCCACATACTGTAATCATGGGAGGAAGGAAAACAAGACATGCTGTCCTGATTTCCTTGTGTAGGCCATATTTATTCCCATAAAAACCTTTCATGATTTGTTAAGTGTAACAAATAATGTTTATATCCTCTAGAAGGGCATTTTGTAATTAATGCTGGCATCTGAACTCTTGTTTCTGAACAGTGTACTGACTGGAGAAACTTGCTGCAAACCTTGACCTTCTTTGTTCCTCTGCAGCACTCAGCGATGACATTTTATGAAGACATGTTCAGAAGTGCCATTGTGATATTCAAGGCCTGACATCTTCCTTATGCCCTACAGCAGTGCTACAGCTTAGGGGGATGCCTTTCCCTTCTCACTTATCTCTGAGCTATTTTAGACATCAGTTAGTATTTGAGACATCTAGCAAAATCCCTCAAAGTGCTTGCCCTAAGCTGTAATGTTGCGCTCTCTAAGAGGATGCTCTTACATCACAGTGACCAAAACGTATTCTAAAAGGCAGCTCAGAAATATGTTGGGCATCATGTTAGCACTGCTTTTCTACATGCATTATCAAGTCAATACATGCCAGACAGTCCTGGGTCTGTCACCACGATGTGCATTAAACCTTCCTCATTGGCTACAAAATACCCAACAAACAAAGAAACCAACCCACAAAATATACCCCGACAACAACCAAACAAAAAAACCCAAACAAAATCCAACAAAATGCAAACTAAGGAGTTTTCAGTTTTCATTTTTAACATTGGACATAGTTTGCACGTTTTTCAGTTGGACTCTTGGGGAAATAAGATGCATTTATATCAGCAGTTGCCCATTCTGGAGTCTTCAGAAGCCTTTATTCCCTTTCTTGTTGGTTAGTTGATGATAATGGTCACCAAGAGAAATGCTTGATAGGAGTTAGACCTCTGGCAAAGTGCTCTTCAAAGGTGAATCTCACTTTGTCCTCTTTGAGCAGAGGCAACCACACAAATTGATTAAAGGAAACTTCTCACATGGAATCTATTTTTTCTTTTTCTCTCCTATCAAGTATTTTATTTCCTGCTTATCCTAGGCTGTGAACTTCTGTCTCTCACCTGATGTAAAGAGTAGCTAACCAACCAAGAGCTACATCGATCTTGTCTGTCATTAACTTCCAGCTTGCTGTTCTGCCATCAAACTGGGCTGTGCACTCTGGAAATATCAGTCTGATCTGTCAGCAGTTTCCCTCTGTTTCTTTCAGTCACTCAGCCCAATCTCAGACTGGTTTTTTTTTTTGTTCTTATACAGAGTCATTTTTCTTGTGTTCTCCTATGAAGTAGATCTTCCTACTGTGACTTTTTTCCCCCTATTGCTGTGCTGCAGTTACTGGTGAGCCAGCTTTAAAAAGTTTGGTCTGGTTCCACAGAATTCAGAGGATTCTTTGTGCAAACCAAAGCCTCACGACACTACCCACAGGACAATATGACCATCCACTTACACAACCTAAGTCTTGATTGTTTTGTTTCTGTTCTTATTCCCTCATTCTATAGTATGCTGGTCACTTGATTTAATTTTCATTGGTGGCTGCTGAAACTTACTGCATTTTATTGGCTTTTAATAATATGTGTTAATGTTTTGTTTTGTTTTTTTTTTAAGAGACAATGTAATTTTGATATAAATGCAAAATGATGAATCATTAAGTTGGGCCAATTTACTGAAATTTGAGGCAGCTTAGTGTTGTGGAGGTTTGGGATATTAATTGGCTGAGGTAGAAATTAAAATTGAATTCATAGAATCATAGAAGAGTCTGTGTTGAAAGGAACCTTTAAAGGTCATCCAGTCCAATCCCCCTGCAGTCAGCAGGGACATCCACAACGAGACCAGGTTGCTGGTACATATTGCCAGGAATGGGGCACCTACCACCTCTCTGGGCCCTCAGCATAAAAAAACTTCTTCAAATCTAGTCTGAATCTCCCCTCTTTTCATTTCAAACCACTACCCTTTGTCCTGTTGCAACAGGCTCTACTAAAGTGCTTGTCTCCATCTTAAAGGCCCTTTAAGTATTGAAAGGCCACAGTAAGGTCTCCCTGGAGCCTTCTTTAGGCTGAACTACCCCAAATACCTGAGCTTTTCCTCGTAGTCTTACCTGTCTGAAGCAAACATAATAATAAGGTCCAACAAGTTTGTAGGTTTGCCTGGGGAGTTGGACATAATACCTAGTGTCACCAGAGGCCTCAGCAGCACTTTGCATAATGCTTTCCCCCAGCCAGTAGCACAGATATAGTAGGAAGATACAGTAGTAAGTGGGAGTTCCTTGCAGTGATTGTCAAGTCCTTGAGTTTACTTTACATAGATGCATCTTATTTTTGTTTTCCTGAAAACTCCACCCCCAGTTGATATACTGAACTGGTTTAGGTTTGTTTACAGATTCTAATTGGTTAGGAAAGTCTTCAGAGGATGCTTATGGACATATGCAGAGATTTAGGAAAGTCAGAAAATGGGAAAGGCTATGCTATAAACACAGCTTTACCCCACTGTAAGTCAGGCTGAACAGAGAATCTAAGGGAAGCAGCTTTTTACTCACGGAGGTGACACAGGAAATTGGAGATGATCCCTTGCTGAATTTCTCTGTGGCTTGGCTGCCTTCTGACGCTGCAAGCAATGTCCAATCATGGATCCAAACACAAAAATCCAAGACAAGTGGAAAGACCCAGTAAAATCAAAAGTGTCTCAGACACATCTTCCGCCAGTGGGATGATCATGGAAGCAGCGCTGCCTCACAGCACAGAGTGGCAAGCCAAATTGCTGATGTCTTCCCCAGCTTGGTGTAGCAGCAGGAAATTGGGCTGCATGGTGCAGTCTGAGAGAAGCTGGGTTCAGGTACCACCGGTAGCTCTCTCTCAAATGGATCTAAGGACTTCTTGAGCTTGTAAATCAGCACAGAATGGTGCAGAAGTGGAGGACTGTCCAAAAGTGGGGATGGTGCAAAACCAGGAACCATGTGAAAGTAGGCATCATCCCAAGTGGGGACAGTCCAAAGATGGGGACACTGTAAAGCCAGAACTCTGTCAAATAGGGACTCTGTCAAGGTGGGAACTGTGTATGTTTCTCTTACTCTGTTTCTCTAGACAGTGTCCACTTGCCATATATACTGCCAACCACCAGCTGATTCCCAGCATGGGCTTCCACATGAGTCATTACACGTGTGGAAAAGGCACCTTTTGCTGTTCCCCCCTTCAAGCCTGCAGGAGAGAGGAAAACAGTTCTTCACACCTTCTTCTTGCCCCATCCAGACCTCCTAGAGATGGAGCAGTGAGGGGGGAAGAAGGAATTTGGAGTACTCCACAACACTTAGCCATTTCTGCTCTTTTAGCTGATTTTCTAGTTACTGAATGGAGGTTAAAAATAGCATGACAGAGGTGAATCACTTACTCAAACACAATGGAAAGTGATTTTAAGTGTGTGGTATGATAAAAGACCCAGGTATCGCTATTGCACTACAAGCTATTATAATAGACGCGAGTGAGGTCAAAGGCAGGAGCCCCAATGATTAAGATGTATTGCCACAGAAACAGGCAATCTTTGGGGAAACATGTAATCTTGAACTAAATGCCAATAAATGTAACAAAAAGTAGACAAGATGCACGTTAGAGAGATTAGAGAGGAGGATTTGTAAGCTCAAGAGGTTTGTGGAGGCTGTTGAGAGAAAGAGGATTCTCATGATAACGTAGTAGACCTTTGCCCAGTGGTGTAACTGTGGTCAGAACAGACACTGCAACTGGGAAAAAAACATTGCTTTCTCTTCTGTAAGAACAGAAAATACCAGCCTCAGCTCTGTCAAAACAAAATGTGTAGCACTTGTTACTATCTGCAGCTTTGCTTCTGTTGTGAAGGGTGTTTGTACTGTTCCTTCATGCCTTCCCTGGTTGGTTTTGCTGTTGCAGGAATACTTGATGGATTTGAGGTAGTCGAGTATGAGGAGAGCCAAGTGGCTAATGATGTCTATGGGCAAGCTGCTAAGGATAATTAGCTTTCTTTTTCTCACAATGTGAAGTATTCAGTGACATGGCTTTAAGCAAAGGCAAAAAATTGTGCAGATTCCTAGTAAATGGAAAAATAGGTCATCCAACCTCATATTTAGAGTGACGGTTAAGGTAAGTGTTATTGAGCTTAGCGTCAAATGAACGTTAACCTCCTAACTTCAAAAATCTCTGCTTTAAAGTAGCTGTGTTCTGCTTTGCATATATCTGATGCTCAGGAGGAACTGAGAAATTCAGAGTGATTTCCATAAATCTTCCCAAGAGGAAAAAAATGTCTTTGAAAAATGAAAAGCCTCTCTGCCAGAAAGTCTCCAAATAGAATTTGGTTGTGTTTTCATTAAGTCGGTGGTGAGAAACTGTTGTCCACTGTGGTTCTACTGCAACAAACAGCCCAAATGCCTTCTTTCAGAGGGGAAGAGCTAACTACACCCAGTGTTTGTCCTTACTACCTCTCATGTTTATCCCAAGCTCAGCTGAGTCTCAGCTTCATGCATTAAATAATCCACGTTTTCAGGGTTCTGTCTTGATCTTTGTGTGCCTTCCATTGGCACAGAACTAGTGGGAAGCGTTTGTTTTTAAGAAGTAACAAGCCTGTAGGATGGAGTGACATTTGAAATCCAGAGTGTGGAAGGGAGGAAGACACAGGCACTGTAAAGTACAGTACACTTTTTCTACTTTAGATGCTACTTACCCCCATTGATATCTCTGTAGAACAGCAGTAGTCTGGATTGAAGATAGTAATAGCGCAGTGGCTTCCTTCCTTGTGTCTCTTCTGTCCTGTTTGCTGTATTAAATGTTATACTGAGGCTGAAGATTCTCAGGAATGAAGTTCTGTCGTAATAGCACAATTACTATGACAAGGAATAATGTCCTTTAGAAGCTGTTCAATAAAATCAAATCACACTAGTGATAATGAATGTCTTTGTCAGGTGACTCACGAAGGGCCACTCTGAGCGGAGCATTATAAACATGATCTCTGTGCTGGCTTTGATTTTGTTAATGAAGTAATCAAAAAGAATACAGCAGAACATTCAGCTGCAGCCTTCTCTCCAAATTCACCTTATGGTTCTTATTCCAGCTGCTACATCTTGTATATCAACTTCTGTCAGATGTGATGATAGTCTGTGGGCATTGTGCCCAACTTTCCCATCAGCTTGGATGCAGCTGCTGGTCTAAGCTGCTCCAGAGAAGCATTGCTAGGTATTGCCAAAAGATAGAACTAACTGTGCTGCTGAAGTGCCTCTCAGTCTAGGGAGACACCTTTGAGCAAGAAACGTATCAGGTTTTATCATCAGGGCTCAGTAATTCTAAATATCTGGTCTTTGCTTTTACAGTGGAGTCTCATAGTCACAGAAGAAATATTTGCTTTGCAAAACTGGAGAAGGAATTAGAACTGCTTCATATTTTATTTCACTTCAATATGGAATTGAACTGTCTTCAATGGCTTTAAATTCTGGCCATTTGTAGCTTCCCTAGCTTGCACTGTTCTCAACATTTCTGATTTGCAGGTGTATCAGAATGTGATTTTAATCTGTCAGAGATCAGAATATAAGGCAAAGTGAGATAATTATATCAGCAGTCAGTAGTCCCAACTCTCACAAAGGGATCTGTAGTGTTGGATATAGTAATATTAAATGCAGTGATTTTGTAGAATGGTCTGACTGTGGCACAGCTATTGGAAACTGAAGTACTGGAACATAAGCCATGGACAGGCGAGAGTGCACAAGCTCAGAAGTACTGATAGAAGGTTGGAGTGACCATAGAGAATGGTGTAACAAATATAAACAAATGTAAGGCTGGAGACTGTGTTTTTTACCTATCTCTGCTGACAGAATGCTTCGAGACAGTATATGTGTTGCTGAGAAAATAGGAATGTCTATGCCAATTAGTGTGTAATTTCTAACCCAAGTACATGTAGCCAATTGCAGTTTAGTACAGTTTGTAGCCTTCTGATGAAAAGTATAAAAACACGTTTGGAATGCAATAAACTGATGTGGGTTAGCTTGCATCAAGCTTGCTTCTCCCCATCCCTTCTTCTGATACCTGTGGTATTGAGGCCTGTGGCACTGTAGGACAGCTAATCTCAGGACTGCCCCATGCCGCATTATCCCTGTGCTCCTGTAAGGCAGGAGTTCAGCCCTGCCAAAGGCAGTTTGGGATGTTGCCTGTTCCTATCCAAGGGGCTTTTATGAGTTTCCATGGGTCAAAAGAAATCAAGATATGACAAATGAGTTCCTGCTCTCTGTTTAGAAGAAATACTGTAATTTAGATTTCCTGGTCATTCTTTCAAAGTAGTATCAATCAGGCATTTTCAGCCCACTTTAGCTGTTTTGGGCTTTGGGTGCGGGGTCGGGAAAGCCAAGAGATGACTCAATATGAGCTAGCTTTGCAAGGCAGTCCAGTTCTTTATTGAGAGCATCAGACTTCAAGTTACAAAGCACATACTTTTCAGTTAGGGTGAGAAAAGTGAGCGTACACAGCATGCAACGTGGTACTGTTCACTAGCATTTGGTGCATCTAAATATTTGAATATGCATAATCCTCCCTACTTGTGGTTACTGTTAAAGCATTTAGTGCACCTAAATATTAGAATTTGCATATTCCTCCTATTTCCTTTCTACTCTGCACACAGTCCCACAGAAGCTGCTTATCAGAAGGCTCAAGGACAAATTCCTCTGAGCTTTTTCACACACAGCCCTGTGGTTTACTGCAGTTCCAGTACACTCAGACCTCACATCCAAGGCTTGATTGTACAAGCTTCTAGGGGCTTGTACCCCCCATTTTTCAGCCAGTTCCCAACATTTTGGGTTTTTTTTTGTATGAGCCCATCCAACTGGCAAAAAAAGCTGTTTTCCCTGCATGGAGAGATTTAACAAGGCTGTCTCCCTACAAGTGACACTTTTCAAACAGCTGTATCTCTGCCAGCTGTATGCTCACTGTGCTCTTACGTAAACAGGGCCTGGCACTTAAAACTTGCACTATTCTTTCACTCTGGCAGAAGCTGTTTTCTTCACACTCTTTTTGTTATTTTTAAGTTGTTGAACATTCAGTCCTACAAATAGTAAAAGCTCACAAAGACCAAGCAAAGCAAGAGTGCTGATTTGCCATTGGCACTGGGGAGGCTGAGTATTTTCCTGGGTCCTGGATTCGTGGCACAAAGTCAATAACAAAGCAATATTTATAGAACTTGGAGATGATTGTAAACATAAGTCAAAAAGCTTCCTTTTAGCAGCACTGAAAATGTAATAATCAGTGATCATAAGGGCTTGAGTTATTTTTTTTTCCTCTGTTCTTGTAGCCAGGCATTCTTATAGGACTGATCTTGCTGTTTCCATTTCTCTATTGATACAATTTTGCTGCAAACAACAAACATAGCAGGGAACAGAAATAATCAGGTGTGTAGGTAAAGTGCAGATTCCAGCAGTTAGCAGTGCTCCATACAAGGTTCAGCTTAGCTCTGAACCCTTGAAAAAAACATCTATGATGCATGTTTAGTGCTTCTGCATCTTATACAGGTTGTTTTTTAATGAGAGTGCTCCAATAAAAGATCACCCAAATAGTCTTCTGAGGCACAAAAGCTACTACTTTGTTTGTTCAGTGCCTGTTCACATCCATACACCATACTGTACTGAAATTAATACCCAGTTTAACTCTTGTGACCTCTGATAGAGTTAGTTAAATGGCCAGACAAGAGGGCTCTTATTACGAAGACACCTGACTGTTAACAGAGAAGGCTCAACACAGGGAAGTTACCTTCACACCAGAGCACCCAGCTGTTTACACAACAGGCAGGGACCTTCCTGGAATGCACACTAAAGATTTGTATGGATATAGCTATCTCTGCATAACCATATCTGCTTTACCCTGCCTTATCCACATTTGTAGCTGATTGGAAGCATGCAGAGAGAGTTCCTGGATTCTGGGCTGGAACCTGAGCTACTAGGCAACACTGCAGATACTGTGGTATTTTCTGATACTGTCATGATGCTTCCTGGTGTGATTTTCCTACAGGATAAACTAACTGCATAGTGCTTTGTGTTCAGGTTTGAAGTTATCCAATGCCCGTACTGCTCTATCACTTTGAGACTCCTAAACAACACTTATCCATGCTGAGAGCTCTCTTCAAAATGGAAACTTCCTCATTTATCAAATCCTTATTCCTCAGTACACTTTGGTAAATTAGATTATCTATCACCATGTCACAGATATTCTTGGTCTACATGTTCCTTTATCCACATCACAAAAAATTGTATATTCTTTTATCTTCAGGTTCATTTTATTCCTGTTTTATTATGCAATTTATGAATTACAGTAGCTGGGACAGATCTTCCATGTCATAGCTTCGAAATGTGTTTGATGAGCTACTCAGCACCTGCAAAACCTTCTCTATCAGTTGTTGTCAGCACCGTTCTCATTTGCTATTTATCTTATTTCCTAAATCCTGACCTTGAAGGCTGTTCGCAGTTGTTGATTTGCATAGGAGGTAAATCAACCCTGCCTGTGGAAATACAACCACAAAGCAGGCAGGAAAATGCTGCCATGTTTTGGCTGGATTTGTTTCTTCAAACAAATCTTCTTTGTGTAGAAGACCTGATAATGGGCTGTTGTCTGCCTATAGATTCCTTTTTAAGAAGGACCAGTATGCATACAGCTAGTTTAGTAGCAAATATGATTGGCCTAGAAGAGAGAAACAGCTTGACTTAGTCC
The DNA here is from genome assembly GCF_015220805.1 of Pogoniulus pusillus. Taxonomy (NCBI): domain Eukaryota; kingdom Metazoa; phylum Chordata; class Aves; order Piciformes; family Lybiidae; genus Pogoniulus; species Pogoniulus pusillus. The sequence goes on from NC_087293.1 coordinate 8,021,118, forward strand.
AGTATTTTGACTCTGTCAGCTGGTTGTCAGTGCTGAGGGCTGAGAGCTGACAATTCCTAGAGTATTACTTTGTTCTTCTCATTAGAGTTCATGAAGCAGTTTCATGTGTTTTGTTTTGTTATGCACATCAATATAAGGCATTGGTCACTAGATAATGGCCAGCGGGCTGGATTCATCTTGTAAGACAGCTTTTACTAGCCTCTAGAAATGTTAGCTGGCTGGTTGGAAGGCAAACAACCCAGAGGACTTTGCTCTGCATGCAAAAGCAGATAAAACCTGTCAAGTGATTAAGTGCTGTATTTTGTCTCCTGGAGGTGGTTGTCTTGGTCTGACCATGCAGAGGTAGCTAGGGTTATGGGACTGTATGAGTTAAAGGGCTTAAATAGCCTGGCCAGGCAGACATGAGCCCTGGAAGCATCACCACCTATATGATCTTCATCAGTTTGGGACTATTAGACTGCATCTCAGTGCTTGACAAAGGAACATTGTTCCCCCAGTGGATCAGTCAGCTTTGCACAGGATTGTTGTGCCTTAACAATGATTTTCCTAGACTCTCCTCAACACCATGCTGCTGCTTGTTTTTAACTCTCATTTTAAACTTGTACAACTCGGAGTAGATTTTGGTCTTTTATATAAACCTTGTGCATAACACCCTAACAAAGCAGCAATAACAAAAGGCAGCAGTAACTGCAGCATATTGACACTAATTGGTAGGTAGAGTTACAGTACACTGTAGGCAGCTAAGCTGTGTCAGAGATACAGGATTTCTTCTTGATGTTACCTGTCTATTACGTGCAAATAGAACTCCACCACAAGAATGCTCACCTTGGAAAATTAAACATGGGGAAGGTTGGAAATGCTTACAACGTGATGGGCAGTCCTTCCTTCTTTTCTTGGCCTTTCAGCTCCATCTCTGTCCCCTCAGACAGCGAGTCCTTGTTCTCTCTTTTTGTAACACCCGTTAGCTTCCACCCCCAGCTCCATTCTCAGTTGCTGGACTGCCTATTGGGGCTGCAAGTGGGGTGCACGCAGCAAAGTCAAGATTGCTGCTGCCCTCCTGCTGGTAAGTGATTTTCCTTGCAGCCCACCTTGGAAGAAAGAGGTGAAGACTGAGAAATTGAGCTATGTGAATCAAAACCCAAGAAATGAAAACTGGCAAAGAAATGGAGTGAGATATGTTAGTGACAGGCTCTGCGAGTGGTTTTGCTTATTGCATGGAGGAGTACTCAAATATGAAAAGGGATAAGGAGATAATCTTTTTTAGTGTAATTTCCCTTGCCATAGTGGAAGGAGATGGCTGTCTGTCGTTTCTGCTCTTTACTGATTGTGTAACTGCTCCAAATGTGTCCAGCTACTGCAAACAAAACCTATTGAAACTCAAAAAGGCAGAACCACAAAGAGAAATAATACAGATCCCTCAGACATCCCAGGCCCTACAAAGCAGGTCATGTTCCAATCACAAAGCTACTGGTTTCACTGAGGTGCACTGAAAGCACAGGCACCCTTTCTGCTCTGCCTCATGACCAGCATTAGATCTTGGGTTAAATCTTGGGTTGCCTTCAGTTTTTCCAGTTCAGCAACTTCGCTGAAACCAGCCATTAAAAGAGGTGAGAATGATTTTGATTGTCACTAGTGGCTCAGAGTGGATGTCAGCAAAAATTTGGGTAGTTCTCTTTTGTAGGGCAAAATCAAGCATAAGTCTGAAACTCCAGTGATATCCAATGGTTTGTACAGTGCAGGATCCAGTTTCCTGTCTTCAGAGCTTGAGTGACACCTGTATTAACACATTTGAATCATCCTTACCACTATAGGAGGAAACCCTTGAATAACAAAACCAAAGACAAACATTCAAAGGCAGCAGATGAAAGAATAAGACATGTGAGTAAAAAAAAAACAACAACCTAACACAATAAAAAAGCTGCACAGAAACCCAAAACTTAAGTGATTTGTTTAAAAAAAAAAGAAGCTATTTTGAACAGTTTAGAACTCTGTGGAGATCATTCTTATTTGGCAGTAAAGGTCAGAATGGTATCACATGGCAGTTCTCCCACCTGGGTTTGGGTTAAAAAGGTGTTTGATGAGAAGTCCTCCTCCATTGTCAGACTCTTAAAGAAGGCTACTGCTTCAGTGCCCTGCTCCTTTGCTATTACATGGCAATTTGCCAGAGGCAGGCAATAGCCTGGTGCTTCATCTGCTGCAGTTTCTGCCAGTTATGCAGAAGC